>NC_090815.1:78270912-78934662 GCF_000390325.3 Nicotiana tomentosiformis
TCATAAACATGCTATCCATACTCCAATATGACATATATATAAAGCTCAAGTGAAGGGATTACCTCTTGGTGGAAGAATCTAACTTTTTCTCTTTTTGGTGTTCTTGAAGATTCAACACATTTCCTATGGATTTGATCTATAATAATGTTAGTGTTATCACTAAATGATGTTATATAATCATCCTTGTACCAAAATAACTTACCTTGAAGTGTATCCATGGTGGAAGAGCTCCTCATTCTCTCTAGAAATCCATTCCAAGATGTAGAATTAAGACATTCTCTCTCTAAACCCACGTTTTCAGCTCCTTAAAATGACCCTTGAAGCTGCTGGATTTGCCTACGCAATGGTGCGTAAGCTATGCAAGACTCGCGTACAAAGGTTATAACTTCTTGTAGGAATCTCCAAATGAAAAATGATTTGAAGCAGTAGAAACTAGACACATAGAACTTTCGTTTGATAGGTTATACATCATATAACTCTTTATAGCTTGAGAGGTATTCTCGTTTGAAGTTAGGTTTTATGCAAAATCACTTGAAACTTTATCCCATCATATAATTTTTAACTTGACTTAGCCTTAGGGCTCTTCTCAGACCATAAACCATTCTTAATGCACCTTATACATATATTATCATGATCAATTGATATCATTCAAATTATCAGTCTTGTTCAAACCCGAATTAATATAATTAGCACCCCGCCAATCTTCTTAATGGTCTTAAAACTCTTCGAAATTTTTCGGGATGTTACAACCACACTCAAAACAAGCTCTCGGAGGGTGTGGCTGATGTGGATGGCTCAGGCCAGGTCTACTGGACTGACCACTGAAAGCACCCCATGCAGGAGGTACACTAGATACTGGCGGTGCATAATAAGGCTCCTGGGGCCTAGGAGTATCCGGAATGCCACTAGTGGCTGGATGTGCTGAATGAACAAGGCGACTTACATAGCCCCTACCATGGCAAACTGTAGCTGGGGCATGAGTACCAGTATAAGATCCTGTCTCTCAAGATCTCTTGGCCTCCCTCTCCTCTCTCTCCCGAGCAAGCATGCCCTCTACTCTCATAGTAATACTCATAACCTGCTGGTACGAGATATCCATCTCCAACTCCCGGGCCATGCTAATCTTGATGCTGGGATAGAGCCCCTCGATAAACCGACGGACCCTCTCTCAAACTATAGCAACCAAGGCTGGTGCATGCCTAGTCAAATCACTGAAATGAACCGCATACTCTAACATAGTCATAGCACTCTAGCGCAACTGCTCAAACACTATGAGCCAAGTATCCTTGAGACTCTGGGGAGCATACTCTCCCAAAAATATATCCGAGAACTGAGTCCATGTAAGTGAAGCTGCCTCAGCCAGACTACCCAACTCATAAGCACGCCACCACTGATAGGCCGCTCCTCTAAGCTGGAACGTAATGAAAGAAACCCCGCTCAGCTCTGCTACAGCCATAGTACGGAGGATACGTTGGCACTCCTCAAGAAAACCCTGGGCATCTTGTGATGCCAAGCCACTGAAAGTAGGAGGGTGGTACTTCTTTTACCTCTCGAGCTTACGCTGCTCCTCCTCAGAAACTGCTGACCTACCCTCGGGCTGAACTGGGGCTACCAGCTGTACTTGTATAACCTCTAGAATCTGATCAACCTGAACCCGCTGCTCTGGGGTGCATGTGACGGGAGTCTGTGCTCCTCCCCCGGCCTAAGATGTGGTAGGATCAAGGGGAATCAACCCTGCCTGAGCCAGAATACTGAACATGCTCAGGAATTGTGCAAGGGTTTCCTGAAGAGCTGGTACAGTAGTAGGCATCTTAGGTACCTGCGCTCTGATTGGATCTACTGGTGGTTCCTCTGTAGCAGCTAGTGTAGGTGCTCCGGCTGCACCACGTGGACGTCCTCGGCCTCTACCCCTATCTCGGACTCTCGCGGCTCTAGCAGGGGGCGCGGGTGCCTGGTCATCTGATCCAGCTGTACGTGTCCTCACCATCTGCGAGAGAATAGAAGATAGAAGTTTAGAATTTTGAAGTCAATTTCGGACGACAAGGAATCAAAAGAAGTGAAATTTTCCTAACAGTTCCATAGCCTCCCGAAGATAAGTACTGACATCTCCGTACCGATCCGCGAGACTCTACTAAACCTACTTGTGACTCATGACACCTATGAACCTAGAGCTCAGATACCAACTTGTCACGACCCAGTCCACCCTCCGTGAGATGTCGTGATGGCACCTAGTCTCTATGACTAGGTAAGCCTAAAATAACCAAAAATGAAAGCAAAACTCTAACAACTAACTGCAAAAGGTAATCAAATAACTGATAAAAATATCGCTCGGCATGTATAATACATACACTCGAGTATACATAGTATTTTCCCAAAACCAGGATCATCATAAGTCACAATCTATAGGAGAAAACTAGTATCTTTATACACCAGTCTAAGACAAAGTACGGAAAGAAAAATGACATAGAAGGGAATAGAGGGGGACTCCGAGGTCTGCGAACGTGGTAGATATATCTTGAAGTCTCCAAATTGTCTCTGATCACTGATGACGTGGATGATAAGAAGTACTTGGATCTGCACATAAACATGTGTAGAAGAGTAGCATGAGTACACCACAACAGTACCCAGTAAGTGCCAAGCCTAACCTCGGTCGAGTAGTGACGAGGTCAGGTCAGGGCCCTACTGGTATATATATAATAAATAAGGCAGAATAAAAATATCGCAGTGTAATAAGAGACTGGAATTTAACAAATAGGAAATCACACAAGGATAACAGTACAATACACAGGAATAAAATAGCAGAGGATTTCCTGAGATACCGTCTCGTAGTCCCAAAAGTAAATATGTATGGGGATCTCTCGGGATACCATCCTGTAGTCCCAAGGTAAATACGCAACTCAAAACAATGGAAATAACAGTTACAACAAGAAATCCTACAGTTTAGACCAAGTACACGTCAAGGAAAAACAAGAAATCCATAAGCATGCTGCACAGAGTTCAGATAAACATTTAAGACAAGTAGACATGCTATATTAGGCTAAACAGGATAACTACACTTGCTCCGGAGTTGCTTATTTGGTCAGTATGATTAGGACATGTATTGATTGTTATGGCGGGCCCCTGTCCCGACCTTTATGAAATTTTTGTACTCTTAGAGGCTTGCAAACAGATGTCATATATATGGATACTTGTATGGCCTTGTCCGGCCTATGTTTTGAGTGTACAAATGATCATGTTGGCCTTATAGGCCCATATGTCACATGTACAAGGTTCTATATCATGTTGGGTCGTCCTATGTCTAGTATTCCCTTATGTTTTATTCTGGTTATATCACCACGGTCCTTCTGGACCATTTACCCATACTGTGTGATAAGAAAGATACGTTATGTTGGTACTCGGTTGAGTAAGGCACCAGGTGCCCGTTGCGGCCTTACGAATTGGGTCATGAAAATACCGAGGGCTCAACTTATCCTTCCTCCTGAATCACATCACACCCTTCATGGACGAAACTCTGAGTAGAACCCTCTCACCCACCACGAATGCCACATCACGAGCCTTCCTATCAGCATAACTCTTTTGCCTGTACTGTGCTGTACAAAGTTGCTCGTAAATAAATTTCACCTTCTATAAAGCATCAGTAACCAAGTTAGTGCCCAACAACCTAGCCTCCCCAGGTTCAAACCAACAAACCGGAGAATTACATCGCCTTCCATATAAGGCCTTATAGGAGTCATCTGGATACTCAACTGGTAGCTGTGGTTGTAGGAGAACTCTACTAATGGCAGAAACGGATCCTACTGGCCCCCGAAATCAATGACACATGCTCGCAACATGTCTTCCAAGTTCTGAATAGTACGCTTGGACTGCCCGTTTGTCTGGGGATGAAATGTTGTACTCAGCTCGACCTGTGTGCCTAACTTACTTTGCATATCTCTCCGAAAATGTGATGTAAACTTAGTGCCTCGATTCGAGATTAGAGACACGGGCACACCATGCCGACGAACAATCTCTAAGATAAATTCAAGCCAACTGCTCAGAAGTGTAGGTAGTCCTGACTAGAATGAAGTCTGCAGACTTGGTTAGTATGTCTACAATGACCCACACAACATCAAATCTCATTAACGTCCATGGTAGCCCACCACAAAATCCGTAGTGATACACTCACACTTCTATTTCGGAATATCTAGCCTCTGAAGCAACCCACCCGACCTCTGATGCTCACATTTAACCTGCTGACAATTCAAAAACTGTGCAACATACTCGAAATGTCTTTCTTCATCCTCTGCTAGCAATAATGCTGCTTCAAATCACGGCACATATTCGCGGCACTCAAATGAATGGAATACTGTGAACTATGGGCCTGATCAAGAATCAGCTCCCGCAACCCATCCACATTAGGCATTCAAATCCGGCACCGAAGCCTCAATACCCCATCATCACCAATGTCACCTCCTTAGCATCCCCGTGCTGCAACGTGTCCCTTAGGACAAGCAAGTGGGGATCATCATACTGACGCACCTTGATGTTCTCAAATAAGGACGATCGTGATATAACACAAGGAAGAACCCTGATAGGCTCTGAAATATCCAACCTCACAAACCTGTTGGCCAAATCCTGAACATCCAAAGCTAACGGTCTCTCCCCAGCTGGAATGAAAGCAAGACTCCCCATGCTCTCCATCTTCCTACTCAAAGTGTCGACAACTACATTGGCCTTTCCAGATGATAAAGATTGGTAATATCATAGTCTTTCAATAACTCCAACCACCTTCGTTGCCTCAAGTTCAAATCCTTCTACTTGAATAGGTGCTGAAAACTCTGGTGACCCGTATACACCTCACAAGACACGACATAAAGATAATGCCTCCAAATCTTAAGCGCGTGTACAATAGCTGATAACTCCAAATCATGCACTAGGTAGTTCTTCTCATTGGTCTTCAGCTGACGTGAATCATAAGCAATCTTGAGCTTCTGAAAGCTCTTCTCACACTAGTCAGACCACCTGAATGGGCACCTTTCTGAGTCAACCTGATCAATGGGGCTACAATAGACAAGAAACCCCTACGAAGAGACGGTAATACCTAACCAACCCAAGGAAACTCCAGATCTCAATTGCGGTAAAAGGTCTGGGCCAAATCTGAACTACCTTAATTTTCTTCAAATCAATCTTAAACCACTCACTGGACACAATGTGACCCAAGAATGCTACCGATTCTAATAGAACTCTCACTTGGAGAATTTAGTATATAGATTCTTCTCCCTCAAAGTCTGGAGTACGATATTCAAATGCTGCTTATTCTACTCTAGGCTGCGAGAATACAACAATAGATCACTAATGAACACAATGACGAACGTATCTAGATAAAGCTGAAACACATTGTTCATCAAGTGCATGAAAGCTGATGGGGTATTGGTCAGCCCAAAAGACATCACCAAGAACTCATAATGCCCTTAACCGGTCTTGAAATCAATCTTAGAAATATCTAAAGCCTTGATCTTCAGCTGATGGTACCCCAATATCATATCAATCTTTAAGAATACCCTAGCACCCTGAAACTGATCAAATAAATCATTAATACACGAAAGCGGATACTTGTTCTTGATGGTAACCTTGTTCAATTGCCTATTGTCAATGCACATCCTCATGGAACCATCCTTCTTCTTCACAAAAAGCACTGGAGCACCCAAAGTGGCACACTCGGCCTAATGGAACCTTTATCTAGAAATTCCTGCAACTATTCCTTGAATTCCTTCAACTCAGCTGGAGCCATGTGATACGGTGAAATAGATATGGGTTGGATGGCCGACATTAAGTAAATACCAAAATCGATATCCCTATCGGGTATGCCTGGTAGGTCTGCTAGAAATACATATAGAAACTCCCTCACTACCGGAACTGACTCAACGGTAGTAGTATCAGCACTAACATCCCACACAAAGGATAAGTACTCCAAACATCACTTCTCAACCATCTACCGAACCTTCAAAAAAGACACCACTCTATTAAGAACATGACCTAAGGAACCTCTCCACTCTAACATAGCCAATGTCACGGTCTTAGAGTGACAATCAAGAATAGCATCATACAGAGATATCCAATCCATACCCAAAGTCACATCACAATCCACCATTTTAAGCAACAGAAGATCAACCCTAGTCTTATAGCCCCAATTGTGACCAAACAAGAGCGATAGACAAAGTCCACCATAATAGAATCTCCAACGGGTGTAGACAGATAAACAGGAGTATCCAAAAAATCATGAGACATATCCAAATATGAAGCAATGTAGGATGACACATACAAATAAATAGAATCCCGATCAAATAAAACTGATGCATCTCTATCACAGACCGAAACAATACATATAATGACAACATCTGATGTGATGGACTCAGTCCTACCAGGGAAAGAATAATAACAGGCCTGACCTCCACCTCTAGGACGTTGTCTACCTGCATGTCCTCCACCTCTATCTAGCTATGCAGGTGGAGTAGCAACTAAAGTTGAAACAATATCCTGAGTACTCTGCTGAAGTCTACCCATCCGAAGTCTAGGACAATCTCTCATAATGTGCCTCGTATCACCACACTTAAAACAATACCCCTATAGGCGTGGCTGCAGGTACCGAGTCTGCATTGGATGATTGGAATAACCACTGTAAGAACCTCGTGCAGAAGGAGCGCTGAAAGATGGCTATCTGATATGAGTACCCTAGAGTCCCTAGCTAGCTAGAGAACTACGAGTAACCTGAAGTGCAGACTGAACTGGCCGACTGACAAAGCCTCTACCATGACGAGTCGAAACCCAAGAGTGGGAACCTCTAAACCCTCTAAAACCTTGAGACTTCTTAGCCTCACTATCCACTCTCTCATTCCCGTGGATGCGCTCCAACCTCCTAACAAACTCCACAACTTAATGGAATAGAGTCGTAGTTTCCAACTCTCATGCCACCCCAAATCTTAGGCTATAAACGAGCCCCTCAATAAATATACAATCTCTCTCTCTCTCTCTCTCTCTCTCTCTATCAGTAGAAATCATGGAAGGTGCATGAATAGATAACTTTATAAACCTCACAGCATACTCGGACACAATCATACTCCCCTGACGCACTGCTCAAACTCGCTGGGAAACTCATCCCTGTGGGTTTGTGAAATAAACTCCCTCAAGAAATGATTAGCGAACTAGGACCAAGTAAGAGATGATGTGCCAGCTAGTCTGCTAGCCTCAAAAGTATGCCACCATCTATATGCCGGTCCCGTCAACTAAAAATAGTAAGGTGGACCCCGTTCGACTCCACCAAACCCATAGAATATAGAATACAATGACACTAATCGAAGAAATCCTGTGCATCCTCTAAAGTCCCTCCTTTGAACTGGGAGGATAGAACTTCCTAAACCTCTCCAAACTCCTCTTCCCTTCAAGCGAGACAACTGGCCCTACCTCGGGCTGAACTCCAACTACTGATTGTACTGGCACAACACCCAATGTTTGATAAGCATGTGCCGACTGATCTAGTGTACAGGCGGCGGGAATCTGAGCTCCTCCCCTAGCCTGTGAAATAGATGGTGCCACCGGAATCAACCCTGCTTGGCCAAACTCCCAAATATACTCAGGAAATATGCGAAGGTCTCCTGGAGTCCTGACATAGCAATAGGCTGCTTAGGTGCATGCTCAACATGCTCAGGCTCCTGATCCTCAGCTGGAGCTGCTGGAGGCTCCATAGCTGCTACTCTAGCGGGTGCTGTGTAGCACGTGCCCCTCCTCGGCCTCTACCCTGGCCTCGGCCTTTCGCGACTCTAGTAGGGGGTGCTCATGTCTTATCATCAAATCCGGTAGAGCGTGTCTTCTCCATCTGTGAGAGAATAGAAGAGTAATGATTCAAAATTTGGAATAAACAAATCCTCCCGATATAGATTGAAAGAAAGTACAGTTTCCTAACGGCTTAGTAGCCTATCGAAGATAAGTAAAGTGTAAAGAAGTCTCTGTATTGATTCGAAAGACTCTACTAAATGTGCTCTTAACTCATAGAACCTATGAACCTAGGGCTCTAACACCAACTTGTCACGACCCAAATCTCACCATAAGGGTTGTGATGGCACCTAGTCTCTAAAACTAGTTAAGCCGATCACTTATCAATATTTAAATCAACAAAATATGATATAAGAAAATAAAGTTTAATATAAAAGTGAAAATAGAACCAATACTAGCCAGATGTGTCAATACTCCAACACCTCCCCAGAACTAGGTAGTATAAAGTCATGAGCTCTAATTGAATACATAAGAATATCTCAAATATACAATACCATTCGGATATCAAAATGACTGTATAAATATAAGGATAGGACTCCTAGGGACTGCGACGGTCAATGCAGCTCTATCTGGAATCCTCACAGTCAAAAGCTCTTACTGCCTAGATCTGCTACCTCCAACACCTGGATCTGCACAAAACTGTACAGAAGTGTAGTATGAGTACACCACATTCGGTACCCAGTAAGTATCAAGACCAACCTCGGTGAAGTAATAACAAGGTTCAAGTCATGTGTTACTCACTAGTCAAAAACCTGTGTAATATATCAATAAATGGCAAACAAATAAATAAAGAAAAACAATATCAATCATCTCGTAGAGCATGTGATGACAACTCAATGCAAAAAACTCATTTTAATCAACAAATAATCAATGAAGTGGGGCATGTAATAGCATGTCAAATTCAACTAATAACTCATTAAAATACAAGATGGATGCTTCTAAGAAACATGTAAGAAATTAAAATATCAACCCCGTTTCAATACATAAATAACATCAAGAAAAGCATCCCCGAATAGTCATATAACAACATCAACAATGCCATCCTTATTTCGCTGCGTACACATAACAATGAAATGCCTCCCTTATTTTGCTGCATGCGCATATCGCCACCCTTATTTCGCCACAAAAACATCAACAGTGAAATGCCACTCTTATACTCCACACAACATCAATAGAGAAATGCCACCCTTATTTTCCACACAACAATAATCAACCCACACAATATGTCCACATGTGCCACAACATCATAAAATAGTAATACCAAAGTTTTGTCAAGATATAAGCCCAGAACTTGACAACAAAGTGCACAAGGATAAAACAATAACGTAAAAGTGTGGAGGGGTGTTTAACAAATAAATCATAACTATGGCTAAGTCAAAAGTAGCGATCATGATCATGTACTCACAAACTAGTTTAAGCATGTTTCATATTAAGTACATTATCAAATTAAGGCATATTAATAGCCTACGATCTAATTCGGTCATAAGCCATACATAGAACCGTGTACACGCTCGTCACCTCATGTACATGTCGCTTGTCACATAACACGAATAAGCAATTACGGCCAAATCGTAAGGGGTATTCCCACAAACATGATTAGGCAAGATATCTACCTAAAACAAGCCAAATCAATATTCTAACAAGCCCTAACCTCTCGAATCGGCCTCCGAATAGGTAAAATCTAGCCAAAACTAACTAAATAATATCAAATACGGCAATAGAAATTGATTCCAATTAATAAAGCTCTGATATTTAACAAAGTTAAAAAGTCAACTTAGGCCCGCCTCCTAGAACCCAACAAAAGTCACAAATCTCGACACACATTCGAAGATGAGTTCAACCATACAAGTTTCATCCAAATCCAACTCTAAATCGAGGTTCCAATCCCTATTTTTCATTTTAGAAAAGTTTTGCTAAAATTCCTAATTTTCTTTACTTAGATTCATCTTTCAAATTCTAAAATCATGGATGGAATCATGAATAATAACCAAATCCAAGTAAACAACACTTACCCCAATCCAAATCATAAAAATCCCCTAAAATATTACCCAAATCCGAGCTCCCAATTTCAAAATTTGATAAAATAACTCAAACCCTCAAAAATGATATGTTTAATACTACCTAACGATACCCTTCACGATCGCCTGACCTACTTCGCGATAGCGAATAACAAAGCAAACATTGGCCCAAAATCACCTTTCGTGAACACTATCAACACCTCCACTGGCCTATGCGAATGCGGTCCCCCACTCGCAAACGCAAATGCCAAAAACTTGGTCATCCCATCCAGCCTTCGCTCTACGCGAACGTGGCGCCCAAGTCGCGAATGTGAAGACCACTTCCCTCCATGCTTCGCGAACAACCCCATCGCGAATGTGAAGGAAAAAATCACTAGTCACCCAAAACACACTCCGTGATCGCGTGACACCTTTCGCGTTCGCGATGAACATCAGAACACTAGATAACTAGCTGTTCCAAAACAAGGAAAGATGATCCGAAACCCATCTGAAACACACCCGAGGCCCCCGAGACCCCGTCTAATCACACTAACTAGTCCTGAAAACATAACATGGGCCTATTTGAGGCCTCAAGTCACACAAAATAACATCAAAACCATGAATCATGTACAATTGCAAGATTAATAAACTATTTCAATGTAACAGCCTGACCAGACATTTTGAGTATTTTATCCCCTTCCCCTATTTAATGCTTTACCTTTGTGTATTTATGATTACGGGACTTGCTGGGGTGGTTGGCTTGGTTTCGAGGAAGTTTTGGAGTGAATTCGGACACTCAGTCCCAAGGTTGGAAGTTTAAATTGAAAGAGTTAACTGGAGTTTGAATTTTGCGTAAACGACTCCGGAATGGTATTTTGATGGTTCCAATAGCTGTGTTAGGTGATTTTGGACTTAGGTGTATGTCCGGATGTGGATTTGGAGGTCCGTAAGTTGTTTTGGTGCTTTTTGGCGAAAGTTGAAAAGTTAAAGTTTTGAAAGGTTGATAGGTTTGACCGAGAGTTGACATTGTTGATGTGGGGATTGGTTATTTGTTTCGGTATTCGAGATAAGACCATTGTATCATTTTGGACTTGTGTACAAAATTTGAGGTCATTCGAGGTGTTTAAGCATGTTCCGCGTAGGTTTTGAATTTGCAAAGTTGAATTAGTTTCTTAGGCTTGAATTGGGGTGCAATTCGTATTTTTCATCCTATTTTGGGTGATTTAAGGCCTTGAGTAGGTTCGTATTTAGTTTTAGTACTTGTCAGTATGTTTGGGTGGGGTCCGGGGGGCCTCAGGTGTGCTTTGGATGAGTTGCGGATCATGTTTTTGACTTGTTGCATTGCTGAAGATTCAAGTCTTCTGGTGTTTCTGCACCTGCGGTGGGCTTGGCCGCAGATGCGGAGTTCCAGGTGCGACCATTTATGCGAAGATGCAATGTAAGGTGGAGTCTGGCTGGGAGTGCAAGTACGAAGATATTTCCGCATCTACTAGTCCATAGATGCGGACGAATGGGTGTTGAAGCAGACATTGGCTGGAGGCTAGGGAAGTTCATAGATGTGGAGGTTGGATCACAGAAGAGATCCCGCAGGTACAGAGGATGGACCACAGATGCGGGAGGTTGGGAGGATTAATGAATACCACAGATGCGGGGGTTTATCCACAGAAGCGGAGCCATGGTAAGTGGTCCGCAAATGCGGAAATTCTGGTCATATTTTATATTCGAGGGTTTGGTCACATTTTCATTATTTGGAGTTGTGGGGCTCGATTGGAGGCGATTTTTTGGAGATTTTTTTTTTCAACACAATTGAAGAGGTAATTGAAGTTTATTAAATTTTTGATGATAGATATTGATTACCCATGGATTATTTTATCTAGTTTATGCGAATTTAAGGCAAAATTTGGGAATGTTTTACTATAGTTTTGGAGAGTGAGATTCGATGATTTGAGGGTGGATTTGAAGTTGGATTTGGGAGAAACACACATTGTTGGACTCCTATCGAATGGGTATTTTGGATTTGTGAATTTTGTCGGGTTACGGGTTGCATGCCCGGGTTGACTTTTGGGTTGACCTTTTTATTCGAGCCGCCCAGAGGTTGATTACGCGAGAAGGGCTTACTAGAGGATTGATTTAGCTTGCTTGAGGTAAGTATCTTACCTAAACTTGGCTGAGTCACTAGTTTCCTGATTTATTTGTGATAGCTTCGTTCTATGAGTGGCGCACATGTGTGTGGGGTTGAGGCCATATGCATGCACCGGGATATATATATCCATGCTCGCGGTAGTGTTTAGGATACTACATGCTTTGAATTGACTACTACACCCCATGCTACCATATTCCTTATTTTGTACTTTCTTCGTGAGCTAATTGATCCATGTTAGAGATTATTTGGTGATTGACCTTCCGTTCAGATTTGAAAATTGCTATTCTTGTGGCACAAACGCCTGACTAGAAGTACGATAGCACACATTGCACATGCCTACACTTTAGCATGACACATATATTAGTCCATGAGTATGTAGTTGATATTTTTGTTCATGTACATGTATCCTTGTATATGCTTCTTGTGTGTTATGGAGTTGATGGCACGTGAGTGGTCCATGCGGATCATAGTTATGTTAGCACGTGACTTGTCCGTGGGGTGATTATTTGTGCACGTGAGTTGCTCAAACAGTGTGTGGATAAGGATCCATCCCCCTAAGGTAACTCTCCATTGTTTCTCTCTTTATGGTATACACGCGGTAAGAGGAAAAACTGGCCAGTGTTTGTTGCAGTTATTGCATTTCTTCTTTACTTGTAATTTCCTTGATGTATACATGATTTTGTTGTATCTTTCCTCTATTTTCTAACTTCAAAGTGCATACATGCCATATTTCTCATATCTTCTCTATATGCAAGATTTTTAGTTGGACAAAGCATGCATTCTTGTTTTATCTATGGAATTTGCTTAATCTGAGATTTATATCTTCATAATAATGTCTATTGTATACTTGTAAGATTTGTGAACTGTACAGGTTATATCGAGTATGATTGATAGTTCTTGCTTCTATTACCTTGCCGAGGTTAGTTATGATACTTGTTGAGTTGATGGGGTTGGTTGTACTCATACTACACTCTGACCTTAATTGTGCAGATTCAGGTGTAGGATCGAGCCATGGGCAGCTGTGATCATTTGCTGAGATTTTCTTTTGGTAGACAAGGTTGAGCTGCATTTTGACTGCATCCCTTGGGCGTCTCTTCTCATATTATTATTGTTATTTAATTTCAGACAATACTTCATTTGCATCTTGTATTTCAGACTTGTACTTCCGTTTTAGAGCTCATGACTCTGCATTTACCAGTTCTGGGGGGATTGTTATGTATTTACATTGTTATTTATTTGTTACTGGCTTTAGACTATACTCTTCTCATTATTTCTGTCATTCTATTCCATTTCACCATGTTCAGCTTTCTAACAGGTGAGTTATGAGCCATTACGACCGGTTGGTGGTTTGGGTCGTGACAAGTTTGTATCAGAGCCCTAGGTTCATAGGTTCTATGTGTCATGAGCAAGTTTAGTAGAGTCTTGCGGATCGATACGAAAACGTCTGTACTTTTCTTCAAGAGGGTACCGAACTGATAGGAAACTTCACTCTTCTTGCATTCTTGTCATGTGGATTTATTAATTCCGAAGTCTGAATCCTTATACTTCTATTCTCTCACAGATAGTGAGGACACGTGTAACTGGATCGGGCGGATAGGCACCAGTACCATTAGTCATGGCCACGAGAGGCCGAGATGGGTCACTCACTACAGCTAGAGCAGCACCTATGGAGCCACCAGTTGCTATAGTGGAGGAGCAGGTTCCAGATAATATTGAGCCAGTGGGACCTGCTCAGACACCGACGATACCTATTACTATGCCTGGTATTCATGAGATTTTGGCTTAGATCTTGAGTGTGTACATGGGCTTGGGTAAGGTGAGTATGATACTAGTTGAACCAGCTACCTCATACGCCAGGGGAGGAGCCCAGACTCCTACCACCCATACACCAGAGCAGCTAGCTCAGGGTAATCAAACTCCAGGGGTGTTACTAGTTTTGCCAATTATTGTTGCCTGGATCGAGGTTGGTCCCCCTATGACAGATGAGGAGCAGAAGAGGTTAGAGCAATTTAAGAGGCTTGATCCACTCGAGTTCAGTGAAGGAGAGTTAGAGAATGCTCAATGTGTTTTGGATCGGTGTCTTCAAATTCTTCGCACAATAGGTTTTGTGGACACTAGTGGAGTTTTTTTTACTACTTTTTAGCTGATAGGGGGAACCTACAGGTGGTGGTAGACCTATGAATCAAGCAGGACGGCTAGCTCAGCACCACTCACTTGGCATCAGTTCTCCTCTTAGAGAAGTTTGTTCCACAAACTCGCAGAGAGGAGCTACATAGGGAGTTTGAGCATCTACGCCAGGAGGGTATGAGTGAGACTCAATATGAGATGAGGTTCACAAAGTTGGCTCGTCATGTAGTATGTTTGGTCCCTACTAAGAGGGATAGGATTAGGAGGTTCATTGATGGCCTCAACTATGGTCTACAATATGGTATAGCTTGCAAATCTAAGACAGATACTAGATTTGACCAGGTGGTCGAGATTTCTAGACGTTTGAAGCATGTTCGTAGGCTTAAGAGAGAGCAGAAATAGGAGAACAAGAGGCCTCATGGTTCAGGTGATTTTTGTGGTGCCTCGTCTGGAGGCCAGTCTTATTACAGCAGAGGTCGTCCTTTTTACGCCCACACATGCAGCTCGTCAGATTCCTCGTAGTTCATCAGATAGCCATAACTCATACAATGCTCGCCCAGTTCAGTCATCAAGTGCACTGCCAACACAAAATTATTACTGTGCCTCGTCTACTTAGGGTTCCTCAAGCGGCTATTTGGTTTATCAGGGTCAGCTACAGGGTCAACAGCTCGTCATAGGAGGGGTTGTTTCAAGTATGAGGACTTGAGTCATCTCAAGAGAGATTTCCCCAGACTTATGAGTAGTGCACCACAACAAAGCTTGCATCCTATGATTTTAACACCAACAGCTACAATACCACTCGCAACCAACTAGGGGTGGGGCTCAGTCTGTTTGAGGTCGCCCTAGAGGGGGAGGCCAATCAGGCGGTGTTCAGGAATGTTGCTATGAATTTCCCACCAGGACATAATTAGTTGCTTCCGATTCCATGATCACATGTATTATTTTCGTGTTCCATAGAGATGCTTCAGTGTTATTTGACCCTGGTTTCACTTACTCTTATGTTTTATCCTATTTTGCTCATTATTTGGGTATGCCTCGTGATGTTTTACATATGCTTGTTCATGTATCTACTACAATGAGTGATTCTATTATGATAGATGATGTATATAGGTATTTTGTGGTTACTATTGGGGGTTATGAGATTAGAGTTGATAAATTATTACTCAACATGGTAGATTTTGATGTGATTTTGAGCATGGACTGGTTGTCAACATATCACGTTATTCTTGATTATTTTTCCAAGACTGTGATGCTAGCTATGTCAGGGTTGTCAAGGATTGAATGGAAAGGCTCCTTGGATCATTTTCCTAGTAGAGTTATTTCATATTTAAAGGCTTAACGGATGGTTGAGAAGGGGTGTTTGGCGTATTTGACCTTTGTGAGAGATGTTAGTGCTGATACTCTTACTGTTGAGTCAGTTCCAGTAGTGAGGGAGTTCTTAGATGTGTTTTCTGCGGAGCTTCCAAGCATGCCACCCGACATGGATATTGATTTTGGTATTGGCTTGGTGTCGGACACTCATCCAATCTCTATTCCACCATATCACATGGCACTAGTGGAGTTAAAGGAGTTGAAGGAATAATTGCAGGAGTTTCTTAACAAGGGTTTCATCAGGCCTAGTTTGTCACCTTGGGGTGTACCGATGCTGTTTGTGAAGAAGAAGGATGATTCTATGAGGATATGCATTGACTACAGGCAGTTGAACAAGGTTACTGTGAAGAAAAAGTATCCACTATCGCATGTTGATGATTTGTTTTATCAGCTACAAGGGTCTAAGGTATTCTCAAAGATTGACTTGAGATCGGGTACCATCAGTTGAAGATCAAGGCTTCAGATATTCTAAGATGGCTTTCAATATCTGCTATGGTCACTATGAGTTTCTAGTGATGTCTTTTGGGCTGACTAATACCCTAGAAACTTTTATGCACTTGAGGAACAACGTATTTAAGCCCTATCTTGATTCAGTTTTTATAGTTTTCATTGATGATATTCTAGTGTATTCACGCAGCCGGGAGGATCATGAGCAGCATTTAAGGATTGTGCTCCAAACCTTGAGAGAGAAGAAGCTATATGCTAAATTTTCCCTGTGCGAGTTTTAGTTAGACTTAGTGGCATTCTTAGGACAAGTGGTGTCTAGTGAAGGGATTAAGGTAGATCCGAAGAAGATTTAGGAAGTTTAGAGTTGGCCTAGACCATATTCTGCTCTAGAGATCAGAAGTTTGGGTTGGCTAGGTATTATCATCATTTTGTGGAGGGGTGTCATCGATAGCAGCCTCATTGACTAGATTGACGAAAAAGTGTGCCCCATTCATATGGTATGATGAGTGTGAGGAGAGCTTTCAGAAGCTCAAGACTGCCTTGACTACAACTCCGGCTTTGGTTTTACCTCCGAGAAAGGCCAATGTGGTGGCCGACGTTTTGAGTAGGAAGGCGGAGAGGATGGGGAGTCTTGCTTTTATTCCAGTTGCGGAGAGACCATTAACGTAGGATGCTCAAGCTTTGGCCAATCAATTCATGAGGTTGGATATTTTGTAGCCTAGCAGGGTTCTTCCTTCTTTTGTATCTCGGTCGCCCTTGTTTTAGCGTATCAAGGCGCACCAGTATGATGATCCCTATTTTCTTGTCCTGAAGGACATGGTGTAGAACGTTGATGCCAAGGAGGTTACTATTGGTAAGGATGGGGTATTAGGGCTACATGGACAGATCTCTATTCCAAATATGGATGGGTTGCGTGAATTGATACTTGAGGAGACCCATAGTTCGTGGTATTCCATACCTCCGAGTGCTGCAAAGATGTACTAGGACTTAAGGCAGCACAATTGGTGTCGGAGAATGAAGAACGATATCGTTGAGTATGTTGCTAGGTGTTTTAACTATCAACAGGTGAAGTACGGGCATCAGATACTTGGTGGTTTGCTTCAGAGGCTTGATATTCCGGAGTGGAAGTGGGAGCGTATCACTATGGATTTTGCAGTTGGACTTTCACGGACCTCGAGGAGATTCGATGCACTGTGGGCTATTATGGACAGACTGACCAATTCTGCACATTTCATTCCAGTCATGACTACTTATTCTTCAGAGCAATTAGCTCAGACTTATATTCAAGAGATTGTTCGCCTTCATGGCATTCCCTTGTCTATTATCTCGGATCAAGGAACTCAGTTCATATTGCGGGTTTTTAGGGTAGTATAGCATGAGTTGGGCACACAAGTCGAGCTTAGTATGACATTTCATTCCCAGACAAAAGGGCAGTTCGAGTGCACTATTCAGATTTTGGAGGAGTTGCATGCCTGTGTCATTGACTTCTGAGGTCCATGGGATCGGTTTTTGCCGTTAGCAGAGTTCGCCTCAACAACAATTATCAGTTGAATATTTAGATGGCTCCTTATGAGGCCTTGTGTACGAGGCGATCCAATTGAGTGGTTTGAGCCTGGGGACGCTAGGTTGTTGGGCAGTGATCTAGTTCGAGATGCTTTGGAAAAGGTGAAGGTGATTCAGGAGCGGCTTCGTACGGTGCAGTCCAGGTAGAAGAGTTATACGGAAAGTAAAGCTCGTGATGTTGCATACATGGTGGGTGAGAAGGTTCTACTCAGAGTCTCGCCCATGAAGGGTGTGATGAGGTTCGGGAAGAAGGGCAAGTTGAACCCTTGGTATATTGGTCCCTTTGAGGTGCTTGAGGGAATTGTGGAGGTGGCCTATAGACTTGCCTTGCCACCTAGTTATCGGGGTTCACCCAGTGTTTCATGTTTCTATGCTCTGGAAGTATTTTAGATATCTATAACATAATTTGTATTTCGTCATGGTGCAGTTAGATGGGGATTTGACTTATAATGTGGAGCCGATAGATATTTGTGATCGACAGGTTTAAAAGTTGAGGTCGAAGGACATTGCATTGGTGAAGGTTCATTCGAGAGATTAGTCGGTCGAAGTAGATACTTGGGAGACTGAGCAGGAGATGCGAAGCATATATCCTCACCTCTTTGAGACTCCAGGTATGATTCTAGACCTGTCCGAGGATGAACGTTTGTTTAAGAGTGGGAGAATGAAACGACCCGTCCTGTCATTTTGAGTATTTTATCCCCATTCCATATTTTTATCTGTTACCTTTGTGTATTTGTGATTACAGAACTTTCTGCGGTGTTTGGTTTGGTTTCGGGGAAGTTTCAGAGAGAATTGGGACACTTAGTCCCAATGTCGGAAGCTTAAGTTGAAAGAGTTGACCGGAATTTGATTTTTGTGTAAATGACTCCGGAGTGGTGTTTTGATGGTTGCAATAGCTTTGTAAGGTGATTTTGGCTTAGGCGTATGTCTGGATGTGGATTTGGAGGTTTGTAGGTTGTTCTGGTGCTTTTTGACAAAATTTAAAAAGTTGAAGCTTTGGAAGGTTGTTAGGTTAGATTGAGAGTTGACTTTGTTAATATGAGGTTTGGATTTTGGTTCCGGGTGTTAGATATGAGGTGTTTGAGCATGTTCGACTTGAGTTTCGAATTTTGAAAGTTGGATTAGTTTCTTAGAAATGAATTGGGGTGCGATTCATTTTTTTGATATTATTTTGGGTGATTTGAGGCCTCGAGTAGGTTTGTATTGTATCTTAGGACTTGTCGGTATGTTTGGGTGCGGTTCCGGGGGCCTCGTGTGTGTTTCAGATGAGTTATCGATCATGTTTTGGACTTGTTGCATTGATGAAGATTCAGAGCTTCTAGTGTTTTCGCATCTGCGGTAGGCTTGGACGCAGATGCGGAACCGCATAGGCGGCCATTTTTGCACAGATGCAACGTAAAGTGGAGTCCTCCTGGGAGAGCATGTGCGAAGATATTTCTATGTCTGTGAGTCTGCAGATGCAGATGAGTGGGCACAGAAGCGGACTTCGGCTGGAGGCAGGGAGTTCGCAGATGCGGAGGTTGGATTGAAAAAGCAGTCCCATAGGTGCAGAGGATGGACCTCATATGTGGGAGGTCGGGAGGATCAGTGAATATCGCAGATGCGGGGGTTTATCCGCAGATGCGGTAGGTGGTCCGCAAATGTGAAAATGCTAGACATGTTTTATATTCAAGGGTTTGGTCACTTTTTCATTATTTGGAGTTGTGGAACTTGGTTGGAGGCAATTATTCGGAGGTGTTTTTCACCACAATTGAAGAGGCAAGTAAAGTTTATTCAATTTTTGATGATAGATATTGATTCCCCAGGGACTATTTCATCTATTTTATGTGAATTTAAGACAAAATTTGGGAATTTTTTACTATGATTTT
This sequence comes from Nicotiana tomentosiformis, assembly GCF_000390325.3. Lineage (NCBI taxonomy): Eukaryota > Viridiplantae > Streptophyta > Magnoliopsida > Solanales > Solanaceae > Nicotiana > Nicotiana tomentosiformis. Next base: position 78,290,238 of record NC_090815.1, read on the forward strand.
AGAGAGTGAGATTTGATGATTTTAGGGTCGATTTTGAGGTTAGATTTGGGGTGAAACACACATGATTGGACTAGAATCGGAATGAGTGTTCGGGATTTATGAATTTTGTTAGGTTCCGAGGTGCAAGCTTGGGGTTGACTATTTGATTTTGGTTAAAGATCTTAGCTTTATCATTTGGAATCATTTCCTATGGCTTCTATTGATGATATTAAGTTATTTTCGCTAGATTAGAGCTGTCTGGAGGTTGATTCACACGGGAAGGGCTTATTAGATGATTGATTTGGCTTGCTTGAGGTAAAGTATCTTACTAAACTTGGTTGAGGCACTAGTTGCCTGAGTTATTTATGATTGCTACGTGCTATGAGCGGCGCACATGTGTGTGGGGTTGAGGCCATATACATGCACCGGGGTATATATATCCGTGCTCGAGGTAGTATTTAGGCTACTACATGCTTTGAATAGACTGAAAGGCCTCACCATGTTCCTTATGTTGTACTTTCTTCGTGAGCTAATTGATCCATTTTAGAGATTATTTGGTGATTGTCCTTCTGTTCAAAGTTGATAATTTCTATTCTTGTGACTTAATCAATTGACTAGAACTGTAATAGCACATTTTACACATGCCTACTCTTTAGCATGTCACATATATTAGTCCATGAGTGTAGTTGATATTGTTATTCATGTACATGTATCCTTATATATACTTCTTGTTATTATGGATAGGGTTGATAGCACGTGAGTGGTCCGTGCAGATCAGAGTTATGTTAGCACGAGAGTTGTCCGTATGGTGCTTATTTATGCACATGAGTTATCCGTGCAGCATGTGCAAAAGGATGCATCCCCCCAGGGTCACCCTCTCATGTTTCTCTCTTGATGGTGTACATAGGGTAAGAGGAAAAACTAGCCAGTATGTGTTGTAATTATTGCATTTCTTATTTACTTGAAATTTGCTAGGATGTATACATGATTTTTTAGCATCTCTCCTCTATTTGCTAGCTCCGAATACATGCCTTATTTCACATATCATCTCTATATGCAAGATTGTTAGTTGGACAGAGCATGCATTGTTGTTTCATCTATGGAATTGGCTTAATCTGAGATTTATACCTTGATAATAACGTCTGTTGTATACTTGTAAGATTTATGAACTTTACAGGTTGTAGCGAGTATCAATGATAGTGTAACGACTCGACCAATTATTTTGTATATTGTAGCCCTATTCCCCCATTTATTGCTTTTCCATATGTTTGATTGTGTTTATGTGACTAGCCGGGGTGGTTGGATTGGTTTCAGAAAAGTCTCAGAGTGAACTGGGACACTTAGTCCCAAGGTTGAAGGCTTAAGTTGAAAGAGTTGACCAGAGTTTGACTTTTGTGTAGACGACCCTGAAATGGAATTTTGATGATTCCAATAGCTTTGTATGATGATATTGGAATTAGGCGTATTCCCGGATATTGATTTGGTAGTCCGTAGGTTGGTTTGAGGCTTTTTGGCGAAAGTTGAAAAATTAAAGGTTTGGAAGGTTAAGAGCTTTGACCGAGAGTTGACTTTTGTTGATCTCGGGTTTGGATTTTTGTTCCAAGAGTTGGAATATGTCTGTTGTGTCATTTGGGATTGGTGTGCAAAATTTTATGTCATTCGGAGATGATTTGATATGGCTTGACATTAGTTTTAGAAGTCGGAAGTTCATTATTTGTGGTTTTGGTGTTGTTTGATGTGATTTGAGGCTTCGAGTAAGTGCGTAATGTGTTTTAGGACTTGTTAGTATGTATGGATGGGGTCCCGGGGCCTCAGGTGTGATTCAATTTGGAATCCAATCATGTTTGGACTTAGTAGAAATGTTGAAGATTTGCAGGTTCTGGTGCAATCGCACCTGCGAGGATCTGGTCGCAGGTGCGAGACCACAGAAGAGATTGGGCCATTGCAGGTGCGGGAAGTGCACAAACTGGGGAAGTGCGCAGGTTCGAAGGTTAATCTACATATGCATGCTTGCAGGTGCGGGAAGTGGAGTGCAGAAGCAAAGTTGAGTATGGGCATGGGTTTCCGCAGATGCGGACATGGTGGTGTAGGTGCGCATGCACAGAAGCGCACACGGGACCGCATAAGTGGATTTTGACTGGAAGGTCTGAAATCGCAAACGCGGCCACTTTTCGCAGAAGTGTGACCACATGTGCGGTTAAGTGAGCCACAAGTGCGAAATAGCTGGGAAGAGCTTATAGTTGATGGTTTGGTCATTTCGTTCTCATTTTAGATTTTGGAGCTCGGTTGGAGGCAATTTGTGAGAGACCTTTTGCTACAATTGAAGAGGTAAGTGAAGTTTAATCACTTTTGATGTTAGATATTGATCATCCATTGAATATTACACCTAGTTTATGTGAATTTGAAGTAAAATTCGCGGAGTTTAGGCTCTGTTATTGGAGAGTTAGATTTGGGAAATTGAGTGTCGATTTGTGGTTGGAATTGAATGATTTTAGTATGGTTGGACTCGTAATTGAATGTATGTCTAGAATTTGTAAATTTTGTCGGGTTCCAAGGTGCGAGCCTGGGGATGACGTTTTGGGCTGACCTTTTGATTTGAATTAAAGATTTTAGCTTTATCTTTTGGAATTGTTTCCTATAGCTATTATTGATGGTATTAAGTTGGTTTGGCTAGATTCGGGTCACTCGGAGGCCGATACACATGGCAAGGGCGTTTTTGAGTACTGATTTGTGTGCTTTGAGGTAATTAATACATCTAAACTTGGATTTTAGCGTATTTAACCCTAAGAACTACGTTATATGAAATGTAGTGGGGTGACGTACGCGCTAGGTAACGGGCGTGTGTACGTGTATCGACGTGTTCATGGTTTGGGGAGGCTTTTAGAGTATTACCGGGCTTGTTTTGCTATAATACCTTGTTGTACCCCTGTTTTGCCTCACTTGTTCGATCATTTGAACAATGATTCATGTTAGACATCATGTATAGGCTATGTGCTAATTGCTTGGGACTTGATAGGGCTATTCTTGCTGTTTTTGAGCTATATGTCTTAATTGTACACATGCTCTCAGTCATGATACTATATCTGTATATGATATCTCTGTCTTAGTACTTGCTTATTTGACTCCTCACATGTTGTTGATGCCTCGTATGTGTGCCATTGTTGAACTGAGTATTGTGAGATCTAATTATCTGAGACTTGCATAATTTATGATTGAGTATGGGCCATAGAGTTGATTTGGTATTGATTTTGAGGTGACGCGTATGCCAGACCCATATTGGGCTAAATGTTATTATTTTTAGGTGACGTGTGCACCAGGCCGCACCATTGGGCTATATGATTATGATTAGCACTTGGGTAGGATCGGCCCCTCCGGAGTTTGACATGCCAGCAGTGAGCCCATGCACATTTTTTCATATACGTGCTTTGATGATGGGAAGCGGTGCTAAGTATGATTCTTGTTGATGGATCCATTGTGATATTGTTGTTCTGACATGTTTGCTTGACATGTAGGCGTAGATATGTACTTTTCTCATGCTAGCTGATAAATTGAAACGTCTTACCTGTGGTTGGGCTTTAATTGTTACTTTAATGTATGTCTAAATTTCAAAAATGTGAACAATTTGGGCATGATACCATTGAGTTACTTGCTTATATTATTTTCCTTATTATCCTGAGCTGTTATCGGTTGTTAAATGTTGATCTCTAATTATTTATTTTGAGCTTGTTACTACTTTCAACCCAAGGTTATTGTTGTTACTTATTGAGTACATGGGGTCGGTTGTACTCATACTATACTCTACACTTCGTGTGTAGATCCAGGTACTTCCGAACGAGGTGATCTCTAGAGTTCTGTTGCAACCAACTTTGGTAGACTACGAGATAGCTTCCATACCGTCTGCAAACCTTGAAGTTCTCTGTCATTATCTATTGTTACTATTCTACTATTCAGACAGTTGTATTAGAATTTGGCATAGTATTGGATACTCAATAATGCTTATGTGCTCGTTGACACCAGATTTTGGGAATGATTGTAGCAGTATTTGGTTATTCTCATTAGATATTTTCATGATTTGTTGTTAAGTTATTAATCCAAGTCTTTAGAAAATTCACTGTTATTGGTGAATGTTGTCTTGCCTAGCAAGTAGAGGCGCCGTCGCAACTCCAGTGGGAGTTGGGTTGTGACAGATAGTTCTTGCTTCTATTACCTCGCCGAGGTTAGTTATGATACTTGTTTAGTACATATGGTCGATTGTACTCATACTACATTCTTCACTTAATTTGTGCAGATCCAGGTATTGGATCGAGTCACGGGCGGCTGTGATCATTTGCCGAGATTTGCTTTTGGGATATAGGTAGAGCTACATTTTGACCGCAGCCCTTGGGTGTCTCTTTTCATATTATTACTATAATTTACTTTCAGACAGTACTTCGTTTTTATCTTGTATTTCACTTGTAGTTCCATTTTAGAGCTCATTACTCTGTATTTACCAGTTTTGGGGAATTGTTACGGATTTACATTGTTATTTCTATGTTACTAGCTTTAGACAATACCTTTCACATTATTTCTATTATTTTATTCTGTTTTCACCATGTTCGGCTTGCCTAGAATGTGAGTTAGGCGCTATCACGCCCGATTGATGGTTTTGGGTCGTGACATTCAAATTTCCAACTTCCAAATTTATGCCAAACATGCCTAAGTAATCAATAAGACCCCGAATTTCACACACAAGTCATAAATTACCATACAGACCTACTCCAAGGCTTAGAATTCCAAACGAACATCGATAACCATAAAGTCAATTGTGGGTCAAACCTATAAACTTCTAAACCTTAAACTTTTCAACTTTCGCCAATTAGAGCCAAATCAACCTTGGAATTCCAAATCCAAATTTGGACATACTCCTAAGTCCAAATCACAATTCAAACCTAACGGAACAATCAAAACTCTGATTCCAGGTCAAATATATAAAAGTCAAACTTGGTCAATACTTCCAACTTAAGCTTCCAAACTAAGAACTAAGTATTTCAATTCAATCCAAAACCTTCTCGAACAAAATCAACCATTTTCACAAGTAACATGACTACAAATAAGCATACGGGAGGCATCAAATAAGGGAACAAGGCTCAAATACAAAAAATAACCGGTCGGGTTGTTACCAAAAGTAGTGCATTTTTTTATATTTTTAACGAGCTAAACTAAACTAATATCAAAGCAGCTAATGATAACTGTATATCTAGAAAGCAGCAACAAAGATGGATTTAACAGCTTTCAGAAACAACAAAAAGTGGCTTCCATCACATCCCAAAAGAGTAGCAAAAGACCTTTCACTGGTGAAAAACCAACAAAGAGTAGTCAGTCAAAGTATTTTTTATATAACATATCATAAATAATATTTTTTTTAATAAAGATGATTTAAACAACAAGGCATATCATGTGCGAATTCTAAACACCAACTAAACATAGCATATTTTCCCTAAGAAACATTTACTATCCGATTTTGAGAGAAACAAAGACGAATTGTAACCAAATGGAGAAACTTTAGAGGAAAATCAAGTGAAGGCTGAGAAGGAGTGTAATAGAAATGAAGGATGATGTAAGAAGAAGTTTAAATAGCGTTCAACACTTTCTCGGAGGAGGAATTTTCATTTCCATCCCATTTTTGTGGTAGGATGTATTGCCTTTGCTGGTTGTGTGTTGGTCCTCTCTTTCCTTTATGCTAATATATTCAGCTTTATGTTTGCTTCCCTCCGCGACGTCCATTGTGGTAGATGCTATATGTGGGTTGATCACATTGTCTTTGACCATGAAATACAAAATAAATAACTTTTTTGGCAGTGCATCCCGATTTTGGTAAACATCCTTTTGGTTTCAGTGTCAAATATCGTGCCAGTCAGTTGCTTTTGGACATTTACAAGGGGCAAAATTTGCTTCTAGAAGGATGAGACTAATTATCCATGCACCAAAAGAGGGTCATCTTGCATTAGGCACTTGCTTGTGTCTTTCTAAATTTCAACAACAATATGTACCTCGACATAAATATCATAAATCCTTCCGGAGTGATAAGTAATATTTTTGCTGCAGGCTCGTTTGAAATCATTGTTGTTGCAAAGTTGATGTTGTCTATGACAGTGACTTCAAATTGGCATCTATTATTAGATACAACAAACGCTAAGTTAGAGGGTGAAAATAGATAATATTTGTTGGGAAAAATAATAATCCCGTCAAGGAATAATATCCACGGCAAATAATAATAATAATACAAGAGAGTAGCAATAACACTAAATCTTTTATTGGGGTAAAATACAATCTCCGAGCAGAGCAATATAATACTACTATAATATTACAACTTGGTAGTGTCAAAAGACTACTACAACTTCAGAAGAAAAAATACTCTTTATTATAAACACCTCATTATAATATTACTATATCTCACTATTTATCTCACAGACAATAATCTGTGGATTACTCTCACTGCTTTGCTTTCTGCTTAGCTTCTCTCGTTCTTTTTTTGGTGTGGTTAAAGCAAGAAGGAAACATCTCTATTTATAGGCAAAGTTGCCAACCTCTCGGCCAATCAAATTGATTGGTTCTTTGAAATTTGCATCGTCCAGAAATTTGAAAAATGTTCAGCCACCCTAATTTGACTTCACCAACTTTTTCAACTTTTTCTTTATTTTCTTTTTTATGGGTCCCACAAATCTCTCCCTTAATTTTGATTTTTCTTCTTCATTCCAAGTCTTGATCTCAATCTTTGAAAATCTTCAAACTTGAGAGGCTTTGTGAAGATATCTACAATTAGATCATGAGACTTCACATATTTGAGCTCGACTTCCTTCTTGTCAATGCATTATCTGATGAAGTGATACCTTGTATCTATGTGCTTGCTTCGATCATGATACACCGGATTCTTGGCGAGTGCCTGTGCAGATTTATTATCAATACAAATCTTTATAGCTTCAATTTTTGGAAAATTGAGCTCTTTCAATAATCTTCTCAGCCAGATAGCATGTCAGGTACATGATGTTGCTGCTACATATTCGGCTTCATAAGTCGAGAGGGTAACAATTGATTGTTTCTTTGAACTCTAAGAAATAACAGAATCACCCAAGAAAAATACAAAACCACTTAATCAATATCTCCCGCATAATCATTATCACAAAATCCCATAAGTTTGAAATCATTAAAAGAAGAATAAAATAACCCATAGTCGATCGTACCTTTTAGGTAACGAAGAATTCTTCTAGTGACCTTCAAGTGAGTGGAGGTAGGAGCTTCCATGAAGCGGCTTACTACTCCAACTACAAAGAGTATATCTAGCTTGGTACAAGTCAATTACCTCAAACTTTCCACAAGACTTTTGAAAATTTTGGGATCTACTTTTTCTTCTTCATCAAACTTGGACAATTTTGTCCCACTCTCCACCGGTGTGTTCAAGGGTTGCAATCGAGCATGTTGAACTTCTTCAATATCCCTTTTGTATAGCTTTCTTGAGAGATAAAAATTCCATCCTTCACCTGCTTCACTTCTAGGCCCAAGTAATATGACATAATCCCTACATCTCTCATCTCGAACCCACCGGACATTTTCTTAAAAGCTTCAAATAAACTTGGGCAATTACCCGTGAAAATAAGATCAACATAAAGACAAACAAGTAAGATATCTTCATTAATATGAACTTTAAGGTAAAGAGCATATTCATGGAGACAACGAGTAAACTCATTGTCTTGAAAATACTTGTCGATGCAACTATTCCGTCCTCATGGGGCTTGCTTTAATCCATATAAAGCTTTATTCAATCGCAACACTTTATCTTCATGGTTTTTTACCACAAAGCCCAATGGTTGTTCAACATAGACTTCTTGTTCAAGATAGCCATTCAAGAAGGCTGACTTGACATTTAGTTGATGGATCTTCCACTTTATTTGCGCAGCCAAAGAGATCAACAAACGAATCATCTCCATGCGGGCAACAGGTGCATAGACTTCTTCATAGTCAATGCCTTGCTTTTGCTTGTAGCCTTTAGCCACAAGTTGTGCCTTGTATCTCTCCACATATCCATTAATATTCTTTTTTGTCTTGTATACCCATTTGACTCCAATTGCTCGATGACCCTTGGGAAAAGTTGTTAACTCCCAAGTGTTGTTCTTCTCTATTGACTCAATCTCCTCCTCCATGGCTTGTCTCTACCTTTTATTTGTAACAGTTTCATCAAAGTTCATTGGTTCATTGTCAGCAAAGAGACAACATAAAAAATCAAAATTAGTAACTTCTTCTGTGTCCTCATAGAGCTCTTGAATACTCCTTGTCCTTTGCGGCTTTTCATTTAAACTTTCTTGAGAATAGGGATATGCAACATTGTTTGGAGAAGGAGGTAGAGTATTATCCTGCACAGATTCCACGGTCTCTGGTCTTCTTCATCACCAAAGTATTGAAGAAAATCATATGAAGTTTCTTTTCAAGCTTCCCAATTCCATGCCAGTTCTTCATCAAATGCAACATCACGACTCACCACAACCTTGCCGCTACTTGGGTTGTATAGCTTGTATCCCTTTAAACTCGTATCATAGTCAACAAACACATGCTTGACACTTCGATCGCCAAGTTTCGCTCTCCCTTGATGTGGCACATGAGCATAGGCTATGCTCCCAAAGATTCTCAAGTACTTGACACTTGGCTTTCTTCCACTCTGTGCTTCTTGAGGGGTTTGATCTCTAACATTCCTTGTTGGAGACCTGTTATTCAAATAAACTGCACAAGAAACAGCTTCGGCCCAAAATTCCTTCGTCATACTTTTAGCTTCAATATACATCTAGCCATATTAAGAATCGTTCGATTCTTTCTCTCTGCAACTCCATTTTGTTGGGGTGAATAAGGTACTTTTAGAGGGCGACGAATTCCATAAGACTGACATAAGTCATTAAATTCTTTTGAAGTGAATTCGCCTCCTCTATTGGACCTTAAAGCTTTAATTTCATAGGCACTTTCTTTCTCCAACAGTACTTTGAAATTTTTAAAAGCAGCAAAAGCTTAAGATTTTTGGTTCAATAAATAAACTCAATCCTTTCTAATAAAGTCATTAATGAAAATCAGAAAGTATTTACTTTTACCAAAGGAAGGTGGATTTATTGGTCCACACATATCAGTGTGAACAATTGGGAGCAGCTTGGTTGATCTTGACATGACCTCTTTTGGAAAAATCCTTTTTGCATGTTTTCCAAGAAGACAAGCTTCACACAATTGATTGGGATGGTTGATTGATGGTATCCCATGTACCATGTTCTTTTCTCCCATTTTTTTGAGCGCTTCAAAATTCAAGTCCCCAAATCACATGTGCCAACACCATGATTCATCTTGCACATTAGCCTTCAAACACTTTGCATCAATTGTCATAAGATTCAGAGAAAATAATCTATTTTTTCCATATGCACTTCAGCAATTAGAATTCCACTTGAATCTCTAAGCCAACGATGCATATTTTTCATGTGGATGTCATATTCCTTTTCAAGAAGTTGGCCCAAACTCAAAATATTACTTTTTAATTTTGGGACATAATAAACATCTTGCATTAACTTGTGGTCACCATTTTTACAGGAGATCAGAATCGTGCATATCCCTTCGATTTGAATCTTTGAGGTATCTACAAAGGACACGTTACCTCTCACCATTTTATTGATCTCCACAAACTTTTTTTTGCATTCACACATATGATTGCTTGCTCCATTGTCCAAATACCACGAGTTGCAATCATCCCAGTCTTCTTCCTTGAGTGCCATCAACAATGTTGACTCAACTTCTTCTTTCTTGTCGTCAACAAGGTTAGCTCTTTCTTCAATGTTGCTATGACATTCCCAAGAGTAATGGCCAAATTTATGACAATTATAACATTAAATTTTTGATTTGTCATACCTTTATCCATTATTTATTGGTAGTAGCCATGTCCTCTTCCTCCTCTTTGTCCACAGCAACAACCTCTGAATGTTTGATAGATTTTAACTTCATTGTTGAAGTTGTTACCATTGCTTCTCCCTCTTCCATGACCGCCACAACCTCGTCCCCGTCCATTCCCTCGATAGCTATTTTCACCTCCATAATCCTTGAAGGATGCTTGAGTTTTAAGAAGTTGCTCTAGTGGAACTTCTTGTCTCTTTTTGATCTTTTCTTCGTGGGCCTGTAAAGAACCCTCCAATTGTTCCACCATCATAAAGTCTAAATCTTTAGACTCCTCAATAGCACACACCACAAAATCAAATTTAGGTGTTAAAGTACGAAAAATCATTTCTAACACACGGACATCTTCTATGTCCTCCCCATATCTTCTTAATTGATTTACAATAGCCTTCACTTTTGAACAATAATCTGAAATGCATTCAGATTCTTTCATTTTTAAAACTTCAAAATCAGTCCTTAAAGTTTAAAGTTTTACCTTCCTTACCTTCTCAACTCCTTGGAAAGAATTTTTTAAAATCTCCCAAGCTTCTTTTGAGGTGGTAGCATCTGCCACCTTCTCAAACATGGCATCATCCAAACATTGGTGGGTGAGCGTTAGGCCTTATTGATCCTTCTTCCTTGTCTTTGCCAAGACATCTTTTTCATTTTGAGGCAGAGTTTTCTCATCATTGGGTTTTGCATACCCTCTATCTACGATTTACAACACATCCTGAGAGCCAAGAATGGCTTTTATACGTAGACACCATTTCTCATAATTATCTTTTGTGAGACGGGGGTACCAAAAAGACAGTGGACCATTATTTGCCATGGCTCTGATATCACGTTGTTGGGAAAAATAATAATTCCGCCCAGGAATAATATCCACGGTAAATAATAATAACAAAAGAGAGTAACAACAACACCAAATCTTTTATTGGGGTAAAATACAATACTCAAGCAGAGCAATATTATACTACTATAATATTACAACTTGGTAGTATCAAAAGACTACTACAACTTCAGAAGAAATAACACTCTTTATTTTAAACACCTCACTATAATATTACTACCACTCACTATTTATCTCACAGACAACAATCTGTGGATTACTCTCACTGCTTTGCTTTCTACTTTGCTTCTTTTGATTTTTTGGTGTGCTTAAACCGAGAAGGAAGCATCTCTATTTATAGGCAAAGTTGCCAACCTCTCAGCCAATCAAATGGATTGGTTCTTTGAAATTTGCGTTGTCCATACATTGTTTTGGTTTTGGTCTTGTTGCAATTTGCAACTTTATTTCAGCTGCCATTATTAAAAATTACTTAGCCACCCTAATTTGACTTCACCAACTTTTTCAACTTTTTCTTTATTTCCTTTTTTTGGGTACCACAATATTAAACTGTGAATAATTGCGTGGAAGAATCATGTAGAATTTACCTGGGTACTATAAGCTGGGTGGATTGATAATAGTTAGTATTTACCGGAAAAACAGATAGAGTTAAATTTGTACGTAGTTCTAAGAATATGTGGTATAGCTTGATACAAACCGTAGAGATAAATAGAAATATCAAATATGGATTTCTAAGAATGCAAAATAAACAAGGTTGGAAAGAAGATGATTTTTAGGACTAAGCACAATGAGTCAATTAATGAAGCTTAGAAGAATAATTCTTCAATATAGGAGAATATAGTGCTTGAATTACAATGTAAGCCAAAAACTGCCCTTTACAGAAATATAGCCATCCTCTTTATAGTGGAGGATCCTACTTTAGATATAATCAAAAATACATAGTGGAGAACCCATGACAAATCAGCTTTTCCCTAATTTTCGCCGAGATTCTCTCCCTTAGTGTGTTCGCAACGGCTCTTGTCTGTGAGCTCGAGCTCAATCGGCCTCGATGCTGGTCGATATTGCTTCTAGAACTCGATGTGGAATCGGGGTCTGGTGATAATTCAGACTCGATCCCGGTTGGCCTCTGCCTCTTAAACTCGAAATCATCTCATCATAGTTCGTTTCGGACCCGAGCTCGATAATAACTTCGAACTCGGTGTTCGATCTATACCCGAAATCTGAAGCTTGTTTGTACCACCTTCGAAACCCATCTCGATATTACGAAGTCTTTCTTTGATTCACTATGTTTCTATACTGATCAATCATATGAAGGATGAAATCTATTTCTACCGTATACAGATAGTTCCCTCGTTTCTCGGGAAGGATGTGGTGAGAAACGATATGATTTCTCAATGGCTCGATTGGATTATAGGATGACGTTCACATTGGGCTCGATCATGACGCACGTGATAGTTGTCCCATCGATTTAGTTTTTCAAGGCATTTAATGCATGTCAGATGGTGGTCACCCACCACTGATATTGAACCATTATTGTTTCAACCTATAAATAGCTTTTCCGTCCACCATTCATCACTTTTACTTCTCCAATCTTCAGAAAATTTTTCAAGTTCTTTTTCGTCTCTTCTGAGTTTATTTGCTGATCTTTGACTCTTTTCTGCAAAATTCTTCTTCTAAATCATCAAATCTTTGTCACCTTCTTTAAATCCCAAAAATGGTGAAGACATCAAAAATCGTCCCCCCCCCAAAAAAAGCTTCTTCTTCCCAATTTGCCGCCGACAAAACACCGGTGGATCCACAGCCTGAGGAGTGTGTTCCGGCAGCATGTGTTCTTACCTCCGATTTCAAACTCGATAAAGGTTCGCTGGTTCCTGACCGATGTGAGCCCGTATCGAGATATATTTGTTCGATAACCCTGGGGCATATCGAGCGGATAAAAAAGGATTGTAACTGGGAGAACAAAGAAGTGGTAGTGCTGTCTCCCGAAGAGGATATTAATACTCACGTGAGAGGGTTTTAAGTGTGTACACTTACCCTTTCATGTTAGGTCCCCTCGACCCTGTTATCATAGATTTTTGTCATAAATACCTAATAACCCTAGGCCAGATCCATCCTTCTTTTTGGCGGATCGTTATTTTGATCCGATATTTTGTGAATAAAATCGAGCGGATGCCTTTTACCCTTGATCATCTTGTCCGATTATGCCGTCCTCACCTTTTTCGAGGAGGGTTAATAAAACTCCAATGTCGAGCTACCAAGGCTTTGTTCTCGAGTATAGATGAGGATAAGGATCGAGGCTGGATAGGTAGGTTCGTTCGAGTAAGGACTTCGAACCTGATTCCGACCGAAAAGATGCCTTTTCCTGAGGAGTTGAACATGAAGCATAAGTGTAATTCTGTTGTTATATCCTACTATTTTGTCCTTTCATTTCCTTTCTCATTGATATTTCCCTTTTGTGATGCAGCGGTGCCCTAGATGCCCGGCGCAGTGCCCGATCTCAAGAACTGGGTACGTGATCTGGTTTTGACCTCCTCATGCATCTAGTGCTCATGGCGTGACCTGTCAAAGGGCCGATAGGAGGCCAAAAATCACGGTAAGCACCTTTCTCATATCTTTTGGTAGTTTGAACAAGATGCTTTCCACACACTTTAATAAAATTGCCCATATGTAGGTGTGGGTAAAGATGCAGTTTTGAGGCCCTCGTTCGTCAAGGAAGAGGCTTCGGCCTCTGTCCCAAAGCCGGTGAAAGATAATAAGAGAGAAAGAGCCCCCGTCCTCGAAGATAAAAAACCGAAGAAGAGGACGGCTCATAAGAAAAACAAGAATATCATTCCTTTGATCATAGAATCAGTTATGCGTCTGAGGGATGAAGAAGAAGAAGAAGAAGAAGAGAACGACGGGTCCACGCTGGCTGCCCGAAAGAAGAAGACCACCGACGTTTCACAGGTAGCTGGATCGATGGTGTTTCATAAGGCTCCGCCTCGAACTGAGGATATATCGGAGAAAGATTCGGGCAGAGTCCCTGAGTTGTTGGAGAACAAAGATGCTCCTCATCGAAGCCAATGGATAGGGGGATATGTCTGAAGGGGCTTTTCCCAAATCTCTTCGAACCAAAGAGAGTGCCCCTGGTGATTCACTTGGGGCAGTAGCAATCGAAGACTCGCCCACCTTCCTTGCTTCTTCCGTATGGGCAATTCGGGAAGCCCAAGCTTTGGGGGCCCTCGAATTAGATAGGCCTCATGATGGAGAGGATCCTTTTCGTGACCTGTTTATTGGTGTCAATGACGCTACCAGTACAAGTGATGCATCGGATCTTTTTCACGGAGTGCAACAAGCTTTGAATCAGGTAAGCCTTAAATTATATGCCGTTACCTTTAAGTTTACTTTTCTTTTATAACTTCATTTTTTCTTTCTTTGCAGGCCGCGACAGTTCATCGAGAATCATGTTCTCGGTCCTGCACTGAGCTGCGTCGATATGAGGCCGACCTTCAACGGGTTACGGAGGAGAGGAACTCCCTTAAGCTCCCCTTAGGGAAAAGGGGAGAGGAAATAAAAGACCTCCGAGATGAGTTGGCCAAGGCTTACCAAGATCAGACCGATCTGTCCAAGCAGGTAATGATACTTTTAAAAGCCTATGGGCTCGATACCGGAATGATGGCTAATTTTTCGGTCTCACAGCTACAGCAAAAAATTGAGATGATCGGGAAACTCTGTGAGGAGGTAGATGAGATAAAAGCAGAGTCTTTGAAGTGGAAAGAAGGTATGGATCGCTTTGCTGCAGAGAAAGAAGTAGCTCGAGTCCAATTATCATCATCTGAATACCAGCTTCACAGTATGAAGGAGAAAAGCTTGGTTCAAGCAAGAAGAATAGAGGAGCTCGAGGCTCGGTTGGCCTCTGAACTTGCCAAGGATGAATCTAATGCTGAAAAGGCAAAGGCTGATGCGGATGCGATCGCCGTCTATCAGGCCGATGCTAAAGCTGCCCAGGTCCAAGCAAGAGAGGTAGTCGAGACCGCTGATACTCGAGCACATTGTGTCGCTGAACTTGCTAAGTACCGTTCTCGGAGGGAGACCCTTGAGGAGATCCATGCTCGAGGTTTTGATCTCACTGAAGAGATAAAAGGGCTAAAGAACTTGAAGCCGATGCTGAAGCCTTGGTTTCTGATGATGACGATGATGATAATGATGATGATGATGGGAGTAAGAGCGAGTCCGAGAACAAGGGGAACCCGATAGAGAAGAGACCGCTCCCGGGGATAACCAAGAAGCTTAGCCCTTAGCTTCTATGTTGTAATCAATCATGTAAACAATCTTGTATATATAAAAATATCTTTTTCTTTTGCCGACTTGCTTCTATTTTGTTTCCTGCTTTATGAAGATTTTATTAATGCCTTTTGAATGTTTTCATAAGGATTTAGGCATTTTGATCGAATTTGGACTTCGTAGCCTTTATAACCAAGTGAGCACTTGAAATAAGGTAGCCCATAGGCTTAGTAGTCGAGTTGAGTGATTGTTTGAACTTGAAGTATGATATAGCCCTTAGGCTTATTAGTCGAGTGAGTGATTCGAACTCGAAGTAATATGGCCCGTAGGCATAATAATCGAGTGAGTGCTTGTTCGAACTCAAAATAAAAATAGCCTGTAGGCTTAGTAGTCGAGTGAATGTTTCGAACTCGAAGTAATGTAGCCCGTAGGCTTAATGTTCGAGTGACTGTTTCGAACTTGAAGTAATGTAGCCCGTAGGCTTAATAGTCGAGTGAGTGCTTGCTCAAACTCGAAGTAATGTAGCTTGTAGGCTTAATGGCCGAGTAAATATTTCAAACTTGAGGTAAAATAGCCCGTAGGCTTAATGGTCGAGTGAGTATTTGCTCGAACTCGAAATAAGAGTAGCCCGTAGGCTTATTAATCGAGTGAATATTTCAAACTCAAGGTAATGTAGCCCGTAGGCATAATGGTCGAGTGAGTGTTTGCTCGAACTTGAAAATTTATCTCAATCCTGTTTGCGTAATGAATCTCGAAATAGGGGAATTTTTCTTGGATATAAGATATCGGTAAAGAAGAGAACTTTCTTTGCAAGTCATTATACATGTGTTCACGATTTGCGTCAGGGCTCGGGCCAACTACATGAGCATGGTTCGTTTTGACTATTTGTCTCTTACAACTTTTCCTATTGGAATCCTGTTGTTACGAAATAACTTTCTTGCATTAGACCTTGATATATTTGAGGGCTAATGCCCCGCCCCCCAGTATTCGAGGTCGATTGTAAAGAGGCCTCGGATACTGTTGAATTGTCTCTAAGTATATCACGATCATTGGTTTCCTCATTAAAAACCTTACCGAAAAATCCATTTGTGATAAAACCGGTCTAAGGGAAGAAGAGTGCAACGCGCGCTTCCTTACTTAGGGCTTAGTATTGAAGGATCCATCCTAGCTCCTGATCGGACTCCTGCAGGGGTTAGTTTTCGAAATGTAAACGAATATGGGAGGGTCGTACCTTAGCAGTAGTATCGTTTTAGGTGAGACACATTTCAATTGCTTGATAGTTGTTTGCCATTTATAATACCGAGCTTGTATGATCCTTTTCTGACATTTTCGAGAACCTGATACGGTCCTTCCCATTTCGGTCCTAGTTTTCATTCGTTTGGATTTCGGGTACTAAGGGTGACTTTCCTTAACACTAAGTCCCTGGGTTTAAAATGGCGAAGCTTGGTTCTTCGATTATAGTATCTTTCGATTCGCTACTTTTGGGCGGCCAATTGGACGAGAGCAGCTTCTTGTTTCTCATCCGATAATTCGAGGCTAGTGTTCATAGCCTCGTTATTTGACTCTTCTATTGTATATCGAAACCTGGCACTGGATTTTCCGACTTCGACTGGAATCAAGGCTTCAGAGCCGTATACCAAGGAGAACGGGGTTGCCCCCATACTAGATTTTGATGTTGTTCGATATGCCCAAAGGACTTCGGGTAGGATTTCTCTCCATTATCCCTTAGCATCGTTCAGCCTCTTCTTTAGGTTTTGAATGATAGTTTTGTTCGTTAATTCGGCATGTCCGTTCCCACTGGGGTGATATGGTGTTGATAAGATCCTTTTTATTTTATGGTCTTCAAAGAATTTTGTCACTTTGCTGCCGAC
The DNA here is from genome assembly GCF_000390325.3 of Nicotiana tomentosiformis. Lineage (NCBI taxonomy): Eukaryota > Viridiplantae > Streptophyta > Magnoliopsida > Solanales > Solanaceae > Nicotiana > Nicotiana tomentosiformis. The sequence goes on from NC_090815.1 coordinate 78,307,128, forward strand.
AAACTGTTTCCCATTGTCACACACTATTTCGGAGGGTATCCCGAATCGATATACGATATGATCCCAGATAAAGTCTATAACCTCTTTCTCTCTTTCTTTCACGAACGCCTGTGCTTCAACCCATTTAGAAAAATAGTCAATCATAAATAAAATAAACTTAGCTTTACCTGGGGACGATGGCAGGGGGCCAACGATATCCATTCCCTATTTTATGAATGGCCATCGGGATAGGACTGAGTGAAGTTGCTCTCCGGGCTAATGGATCATTGGCGCAAAACTTTGACATTTGTCACATTTTCGGACAAACTCCTTTGCATTTGTGTCCATATCGATCCAATAATACCCTACACCGAGTTTTATGATGGTGGAACCAATAGTGTAGTTGAGCATGAGGTAGTTCAGTTGTGTCTGGTGAGGAGAAAAAGATGCTGGAGAGGTTTTAGAGGCTTCGTCCTCCTTAGTTCGGTGGTGGGACTTATGAGGATCCACAAGGTTTCTTGAATCAATATCATCAGATTCTGCATACTTTGGGTTTGGTGGAGTCGAATGGTGTCGACTTTACCACTTTTTAGTTGATGAGTTGGCATACAAAATGGTGGAAGACTTATGAGGTGAGTAGGGCAACTAGTGCAACACCACTTACATGGTCCTAATTCTCTGACCTTTTCTTGGGGGAGTTTATTCCACAGACCCGCAGGGATGAGTTGTGTAGTGAGTTTGAGCATTTGTGCCAGGGGATATGATTGTGTCCGAGTATGCTATGAGGTTTACCGATTTATCCCGCCATACAGCTCCCTTAGATTCCATTGTGTGTGTGTGTGAGAGAGAGAGTCCGTAGATTAGTTGAGGGACTCTCTACAACCTCAGATTTTGGGATGGTATGGGAGATGGAAACTGAGACTACATTTTATTAGGTCGCGGAGATTGCTAGGAGTTAGAGTGTATCCGCAGGCAGGAGAAAGAGGATAGGGAGGCAAATAATCCTCATGGTTTTGGGGGATTTAGTGGCTCCTACCCTAGGGGCAAGGCCCGTCATGGTAGAGGCTTTGTTTGTCAACCAGTTCAGTCTGCACTTCAGGTTTCACGTAGTGCTCCAGCTAGCCATATATTTCTGAGTACTCGCACTGGGCAATCATCCTTCAGTGCACCTCCTACACAGGGTTCCTACAATGGCTATTCCAATTGTCCTGGGCATACTCAGTCCCAAAAACCATGTCAGCAGAGAGGTTGTTATGAGTGTGGTGATACTAGGCATATGGTGAGACATTATCCCACACTTCGGACGAGTGTACCTTTGTAGGGTACTCAGACTATGCTTCGCGCTCCATATACTACACTACCTACACAAACAGTTAGAGGTAGGGGACATACATGTAGAGGTCATCCTAGATAGGGAGTCTGGTCTCGTTGTTATGCTTTCCCTGGTAAGACTGAGGCAATAGCATCAGATACAATCATTACATGTATTACTCCGGTCTGTTAGAGATGCTTCAGTTTTATTTGATCCAGGTTTTACTTATTTGTATATGTTACCCTAGTTTGCTTCATATTTGGATATGTTTCGTGATTTTGTGGCTACTCCTATTTATGTGTCTACACCCATTGGGGATTTTATTATAGTGGATCGTGTCTACCTTTCTTGTGTGGTGACTATTGGGGATATAAGATAATGGTTGATCTTTTGCTGTTTAATATGGTGGACTTTATGTGATTTTAGGTATGCATTGGTTATCTCCGTACCATGCTATTATTGATTGTCGCACTAAGACCATGACGTCGGCTATGCTGGGGTTGCTGAGGTTGGAATAGAAAGGTTCCTTGGGCCATATTCCTGGTAGGGTGATCGCTTTAATGAAGGCTCCACGGATGGTTGAGAAGGGGTGCTTGGCATACTTGGCTTTTGTTAGAGATATCGGTGCTGATACTCCTACTATTGATTTAGTCCCTATGGTAAGAGAGTTTTTAGATGTGTTCCCTGCTGACCTACCGGGCATGTCACCCGATATGGATATTGATTTTTGTATTGATTTGGCACCGGGCACTCAGCCCATATCTATTCCAGCGTATCACATGGCTCTAGCTGAGTTGAAGGAATAAAAGGACTAGTTGCAGGAATTGCTAGATAAAGGTTTCATCTGGACGAACGTTTCACGTTGGAATGCACCAATATTATTTTTGAAAAAGAAAGATGGCTCCACGAGAATGTGCATTGACTACATGCAATTGAACAAGGTTATCATCAAGAATAAATATCCACTACCGTGCATTGATGATTTGTTTGATCAGCTTCAGGGTGCTAGGGTATTCTACAAGATTGACTTGAGATTGGGGTACCATCAGTTGAAGATCAGGGCTTCATACATTCCTAAGATGGCTTTCAGTACTCGATATGGGCATTATAAGTTTTTGGTGATGTCTTTTGTCTTGACTAATTCCCCAGCAACATTTATGCATTTGATGAATAATGTGTTCCAGCCTTATTTGGACTCTTTCGTTATTATGTTTGTGATGGTATCCTAGTATTGTCACGACCCAAATCTCAACATGTCATGATGGTGACTATCATAGTACTAGGCAAGCCGACAATCACAAATAACTATGCAATTTGAATTAAAAGCATGGTGAAATAAGTTTAACAGTGAAAATCTCATAACAACCGATAAGGATAATTGCGACTCAAATACAAAATTCCCAAAATCTGGGTGTCACTGAGTACATGAGCTAATAAATGAAATCACAATAAAAACTTCTAATACAACTATCTGGAAAGGTAGAACAGTGCTAAATAAACTGAAAATAAGGAGAGTCGAGGTCTGCGTACGTCAAAGTAGCTACCTCAAAAGTCTCCGAGAAGGAAATGCTCCAAGTCTAGCAACCACCGGGTCCAGATGTACCTAGATCTGCACATGAAGTGCAGAGTGTAGTATGAGTACAACCGACCCAATATACTCAATAAATAATAGGACTAACCTTGGGCTGAAAGCAGTGACGAGCTCAATCCAAACCAGATAATAATAGTATAGATATGACAGGAAAATGATAGTAATAACTCCGAGAAATCTCATAATCAGTTGTACACAATACAAAAATGTAGACATGCTTTCAAGTTCAACAGTTTAGGCTCTATAACAATGAAATATGCCAAGTATAACTAGCATGAGGAATATTACATCTCTATGTCTACATGTCAAATATGCATGTCACCCGTAATGAAACACAGTGATAAACTTAAATATTCATGCTCTCAGAGTATTCAACCTCACTCAGTATGCTCAATCGCTAAACACTCTCAATCACTCGGCACTCGCACTCAGCACTCAACGGTACCTGTGCTCACTGCTGGTATGTCAGACTCCGAAGGGGCGGATCCTACCCAAGCACTAATATAAGCCAACATAGCATGCTACGATGTGCAACCCGATCCCATAAATATCACTCACAATCAGGCCCTCGGCCTCATTCAGTCATCAATATCTCCAGTCTCTCGGGCTCACAAATCTCAAGACAATCAGCCCAAACAATGATATATGATGTAACAATAAATGATAACAGAGACTGAGATATGATATGTAGATGATGAATATGACTGAGTACATAACTCAAATATAAGCAAATAACTCAACAACAGAAACAACTTTTATGGGTCCCAACAGTACCAGCATATAGCCTAGACCAGATTTCTAACATGGATTACCGCTCAATTTCTCTAACACATGGAGATTGCATGAATAACAACATGATTGGGTAACTACACAGTTCCCCGGAATCAACCGAGTCACAATTACTACAGTGAACGCCCACACGTCCGTCACCTAGCATGTGTGTCACCTTAACACCAACCACATAACACGTATTTGAGGGATTCATACCCTCGGAACTAACTTTAGAAGTATTACTTATCTCAAACCGCGCAAACCTCTACTCCAACGAACCCTTGCCTCGCGAATCGACCTCTGAATGACTCGAATCTAACTACGAACAACTTAATAAAATTAATACAAGCTATAGGAATCGATTCCATACGATAAAGCTAAGTTCTTTAACCAAAGTCAAAAAGTCAACCCAAAACGTCAACCCCGGGCCCACATCTCGGAATCCATCAAAACTAACAAAATCCGAATACCCATTCAATAACGAGTCAAACCATACCAAAATCACTCAATTCCGACCTCAACTCGAACTTCAAATCCTCAAATTAAAGTCTATGAAGTTTCACAAATTTTCCCTAATGTTTCCAACCCAAAACGCTAATTAAATGGTAAAGACAATGATAGATTTATGTATAACAATCAAAACCGAGTTAGAATCACTTACCCCAATCAACTCTTTAAAACTCCCTTCAAGACTCACCCAAATCCGAGGTCTCTAGCTCAAAATATGAAAAATAGGTTCAAACCCTCAATTGCAAAATTAATAACTGCTGCCCAGATGCCCTTCTTCGCAAACGCAGAAAGTGCCTCGCTTTCGCGAAGCACAAAACTCAACCGCCCAAAACTCCTCTTATGCGAACGCGAAGGCTTCCTCGCAAACGTGATGCTTCACAAATCCCTGCCTATGCAAACGCATCTCCCTGACCGCGAACGCAAAAACTTAAGGCCTGGTGCCCCAGCCGGTCTCCTCCTTCTACGCAAATGCGAGGTCCCTCTTGCGATTGCGGTGTACAATTTCCCCAGACCTTCGCGAATGCGAGGCCTTCTTCATAAATGCAAAGAACACTCTTCACCTGCCTCCCAGATACTCTTCGCGAACACGAGGCCTCTCTCGCGAACGCGTATAAGGAAACCAGACACCAGAAAAATCTGCAACTTAACAAGGCCAAACTCAATCCGTAAACAATCTGAATCTCACTTGAGGCCCCCGGGACCCCATCCAGACATACCAACATATCCTAAAACATCATACAAACTTAGTCAAGGCCTAAAATCACATCAAACAACATCAAAAACATGAATCGCACCCAATTCAAGCCTAATGAAACTAATGGATTTCCAACTTCTACAATCGATGCTGAAACCTATCAAACCAATTCCGATTGACCTCAAATTCTGCACACAAGTCATAATTGCCACAACATACCTATTCCAACTTCCGGAAACTTCTCAACTCTCCAAACTTCAACTTTTTCAACTTTCGCCAATTTAAGCCAAAATTACCTATGGACCTCCAAATCAATATACTCACACACTCCTAAGTCTAAAATCACAATATAGAGATATCTAAACCATCAAAACTCCATTTCGGAGTCATTTACATATAAGTCAACATCCGGTCAACTATTTCAACTTAGGCTTCCAACCTTGGGACTAAGTGTCCCAATTCATTTTGAAACATCTCTGGAACCAAACCAACCACACTGGCCAGTCACATAACAACAAATGAACATAGAATAAGCAATAAATGGGGGAATAGGGCTACAACACTCAAAACTACTGGCCGGGTCGTTACATTCTCCCCTTCTTAAATAAACATTCATCCTCGAACAAGTATAGAATCATATCTGCAGTCTCAAATAGGCATGGATATCTGTTCTGCATTTCCTGCTCTGTCACTTAAGTAGCCTCCTCGACTGGCTGGCCCCTCCACTGCACTTTCACTGAAGTTACATTCTTTCACCTCAACTTTTGAACCTGCCGATCCAAAATGGCCATCGGCTCCATATCATAAGCCAAATCCCCATCTAACTGACCCGTGCTGAAGTACAAAACATGAGACGGATCACTGAAATACTTCCGGAGCATAGAAACATGAAACACTGTATGGACACTTGATAGAAGAGGTGGCAATGCAAGCTTGTAAGCCTCCTCTCCAATGCTCTCAAGCACCTCAAAAGGGACAATATACCAAGGGCTCAACTTGCCTTCTTCCCAAACCTCATAACAACCTTCATGGGTGAAACTCTAAGCAACATCTTCTCCCCCACCATGTAGGTAACATCATGAACCTTCCGATTGGCATAACGCTTCTGTCTAGACTGTGCCGTGCGAAGCCGATCCTGAATCAACTTAACTTGTCCAAAGCATCATGAACCAAGTCAGTACCCAATAGCCTAGCCTCTCATGGCTCAAACCAACCCACAAGAGATCGACATCTCCTCCCATACAAGGCCTTATACGGAGCCATCTGGATACTCGATTGGTAGCTGTTGTTGTAGGCAAACTCTACAAGCAACAGAAACTAATCCAAAGAACCACCGAAATCCATGACGCAGACGCGTATCATATCCTCCAATATCTAAATAATGTGCTTGGACTGTCCGTCTGTCAGAGGGTGGAATGTTGTACTCAACTCGACCCGTGTGCCTAACTCTCACTGCACTGCTCTCCAAAACTACAATGTGAACTGCGTGCCCCAATCTGAAGTAATAGACACCGGCACACTGTGAAGGCGAACAATCTCGCGGATATAGATCTCATCCAACCACTCCAATGAATAGGTAGTACCAACTGGAATGAAGTGTGCGGACTTAGTCAGCCGATCCACAATCACCCAAATAACATCAAACTTCTTCGAAAGTCCACGGGAGCCCAACTACAAAGTCCATGGTGATACGCTCCCATTTTCACTCAGTAATCTCAAGCCTCTGAATCAAACCGCCCGACCTCTGATGCTCGTACTTCACCTGTTAACAATTCAAGCACCGAACTACAAACTCCACTATATATTTCTTCATTCTCCTCCACCAATAATGTTGCCTCAAGTCCTGATACATCTTTGTGGCACCTAGATGAATGGAATACCGCGAACTGTGGGCCTCCTCAAGAATCATCTCACGTATCCCGTCCACATTGGGCACACAAACCCGACCCTGCATCTGTAACACCCCATCATCCCCAACAGAAACCTCCTTGGAATTGTTGTGCTGAACTGTGTCCTTAAGGACAAGAAAATGAGACTGACGTTCTCTGATGCGATCTTATAAGGAAGACCGAGAAACCACGCAAGCTAGAACCCAATTAGGCTTCGAAACATCTAACCTCATGAACTGATTGGACAAGGCTTGAACATATGATGCAAGCAGTCTCTCACCAACAAGAATAAATGCAAAGCTACCCATACTCACCGCCTTCCTACTCAAGGCATCGACCACCACATTGGCCTTTCCGGGATGATACAAAATGGTAATATGATAGTCCTTTAGTAGCTCTAACCATCGCCGCTGCCTCAAATTTTGATCCTTCTATTTAAACAAGTGCCGAAGACTCCAATGATCTTTAAATACCTCACAAGACATGCCAGCCTCCAAATCTTCAATACATGAATGATGTATGCCAACTCCAAATCATGAACGGAGTATTTCTTCTCATGAGACTTCAATTGGCATAAAGCATATGCAATCAGTCTACCCTCATGAATCAAGACTCACCCAACACCAATCCGAGAAGCATCATAATATACTATATAAGAACCCGATGCTGAAGGCAAAACTAGAATTAGAGCTGTGGTCAAGGCAGTCTTGAGCTTCTGAAAGCTCTCATCACACACATCCGAACACATGAATGGAGCACCCTTCTGGGTCAACCTGGTCAAAGGCTTTGCAATGGCGAGAAACCCTCCACGAAGCAAATATAATATCCGGCCAAGTCGAGAAAACTCAAAATCTCAGTAGCTGAAGACGGTTTGGGCCAAATCTGAACCACCTCAGTCTTCTTAGGATCCACCTTGATCCCCTCACTGGACACCACGTGCCCCAAGAACGCCAATAAACTGAGCCTAAAGTCACACTTGGAGAACTTTGCATAAAGCTTCTCCACCCTCAATGTCTGTAGTACAATCTTCAGATGTCGCGTATGCTCCTCCTGGCTACGTGAGTACACCAAAATATCATCAATAAATACTATAACAAACGAATTAAGATATGGCTGGAATACACTGTTCATCAGATGAATGAATGTTGCTGGGGCATTGGTCAGTCCAAAAGACATCACAAGGAAGCGGGTCCTGAATGTCGTTTGCAGAATATCAGAGTCCTGAATCTTCAACTGGTGATACCTAGACCTCAAATCAATCTTAGAGAATACTCTAGCTCCCTGAAGCTTGTCAAATAAGTCATTAATGCGCGGCAAAGTATACTTGTTCTTAATTGTAACTTTGTTCAACTGTCTATAGTCAATGAACATCCGCATAATACCATCCTTCTTCTTCATAAACAGAATCGGTGCACCCCACGACGACACACTGGGACTAATGAACCCTTTATGAAGAAGCTCCTGAATCTTCTCTTTCAATTACTTCAACTTTGTTGGTGCCATACGATACAGACCAATAGAAATAGGCTGAGTGCCCGACACCAAGTCAATACCAAAATCAATATCCGTCAAGCGGCATGCTCGGCAGGTCTGCTGGGAACACATTCGAAAGATCTTGTACTACCGAAACAGAATCAATGGTAGGTGTATCAACACCAACATCCATCACAAAGGCCAATTATGACAAACACCCTTCCCAACCATCCGTTGGGCCTTCATATATGAAATCACCCTACTAGAAACATAGTCCAGAGAACCTCTCCACTCGATCCTAGGTAACGCCGGCATCGCCAACATCACCTTCTTAGCATGACAATTAAGAATAGCATGACATGGGGACAACTCATCCATGCCTAAAATCATGTCAAAATCAACCATACTAAGAAATAAGAGATCAACTCTAGTCTCCAATCCCCCAATAGTCACCACACATGACTGATATACACGGTCCACAACAATTGAATCGCACACCGGTGTAGATACATGAACATGCGAAACTAAGGACTCACGACGCTTATCCAAATAACGGGAAAAATATGATAATACATATGAATAAGTAGAACCAGGGTCAAATAATATGGAAGCATCCTCGTGGCATAATGAGACAATACCTATGATCACTGCGTCTAAAGCAACGACCTCTGCACTGGCAGGGAAAGCATAACATCGAGCCTGACCGCCACCTGATCGGCCTCTCCCTCTAGGGAGACCTTTAGCTGCCTGAGCCCCATCCCCAACTAGCTGAGCGGGTGGTGAAATAGCTGGTGCAGAAGTCATAACCTGACCCCTCTGTTGAACCAGACCTCCAAAATGATGGGGACACTACCTCCATATATGTCCAAACTCCCCGTACTCGAAGAACTCTAATTCTCCAATGATGGTGGAGACTGGATCGGACCCCGAGAACCAGAATAACTACTAGAAGAACCAGGTACATATGAACCCTAAACTGATGGAGCACGAGATGAACTCTGATCTGAGAGGGAACTGAGAGATGACTGACTCAGACAAGCACTGTATGAACCATGGCTAGCTTATGTACCATAATGAACCAGATGAGCCATTTGAGCGGGTCTATAAGGACGACCGCTGCTGTGGTGGGATTGACCTCCAGAAGAAGCACCGTTAAAACCATCTAAACCAAGAGGCCTCTTGGCCTCCCTCTCATCACGCTCCTGACTAAGGACCTGCTCTAGCCGCCTAGCAATATCAACCACCTCGTCGAACCAAGCACCTAATGCAATCTCCCTAGTTATGACAAAGCGCAATCCATAGTTGAGGCCATCAATGAACCTTCTAATCCTCTCCCTCTCTGTGGGAACCAACCAGATCGCGTGATGAGACAACTCTAAAAATCTCATCTCATACTAGGTCACAGACATACCCTCCTGGTGTAGCTTCTCAAACTGCCTACGCAACTCCTCCCGGTAGGTATATAGAACAAACTTCTTCAAGAAGAGAATGAAGAACTCATGCCACGTATGTGGTGAAGCACCGACTGGCGTGATCAACTCATAGGCCTCCCACCATTTGAAGGATACCCCCGACTGATGAAAAGTAGTAAATGGGACTTCACTAGTCTCTAGAATACCCGTCGTGTGAAGAATCCGCTGGCACCTGTCTAAGATGTCCTGAGCATCCTTTGACTCAGCACTCCTGAATGATGGAGGCCTGAGCCTCCCAAACCACTCTAGCCTCTTCTGCTCCTCATCACTCATAGGTGGACCCACCTAGGCCTGAGCAATTGCAACCGACTGGGTTGGTAGTACCCCAGGTGTCTAAAGTCCCCAAACTACCTGCTCTGGAGTACGAGCGGCAGAAGTTTGAGCACCTCATCCGGCCTAAGAAGTGGCTGGAGCTGCTGGAACTGAAACCGCCTGAGAATGGCTAGTGCATACAGTCAATATCCAGTCCATAGCCTTCTGAAGACCTGGAATCACAATGAGCACAATTGGTGCCTGAGCCGGTCCCACCGGCACAACCACATCTGGTGTCTGCTCCTGAGCTGGAGCAACTAGCGGATCTGCAGGTGCTTGTCTAGCTGCTGTATGAGCTACACCTCGGCCTCTATCGCGGCCCCGACCCTCGTGGCCCTAGCTGGTGGTACTTTTGGCCGTCTGCCCGATCCGGTAGCACGTATCCTCACCACCTGTGAGAGATTAGAATAATAGAAGTTGAGTTTTTAGAATCAACAAATTCGCACGACAGTAATACAAGAAAATGAAGTTTTCCTAATGGTTTGGTAGCCTCTCGAAGATAAGTACAGACATCTCTGTACCAATCTGCATGACTCTATTAAACCTACTCATGACTCGTAAGACCTATGAAACCTAGGCTCTAATACTAACTTGTCACGACCCAAATCTCAACATGTAGTGATGGCGCCTATCACAGTACTATGCAAGCCAACAATCATAAATAGCTATGCAATTTCAATTAAAAGTATGATGAAATAAGTTTAACAATGAAAAATCTCATAATAACCGATAAGGATAACTACGACTCAAATGCAAAATTCCTAAAATCCGGGTGTCACCGAGTACATGAGCTATTAAATGACAACACAACTAAAACTTCTAATACAACTGTCTAGAAAGGTAGAACAATGCTAAATAAACTGAAAAGAAGGAGAGTCGAGTTCTGCGGATGTCAAAGCAGCTACCGCAAAAGTCTCCAAGTAGGAAATGCTCCAAGTCTAGCAACCACCGGGTCTAGATGTACCTGGATCTGCACATGAAGTGTAGAGTGCAGTATGAGTATAACCGACACAATGTACTATATAAGTAATATGACTAACCTTGGGATGAAAGTAGTGACGAGCTCATTTAGGTGCAGTACAAACCAGATAATAATAGTATAGATATGACAGAAAAATAGCAGTAATAACTCCGGGAAATCTCTAATCAGTTGTACATAATATAAAAATGTAGACATGCTTTCAAGTTCAACAGTTTAGGCCCAATACCGATAAAATATGCCAAGTATAGCTAGAATGAGGAACATTACATCTCTATGTCTACATGTCAAATATGCATGTCACCAGTAATGAAACACAGTGATAAACTCAGATATTCATGCTCTCGAAGTATTCAAACTCACTCAGTACGCTCAATCGCTCAGCACTCTCAATCACTCGACACTCGCACTCGGCATTCACACTCAGCACTCAATGGTGGTATGTCAGATTTCGGAGGGGCGGATCCTGACCAAGCGTTGATATAAGCCAACATGACATGCTGCGGCGTGCAACCCGATCCCATCATGAATCAATAAAATCTACTGCGGTGTGTAGCCCGATCCCATAAATATCACTCATAATTAGGCCCTCGGCCTCACTCAGTCATAAGTCTCTCCAGTCTCTTGGGCTAACAAATCTTAAGCCAATCAGCCCAAACAATGCTGCATGATGTAACAATAAATGATAACAGAGACTGAAATATGATATGTAGATGATGAATGCAACATAGTACATAACTACAATTTAAGCAAATAACTTAATAGCAGAACGATCTCTATAGGTCCCAACAGTACCTACATATAACCTAAATATGATTTCTAACATGGATCACGAATCAATTTCTCTAACACATGGAGATTATATGAATAACAACAAGATTGGGTAACTACACAGATCCCCAGAATAAATCGAGTCACAATTACTACGGTGCACGCTCACACACCCGTCACCTAACATGTGCATCACCTCAACACCAACTACATAAACGTATTTCAGGGATTCATACCCTGAGAAGCAAGTTAAGAAGTGTTACTTACCTTAAACTGCGCAAACCTATACTCCAACAAGCTCTTGCCTCACGAATCGGCCTCCGAACGACTCGAATCTAGCCATGAACAACTTAATTCAATCAATACAAGCTATAGGAATCGATTCCATTCGATAAAACTAAGTTCTTTAACCAAAATCAAAAGTCAACCCAAAAAGTTAACCCCGGGCCCACGTCTCGAAATCTGACAAAACTATCAAAATTCGAACACCCATTCAATAAAGAGACAAACTATACCAAAATTACTCAATTCCGACCTCAACTCAATCTTCAAATCCTCAATTTAAAGTCTATGAAGTTTAACAAATTTCCCCCAATGTTTCCAACCCAAAACACTAATTAAATGGTAAAAATAATGATAGATTCATGTATAACAACCAAAACCGAGTTAGAATCACTTACCCCAATTAATACTTTGAAAATCCTTTCAAGAATCGCCCAAATCCGAGGTCTCCAGCTCAAAATATGAAAAATGGGTTCAAACCCTCGATTTCGAAATTAATAACTGATGCCAAGAAGCCCTCCTTCACGAACGCAGAAAGTGCCTCGTGTTCGTGAAGCACAAAACTCAACTGCCCATAAATCCTCTTACGCGGACGCGAAGGCTCCCTCATGAATGCGATGCTTCACAGAGCTCTACCTATGCGAACACATCTCCCTGACCGTGAACGTGAAGAATTAAGGCCTAGATCCCTAGTCGGCCTCCTCATTCTATGCAAACGCGAGGTCCCTCTTGCGATTGCGATGCACAATTTCCCCAGACCTTCGTGAATGCGAGGAATTCTTTATGAACGTGAAGAACACTCTTAACCTGCCTCCCAGATACTCTTCGTGAATGCGAAACCTCTCTCGCGTACGCGTATAAGGAAACCAGACACCAGAACAATTTGCAACTTAACAAGGCCAAACTCAATGCGTAAACAATCCGAATCTCATCTGAGGCCCCCCGGGACCCTATAAAAATATACCAACACATCCTAAAACATCATACGAATGTCGTCACGGCCTAAAACCACATCAAAAAACATTAAAAACACAACCGATTCAAGCCTAATGAAACTAATGGATTTCCAAATTCTACAATTGATGTCGAAACCTATCAAACCAACTCCGATTGACCTCAAATTTTGCACACAAGTCATAATTGACACAACAGACCTATTCCTACTTCTGGAACCAAAATCCAAGTTCGGTAATAATAAGGTCAACTCTCGGTCATACTTCTCAACTCTCTAAACTTCAACTTTTTCAACTTTCGTCAATTCAAGCCAAAATCACCTATGGACCTCCAAACCAATATCCAGACACACTCCTAAGTCAAAAATTATCATACGGAGCTATCGAAACCATCAAAACTCCATTACGAAGTTATTTACATATAAGTCAAAAATTCGGTCAACTCTTTCAACTTAGGCTTCCAACCTTAGGACTAAGTGTCCTAATTTATTCCGAAACTTCCCCGGAACTAAACCAACCACCCCGATAAGTCATTTAACAACAAACAAACATAGAATAAGCAATAAATAGGGGAACAAGGTTATAACACTCAAAATAACCGGCCGGGTTGTTACAGGTATATTCCCGTAGTAGGGAGGAAGACGAGCAGCATTTGACGACGATGCTCCAGGTTTTGAAGGAGAAGAAGTTATATGCCAAGTTCTCTTGGTTGGATTTAGTGGCATTTCTGGGCTATGTGGTAGGGGGATTAAGGTGGATCCAAAGAAGATTGAAGCGGTTCAAAGTTGGCCAGACCTTCTACAACCACGAAGATCAGGAGTTTTCTGGGGTTGACTGGGTATTATCGTCGATTTGTGGAAGGGTTTTCATTCATTGTAACCCCATTGCATTGAATAAGTTTACTCAAAATGGTGCTCCATTCAGGTGGTCTGACGAGTGCGAAGAGAGCTTCCAGAAGCTCAAGATTGCTTTGACCACAACTTCGGTTTTGGTTTTGATTTCGAGATCGGGATCATATTCAGTTTATTGTGATGCTTTGCGTATTTGTATTAGGTATGTATTGATGTAGGATGGTAGGGTGATTGCCTATGCTTCGCGTTAGTTGAAGCCCCATGAGAAAAACTCTCCGGTGTATGATTTGGAGTTAGCATCTATTGTACACGCGCTCAAGATTTGGATGCATTGCTTATATGGTGTGTTTTGTGAGGTGTATACAGATCATCAAAGTCTCCAATATCTGTTTAACCAGAAATATTTGAATTTGAGGCAGCGAAGGTGGTTGGAGCTATTGAAGGATTATGATATCACTATTCTTTATCATCCAGAGAAATCCAATATGGTTGCTGACGCCTTGAGTAGGAAGGTGGAAAACATGGGGAGTTTAGCATTCATTCCAGCAGTGGAGAGACCTTTAGCCAAGGATGTTCAGGCGTTATCCAGTAGATTAGTGAGATTGGATATTTCAGAGTTGAGTAGAGTCCTTGTTTGTGTTGTATCTCGGTAGTCCTTGTTTGAGCGCATTAAGGCTCGTTGGTATGATGATCCCCACTTGCTTGTTCTTAAGAACACGGTGTAGCGCAAAGATTCTAAGGAGATGACTATTGGTGATATTGTGTTGCAACTTCAGGGTCGAGTTTGTGTTCTTAATGTCAAATGGCTTGAGGGAGTTGATTCTTGAAGAGACTCACAGTTCACGATATTCCATTCATCCAGGTGCTATGAAGATGTATCATGACTTGAAGAAGTATTATTGGTGGAGGAGGATAAATAAGGACATTGTTAGGCATGTTTCTAGGTGTTTGAATTGCCAACAGGTTTATTATGATCATAAGAAACTAGGCTATTTGCTTCAGAAGATTGATATACCAGAGTGAGAATGGGAGCGCATTACTATAGACTTTGTGGTAGGGTTGATATGGACCTTGAGCAAGTTTGATGCCATTTGGTCATTGTAGATCGGTTGGCCAAGTCGGCGACTTTTCATTTTGGTCATGACTTCTTACACTTCGAAGCAGTTGGGTAGGATCTATATCAGGAAGATTGTTCGCCTGCATGGTATACTTGTTTCTATCATCTCAGACCGGGGCACTTAGTTTACTTTGCACTTTTGGAGGGCGGTTCAGTGTGAGTTGGGCATGTAGGTTGAGTTGAATACTGCATTTCATCCTCAGGCGGACAGGCAGTCTGAGCGGACTATTTAGATCTTAGAGTATATGTTGAGGGCATGATTTATTAATTTTGGAGGTTAGTGGGACAAATTTCTACCTTTAGCGGAGTTTTCCTACAACAAATAACTACCAGTCAAGTATCCAGATGGTTCCATATGAGGCCTTACATGGGATACGATGTAGTTCTCCGGTTGGTTAGTTCAAGTCTGGTGAGGCTAGGCTATTGCGAACAGACTTGGTTCGTGATGCTTTAGAGAAGGTGAAGCTAATTTTGGAGAGGCTTCACATAGCACGGTCCAGGTAGAAGAATTATGCTCAAAGGAGAGTCATTAATATGACATTCATGGAGGGTAAGAAGGTTCTTCTTCTAGTTTTACCTATGAAGGATGTGATAAGGTTCGGTAAGAAGGGAAGCTAAGACCAAGGTTCATTGGTCTTTTTGAGGTGTTGGAGAGAGTTGGTGAGGTTGCTTACAGACTTGCCTTGACTCCTAATCTTTCAGGAGTTCATCTATGTTCCATGTTTTCATACTTCAGAAATATCATGAAGATAAGCCATATGTTTTGGATTTCAGCATAGTGCAGTTGGATGAGAATCTGGCTTTTAAGGAGGAGCTGGTGGCCATTTTAGATAGGCAAGTTCAGAAGTTGAGGTTGAATAATATTGCATTGGTGAAGGTCCATTGGAGAGGTCATCTAGATGGGGAGGCGACTTGGGAGATCGAGCATGATATGTGGAGCAGATATCCTAATCTTTTTGGCACTCCAAGTATAATTCTAAACTCGTTCAAGGATGAATGTTTGTTTAAGAGGGAAAGAATGAAATGACTCAGCTGGTTGTTTTGTGTATTTGAGCCTTGTTTCCCCATTTGATGCTTCTTATATGTTTGGTTGTTATATTTTGATATGCGGGGATGGTTGGTTGGTTCCGGAAAGGGTTTGGGGTGAATCAGAATACTTAGTTCCTTTGTTGGAAGCTTAAGTCATAAGAGTTGACCAATGTTTGACTTTTATGTAAATGATCTCGGATTAGTGATTTGATGAATCTAATAGGTTCGTATGGTGATTTTGGAATTAGGCATATGCCTGTATTTGGATTTGGAGGTTCCTAGGGTGTTTTGGTGCTATTTATCGAAAGTCGACAATTTGAAGGTTTAGAGCGTTCCTAAGTTTGACCGAGGGTTGACTTTGGTAATACCGGATTCAGATTTTAGTTACGGAAGTTGGAATAGATTCGTTTTGCCATTTGGAACTTGTGTGAAACTTTTGGACTCATTTTGGTTAGGTTTGAATCAGACATTTGATTTGAAGTTTAAATGTTCATGAATTTAAGACCTGGATTTGGCTTTATATCTGATTCCCATGGATTTCTACAGTAAAACTTGTATTTTTAAAAGGAAAATTTGGGCATTTTGTCTACAACTTAAGAGAGTGAAATTGGAAATTTGAAAATCGATTTAGATTCGGTTTTAGAATTTAATTATATATTTGGACTCGTGCGGTTATGGGTAGTCAGGATCTACCCTTTGAGTAGGGTTTTGACCATGTGTGCATGGGTTGACTTTTGTTGACTTTTGGGGATTTGATTAAAGATTGAAGCTTTATTATTTGGGATTATTTTTTATGACTTTGTTTGACGTTATTAAGTTGTGTTTGGCTAGATTCGAGCTGGTCGGAGGTGGTTCTAAAGGAAAGGTGATTTTTAAGGGTTGATTTAGCCCGTTTGAGATAAGTATCTTGCCTAATCTTATATGAGAGAAAAACCTTTAGGCTTGGACCTTATTTGTCTAATAGTAATGTTTGTGATGCGATATATATGTGAGGCAACGAGCGTATATGAGGGTGCTATGTGTGAAGCAAATATGTGAGTTAGAAATAAGCTTCTACTATGCCTTGATTTAATTGTGTTCTCTCTATGATACATGTGTAATTCCTTGTATGACTACGCATGCTTACCTTTTCATGCTAGAATTCATGTTTTGGGATTATAATTTCCTAATTGGCCAAGATGAGCGTTTGTGGAATCATTGCTAAATTGATTTAGCCGTAGTCATGCTTTATAGATTAAACCCTCATTCGTATTTTATTATTACCATGTCCTTATGTAGTTTATTAATAAATTATAAATATGTCTTTTGATGGTAATTTGGCATGTTTATTATTATTATTATTATTATGGCACATGTAACCATGTTGGGCAAATTGATTGGGTGTTGACACGAGATATTTATCGTATGATTATAATTATCGTTATACACATGTGATGGAATAAGGGTGGCTATTCTTTATTATGCATATGTAGCGGAAAAAAGGTGGCTATTCTTAATTATGCACATGTGGTGTAATAAGGGTAGCGTTCTTGTTGATGAAATGCAGATTATAGGAGTGGCATGATTTCATATTGTTTTAAACATGCTACTTTATGCCTCTATTGTTGAATGATAATTTTTTTGTCAACATGATTTACCTGTGATAAGTTGATAACTCTTGTTTTGTTGTATTGATTGTAGCACATCTCGTTATATTCGTGTTGCCAGTTATTTGAGTTATTTTACAGGTTCTCTGATTAGTGAGTATCACATGACTTGATCCTCATCACTACTTCACCGAGGTTAGTCTTGATACTTACTAAGTACATGTTATCCCGTACTCATACTATATTTCTGCATATTTTTGTATAGATCCTGATGCTGGAGGTAACGGACTTCGTGAGGGAGCTTGTGATATCTTCGAGATGATTCAAGGCAGAGCTGCACGGACACCACACACTCTTGGAGTCCCCTTCCTTCATTTTGATATTGTTGTTTTATTTTCGGACAACATTGTACTTATTGAGACCTATTATGTATTATGTATAGATCTCATGACTCGATATTATCTAGTTTTGGAGCTTTATTCCGCAGTTTATGTTAAAATTTAGAGTTATTATATTTTATTTCGATGTTTTATATCATTGTGTGTGATTGGCTTACCTAGTCTTAGGGGTGAGGTGACATCATGATCATTGGTGGAATTTTGGGCCATGACATCGAAACAACAACAAACAATGAAATTCCAGTAATAATCAGACCCAAAGCGTACCAGAAAATTACACCGAATAGAACTTGAAAATCAGCAAAGTTTTGACAGAAACGAACCTAGGACTAACTCTAGAAAACTTTTGTATTTTTGGAGGACTTCTCTTTCATAAATCTCACACAAAAACTCTCAAGTTTAGCTTACACAACGTGTTCAATTGATATTTTACTCTCTTTAAGATGTACTTTTCTCCTCTAAAGATGCGGGTTAACTGATTGTCTTAAAGTGTAAAAGAAGGGCCTCTTAAGTACGAAAATGCAAGCCCTTTTGGACAGGTTTTGGTTCACCAAAAGTCTATCCAAAGTTATAGATTTTGTGTGCCAAAACTATCTAAGGATTGTCCAAAAGGGGAAAGGACAGTCCTTCCAAACTAATGTGGTAGAAGCATGGAAAGAAAGGTACTTTCATCCACCCAGCGGTAAAAGCAAACCAACATGTACCCCAAATCATGATTAATTTATCTAACCTTCAACTTTAAGACAATCAACACCAAACCTTTTTGCTTCTAACCAAATCATGATACAACAAACACATAACTAGACCTCACTTGTTGAACTATTAACCAACAAGGAGAAACTCAAAAACCAACTATTGACACCAAGCAAAAACATGTATTATCAGTGGAAGTGATTATCAAACTCACAACCAAAAATAAAATCAAAAAGACTAAACATGAAATAGATGAATCAATCCAAACTAAAACCTAGAAAGCAAATTACAATCAAACATAAATAAAACAAAATGATAAACGAGGAGGGTCAAATTAAAAGCATATTTTGATACTCGAATAACCTAAACTCACAATACATAGAGAAATAGTTAGCAAGTAAACCATCAAGATCAAAAATAAATTAAAGACTACTGTAATTAAAACAAACTTAAACCCTAAAGGCCTACTAAAAAAGTCAAACAAGGAAGACAAAAATCCCAAATGAGGGTAATAATTCAAGGTTATACCAAACAAGGGCACTTGAAGATGCTCTTGAACCTTAGAGGCGATGCTAGCAGAGGCCAGTGAGGGTCAACAACCTTCGAACAAGCTTTTTCGGTTGAGAGATGTCGGAATTAACAATTTCGGAAAATTGGACAATAATTTCAACATCATGCCATCTGGAAAAGGTCATTCTTGGGTTGTATATAGGCAAAAAAATAAATGCTTGATAGTGGCAGAAGGTGGCATGGATAGTGACACCACCGAAAAATTAGTGTTCGATGTTTGGCATTGAAACTGACATGAAATGATAGACCGCAAAGAGATATATCCAAATGCGTGTGTATTATGGGATTGGGATGGCTAGAACTTGATAGATTCCAAACAAAAGTTAGGGGAATCTATCTAGGGTTTCCAAATTTTTGGAGTTAGAGGGGGTTTTTAAAGAATTTAGGGTTCATATTGGGATAAGGGGATGAAGAGAGGAGAAAAATGGTGTAAGGTGTGGGAGGCTAGCCGATGGTGGAGAATTTCAGCCGGCGGAGCCACCGTGGAGGTGAGTGGAGATGCAGAGAGACGAGAAAGAGAGAAGAAAGAGTGAAGAGAGGGGGGGGGGATAAGAAATAGGGGGAAATGGGGAAAATCGGGGATTTGAGGTTGTAAATACAGGGGATGAGGGAGTGAATGAAAGCCATTGGATCAAAATAAGATGAATAGACGATATTGAATCTTACCTTACTTGACAAAATTTGAGGCGTCTCTCAGACCAGCTGGTCTTGACCGGGTCTTGGAGCTATTGGGCTTGTCGAATTTGGGTCTAGTTGGCCTAATTCATGTGAAATCAGCCTTAGCCTAGTTCCTTAACCCACCTTATATTAAAGATATTTAAATTATAATTGTTGATATTCAATTTTGTCATCCTAATATCCTATTCACTTTGTTTTTGGTTATTTATACTTTATAATATTTTAAAGTACTATTTATATTGTATTTTTGTACTATTACTCCATGTTATATGTTTAAAATAGTAATTTACTTACTACTACTTCATAATATTCTTTACAGTAGATTAATATACAAATAATTTGTTATGTATTTTATAAGTATTTGGTAAATAATTAATTGATTTAGCATCTGTGTAATTGTTGAAGAAGGTGTTTATTATGGCTCTTTTATGTTTAAAGTATTATATATATATATATATATATATATATATATATATATATATATATATATATATATATATATATATATATATATAGAATTTTTGTCATAATATATGTTATTTTATATTTACAATAATAGCATATCCTATTATAATCAATTATATATTTTCATATTTTTATCTCAAATAATATCCCTATTTTATCTTTTAGTTTATTCTATGTGCATAATTTAATTCCTAAAATAACATTTTTAATGATTTTATTATATTTTATATTATTTTTCAATATTTACAATAATAATAGCCTATGCGCCTCATGATTAATTATGCTCCATGATTTTCTATTCTAGATGCAGGACCAACTCATTCTGCCCTGGTATACTCGTTCCGTCAGATGTCTCTACATTCTCCCTCAAAGTGGGAGCGTTATCCTTACCCGTTCTACTTGTATCATCTATTTTGCCTTTGTCTCTTCTATTGAGATTGTTTGGAGGAATATGAGGTGGAGGACGTATTGATCTAGTGTGGTATGACGATGATGCTAGAATGCACGAATCAACATTTAGGAAGGGAAATAATCAAAACAAAAGAAAAATAAAGGTAACCAAGTTAGTATGGTGAGATAACATAATGCCAAACATCTCAAACAAATGCGCTATTAAACAGATAGTAGAGAGAAATTAATAGTACGTGTCCTAATTTGGGACCTCTTTGTGCCCAATGAAGGCCTAAATCGATAAGTAAATTTGGAGACTTTTATGGAAATATACTTCATTCCATTAACTCAAAATCAATCTATTTTTTCTATTTCCCAAAATATAATAAAGATAAAGTCACTAATGGATCAAACTCTTATAATATTTCATAAATGAAACAAAGAAAAAAAAGATACTCTTAATCTAGTTAGTCCCAGACGATCCTTCCTCATGCTTTGCCTTATTCACACCAGTGATCATATTCCCAATATCGCGCATATCGATCATAAGATAAACCATGACCAACTTTTCACTTTCTTCGTATCCTAACTCTTGGCAGTCCCTAAGTCTCTTCCTCATCTTTGCTTCAAGCTCCATTAACCCTTTCTCTAGGTATTCCACCTTTTCTGTTGCCTTATCTGTTATATCTTTCCACTCTTTTATAGCTTTCATGTCTAACTTGTATTGTTCTCTGTGTTGTGCTTCAGATTCAAAGATCCTTTTAGATCTTTAAGGTGGGGTTGATCCCACGAATGCACGCACCCTCCTATATTTTACTTGTGCTTCTGCTCTTCGTCTATGATTCTTCCTTTCAATTTGATGCCAGGTTTGACAACCCCAGCTACATCATCTTCCAACCATGAAGGATAGTAGTACATATGCCCAACTTGATATCTGTCAGGTTCTATGGTATTTTCACCCACAATCGTGTTCTGGTTCCGGATGTGCCAAATATCTTACTTAAATGGTGCATCATCCCCTTTAAAGTTTGCTTTGCGTCATGTCATATCAAACTCAGCAGTTAGGCCAGCCATGATGTTGCTTTGAGAGCGGCGACGTATGTCATATCAGGAGGCACTGTCCTAGATTGAGGAGCAACATACCACATCAGGGTACTTGTGCCATGATTCCGACACCGAGTGCTCCATCACTCGCTCATCCAGCTAGAAGCGAAGGTCAGGTAGCTAGATGTGGTGGTCAGGCCATTAGAGGTAGAGGCCAGCCAGTTAGAGGTAGTCCGAGAGATGGAGGTCAGAGTGGTGGGGCTCAGCCTCATTTTTATGCATTCCCAGCTAGATCTGAGGTAGAGTCATCGGATGCGGTTATCACATGTATTATTTTAGTTTGCCATAGAGATGCATTATTTCAATTTGATCTGGGTTCTACTTATCCATATGTGTCATCCTATTTTGCTTCATATTTGGATATGTCTCATGATTCCTTGAGTGCTCATGTTTATGTGTCTATGCCTATCGGAGATTATACTATGGTAGACAAGGTATATCATACTTGTTTGGTCATAATCGGGATCTATGATACTAGGTAGACCCTCTACTTCTTGATATGGTAGATTTTGACGTGATCTTAGGTATGGATTGGTTATCACCTTATCACTCTATTTTGGACTGTCACGCCAAGACCGTGACATTAGCCATGCTGGATTTGCCTCGATTGGAGTGGATAAGGACTCTCGGCCATTCTACTAGTAGGGTCATTTCATATGTGAAGGCTCGGCTTATGGTCGAGAAGGGGTGTCTGGCATATTTGGCCTATATCCATGATCCTAGTGTGAAGGTTCCTTCCATGGGTTCAGTACCAGTTGTACGCGAGTTCCTAGAGGTGTTTCCTATAGATTTGCCGGGGATACCACCCGATAGAGATATCAACTTCTGGATTGATTTGGTTCCGGGCACTCAGCCCATTTCTATCGCATCTTACCGTATGGCCCCAGTTGTGTTGAAATAATTGAAGGAACAGTTGCAGGATTTGCTTGACAAGAGATTCATTAGACCGAGTGTCTCGCTTTGGGGTGCACCAGTGTTATTTGTGAAAAAGAAGGATGGAACGATGAGGATGTGCATAGATTATCGGCAGTTGAACAAAGTTACTATCAAGAATAAGTATCTGTTGCCGAGGATTGATGACTTATTTGACAAGAATTAGGGTGCCAAGGTGTTTTCCAAGATTGATTTGTGATCTGGCTACCATCAGTTAAGTATTAGGACATCGAATGTCCCTAAGACAACTTTTCAAATTCGGTATGGTCACTATGAGTTCTTAGTGATGTCATTTGGATTGACTAATGCCTCAGCAGCCTTTATGGGTTTGATGAACCGGGTGTTAAAGCCCTTTTTGGATTTTTTTGTGATCTTCTTCATTGATGATATTTTGTTTTACTCCCGCAGTCGAGAGGTGCATGAGCAGCATATGCGGATCGTACTTTACACTCTGAGGGGTCGTAAATTATATGCCAAGTTTTCAAAATGTGAGTTATAGTTGGACTCGGTTGCCCTTTTGGTCCATGTTGTATCTTCCAAGGGCATTAAGGTGGATCCTAAGAAGATTAAGGTAGTTCGGAACTGGCCTAGACCTATTTCAGCTATAGAGATTCAACATTTCTTAGGTTTGGTGGGTTATTATTGCCGGTTCGTGGAGGGGTTTTCATCTATCTCAGCCCCATTGATCAAGTTATACATAAAGGGTGCTCTTTTCAGGTGGTCCGACGAGTGTGAGTTGAGCTTTCAGAAGCTCAAGACTGCATTGACTACAACTCTATTGTTGGTATTGCCTACATGTTCGGGATCTTACACCGTATATTGTAATGCATCACGTATTGGTCTTGGCGCGGTATTGATGCAGGACGGTAGGGTGATTGCCTATGTTTCTCATCAGTTTAAGGTTCATGAGAAGAATTACCCTATGCATAACTTAGAGTTGTCAGCCATTGTTCACGTATTGAAGATTTGGAGGCACTATCTATAGGGCATTCCATATGAGGTCTATATCGACCATCAGAGTCTCCAGCCCCTGTTCAAGCAGAAAGACCTTAATTTGTGGCAACGTAGATGGTTAGAGTTGTTGAAAGACTGTGATATTATCATATTATATCATTCGGGGAAGGCCAATGCAGTGGCTGATGCATTGAGTAGGAAAGCGGAGAGCATGGGTAGTTTGATATATTTACCGGTAGTTGAGAGGTCGCTAGCTATGGATGTTCAAGCCTTGGCCAATATTTTTGTGAGATTGGATATTTCGGAGCCTAGATGGGTTCTTGCTTGTGTTGTGGCACAGTCTTCATTGTAGGAGTGTATCAAGGCTCACCAGTTTGATGATCCTCACTTGTTGGTGTTGAAGGATATGATGCAGCGGGGTGGTACTAAGGAATTTGTGATTAGTGATGATGGTGTTATGCGACTTCGGGGCTGTATTTGTGTTCCAAATATTAATGGGTTGAGGGAGTTGATCCTTGAGGAGGATCATAGTTGGCACTATTCCATTCACCCAGGTATCACATAGATGTACCGTGACTTGAAACAACACTATTAGTGGTGAAGGATGAAGAAAGACATCGTTGCTTATGTATCTTGGTGTTTGAACTATCAACAAGTGAAGTATGAACATCAAATATTGGGTGAATTGACTCAGAGTTTGGAGATACTGGAGTGGAAATGAGAGCGCATCACTATGTATTTTGTTGTAGGTTTACTACGAACCTTGAGGACATATGACGCAGTCAAGGTGATTGTGGATCGGCTGATTAAGTTCGCACACTTCATTCTGGTGGTGACATCTTATTATTCAGAGCGGTTGGCTCAGATTTACATCCAGGAGATTATCCGCTTGCACGACATGCCCATTTTATCATTTCTAACCAGGGCACACAATTTACATTGCATATTTGAAGAGTCCTGCAATGTGAATTGGGCACGCGGGTCGAGTTGAGTACCGTGTTTCATCCTCAGACGTACGGGCAATCCGAGCACACTATTCAGATCTTGGAGGACATGTTACGCGCCTTTGTTATAGATTTCAGAGCTTCATGAGACCAATTCTTAGCTTTAGGAGAGTTTACCTACAACAACAGCTATCAGCCAAGCATCCAGATGGCTCCATACGAGGCCTTATATGGGAGGCGATGTCGTTCGCCGATTGGTTGGTTTGAGTCCAGAGAGGCTAGATTGTTGGGCACTGATTTGGTCCGTGATGCTATGGAAAAGGTTAAAGTGATTCAGGAATGACTTCATACAGCTCAGTCCAGGCAGAAGAATTATGCGATTGGAAGGTTCAAGATGTAGCTTACATGGTGGGTGATAAGGCTCTTCTCCAAGTGTCGCCTATGAAAGGCGTGATGAGGTTTTAGGAAGAAAGGAAATTTGAGCCCGAGGTTTATTCGCCTGTTTGAGATCTTGAAGAGAGTTGGGGAGGTTACTTATAGGATTGCATTGCCTCCTTACCTAGCAGGGGTACATTTAGTATTTCATATTTCCATGCTTCGGAAGTACCATGAGGACAACTCACATGTTTTGGACTTCAGCACGGTGCAACTTGATGAAAATCTGACCTATGAGGAAGAGTCGATAGCTATTCTAGACCAGCAGGTTCTCAAGTTGAGATCCAAGAGTTTTCCTTATGTGAAAATGCAATGGAGAGGTCACTCGATTGAGGAGGCTACGTGGGAGTCCGAGTCAAATATACGGAGTAGTTACCCCCACCTTTCTACCAGTCCAGGTACTTTTCTATGTCCGTTCGAGGACGAACGTTTCTTTTTTAGGTAGAGAATGTGATGACCCGATAGGCCGTTTTGAGTACTAGCCTTTATTTTTGTGTTCCGAGAACTCTATTAGCTAAATTTTATATTTCTTGATTTGCGTGCGTGATCTATGTCATTTTTTGAATAGTTTTTACATAAACATTTGAAGAAAAAGTAATTTTAGGCTTAAAATGGGACTTGAGTTAACCACAGTCAACACTCTTGGTAAACGACCTCACATAGGTATTTTGACAATTTCGGTAGATTCATATGATACTTTTGGACTTGTACGCTTTTTTGGTTGGGGTCCGGGGTGACCCGAGCGCATTCGGTGTGTTATGTGAAAAATTGCAAAAATGAGTTTTCAAATTGAAACCATGAGTTTTGATGATCTATTCATGGTATTTGATGTTACTTTGATGATTTGAGGTAGGGCGCAAGTTTATATGATGTTATTACACTTGTGTGCATATTTGGTTTGGAGTCCGAGGGGCTTGGGCGAGCTTCGGATGAGTTTGGATGGTTTGAAGACTGCTGGTGCATCTCCTGTTACTGGTGTCTATTGCAGATTTCGCAAATACAAGGGCTAGCTTGCATATGTGAGCCTTGATTTTGCGGTCAATGGATCGTACTTGCGAGCATGGGCTGGGGACTGGGTTTTCACATTTTCGAAGAGTATGTCCGTTTTACGAAGTTCACTGTGCTCTCTTTTGCGACAAAAGCATTGCATTTGAGATGAGGTGTAGAGTTAGGGCAGCTTCGCATTTGCGAAGCTAAGCTCACATCTGCGGTGGGTGGGTCTTTCGCATTTGTGAGATATTGGTCGCATTTGCGACCACTGATTGTCTGAGACACTGATCGCATTTGCGATCAGTGTATCACATTTGCGGGCATCACATTTGCAAACAAGAGTTGACGAATGCGACACATGTTGCTGGGCAAAAGAGGAAAAAAAATGGGACTTAGCTCATTTACACCATTTCTTAACCCTAAACACTCTAGAGATGATTTTTGAAAAACTTTTTCATCCCAAATTCATTGGTAAGCAACTCTAATCCACTTTCTTTTAATTTTCCATTACTTTTCATGAGTTTTTAACACCAAATGTAAGATTTTCATGATAGAAATTAGGAATATGGGTAGAATTTAGGAATTTTATAAAATTGAGGTCGGATTTGAAACAAATCACATAACCGGGCTCGGGGGTGAATGAGTAATTGAATTTTGGTCCGGATTTCGGATTTTGACCAAGCGAGCTCGGGGTTAACTTTTGATGACTTTTTCAATTTCATCAAAGATTGAACCTTTTTCATTTGTGGGTAGTTTCTAAAGCTTATTTTGAATTGTTTGAACGGTAATTGACTAGATTCAGTTGGTTTGGAGGCTCGTTCGAAAGTTAAGGTCGTGCTTGGTTGATTGATTTGGTTACGAAGTAAGGTAAGTTTCGTGTCTAACTTTGACTTAAGGGAATTAGGACTTGTTGTTTTATTTGTTATGTGAATTATGTGGGGAAAACAGCTTATATGCGAGGTGACGCCATCATGGGAATAAAGCATGCGAGATTGGGCTATTTACTTCCATGTCTTCATTTATTCCATGTTATCTCTTGTTACATACTTTAACTGCTACATATTCTTACTTGTTATCCATAATTTACTTGTTATCTACTATTTAATTGTTACTTATTTTTATCTGTTCATTTCTCACTCAATATCTACTTACCTACTACATGTTCCTACTTGCATTAATTGTATATTTTTAATGCCTCATGTTTTACTTAATTTATTTTGTAACGACCCGGCCGGTCGTTTTGAGAGTATTAGCCCTGATCCCCTATCTACTGCTTTCCCTGTATCACTTTATGCTTATGTAGCTTGCCGGGAGGTTTTGTTTTTGGTTTTGGAATAAAATGGGGCACTTAGTCCCTAAAAAGGAAGCTTGAGTTCTAGGAAATTGACCATAGTTGGAACTGTGTGAAGATGACTCCGTAATGGAGTTTCATCGGTTCTGTTAGCTCCGTTAGGTGACTTTGGACTTAGGAGCGTATCCGGACTATTATTTAGAGGTCCGTAGCTGAATTAGGCTTGAAATGGTGAAAGTTGGACTATTGGAAGTTTGACCGGGAGTGGACTTTTTGATATCGGGGCCGGATTCCGATTCCAGAAGTTGGAGTAGGTCTGTAATATCAAATATGACTTGTGTGCAAAATTTGGGGTCAATCGGACGTGATTTGATAGGTTTCGCCATCGTTTGTAGAAGTTTGAAGTTTTAAAGTTCATTAAGCTTGAATTGGGGTGTGATTCGTGCTTTAATATTATTTGATGTGATTTGAAGGCTCGACTAAGTTCCCATGATGTTTTAGGACTTGTTGGTATGTTTGGTTGAGGTCCCGGTGGATTACGGGTGGTGAACGGACTAGAATTGGACTTGTAGGAATTGCAGAAATCACTGATGTTCTGTTGTTGGTTTCCTTCATCGCGTTCGCGAGAGTGGTATCGCGTTGCGTAGGGTATCTGGGAGGCGAGCGGAGTTTGTTCTTCGCATTCGCGATGTATCTCCCACGTTCGTGAAGCACTGAGGTCTTAGGTCTATGCGTTTGCGATTGGGTCCTCGTGTTCGCGTAGAGGAACGGTCAGATGAGTCACCAGGAATTTAGCCTACGCGGACGCGTAGTGGTAAACGCGTTCGCGAAGGGGAAGGCAGTGGAAGCTTCACGTTCGCGAATGAGGTTTTTGGACTGAAGCATTTTTTTGCTTCGTGAACGCGAGGATGTTTCCGGGTTCGCGAAGATGGATTCATCTAGGCAGATATAAACATTTCAAAATCGAGGGTTTGCCATTTTCTTCATAACTTGAGATAGAGAGCTCGGATTTAGGCGAGATTTTGAGGGATTTTCAGAGGAAATATTTGGGTAAGAATTGTACACTTGTTTTTGATTAATATCCACTAATCTATCGTTAATTTCATCATTTAATTAAGGTTTTAGGTTGAGAAATTTGGGGAAAATGTGGGAAAGTGGCTCATCACCTCGTGCGTACGTAGCCCCCACAATTAGCAACAATTATTAATTTAATCACCTATGAGGTAATTTTCCCCCTCATAAGATTAGATAAGAGACTTACCTCAATTTGCTCCAATTTAGTCCACTAGAAGGTCTTTTCCACGATTATCCAATTCTGTCTGGCTCGAATCTAGCCAAAATAATTCTATACAATCACTAAAAATTATAGAATCAATTCTATAAGAAAATACTACTTTTTCAATAAAAATCCGAAAATAATTCAAAAATCATCCGTGGGGCCCACGTCTCGGAATCCGGTGAAAATTATGAAATATGAACGCTCACTCAACCACGAGTCTACCCATACTAATTTCCGATAACAATTCGGCCCTCAAATTCTCAAATCTATCCAAGAAGGTTTCCAAACTTTTCCAACTTAATTCACCAATTAAATGATAAAAACAGTGATGGATTCGGGTAATTTAACCAATATTAAGTTAAGAACACTTACCCCGTTATTTTCTCTGAAAATCTCCCAAAGGTTGCCTCAATCCGAGCTCCAAATCGATAAACATGGAATCCCATTTTCAGAACATAAACTCTCTGCCCAGTGATTTCTTCTACGCGATCGCTAACTTCCTCACGCGATCGCGTAGCACAAATTTTCACTGCCCAGAAAATAACCCTACGCGATCGCGAAGTTCAAACCTACAGGACCACGCGATCGCAAACCATTTCACGCGATCGCGAAGCACAAACGCGTGGCATTCCCTGCTGCTCCACTTACTCTACGCGAATGCGACCTCCTCCACACGATCGCAGCCTTATTCACGCGGTCGTGAAGAACAAAAATATCACTACCTCAAACAAGCCTACGCGATCGCAAACTATCTTACGCGATTGGGTAGAACAAAGTTGCCTCTGCCCAATTTACACTACGCCATCGCAGACAAACTTACGCGATCACGTATAAGAAAATCAGAAGAAAAATAGCAGCAGCTATCAGCAGTCTCCCAAAGGCCAAAAGTGATCTGTTAGCCGTCCGAAACTCACCCGAGCCCCTTGGGACCTCAGCCAAATATTCCAAAAAGTCCCAAAATATTATACGAACTTAGTCGAACCCTCAAATCACACCAAACAACGCTAAAACCACGAATCATCCTCCAATTCAAGCTTAATAAAACTTAAGATTTCCAACTTCTACATTCGGTACCGAAACCTATCAAATCAAGTCCGATTGACCTCAAATTTTGCACACAAGTCATAAATGACATAACGTAACTATGTAAATTTTCTAAACTGGATTCCGATCCCAACATCAAAATCAACTCCCCGGCCAAACTTCAAACTTAAATTCTTATTTTAGCCATTTCAAGCTTAATTTAACTACGGACTTCCAAATAAAATTCCGAACACGCTCCCAAGTCCAAAATTACCATACGGAGCTATTGGAACCGTCAAATCCCAATTCCGAGGTCGTTTTCTCAAAATATTGACCGAAGTCAAACTTAGCATTTTAAGGCCAACTTAAGGAACCAAGTATTCCGATTTCAACCCGAACACTTCCAAATCTCGAACCAACCATCCTCGCAAGTCATAAATTAATAAAAGCACATACGGGGAGTTTTATTTAGGGGAACGGGGTTCTAAAAGTCAAAAATTACCGGTTGGGTCATTACATTCTCCACCTCTTAAACAAACGTTCATCCTCGAACGGGTTTAGAATTGTACCTGAAGGGCTGAATAAGTGTGGATATTCTACACGTTTTCCTCGGCCTCCCAAGTCGCTTCCTTGACTGGTTGGCCCCTCCACTGGACTTTTACTGTAGAAATCCTCTTGGACTTCAACTGGCGAACCTGTTTATCAACAATGGCAACTGGTTCTTCTTTATAGCCCAAACTATTATCTAGATGAACTATGTTGAAGTCTAACACATGTGATAGGTTGGCATGATACTTCCGGAGCATAGATACATATAAAACCGGATGAACTCCTAATAGGCTGGGAGGCAAGGCAAGCTCGTAAGCAACCTCCCAACTCGTCTCAAGACCTCAAATGGGCCTATAAACCTTGGGCTCAACTCCCCCTTTTTCCCAAATCTCATGATTCCCTTCATCGGCGAAACCTTCAAGAGAAATTTTTCACCCATCATAAAGGATAAATCACGCGCTTTATGATCTGTGTAACTCTTCTGTCTGGACTGTGTTGTACGAAGTCGCTCCTGAATCAATTTTACCTTTTTCAAGGCATCCTTCACCAAGTCAATACCATATAACTTAGACTCACCGGGCTCAAATCATACGATGGGCGAACGACATCACCGACCATATAAAGCCTCAAATGGAGCCATCTCGATGCTGGATTGGTAACTGTTATTATCAGAAACTCGGCCAAAGGCAAGAAACGATCCCACTGACCTCCAAAGTCAATCACACATACCCTAAGCATATCCTCCAAAATCTGAATTGTCCGCTCTGACTGCCCATCGGTCAGCTGATGAAATGTTGTGCTGAGCTCTACACGGGTCCCCAATTCACTCTGTACTGCTCTCCAAAAATGTGAAGTAAACTGAGGACCTCTATCTGATATAATAGAAATTGGCACACCGTGGAACCAAACTCTCTCCTGAATATAAATCTTGGCCAACCTCACTGAAGTATACGTAGTCATAACCGGAATGAAATGTGCCGACTTGGTCAACTTGTCATCAATCACCCAAACTGCATCAAACTTCTGCAAGGTCTACGACAACCCAACTACAAAATCCATAGTGATGTGTTCCCATTTCCACTCTGGTATAGTCATCTGTTGAAGTAGGCCACATGGCCTCTGGTGCTCATATTTAACTTGCTGGCAATTTAGATACCTAGATACATACTCAACTATGTCCTTTTTCATTCATCGCCACCAATAATGCTGCCTCAAGTCATGATACATCTTTGTAGCACCTGGATGAATAGAATACCGAGAACTGTGTGATTTCTCTAGGATCTCTTTCCTCAATCCATCCACATTAGGAACACATAGACGATCCTGGAGTCACAGAATACATCCACTCCAATAGTAACTTCCTTGGCACCACCCCGTAGTACCGTTTCTCGAAGAACCATTAAGTGTGGATCATCATACTGGTGAGCCTTGATATGCTCAAATAGTGAAGACTGAGCTACAACACATGCAAGAACTCGGCTGGGTTATGAAATATTCAGCCGCACAAGTCTGTTGGCCAAGGACTGAATATCCAAAGCTAATGGACTCTCCTCTGCTAAAATGAAAGCCAAACTACCCATACTCTCCGCCTTTCTACTTAAGGCGTCTGCAACCACATTTGCTTTGCCCGAATGATATAGGATAGTAATATCATAATCTTTCAGTAATTCTAGCCATTTGCGCTACCTCAAATTTAGGTCTCTCTGCCTGAACAAATGCTGCAAACTGCGATGATCAGTGTAAACTTCACAAGACACCCCATAAAGATAATGTCTCCACATCTTAAGAGCGTGAACAATCGCAGCTAACTCCAAATCATGTACCGGATAATTCTTCTTGTGGGGCTTCAGCTGACGTGAAGCATAAGCAATAACTCACCCTTCTTGCATCAATACACAACCCAAGCCAACGCGTGAAGCGTCACAATACACTGTATATATCCTCGAACCGGAAGGCAATACTAACACTGGTGCTGTAGTCAATGTTGTCTTGAGCTTCTGAAAGCTCGCCTCACAATCACCGGACCATCGGAACGGAGCACCCTTCTGGGTTAATTTGGTCAAAGGTGTTGCAATAGATGAAAAACCTTCTACGAACCAACGATAATAACCTGTTAAACCTAGAAAACTCCTTATCTCAGTCGCCGAAGTGGGACGATGCCAATTCTGAACTGCTTCAATCTTTTTTGGATCAACCTTAATACCCTCGCCCGATACAATATGCCCCAAAAATACTACAGACTCTAGCCAAAACTCACATTTAGAGAACTTAGCATATAGCTTTTGTTCCCGCAGCATCTGAAGCACCACTCTCATATGTTGCTCGTGCTCCTCCATACTGGAGTAGATCAAGATGTTATCAATGAAGACAATGACAAACGAATCAATATATGGCATGAGTACCCTTCTCATCAAATCCATAAATATTGTCGGGGCATTAGTCAAATCGAAGGACATCACCAAAAACTCATAATGACCATATCTAGTCCGGAAAGCAGTCTTCGGAACATCCGGATCTCGAATCTTCAACTGATGGTATCCCGACCTCAAGTCGATCTTAGAGAACACCCTAACACCCTGCAACTGGTCAAATAGATCATCAATACGCGGCAACGAGTACTTGTTCTTAATAGTAACTTTATTCAATTGGCGATAATCAATACACATTCGCATCGTTCCATCCTTCTTCTTCACAAATTAGGCTAGATAAGATAAACAACCCTTTTCAACCATGTATTGAGCCTTCATAAAAGAAATAACCTGATTAGATGCACTAACAGACGAACCCTTCCACCCCAACTTAGGAAATTCTGGAATAGCAGTCTAGAATGGCATGATATGCTCAGGATAACCAGTCCATGCTCAGGATAATTTCAAAATCGGTCATCTCAAGCAATAGGAGATTTGCTCTAGTTTCATAACCATAGAATGTAATAATACAGGACCGGTAGATCCAATTCACAACAATAAAATCACCCACATGAGTGGACACATAAATAAGAGTACTCAAGGACTCATGAGAAACACCTAGAAATTGAGCAAATAGAGAGGACACATATGAATATGTAGATCCTGGATTAAATAATACAGAGGCATCCTTGCCGCAAATAGAAATAATACCTGTAATCACAGCATCAGAGGCTTCTGCATATGGTCTGGCCAGAAAAGCATAAAACCGAGCTGGACCGCCAACTGGATAGCCTCCCCCTGGCTGACCTCCACCTCTAGGATGGCCCCTACCCACCTGTCCTCCACCTCTTGGTGGTCAGACGACTGGTGGAGCAACTGGTATTGTAATCATAGGTTGTTTACCCTGCTGCACTAGTCTACCCTGAAATCTGGGGCAGAATCTCTGTATGTGATTAGGATCCTCAAACTCGTAACAACTCTTTGGTGCGATGGGCTGCTGGCTAAGTGTCTAGCCCTGGGGACCTGAATACCCACTGGAAAGACCCTGAGTAGCTGGTGGGCGATAAGAACTCTCTGGTATAGCACTGAGATAAGGTCGCACAAGAGCATCTCGAGGAGGCGGTGGTGCTGGATATGGGGGCCTGCTGGACTGCCTCTCACGAACTGACCTCTGCCCCCAGACGGAGCACCTCTAAACTCTCCAGAATACCTGAACCGATTATCTCTCATAACCTGCTCTCGGCTATGCTGACGTATACCCTCAATCCTGCGGGCTATCTCCACGATTAGCTTATAAGAAGTACCTATCTCAACCTCTCGAGCCATAGTGGCCTGAATACCAGTATGTAAACCCGCAACAAACCTCTGCACTCTCTCCGCCTCAGTAGGGAGTATCATAAGTGCATGGCGAGATAACTCAGAGAACCTCGCTTCATAATCGGTCACTGACATCTGACCCTGCTGGATGCTCAAACTGAAACCTCAACTCTTCCCTCTAAGAGGGTGGGATATACCTGTTCAGGAAAATACGGGTGAACCTATCCCAAGTCATGTGAGTAGAATCTGCTGGTCTGCCAAGAATATAAGGCTTCCACTATCTACGGGCTCTGCCCTCTAGCTGAAGAGTAGCAAAGTCAACCCTATGAGACTCCAATATCCTCATGTTGTACAGTCTATCCTTGCACCGATCAATGAAATCCTAGGGATCCTCATGTCACTCACCCCCAAAGACAGGAGGATGTAGACTAGTCCATCTGTCCAATAATTTCTGTGGATCAGCGGCTACAGCTGGCCTGGGCTCAGGTGTAGCTACTGCCACTGGCTGGGCTCCACCCACGGGTAGTACACCCTACGTCTGATATACAGCAGCTGCTTGTCCATGAGCCGGTGCGGTAGGGGTCTGTGCTCCCCCCGCTCGCCTGAGATGTGGCTGGGTCTGTCGGAAATAAATCGGCCTAAGTCATAGTGTCCATGAACCGCAGCATACGACCCACGTCATCCTGAAATCCCGGTGCAGATGTGAAATCCACCGGAGTTGGCTCTGCCAGAGGCACCTCACCATGTTCCTCAATAATGGGATTCTTTGCTGGACCCACTGGCGGCATAACTGGAACAGTCCTGGGAAGTCCTCGTCCCTAACACGGGCTGGAGCCCTCCCTCGGCCTCTAGCAATTGGGGGAGTAGCTCTTCCCTGGTCTGGAACCTCATTAGAGCGCGTTCTCACCATCTGTGAGAGAATAAGAGAAGGATATTTAGTAGTACATCAATTGCATGATAGAATATGAAGAAACATAGTTTCTTAACACCCTATAGCCTCTCGAAGATAAGTACAGACGTCTCTATACCGATCCGCAATATTCTATTAGGTCTGCTCATAACTTGTGAGACCTACATGAACCTAGTGCTCTGATACCATATTGTCACGACCAAATTTTACCTTTAGGTCGTGATGGCGCCCAACACTATATTTAGGCAAGCAATAAATAAATTAAATATATAGCAATTATTTTCAAAATAATTTTCTAAGTAATTTTATTCTTTTACTAGCAACATTAAAGAGAATAGAAAACATACCGATTAATTTAAATTCAAGAAAAAGATACCAATTCCAAATTCTACCAATGTGTGTGCCAAGACCTAGTGTCACAAGTATATGAGCATCTAGTAAATTATATAAAACTCAAAATATTGTCTGAAATAAAATAGACAGAATGTAAATACAAGAAGAGACACTGGTAGCTACAGAACGGCTCAGAAAGGCAGCTCATAACTACGCCTCTGGATAACGTGGGTGTAAGATGATAGGTCCTCCACTAGTACTTGCCTCAGGTCCTGCACAAAAAGTGCAGCAAGTGTAGTATGAGTACGTAAACAACGTGTACCAAGGAAGTATAAAGCCTAATCTCGAAGTGGTAGAGACGAGATGGTCGACTTTGACACTCACTAAGGGTCAACAATAATAAATAGAATAAAATCGAATTATTTAAATCAGCATGATTCACAGAGTTAATCAATAATTTTATTCAATTAGCAGAAATAATAAAAATCCTTCAAATGCAATAATTTTCAATCTATTAATTAAATCCACAAGCTGCAAGAAAAATTGCAAGGTATCGTGTAATTATTATTATTATTATTAGGAACGATTTCTGCCGAGGTCGTACGACCCGTTCCAGAGTGTCGTGTACACTGCCGAGGGACGTGCGGCGCGATCTATAGATGCATCTATCATGCCGAGGCGTTCGGCCCGCTCCACAAGAAAGGAGGACATTTTATTATGTACCTCCGGAAGGAGAGTATATTTATTACAAGATCAATTCGAGAGGATGAACAATTTCTTTTAACAATTAATTAATTTAAACAGAAAATTAATCATATGAGATTTTTATATTTTACTATTTTCTCTAACAATTTACAATATATATATATTATTTTAAGCCTTGAAATGTGTCTAGGCTCAATGAATTGTATTCTCCCGTAAACCCACTCTATCAGCATCATTATCAACAAACTAAAAGAATGCATGTCTAGCAACTCCAAATCAAAATCCAAACATGCTAAAGTAAAAGAATATTAAAACTAATAAATCAAATCACAAATCGAACCAATTAAAGATATTCACTATTAAGCACACTAAAAGAAAGATCAACATAAAACTAAGAAGAAGAAAAAACTAATAAATGGAAACCCACTTCTCTCGTGAGTTTTACAAAAATTAAAAACAAAATCCAAACAACACATAAAGCAAGATTCAAATAAAATCCAAATCCAAAACATGATACAAAGATCTTACATAAATTTTTGAAGGGAAGTGAAACTATCTTTTTGAAAGATGATACTGCCGTAAATTAATGATCATTAAAGAACTCATGGTTAACTTGATTTTAAGCCTCAGAAACTACCTATTAATGAATAACACAACATCATACATAATTTTATGGACTAAATGCTCTTACTTATTTAGCAATAACGCCATTTTAACTCCAAAACAAAAACTAGGAAAGAATATTTTAGCCTCGCAACAGTGAAAAGGACATGCTAAAGACTTAGAAAAATAATATTTTTAAACACACAACAGGGATTAAGAGAAAAATAAAAACTCAAATAATACTCAGATAATAAATGAAATATAAATTAGTGCAACACAACAACTTCATAATAGATCTTAATTCTTCTTAAATAGCTATTTACATTATATATTCCAACAAACACATTAAAATATATATTAAATAAAAGATTAGAAGAAAACCTGAAGAGTGAGGCTTCTTTAATAAGAATCAAAAATGGTACAAACTTTAGCTTCGAAAATTCTAAGTGAAAATGACAAGCAACGAAAGGAAATAGGATGTATATGACGAGAACCAAAATCACCGAGCATAACCTGAACCAAGTAGTAACCAAACATCCACTCGTATCTTTCACGTTTTGAACTCCATATTTTTAAGCTTCTTTAAAGAAGATGAAGAAGTCAAATGTTTTCTAAACTCTTAATTCAAGAATCTTTTTTTTCTTCTTTCAACTCCCCTCAATTTTTGTTCTTCTTCTCTGATCTCCCCCTTCCTGTTCAAAGTTTTATGTCCTTTTTTTTCAAAATATTGCTCCTCCTTTTTTTTTTTTTCGTCCCTTCTCCTTTTTTACCTGTGAAGTGTGTTATATAGATATGTATTTTGTATAACTAATGTGAGAAAGTGGTGAGAAGAGTGGGAGACGTGGGAAGTGAGGGGTGGATATGTGGGGGATATGGGGGAAAATGGTGATTATGGTGTTTTATTTTTAAAGTAAAAATCAGATTTATCACTTTAAGGTGATTTTACTTCATTTTGAATTTATTTTTGTCTTTTATTTTAAAAGCTAATTAAATTATGAAGATAAGAAGAATAACCAACATTTCTTACAATATAAGAAAATTAAATATTTATATATACTTTAAATAATGCTAAAAATACCATAGCTTACTTATTAAAATACTAATTAAAGAAACTAAATATTTTTTGTAAATTTTCTTTTTCTCTTTACAAATAGAAATGAAATATATTCTATAAGTATGTGAATATATATTTTTAATTTTTTTTTTCAAATAAAACCTATTAAGAGTAAGATAAAAGTTTAAAATATTAAGATTAGACCTAAAGAAATATTTACACTAAAATAGTATAAAATTTGGGTGTGGTTAAACAATTAGGTGTTGACACTGCCTTGCCCCTAAGCCTGGGGCAAAATCTCCTCATATGACCAAGCTCCCCGTACTCATAGCAACCTCTCAGTGCGGAAGACAACTGGCTCTGGGTCTGACCCTGATGACTCGAATACCTACTAGAAGAACCGTGAAGGGCTGGTGGACGGTAGGAGCTCTCTGGAATGGCACTGAAGTAGGGTCGTGCCGGGGCATTCCGAGCAGGAGGTGGTGCCGAATACGTGGGCCTACTGGACTGACCCCTCATGAACTGACCATAGACGGGGCGCCACTGAATCCTCCAGAATGCCGGCGCCTTTCAAAGTTTCGTCTGGTCGAGAAGGGAGGGGAACTGGCTGCGTGATTCTGCCCCCCACTCTGCCAGTAGAGAAAAGTTGGGAAGAAGAGAAACTCTTGATTGCAGTGGAAAAGTTTCGAAGAACACCAGTAATTTTACAGCTATGGAAGGGAAAAGCATACAAATAACCAATTGAGCTAATATTGATAGTATTTGGCTAATATTGACAGTATTTTATGAATTAGCTAATGTTGGTAGTAATTTTGCTCCGAAAAGTCAAACTAGGTAGTTTTCTCTTTTATCTATCTATGTTATACTAGATTATAATTGCTCGTGCTAGCACGGGCCCAACGCGGGGAACACTTCTGTGGTGGTAGTATATTTAGATTTCACACAAGCATAAAATTGATTATAGCAGAAAATTAATTATAGTAGTTGCAATAGGGGAACGGAATAGCTGAATATGAAACATCATACAAATAAAAAATATATAATATTTGGTTGTATACATTATATAGTACATAAAAAAAAATCTTTGGCATGACAGTTTACGCTGTTTGAAATTACAAGTTCAAAATCAACAAAGTTAAATGCCATAAAAAGACATACCATATTCCTACTTCAAAAGCAAAAAAACTACAATGCTTAAAAGACATGACATTGACATGAGGCGCTGATGGAACTCATCACTCCACAAGTATATAGAACCAGATTATTTTTTCTTGCCGATTTTCTTTAATGTTAACCTCTACTCGATCTTCTGTTAGTCATTTCTACTGTTGCTATCATCCTGGCCACCAAAGCAACTTCTTGTCTTTGTTTCGCACTCTGCAAAGCCTTGCAGTTGATTTTATTGTCAATGAAATCTAGATATTAAGTTTTTATCATCATTGGATGAGATGATAAGAAATTTCTATTTAGTAGCTTACTATATTGGCTAATATAAATTCTAAATGCCTCTAAGCAGAGTAACCAACATAGCGCTAAAATATGCACATGGTTCGAGGGACTTGCACTACTTATCCTTCTGGATAAGCTAGATATTCATCCATATATTCTACATTGCTGGCACAATCTAGCAAAAGACCTTCACAAAATCTAGCTACCTTACATAGTATTCTCAATATCAGTCTTACTTCATAATGACTTTTCGCAAGAGACAGAGATTCATTAGCTTAGTGATATATGATCAGGAAACTTAAAATCGAATACTTACTCTAAAGTGACTCTACTTATTCCAAAACTAGAATATTACCAACGTCACATACAAATCTTCATAGATAAGCACAAATAAAGATATCAATCAAATTATAAAGTTTATGCCAAACAACCCTAAAATTGAATTTGAAATCAAAACGAAGAAAATGAACCTACATGATATTACCAGCAGATTCCAATAATAATCACACAGCGCATCGGGGATCTCCCGAGGTATCGCCTCGTAATCCCAAAAGTAAATATGCAACGGGGATCTCTCGAGGTACCGCCTCGTAGTCCCAAAAGTAAACACACAACTCGAAAATGAGGAAAATAACAATTAATAGCAAGAAATCCTACAGTTTAAGACTAAATACAATCAAGGAAAAAGAAGGAATTCAACTAAGTATGTTGCATAGATTTCACATAAGCAATTAAGACACATAGACATGCGATATTAGGCCAAACAGGATAACTACACATGCTGGGATAACTCATTTAAGATATAACAGATTACTGTTCAGTAAAAACCAAATTTTCAACAATTAGCCCGTGTACGCACTCGTCACCTCGCGTACACAACACTCACATAACATAAAATTTTCACAACAGTACCAAATCCTAAAGGGATTTCCCCAACACAAGGTTAGGCAAGCTACTTACCTTGAACCAATTTCAATCAATCAATAAGAATGCCTTTTCCTTGACTTTCCAACTCTGAATGACCCAAATCTAGCCAAAAGCAATTACATACATACAATACATATAGCTATAAGATACTAATCTAATTAATGAAATCAAGACTTTAGCACGAAATTAGAAATTCGCCCCAAAAAGCCGACCCAGACCCACGTCTTGGAATCGGATAAAAATCACAAAATATGAATACCCATTCAACCACGAGTCCACCCATACCAAAATTACTCAAATCCGACAGAAAAATCTCAATCAAAACCCCAAAATTTGGTTGAAGAACTTTCTCACTTTTTTCCCAAATTTCTCAACCCAAAACCTTAATTAAATAATGAAATTAACGATAGATTAGTGGATATTAATCAAAAACAAGTGTAGAATTCTTACCCAAATGTTTTCTCTGAAAATCCCTCAAATTCTCGCCTAAATCCGAGCTCTCTATCTCAAGTTATGAAGAAAATGGAAAACCCTCGATTTTGAAATGTTTATATCTGCCCAGGTGAATCCTTCTTCGCGATCGCGGAAACATCCTCGCGTTCGCGAAGCATAAAAATGCTTCAGTCCAAAAACCTCCTTTGCGAACGCGAGGTCCCACTCGCGAACGCAAAGCTTCCACTGCTTGCCCCATCTTGAACGTGTTCGCGTAGGCTAATTGCCCGGTGACTCATCTGACTATTCCTCTTTGCGAACGCGAGGACCCAATCGCGAACGCGTAGACCTAAGACCTCAGTGCTTCGCGAATGCGGGACCTACATCGCGAACGCGAAGAACAAATTCCGCTGGCCTCCCAGATATCCTACGCGAACGCGAGACCACTCTCGTGAACATGATGAAGGAAACCAGCAACAAAACATCAGTGATTTCTGCAATTCCTACAAGTCCAATTCTAGTCCGTTCACCACCCGGAATCCATCCGAGGCCCCCGGGACCTCAACCAAACATACCAACAAGTCCTAAAATATCATACGAACTTAGTTGAACCTTCAAATCACATCAAACAATGCTAAAAACACGAATCGCACCCCAATTCAAGCTTAATGAACTTTGAAACTTCAAATTTCTACAAATAATGCCGAAACGTATCAAATCACGTTCGATTAATCCCAAAATTTGTACACAGGTGATATTTGACATTACGGACCTACTCAAACTTCCGGAATCGGAATCCAAGCTCGATATCAAAAAGTCCACTCCCGGTCAAACTTCCCAAAAATCCAACTTTTGCCATTTCAAGCCTAATTCAGCTACGGACCTCCAAATCACAATCCGGACACGCTCCTAAGTCCAAAATCACCCAACGGAGCTAATGGAACCGACGAAACTCCAATCTGAATTCGTCTTCACATAATTCTAACTATGGTCAATTTCCTAAAACTTAAGCTTCCATTTTAGGGACTAAGTGTCCCATTTCTCTCCAAAACCAAAAACAAAACCTCTCTGCAAGCTACATAAGCATAAAACGATACAGGGGAAGTAGTAGATAGGGGATCGGGGCTAATATTCTCAAAATGACCGGTCGGGTCGTTACATCCTCTCCCTCTTAAAACAATCGTATGTCCTCAAACGATCATAGAGACATACCTGAAGTGGTGAAAAGAGGAGGATAACGGCTGCACATATCATGCTCGGTCTCCCAAGTCGCCTCCTTGACCAGATGACCCCTCCACTGAACCTTCACTGAAGCATTGTTTTTTTGACCTCAACTTTCAAACCTGCCTGTCCAAAATGGCCACCGGCTACTCAACATAAGACAAATCCTTGTCCAACTGGACTGAGCTGAATTCTAACACATTAGACGGATCGATATGGTACTTCCGGAGCATAGAAACAAGGAATACTAGATGAACTCCTGCTAGATTGGGAGGAAAGGTAAGTTCATAAGCAACCTCTCCAACTCGCCGCAACACCTCGAATAGGCCAATAAACCTTCGGGCTCAGCTTGCCCTTCTTCCCCAACCTCATGACACCCTTCATGGGCGAAACCCGGAGTAAGACCCGCTCCCCATCCATGAATGCAACATCGCAAACCTTCCGATCTGCATAATTCTTCTGTCTGGACTGGGCTGTACGAAGTCGATCCTAAATCACCTTGACCTTCTCCAAAGGATCATGAACCAAGTCTGTACCCAATATACTAGCCTCGCCCGACTCGAACTGTAATGACCCAACCAGTCATTTTAACTTTTAGAACCTCGTTCCCCTAGATAAAACTCCTCGTATGTGCTTTTATTAATTTATGACTTGTGTGGATGGTTGGTTCGAGATTTGAAAGTGTTCGGGTTGAAATTGGAACACTTGGTTCCTTTAGTTGACTTAAAATGCTAAGTTTGACTTCGGCCAACATTTTAAGAAAACAACCCCAGAATCAGGATTTGACGGTTACAATAGCTTCGTATGGTAATTTTGGACTTAGGAGCGTGTTCGAAGTTTTATTTGGAAGTCCATAGTTAAATTAGGCTTGAAATAGCTAAAACAAGAATTTAAGTTTGGAAGTTTGACCGGGGAATTGACTTTTGATATTGGGGTCGGAATCCAGTTCCAAAAATTTACAAAGCTCCGTTATATTTATTTATGACTTGTGTGCAAAATTTAGGTCAATCGGACTTGATTTGATAGGTTTCGGTACCGAATATAGAAGTTGGAAATCTTAAGTTTCATTAAGCTTTAATTGGAGGATGATTCGTGGTTTTAGCGTTGTTTGGTGTGATTTGAGGGTTCGACTAAGTTCTTATATTATTTTGGGACTTGTTGGTATATTTGGTTGAGGTCCCGAGGGGCTCGGGTAAGTTTCGAACGGCTAACAGATCACTTTTGGCCTTTGGGAGACTGCTGATAGCTGCTGGTATTTTTCTTCTGATTTCCTTATACGTGATCGCGTAAGTTTGTATGCGATCGCGTAGTGTAAATTGGGCAGAGGCGACTTTGTTCTACGCGATCGAGTGAGATAGTTTGCGATCGCGTAGGCTTGTTTGAGGCAGTGATATTTTTGTTCTTCGCGATCGCGTAGGTGTGGAAATTCGGTATTCACGACCGCGTGGAGGTGGTCGCGTTCGCGTGAAATGGTTTGCGATCACGTGGGCCTATAGGTTTGAACTTCATGATCGTGTGGGATAGTTTGCGATCGCGTAGAGTTATTTTCTCGACAGTGAAAATTTGTTCTACGCGATCGCGTGAGGAAGTTCGCGATCGCGTAGAAGAAATCACTGGGCAGAGAGTTTAAGTTCTGCATTTTTATCGATTTGAAGCTCGGATTGAGGCGATGTTTGGGAGATTTTCAGAGAAAAGAACGGGGTAAGTGTTCTTAACTCAATATTAGTTAAATTACCCGAATCTATCACTGTTGTTATCATTTAATTAGTGAATTAAGTTGGAAAAGTTTGGAAACCCTCTTGGATAGATTTGAGGATTTGAGGGTCGAATTATTATCGGAATTTAGTAATTTTGGTATGGGTAGACTCGTGGTTGAGTGGACATTCATATTTCATAACTTTTACCGGATTACGAGATGTGGGGCCCACTGATGATTTCTGAATTAATTTTGGATTTTTATTGAAAAATATAGTATTTTCTTATAGAATTGATTCCTATAATTTTTAGTGATTGTATCAAATTATTTTGGCTAGATTTGAGCCAGACAGAGTTGGATAATCGTGGAAAAGACCTTCTAGTGGACTAAATTGGAGAAAACTGAGGTAAGTCTCTTGTCTAATCTTGTGAGGGGAAAAATTACCTCACAGGTGATTAAATTAATAATTATTGCTAATTGTGGGGGCTACGTACGCACGAGGTGATGAGAGTCCTGCGTAACTACTATTTATGCTAAAAGTCCGGGTAGTCTAGGACTCAAATCATGAATTACTTGTGTAAATTATATTCTTTGTTTAATTAAAATTATATATATATATATATATATATATATATATATATATATATATATATATATAAATGAGAGATAAGGGTTGCGAATTAATTCGTTGTAGCTTTTTGCTGTTTCAAGTTCGACATTGGATATCTATTTGTTGGAGTTTTCTCAATATATATTAAAAATCCTCACCGCAAAGGTTCTTATTCTTCTCTTGTTTTAGTTACTTTCTGTGTTTAATAATTTGTGGAGAAGTTTAGTTCTATCATGAATGTTTTTCTGGGGATGCATGTCTTTAATTAAAGTTAATTATTAAAAATAGAGATTTTGTAGTCACAATATATAACTTCTTTGATTATCGAGAGCATTTTTAATATTTGTTTCAAGTATTCAGTAGCTATGGTTTAAACAAGTTTCTGAATAGTCAACTTTAGATTGTAATAACTAGAGAATTAGTATTAATATATGATTATGATATAATAAATTATTTAATTAATCTATGAGAAGTACACATCAAGTTTTCCATTCTATATCACTCTCGAATCCATGAAGATACTGT
This sequence comes from Nicotiana tomentosiformis, assembly GCF_000390325.3. Taxonomy (NCBI): domain Eukaryota; kingdom Viridiplantae; phylum Streptophyta; class Magnoliopsida; order Solanales; family Solanaceae; genus Nicotiana; species Nicotiana tomentosiformis. The sequence goes on from NC_090815.1 coordinate 78,351,585, forward strand.
ATTACTTGATATGGTACTATGTGGTTCATGCCCTCATATTGTAAATTATTTTTGAAATTAACTTAATGGAACTGTGAGTTGCTCCTATTAAAGCCTTAACTCATAATTTGTATTAAATAATTATTATTGTTACTTTTGTATATTATTTTAATTAGTTTAAGTATTCTTATTATATTATTGTCGCAACTATATAATGGGAATGTTATTTATAAACTGAGCCTATATGAAGTAAGGCCGATTGATTGGTAAAACAAATAATTGGGTTGGAGCGAAATAAATCATGAACTAATTCAAGACTCGTTCCAATAAGTAAAATAAAAAAGAAATAATAAAAATATATAAATATATATCTCGAATCTAAAAGTGACAAAATAATTGAAATACTCTAAAACGCTAGAACACTTTAGATGTACTTTAAATATTAGCCCATGTGTTCATATCCGAACCTTGGATTGATATGCTTAAGTAATAAAAGGATCATGTGCTCATTCCCACGTCTCGATACCTTTAAATTTAAAATACGGCAAAGGGTCAAATATACCCATCTACTTTCGAAAATGGTCTAAGAATACCCCTCGTTATAATATTGGGTTATCTATACCCCTGCAGTCATACTTTGGGTTCAAATATACCCCTCATTTAAACGGAGGGACACGTGTCATCGTCCTGTTGGTCAAATCTAAATATCACCTAATTAATTAAAAAGACCCATTACTTATACCTGAAAAATAAATTTTTTTTTTATAAAACCTGAAAAAAAAACTAAAAAAAAATTACAAAAAACTGAAAAAAATGAAAATATTTTTTTTTTCAGTTTTTACAAAAAATAACTGCTTTACAAAAACTGAAAAATATTTTCTAAAATAACATTTTTGTAAAAACTGGGGAAAAAACTAAAAAGTAATTTTCTAAAGCAATTAAAAACTGGAAAAAACTGAAATATTTTAAACTAAAAACTGAAAAAAAAATATTTGTTTTTTTAATTTTTACAAAAATATTGCTTTAGAAAATTGCTTTTTAATTTTTTTTTCCAGTTTTTACAAAAATATTATTTTAGAAAATATTTTCAGCTTTTTTTTAAAAGCAGTTTTTTTTGTAAAAACTAGAAAAAAAATAATTTCGTTTTTTTCAGTTTTTAGTAAAAAATAATTTCAGTTTTTTTCCAGTTTTTACAAAAAATACTTGCTTTAGAAAATTGATTTTCAGTTTTTTTTTCCAGTTTTTACAAAAATATTGTTTTAGAAAATATTTTTCAGTTTTTTAAAGCAGTTTTTTGTAAAAACTGGAAAAAAAAATATTTTTGATTTTTTCAGTTTTTTGTAAAATTTGTTTTAGTTTTTTCCAGTTTTTACAAAAAAAAAAATTATTTTTCGGATATGGGTAATGGGTCTTTTTAATTAATTAGGAGATATTTAGAATTGACCAACAGGACAATGACACGTGTCCTTCCGTTTAAATGAGTGGTATATTTGAACCCAAAGTATGACTGTAGGGGTATAAATAACCCAATAGTATAACGAGAGGTATTCTTAGACCATTTTCGAAAGTAGAGGGGTATATTTGACCCTTTGCCGTTTAAAATAATTATGTTTTGACCATGTGTACATTCCGTACCTTGGTTTAATATTCAATTTCAAAGAAATACCTTGTGTGCATACCGCATCTAGGTCAAAACAGTTAATAAAATTTAATAATAATTAAGCGGTAATACATAAACCATAATCAATAAAACACAAGAATAGCCAAGAATTGATTTAAGCCGGACATAAGTCAATTAAAGCGACTGTGCTAGGACCACGGGACTCGAGGGGTGCCTCATACCTTCCCATCGGTCAACAGAATTTCTTACCTAGTCTTCTATTTTCGTAGACCATAAATAAGGAGTCAAATCTTTTGTTTGATAAGGGATTCAAATAAAAGGTGATTTGGAACACCAAAATCCAATTCCAAGTGGCGACTCCAAATAATAAATAATCCATTTTCAAATCGTCACTTTAATTGGAAAAACTCTTCTAACTTAATCTCGTAATTGGGTTGGGTAAAAAAAGAGGTGTGACAGCTCTGACGACTCTGCTGGGGAAAAGAACCCAGAACTTTTAGTCCAGGGTTCAGAATTCAGAATTCGAGCTTGTAATGTGTCTATACTTGGCTTTATTGATTGGATGTTGTTAGTGTGTTTGTGGGCTTAATGTGCTAATTGTCGCTTATTTACCACTTTGATATTATTTGAATTGTATTAAACTGTCGTCTTACGCCTCCCATATGAGTCTTCTGAATTTATGGTGCACATGTACACATGGCCCACCTTTCTGTTAGAGGTCATACCAATTAGAACGAGGTTGGATCAGTAACTAGGCCGGGTAGACTTCCGTGCTCCCACCTCGGTGCGAGCTGTCCACTTGGGTAAGCCAGGTCTAAAACTCCTCCCCCCCCCCCAGGATTTAAACCTAGAATAACATAGCCTCAGGCTGCATCCCTAGTAGGTACGTTTATTTGCATCACGTGCATTTGACTTTGGGGACTCAACATAGGGGTTGGGTCCGTCTAGGACAGGTGTACCCAAAATTATAAGACCATCATGATGCATCTTATGTGCTACCTATGCGTTTTCTTTGATTCGGTTTGTGCATGTTGAACGGTTTCTAAAAATAGGAAAAATATTGAGGAAAACCCAGAAGGAAGAAAATAGGAGAGAGAAAATTTACCCAGATTCCGAAGAATCCCGAAATTTGAAAAATCCAAAAACCCTGTCAAAATTTTCCCGAAATAAAATTATTACAAAATAAGCCTGAATTTTTCCAAAAAGTGTCATCCCATTCCTGAAGTATTTATCGAACTACGCGGGTCTGATTCTCACCGGATGTGAGATACATAGGCAACCTTTATCGGGTCCGGCCCCCAATTTAAAAAAAATTATTTTATTGCTTCTTTAGAAGTCTTTCTTTAGAAAATTCCCACAAAAAATAAAGTTAGCTTATTTACTTTATTTTGATCTCCCTGAACTAAGTAATGGTCTGATTCATGCAGCGCCATGATACGTAGGTAATCCCCATCGGATGCGATCATAGCCATAATTAATCTGGAAAAAAAATTAGAGAAAAAAAAGAAAAAAAAATATGAGAAAAAAAAAGTGGAAAGAAAAGAGAGCGTTAAATTTAAGATGAAATAAACCAATAAGCCGGGATGAAGCATGAAGACTTCCAAGATCACTTTAGAAATGAAAATGGCATTAGGTGAATGACACATAATGTGTGATTAACATCTGCAAAATGCCTAACTCTAACACATTTGTTGTTTGTCATTCTAAAGATAAAGTTAAACAGAGGTGGTTGGTTTGTGGTTTAAACTGGCGACTCACCCTTACAACAGGAGATCAAAAGGAAAAAGTAGAATGGCAAACAATAGTGGGAATGAGTCACATAATGATGATGTCCATCGACAATTGGTCTAATAAGGTTCAGGATTGGTTGAAGAAGTAAGAGTCCTGAAGCAACAATTGGCAGAGATATACCAAGTCTGGGTGAATGGACAAGCACCGCCCCCACTACCCATAGGGCCTTCGGATAATCTTCATAATATGTCAGTTGCAACTCAAGTGCCCATCTCCGTAACAAGTAACCCATTGTACCAACCTGGATTCAGTCCGAGCATTAACCTTCCCAATATCCCCAGTACCTCTATTCCACGTCCTCCAACCGAACCCCTCAAAAATGACCCACCTACTGAACCCGTTACCCATACTTTTACTGTCCCTCAACCGGCTCTTGCTCAAAAGTCCAACAATGATCCACAATTCAATGCTCATGATGCCCAATATTACTCTCTAGAACTGACTTTCAAGGTTCCAGATTCATACAAGCATACTCCCCAGAACGTGTTTCCAGTTGAGATCGAAAAACCCGACAAGAATATGGAACAAGAGGAGATGACTAGAAAAGTGAAGAGCTTGTAACAAACAATGAGAAACATAAAGGGTTTGGGAGGCCACAAGAGTGTTTCGTTAAACGATCTATGCATGTTCCCCCATGTTCATTTGCCACCCGGTTTCAAGACCCCAAAGTTTGACAAGTATGATGGGTATGGTGATTCCGTTGCCAATTTGAAGAGGTATTGTAATAAATTAATGGGAGCAGGAGGCAAAGAAGAATTAATCATGGCTTATTTTGGGAAAGTTTGACAGGAATTGCTTCAGAGTGGTTCATAGATCAAGACATCTCTCACTGGAACGTTTGGAATGACATGGCTCAAGATTTTGTCCAACAGTTTCAGTACAATATTGATATAGTCCCAGACCGCTCCTCTCTCGTCAACATAAAGAAGAAACCAATAAAAAGCTTCAGAGAATATGCAATCAAGTGGAGAGAGCAAGCTGCTAGGGTCAAACCACCAATGAAAGAGGTAGAAATGATTGACTATTATCTCCAAGCTCAGGATCCTGATTACCTCAATTACATGTTGGCTGCATTGGCAAACCTTTTGCTGAGGTGATTAAGATTGGAGAAATAGTTGAGAATGGCATGAAGTCAGGAAACATTATGAGTCAGGCATCCCTTAAGGAGACTACGCAAGCACTTCAAAGTTGGTCAGGCAGTTTCAGAAAAAGAAACAAGAGAGAAGAGGGAGCCGTGATGGCTTCAAGCTCAAGGGAGGCCCGCAGGTCATTCAACCAATCATATATGCCACCCAAAACTTTGCAACATTACAACCTGCATTATGATGCTGCATATGCCGTGGAACTGCCTCACTATGCAGTGATGAACACACAACCTTACACACAGCCACAAAATCACACCCAAAGTCGAGCTCCACCTCCCAGAAATGTTCGTCCCTACCAAGCTCCATATAATCCCCAACATAATGCTTCCCAATATAATCCCCGGCCAAGAGAGCCTCCCAGAAGAAATCAATTCACCCCTATTGGTGAATCATATTCAAGTATGTTACAAAAGCTAACCAGGCTAGGTCTGCTGCAGCCAGTAGCCTCGAACAGGCCAAACCCCGAGTTCCCCCTCACACCGAGCTGATGCTAGATATGAAAACCATTCTGGAGCAGCGGGACATGATACTGAGGATTGTTGGACTCTCAAAAGAGCAGTGGATGAACTCATTGAGGTTAAGGCAATAGTTCTTAGTGGAGAAGAGGCCCCTAATGTTCCAAACAATCCCTTGCCTACTCATAACAATGGGTCGATCGTTGGAATGATCTATGATAATGAGAAGTTTGATCTGGCACTGAAAGCCATTTGTAATGATCCGACCGGTCGTTTTGAGTATTATAATCCCATTTCCCCATTTTTTGCTCAATTTATGCTTTACAGTTGATTTATGACTTACCGAATTAGTTGGTTTGGGTCCGGAAGGAATTCGGAGTGAAACAAGACACTTAGTCTCATAATTGAAAATGTAAGTTAGAAAAGTTGATCGGATGTGGACTTATGAGTAAACGACCTAGGATTTGAATTTTTATGATTCCAATAGCTCCGTATGGTGATTTTGGACTTAGGAGCATGTCCGGAAAATTATTTGGAAGTCCGTAGAGGAATTAGGCTTGAAATGTCGAAAGTTAAATTTTTGAGAAGTTTGACCGGGGGTTGAATTTTTGATATCGAGGTCAAAAATCCAATTCTAAAAATTTTAATAGGTCTGTTATATCATTTATGACTTATGTGCAAAATTTGAGGTCAATCGGACGTGATTTGATAGGTTTCGGCGTTGTTTGTAGAAATTAAAAGTTTTAAAATTTATTAGGCTTGAATTGAGGTATGATTCGTGGTTTTATTGTTGTTTGAGGTGATTTGAGGGTTTAACTAGGTTCGTATTATATTTTAGGACTTGTTGGTATATTTGGTTAAGGTCCCGAGGGTCTCGGGTGAGTTTCGGATGGTTAACGGATCAAAATTTGGACTTAAACAACTGCTGAAATTTTCTAATATTTGTATCTGATTTCCTTATACGCGATCGCGAGAATGCGTATGCGATCGCGTGAATGCGTATGCGATCGCGTAGGCTTAGTTGGTCAGTAGAGGTTTTGTGCTTCGCGATCGTGTGGGGATATCCGCGATCGCGTAAGGTTAATTGAGTGTTGCTGAGGTTTGTGCTTCGAGATAGCGTGAAGCGGGATGCGATCACGTAGCTTTGAGATTTTGTGACTCGCGAACACATGAAGATGGTCGCGTTCGCGTAGAGTAAGTGGAGCGGAGGCAGAAGTCACGCATTTTGTGCTTTGCGATCATGTGGACAAGTCCGCGATCACGTAGGTCTGTGATGTTGTGCATCGCGATCGCGTAGGATTAAGTCTGGCTGTGAAAAACTGTTCTTTGCGATCGCGTGGGAATGTTCGCAATCACGTAGAGCAAATGACTGGGCAGAGAGTTTAAGTTCTGAAAATGGGACTTTGTCCCATTTTCCATTTTTGACGGATTGGAGCTCGGGAAGAGGCGAGTTTTGGGTGATTTTCAGAGAAAACAACGCGGTAAGTGTTCTTAACTCAATATTGGTTAAATTACCAGAATCCATGGTCGTTTTTAACATTTAATCGGTTAATTATGTTGGAAAATTTTGAAAGCCCTCTTGGTTTAATTTGGAGATTTGAGGGTCGAGTGGATGTCATATTTGAGTAAAATTTGTATGGTTGGACTCGTGGTTAAATGGGCGTTCATATTTTGTAACTTTTGTTGGGTTTTAAGACGTGGGTATCAAACCCCGGACTTTGTATCATGTGATTATTTTGGAGGTAACGCACATGCTTAGTGACGGGCATGTGAGCATGCACCGAGGGGATTGTGACTTGGTCCGTCCCATGGAAACTGTAAAGTTGAATAACTTGTTAGCTATGTGCTCTCTATATGTTGTGGAAATTTGATTGTGAGTCATGTTAGAAACCATTTGTAGGCTATATGTTGGTACTATTGGGACCCACAGAGGTCGTGTACATGTTGAACTATCTGCTTAATTGTTGTTTTGTACTCAGTCACAGTTTACTTGATTATTTTATCCCAGTCTTTATTGTTCATTATTGATGCATCATATCATTATTGTTTGGGGTGATTTCATGATTCTTGAGAGCCCGAGAGACTGGAGAGATTTATGACTGAGCAAGGCCGAGGGCCTGATTGTGAGATATTATACTATAGCACGTGAGTTGTCTGTGCAGCACGTGAGTTATCCGTGCGGATCCAGATATTATACTATAGCTCGTGAGTTATCTGTGCGGATCCAGATATTGATACTATAGCATGTGAGTTGTCCGTGCAGATTATAGCGCTTGGGCTGTAGGAGCCCCTCCGGAGTCTGTACACCCCTAGTGAGCGTGGGTACCCATTGAGTGTGAGTGTTGAGGGCTGGGAGCCCAGTGAGTGATTGTTGTCCTGAGAGGCTGTACTTGCTTTCCTTTTGTTGTTGCACTTAGTTGCTATCGGTCATTGTTGTGAAATTCTCTAAAAGATTTTATATCCGGATTACATGAACTTGAACTGTATAAAACTGATTTGACTTAAACTACTGGATTTGAAAGCATGTCTATTCTTTGCTGGAATTACTGAAAGTGAACTATAACTGTGTAGCTCATCACTATCTTCAGTTCCTTATTTATTATTGTTACTTGCTGAGTTGGTTGTACTCATACTACACCATGCACTTTGTGTGCAGATCTAGGGGTTCTCGGACATAGCGGGTGTTGATTCGTTCACGCAGTTGATTTCCAAAAATTCTAAGGTAGCTGCCGTGTTTCGCAGACCTTACCTCTCCTTCCCTATCTCCTTGTTTACTGTATTTGGTCTCAGACTATTATAGACCGTATTTTTCAGACTTTTATTCATATTAGATGCTTATGTACTCAGTGACACCAGGTTTTGGGAGTGCTTGTATCGGTATTTGCGGGATTTGTGAATTGTGTTTAAATATCATATTTTCAAACTTAAAAGAAATTGTGGTTTATTGAGATTTTTGGCTTGCCTAGTATCGAGATAGGCGCCATCACAACAGGCTAGAATTTTGGGTCGTGACTCCATTGTAGCCATTGCCGCGACAGAAGAGAAACCTAAAACGGTCGCTAAGCCATGAGAAGTTCTCTGTCAGATGGGAATATTGGTAGTCGGTCTTGTTGTCCTTTCTGCATCTGGATTTTCTCAGGGTGTAATTCGGATGTTTTACCTTATTGTCTTATTTTCTGGTGTAGAACCTTCAATCTTAAAATGCAAAGAAATGAAATCAATATTTCATCGCCCATGAATGTATCTTTTCTTAATCTTGTCCCTTTCTTATTCTCTTTACAGTTCTGTTAATGCTGATTTTAATAACATGACATGCTTGCGGACTTCATGCCGAGATCCTAAAATGCTGTCAGACTTCAAAATAATGAATTAAGAATCAGAATGTGTTAAAAATAAGGCGTGTAAGAAAATAAACAGAGAATTGGAATAGTAAGACTAAATCAAATCCAAATGAAGCCGCCTTTACTTGATTGATTTATGGAACTGAAGCCGTGATACCTGCTAAAGTTGAGATTCCTTCTCTCCGAGTCATTGTTGAAGCAGGGATCGAGGACACTGACTGGGTCAAGTCCCGATTGGAATAATTGAGTTTGATTGATGAAAAGCGTTTGACGGCAGTTTGTTTGGTCAATTATACAAACAAAGAATGGCACACACTTACAATAAGAAAGTGCGCCCAAGACAATTCGAGGTAGGACAACTCGTTTTGAAACATATCTTTCCGCACCAGGAAGAAGCGAAAGGAAAGTTCTCCCCGAATTGGCAAGGTCCTTACCTCATCAAAAAAAACATTGTCAAAAGGAGCTCTACATTTCGCAGATATAGACGAAAAGGTGACAGATATATCCGTCAACGCAGATGCGGTCAAGAGATACTATGTCTGACATGCCTCTGTTGGGGCATTTTTATACTTAGCATTCTCAGGTTGGGATGACGAAAGGCTATCATTCTCGCTACCCAAACACTGGTCAACCCTAGTTAGCCCTTTGAAGCCTTGTTTATATTTTTTTATTTTCCCCTCTTTTGGAACCAATGTACTTAATAAAAAAATGAAAAATGAAAAAACAAATCAAATAAAAAAAGGAAAATCATCAAAACAAGTTCATGTTAATTGAACTACGTCCGACCTGATTCCGAAAGGATATGTAGGCAGCCTCACTCTGGGGTTTGGTCACACCAAAACAAAAAATCCATATTTCTCTAGTATTCAAAGAAACTGGGGCATGATTTTATTTTATTTTTGATGGTTGGTCCATCAAAATGGTTCCAAAGGTTATAATTCAGTTGAATAATTCTTTTTACCTTTCCCTGCTAAGACCTTATGATCAACTTTCGAGAATGCTAAGTCAGTATACTACGGGTGATGCCTCAGCCATTGTAAAGAGAGAAAAACAAAATTGAGAGTCTTGTTAGTGAAAACCCGCAAAGGGCACTATAAGGCGATGGCGAGAAGAGAAATGAGAGAGATCAACTAGTGAAAACCCTCAAAGGGCACTGTTAATCGAAAAGAGGATCCATGTAGCCATGACATCAACACGGTCCTGAGCAAGATTTCTCGATTTTAAGTCAAAAGTTGTGATGAGTTTCTAAGAGTCAGACAGTTTACACAGATCAGACATCCAGTCCAAAAGGCATGTCAAGTTTATTGAAGTCTACATCTACTCCCAGATAAGTCCGTCTTTCTGTTCCCCAAAAGGGACACCTCTTGTTTTAAACGCATTCTCTATTCTATTATTTGTTTTTCTTTGAATCCCTTTCGGTCTAACTTTGTTTAGAAAATAAGGCAAAGAAAAGATGGCAAGAACGGTTTACAGGGTTCTAGTTTGAAGTGAGCTGATATATTCAAAAGGCGCTAAGCCTCGGTAAGGGCGTCAAGTCGACCCCGACTGGCCATGATTGGCTGATGCTTTGAAATTAAAAACTTTGGAATAAGAAAATAAAATTGAAGTGCCAGCAAAGGTGAAATAAAGCTAAAAAGTTAAGCCACACGTGACTAACAGTCATTGGCAAAGTTTGAAAAGCCAAGAGTTCCCCAATGCTCCGAAATTGAAAACTTTGGAAGAAAGAAGTCAAAAGTAAAATGCACACAAAGGCAAAATAAAGTTGATATTCAGGAAATAACTAGTTGCAGTTGAAATCATTGAAGAAGATGAGCTGAGATCAAGAGACTGAAATAATCAAGGCCACAAACCGACCACCATTTTAAAACTAACGAATCTTTCTTTGTTTAGAACATGAACAAAACAATATTAGGAAACAGTTTGTGAAAAGACGAACACCACCAAGTGAAATTCTCAAATCCTTGATTTTCTTCCAATATATATGTAATCATGTTATTTTTAGTTTCATTATAAGGAATCAATACCCTATATTCAATACAGGGTAATACATTCCCTAGTTGCATTTTATTGCCAACATAGGGTACGACATTCCCTAGTAGCATCTCAGAGAGACAAGATCCCCACCCTATTGCCAACACAGGGTACTACATCCCCTGATCGCATTACGTTCTGCCTACATAGGGTACGATATTCCCTAGTATAATCTTAGAGAGCCAATAGCCTCACCTTATTGCCAGGTACTAAATTCCCTGGTCACATTATTTTCTTCCTACATAGGGTATGACATTCCCTAGTAGAATCTTAAAGAGCCAAGAACCTCAACTTATTGCCAACACAGGGTACTACATCCCCTGGTTGCATTTCATATTGCAAACGTAGGGTACGACATTCCCTAGTAGCATCCTAAAGTGCCACGAGCCTCATCTTATCGCCAACATAGGGTACTACATCCCCTGGTTGCATTAATTTCTACCAACATAGGGTATGACATTCCCTAGTAGCATCCTAGAGTTCCACGAGCCTCATCTTATTGTCAACACAGGGTACTACATCCCCTGGTTGCCTTCTTCTTCTTAACCTAGGGTACGACATTCCATATTATAAAATAAAAAAAAAACTCATTTCTTTTTCAATTCTCTATTCTGCAATAGAAAGATAGTTTATTGTATTTTCAATAACTCACAAAAAATTGCTAGTGCAAACTGGAGCAGAAAATTTTTGTTCGTTTTGTTTCTTTGTGATGGCTTGTAGGTTTTTTGCAAAGCATGGATTGGATGAGCAAAAATAAGATTCCATCTCTTTCCAGAGAAAGTGGGACGTGTGATCTCAATACCAGCCGCAACCAACTTTGACGTAATGCGTGCAGAGACATAGGGTCTCAAGATCTATTTTCTCATCATCTGATCAAGAAACAAGCATGTGAGAATATTTCATAGTCTGTTACATTGAGAGCATCAAGTTTCAGGCTAAAGTCAATGGGGAAACAAGTCAAGAATCGGGAGAAGATTCCAGATGACATTTAGATAGGAATTTTGTAACTCGTAGACGTCAAGAGTATGTAATTTTCTTTTCATCTGAATGTAATAGACGTAGGAACCACGAATTGGAACCTCGACGGAACTTCGCTCGACTCTCCATCTAAGCACACTCCATTATTCTTCTTCCACTTGAACTACACGTGACTTGATTCCCTTGCAACCCGAGATATGTAGGCAGCTTAAAACCAAGGCTCGGTCACAACCGCTTCTTTTCTCTTCTTTTCCTTTTTAAATAATAGTGAGGTCAAAAATCAGTCATCTTGTCCATTTTCTTTGCCTGAAAACTCTTCATGTTTCCAAGCAAAGAGGGACATGCTATGAACATCTAATTTTTGACCATGCCCAAATTCTATACTATTTTAGGGTAAATATTTCTTTAGGTCTAATCTTAATATTTTAAACTTTTAATTAGCTTCCGATGTATTCTCTGGCATTGATTTGATTAAAGGAAAGGTAAAGCCTTCACTTCAAGCTTTGAAGCTAAGTTCGCTATTCGGTCAATGATAGGCTTTAGGCCTTACCTTACTCTTTAGGGGTTTACTCTTCTACTTAAGTTCCTAGCTAGGCTGATGCCTTTGCCGAGTCTTAAACTCCGACTCCTAAACTCAAAACTGGCCTTACTCTTAATAGGTTTTATTTGAAAAAAGAAATTAAAAAGATATATTCACATACTTATAGAATAAATTCCATTTATATTTGTAAAGAGAAAAAGGAAATTTACAAAAAATATTTAGTTTCTTTGATTAGTATTTTAATAAGTAAGCTATGGTATTTTTAGTATTATTTAAATTATATGTAAATATTTAGTTTTCTTATATTTTTTCTGTGTGTAAAAAGTGGTTGATCAATATTATTATCTTCATAATTTACCTTATCTTTTAAAATAAAAGACAAAAAAATATAAAAAAATAATGAAGTTAAAATATGTCAATATAGGTAAAGTTTTACTACAACATAATATATCTTTAGCTATGAAATCTCAGCTACAAATTTAAAAATCGTGGTTAATACCTAACAATAGCCACAAAAATAAAAATTTTGTAGCTATTTATAAAATCATAAAATTTCATAGCTACGAAAATTAAATTGGCAAAACTAATTCCTTATTTTTGCTATGATTGCTAACTATCGTGGTAATAATTAGCTAAATAGCTACAAATTTATTACTACAAATAAATTTTTGTAGCTAATCATAAGTTTTTTGCCATACATTCAAAGTTCTGTAGCAATAGTAATCTTTTAGCCACAATAAATTATCCAAAGCAAAATATTGTAGCTAAATAAATATTTTTTTATTCAAGTTATAAAAGATCGTGGCAATAGATGGCTTAACAACTACAATTAGTTATCATGACAAAATGATATAGCCATAAATTTATTGCTATGATAAAATTTCATAGCTAAACATATGTTTTTGCCACGAGTTGAAACTTACTATAGCAAAAGTAACCTTCTAGCCATAATAAATTATTTAAAATAAAATATTATAGCTAAATAAGTATTTTTGCAACAAGTTATAAAAACAATATGGCAATAGTTGGCTTAATAGATGCAGTTTGTTGTCATGACCAAATGATATAGCCACGAATTTATTATTATGATAAAATTTTGTAGCTAATCATATATTTTTGCTACGATTTAAGCTTCTTGTAGCGCAAGTAACCTTGTTGCCATAATAAATTTGTTTGAAATCAAATGTTGTATCTAAATAATTATTAATGAGAAATGTATATTTTTAGCATCGATAAATTATATTTTTTTTTGTATATATGTATATCATATACATATAATACACATATTTTATATACTTGGCTAGAGAATGCAATTAGTTTTGCCCAACCAATTTTACATTTGTCCTAAATTAATTTTTGTCAAGTTTTAAAAATTATGGCAATTGTTAGCTAAGTAGATATAATTGTTTTTCATGAGAAACAATATATCTACAATTTTAGTGCTATGATAAAATTTAGTAGCTAATCATTAATCTTTTTCCACGAGTTAAAACTAACCATAAAAATAGTAAACTCTTAGCCACATTAAACTATAGAAATAACATCTTATAGCTAAATTAATATTTTTGCTTCAAGATATATAAGAAATGTGGAAATAGTTGTTACATTTTTATACAATTTTCATATATTTAATTACATTAAGTATTATGAATTTAATATTTTTGATATCTAAGCCAATAGAAAATTAATTATAAATTTATTAAATAAATATAACTTGTAAGTTTCAATTATAACTAAAAAATGATGAAACTATTTACAATTAATGTGAATAAAATATTATATAGAATTTAAATAACTATAATCTTGTAACAAGTTAGAAAAATATTTTAATTAATTAATTTTTAATATAAAAAGTTAGAGTTTTGGTATAATAGATAAAAATTAATAATTGTAGACAATTAAAGAATTTATTAATTTTCAAATATATAATTAAAATATAAACAATACTCCTTAATAATAGATCATTTGTCGTACAATCTGATCTTTTTATAACAATAACCTTTTAGACCATCATTTTACTGTAACAAATAAGTTTTCTTTGGATTGATTTTTATTTTATATTTTACATATCTATAACAATCTTTTCCTATATTATCAACATCCATCATTATAATAGTACACTCATATAAAACTATTTCCCTATAACATCATTGGCTAAATTGTGATGACCCAAAAGGTCATCTTATGTTTTAGAACTCGAATCTGTACTCTTAAGCCATAAAAATCTCATTTTTACCCTCCTCGATTTGCGTGTGCAGTCCGGGTAGGTTTCCTGAAAGCTTTTATGTTGAAAGCAAATGAAAATAAGAATTTTTGCCTTAAAAGTTGATTTTAGTTGACTTCGGTCAATATTTTTAATAAACGGGACCGGATCCATATTTTGATGATCCCGGTAGGTCCGTATCGAATTATGGGACCTGGGCGTATGCCTGGAATCGAATTCGGAGGTCTCTAGCTCAAGTTATAAATTTTTGATAAAAATTAAAAGTCTGAAAATTAATTATTTTTAAGAATGGATTGATGTTTGGCATTGTTAGTACCGGTCCGTATTTTGGTTCTAGATCCCGGTACAGGTTCATTATGATATTTAAGACATGTCTGTGAAATTTGGTGAGAAACGGAGTTGATTTGACGTGATTCGGACGTCCAGTTGAGAAAATAGAAATGTTAAAGTGTTCTTGAGAATTTCATTTGATTTGGTGCTAAATTGGTAGTTCTAGGTGTTATTTTAGCGATTTGATCGCGCGAACAGGTCCGTATGATATTTTTATAGTTGTGTGCATGTTTGGTTTGGAGCCCCGAGGGCTCGGGTGAGTTTCAGATAGGCCACAGGATGTTTTGGACTTTGGAAATCTGGTTTTTCTGCAGAGTCTGTGTTCTAGCATGTCCTTCTTTGCGTTCGCGAAGGTACTCTCGCGAACGCGAAGAGTAAACTGGGCAGCTGAAGTTTTCTTCTTCGAGAACGCGAAGGCCTGGTTGCGAACGCGAAGTGATGGGGGACTTACCCTTCGCGAACGCGACCGGCTCAACGCGGACGCGAAGCATGTGGGGACCTGGGGGGAGGTTGGTCGTTCCTTCATCGCGACCGCGAGCCATGCCTCGCGAATGCGAAGGCCAGGGGGGAGTAATCATCGTGAACGCGAGCACTGTCTCGCGAACGCGAAGACTTGGCAGCCCATACACTTCGCGAACGCGATAGTGCACTCGCGAACGTGATGAACACTGTTGCCCAACACTTAAGAGAACCCAAAAACGGGATTTTAGCCAAAAACTCATTTTTCTCAAAAACCAAATGGTGAGAGGCAATTTTTCAAGAGTTATTTCCTCCCCAAATTGTTGGTAAGTGATTCTAAACTATTTTCTTTCAATTACCCATTACATTTCTTGAATTTTCAACCTAAAATCTAGAGTTTTCATGGTAGAATTAGGGGTTAGGGTAGAAACTAAGGATTTCGGAAACTTGGGGATTTAGATCTCAATTTGAGATCGGATTCCAAACTAATTACATGTTCGGGCTCGAGGGTGAATGGGTAAAAGGATTTTGGTCTGAACCTCGGGTTTTGACCAAGCGGGCTCGGGGTCGACTTTTTGACTTATTGGAGGAAAATTTGGGAAATTTTATTTATGCAATATAATTGATTCTTTTAGCAATACTTAATATTATTGAGTCATTTTTGAATAGATACGAGTGTTTTGGAGGTGAGTTCCAAAGGAAAAGATGTGATTGAGAATTAAGTGGCCTTCAGAGCGAGGTAAGTGTCGTGTCTAACCCTGACTTGAAGGAATTAGGAACCTTAGATTACTTGCTAAGTAAAATTCATGTGAGCGGCGTATATGTGAGGTGACGAGTACTTATGCGCCGCCAATTTACCTGTTTTCCATGTTTCTCAGTTTTTCTTATATTGTCTCAATCCTATGCCTAATTGCGATGTGTTATACTAGTGTTGTTCAATTTATCGTTCTCAACATATTTACGGATTTTCTGGTGATAATTGAGTTTTTATTTCAAAGTTGAGATTGATGTTATGGAACCAAATGTTGAGGTAAGGTTTGTACTTGCTATTCTATCTCCTTGTTGATATTTATGCATTGCATTATGGTAAGAGAGAGTGTTAATGCACGAAGGGTGATGCCGTGCCATATTGTGAGTGTTAATGCACGAAGGGTGATGCCGTGCCATATTGTGAGTGTTAATGCAGAAGGGTGATGACGTGCCATATTGTGAGTGTTAATGCACGAAGGGTGATGTCGTGCCATGATATTAGAGTTAATGCACGAAGGGTGATGTCGTGCATTTTTCATTACTGTATTCAGTATTTTTGTTGATTCATGGTATATTGACTGCTCCGATGATCACTCTGTTGTAGTTCTTTATCTTGTATTCCCCTCAGAATGTCCCCCCCCTCCCGACATTTCCTGTTTGGTTCTTCATTTCTGTTATTTGTATATATACTGTTAAATTGTATGGGTTGATTTGTAGGTGCCTTGACTTAGCCTCGTCACTACTTCGTCAAGGTTAGGCTCGACACTTACCAGTACATGGGGTAGGTTGTACCGATGCTGCACTCTGCACTTTCTGTACAGATTTTGATACCGGCTCAGGTTGATCGAGATTTTCTACTGGTCTGCTGTCCGGAGACTCAAGGTAGATCTGTCGGCGTTCACACACCTTGGAGTACCCGTCTATCTTTTATGTCCTACTGTTTTCTTTTATTCAGACAGTTGTATTTCTTTCAGACTATTGCTTGTAGTAAATTCTAGAATGCTTGTGAATTGTGACTCCAGATCCGGGAGGTAGTAATTAATACAGTTTTATGATATTCCGCACTTAATATATTTCCTCTTAGTTAATTATGGTTATTTACTGAATAGAAATAAGGAATTGGTTTAACAATTTTCTAACATTGGCTTTCCTAGCAAGTGAAATGTTAGGTGCCATCACGGTCCCGTCGGTGGGAAATTTCGGGTCGTGACAGTTGGTATCAGAGCACTAGGTTGCCTAGGTATCACGGTTCACGAGCAAGCTTAGTAGCATCTGGAGGATCGGTACAGAGACGTCTGTACTTATCTTCCAGAGGCTATGAAGTTTAGGAACAAGTTTCACTTCATTTCTTCTCTGTCGTGCGATTTCGCTTTCTCAATACTGATTGAACTCTTCTACTCTTATTCTCTCGCAGATGGCGAGAACACGTACCGTTTCCTCAGCTGAGCAACAGCCAGAGCCTCCAGTGACAGCTCCTACGCGGGGCAGAGGTCGAGGTCGAGGCCGTGCTAGAGGCCGAGGCAGGGGCAGGGCTCAGCCTAGGGCCCGAGCAGCAGTCCCAGCAGTGGAGCCTCAGATAGAGCTTGACGAGGAGGTTCCAGCCCAGACTGTTCCTGCCAGACCAGCTCAGGTTCTGGAGGGGTTCATTGCCATCCCAGTACTTTAGGACGCTTTGGTCCGTTTGGTGGGCCTTATGGAGAGTGTGGCCCAGACTGGCGCATTTCCCATGGCACCAGCAGTCTCTCAGGCTGGAAGAGGAGCCCAGACTCCTACCACTCCCGCTCCGGAGTAGATAGCTCCCCAGTATCAGGCTCCAGCAGCTCAGCCAGTCGGATTAGTTCAGCCGGTTATTCCGGCATAGGTCGAAGATGGGCCAGCTATGTCTTCTGAGGCTTTATGGAGATTGGACAGGTTTACCAAGCTCTTTCCTGTTCACTTCAGTGGTGCTCCTTCAGAGGATCCCCAAGAGTATCTTGACAGCTGTCACGAGGTTCAACGGAACATGGGTATAGTAGAGACCAATGGGGTCAATTTTGCTGCATTTCAGATGACTGGTTCCGCCAAGAAATGGTGGAGAGATTATTTGTTGACCAGACCAGCTGGGTCTCCTGCTCTTACTTGGGACCAGTTCTCTCAGCTCTTCATAGAGAAGTTTTTGCCTATCATATTGAGAGAGGAGCGTCGTCGTCAGTTTGAGTGTCTCCAGCAGGGCGGTATGACTGTTACTCATATGAGACCAGTTTTGTGGATTTGTCCCATCATGCCATTCTTCTGCTTCCCACCGAGAGAGAGAGAGAGGGTGAGGAGGTTTATTGATGGACTTGCTCAGCCTATCAAATTGCAGATGGCTAAGGAAACTGGGAGTGAGATTTCTTTTCATGCGGCTGCTAATGTCGCCAGAAGAGTCGAAATGGTTCTTACTCAGGGAGGTCAGGGGTCTGACAAGAGGCCTCGTCATTCCGGTGAGTTCAGTAATGCCTCATCTAGAGGGCAGGAGAACCTTTGGGTAGAGGCCATCCTCCCAGGCCATTTCATTCAGTGCTCCAGGCATCCCACAGTGCCTCAGGTGGTCGTGGCCTTCAGATGCATTATTCCGACCAGCTAGTCTACAGTGCACCACCAGCTCCTATTAGTGCACCTCAACTCCAGAGTTATCAGGGTTGTTATTCAGGTCGACAGGGTCAGTTTCAGGGTCAGCAGTCACAGCAGCCGAGGTTATGTTATACTTGTGGTGATCCGAGGCACATTACAAGATTTTGCCCTCGGACAACGGGCAGCTCACAGCATCAGAGTTCTCGTGCCATGTTTCCGGCACCAGTTTCTGCACCACTTGCTCAGCCAGCCAGAGGCAGGGGTCAGGCAGCCAGAGGTAGGGGCCAGACAGTTAGAGGTGGAGGTTAGGCCGTTATAGGTGGAGACCAGCCAGCTAGAGGCCGTCCCAGGGACGTAGTTCAGGGTGGTGGGGCCCAGCCCCGGTGTTATGCTTTCCCAGCCATGCCTGAGGCTGAATCATCTGACGATGTTATCACAGGTACTGTTTCAGTTTGCAGTAGAGATGCTTCAGTCCTATTTGATCCGGGATCTACTTACTCCTATGTGTCATCCTATTTTGCTTCCTATTTGGTTGTGCCATGTGATTCTTTGAGTTCTCATGTGTATGTGTCTACACCAGTGAGAGATGCTATTGTTGTGGATCGTGTTTATCGTTCGTGTGTGGTCACCATTGGGAGTCTTGAGACTCGCGTAGATCTTCTATTTCTCGACATGATTGATTTTGATGTCATACTGGGTATGGATTGGCTGTCACCTTATCATGCTATATTAGATTTTCACGCCAAGATATTGACCTTAGCCTTACAGGGGTTGCCTCGATTAGAGTGGAGAGTGAATCTTGGCCATTCTGCCAGCATGGTTATCTCTTACATGAAGGCTCGGCATATGGTCGAGAAGGGGTGTCTAGCTTATTTGGCTTATGTTCGCGATTATAGTGCGGAGGTTCCCTCCATAGATTCGGTGCCGGTTGTTTGTGAGTTTTCAGAGGTGTTTCCTGCAGACCTACCGGGGATGCCACCCGACAGGGATATTGATTTCTGCATTGATTTAGCTCCGGGCACTCAGCCTATTTCCATTCTGCCATATCGCATGGACCCGCCAGAGTTGAAAGAATTGAAGGAGCAGTTGTAAGATTTGCTTGATAAGGGCTTCATTAGACCTAGTGTCTCGCTCTAGGGTGCACCAGTGTTGTTTGTGAAGAAGAAAGATGGATCGATGAGGATGTGTATAGATTATCGACAGTTGAACAAAGCCACCACCAAGAACAAATATCCATTATCGAGGATTGATGATTTATTTGATCAGCTTCAGGGTGCCAAGGTGTTTTCAAAGATTGATTTGAGATCTGGCTACCATCAGTTGAGTATTAGGGCATCTGATGTTCCTAAGACAGCTTTTCAGACTCGGTATGGGCATTATGAATTTCTAGTGATGTCATTTGGGCTGATAAATGCCCTAGCAACATTCATGGATTTGATGAACCGGGTGTTCAAACCCTACTTGGATTCCTTTGTGGTTGTGTTTATTGATGATATCTTGATCTACTCCCACAGTCGAGAGGAGCATGAGCAGCACCTTCGGATCGTTCTTCAGACTCTGAAAGACAGCAAATTATATGCTAAGTTCTCAAAATGCGAGTTTTGGTTGAGTTCAGTTGCTTTCTTGGGTCACGTTGTATCAACAGACGGTATTCAGGTGGATCCTAGGAAGATTGAGGCAGTCTAGAACTGGCCTAGACCCATATCAGCTATAGAGATCCGTAGTTTCCTGGGTTTGGCGGGCTATTACCGTCGATTTATGGAGGGGTTTTCATCCATAGCAGCCCCGTTGACCAGATTGACCCAGAAGGGTGCCCCGTTCAGGTGGTCAGACAAGTGTGAAGCAAGCTTTCAGAAGCTCAAGACTGCTTTGACCACGGCACCGGTATTGGTGTTACCCACAGATTCAGGATCTTATACAGTGTATTGTGACGTATCTCGTATTGGTCTAGGTGCAGTATTGATGCAGGGTGGCAAGGTTATTGCATATGCTTCACGGCAGCTGAAGGTTCACGAGAAGAATTACCCTGTTCATGATCTAGAACTAGTAGCCATTGTTCACGCGCTGAAGATTTGGAGGCACTATCTTTACGGCATGCCATGTGAGGTATTTCACTGATCATCGGAGCTTGCAGTATTTATTCAAGCAGAAGGAACTCAATTTGAGGCAGAGAAGGTGGTTGGAGCTATTGAAAGACTATGATATCACCATATTATATCATCCCGTGAAGGCCAATGTGGTGGCCGATGCTTTGAGTAGAAAATCAGCTAGTATGGGTAGCCTTGCATATATTCCAGTAGGTGAGATACCGCTTGCATTGGATGTTCAGGCCTTGGCCAACCAGTTCGTGAGGTTGGATGTTTCTGAGCCCAGCTGTGTTCTAGCTTGTACAGTTGCTCGGTCTTTTTTGTTTGAGAGCATCAGAGATCGGCAGGATGACGATCCTCATTTACTTGTCCTTAGAGATACAGTGCAGCACGGTGGTTCCAAGCAGGTTACTGTTGGAGATGACGGAGTTCTGAGGATGCAGGGTCGTATTTGTGTGCCCAATGTGGATGGACTTAGTGAGTTGATCCTTGAGGAATCCAACAGTTCCCGGTATTCTATTCACCAAGGCGCTGCCAAGATGTACTAGGACCTGCGGCAGCATTATTGGTAGAGGAGGATGAAGAAAGACATAGTTGCCTATGTAGCTCGGTGCCTAAATTGCCAGCAGGTAAAGTGTGAGCATCAGTGTCACGCCCCAAAACTGTGGAGCGCGACCGGCGCTCAACCGAGTAAACCCGACCGAGCAAGCCTGTTAGATTTCTTCTACCCAAACTCATTCATTAATAAAGTGAATACATGTTTTCCTTAATTAAACAATAAAGTGGTCGTGTTTGCAGTTACCAATTTCTTACCATAAGTTTCACCATTTTTAAAGTCTCAAATGGACAAGTAATACAACCACAACACATCATAGTTTGTCTTTCCTAGTACCAATACACAACCCACACTATGTCTACGGAGCCTCTATAGATAAAGAAGAGTACAATGATAATGCCGGCAACAAGGCCCTGGCTATACCTCAACCATAATACATAAAGATCAAAAGATACATGACCCCGAGATGAAGTGAGGCTCACCAAGTCAGCTGGGAAGAAGGTGTACTTTTATCACTGATCAATGTCTCCTACTGTGAAACCACATGCATCCATTTAAAGATGCAGCGCCCCCGGCAAAAGGGACGTTAGTACCGTCGAATAGTACCAGTATGAAAACTAAACACCAATTTAAGAATTTAGAAATACAAGATAATTATGATGAACCAGTGCGGCAATAGAATAATATAGATAACTGTCTCAACCATAGCAAGCTTATTAAAATCTATCAACAACATTTATAGGATTTAAGATGAGATCCTATATAACCATCTTCACACAAAGCGGCCCCGCTGCCTCACCCGATGTATGTAGATGGAGGTGTACGTACAATACCACAACTCTAATCAAGCGGTCATTCCGACTCACCTCAATGTATGCGGGTGGATGTATAACCACAATACCAAGAACCTACACAAAACGGCTATGCCGCCTCACCCCAATGTATGCGGGTGGAAATGCATCAACGATACCAATACCAACACAAAGCGGCTATGCCGCCTCATCCCAATGTATGCGGGTGGTGGTGCAACAACAATACCAAAACCATACACAAAGAGGTCATACCGCCTCACCCCAATGTAAGTGGGTGGAGGTGCAGTCCCGCAATATCATAATCCCTACACAAAGCGGTCATTCCGCCTCATCCCAATATATATGCGGGTGGAGGTGTATCACAATCACAATCTCTATACCATAATCCCCACACAAAGCGGTCATGCCGCCTTACCCCAATATATATGCTGGTGGAGGTGTATCACAATCACAATCTCTACACAACTTGGCATAATACCTTTCACATAAATCACGACTAGAAATTATAACATGTGGATACGTAATCTATAGTTTGGGACACATCCTCAATTTATAATGCAATATGATAAGCGCATTTGAAATATGAATTGAACATATATCTTCATCACAAAACTTATCGGATTACTCGATTTCTAATCAACATCTCGGAACTTACAAGGATAATGAGAATTCCAACTCTTAAAGAAGAGTTTAGCCAACATACCTCAATTGAGCTTCCTTAAGCTCTAAAACGTTCTGGAATTCTTAGCAACTTCAATCTATTTTAGAAATATAACAAATTGAACCACAATTAGGAAGATGATCATGTTTCTAACTCATTTGAGCATTTTATCAAACATAAGGTGTGCATAAGGTTTCAAGGTCCCTTTTATGGAGGATTCCATCATCCCACAACCCAATCTTTACCATGTTTAGTTCAACAATCTTCCTACACCCCTTGATATCATATGCATGTAAAATAATCAACTCTCATGCCCAAACATTATCTTGCTAATTACCCATGTTCAGATGATTTCGAAATTAGGGTTTAGGGTGTAGAATATTACCTCTAGGATGAAGACCTAGTGAGCTTGCCTTCTTAATCTTCCAAAACTTGAGCAAGAATTGAAGAACAAATATTGGAGAATACCTTTTCACTCTAGGGCACCCTCTCTCACTCTAAAATATCAGATAATAGCTCAAAAATAACCCAAAGAGTGTATTTAACGAAATAGGTTCGGGTTTTAAAAACCCAAAAATGGAGATCCGGAACAAGGTATGCGATCGCATAACCGATATGCGAACCGCATGTCGGTCGCATAGTTGGTTACAAAATAGCCGAAAGAACTGTGTGTGTATGCGGTCCGCATAACCGTTATGCTGTTGCATAATGCACCACATACCTGTTATGCGGTCGCATAGTCGACTGCATACTTGCTTCCAATTGGCCCAATTAACTGCCTCACTTTGCGGCCATTATGCGGTCCGCAGAGTGATTCTGCGGTCGCATAATGGACCGCAGAAATGCACTTTTCTGCCAAAATATTTTCTTTACTTTCCGGTGCATTGTTCAACTCAAACACGTAAACCTAGTCTGACACCATGAAATATTATTTTCTTTGTAACATTTACCGGGCTTACCACTTAAGAGCTTCGAAATTTTTTGGGGTGTTACATTCTCCCCCGCTTAGGATCATTCGTCCTCGAATGAGGGTAAAAATCTGTCATTAGCATCTTATGCAACTTAGTTTGTTTTATACCACAAACTAGCAACCCCAAATTTGACTAATTCCCTAAATTTCCAAAACTTTTGCCAGAGTTTCCCTTGTAATTAGGCCTATCCACCTGTCAAAGAACCCAGAAACACATACTAACAGCATATACATAATCCAACATCGTAACATAATACAAAACAACACCAACTGTGGCCTCACAAACAATTATATTACCAGAACGAAACACTCTTAACACCAAATGTACAAGTCATACATATTTCATAGGAATATCCCTTAGCATTTTCATATGGCATAACTCATAATTACATGGTTATTCAAATAAATACGGATACTTTTTCTTCATTTATTCTTCGGCCTCCCAAGTAGCCTCTTCAACCTGTTAGTTTCGCCATAGCACTTTCATGGATGCAATTTCTTTGTTTCTCAACTTTCGGACTTGCCGATCAATAATAGAAACTGGAATCTCGTCATAAGTCAATTCTTTATTTACCTCAATAGTCTTAACCGGAACAATGACTGTCGGGTCTCCAACTACTTTCTTTAACATAGACACATGAAACACCGGGTGTACTAATGACATCTTAGGTGGTAGCTCAAGCTTATATGCTACCTCACCGATCCTCTGAATGATTTTGTATGGTCCGACATACCTCGGACTCAATTTCCCTTTCTTACCAAATCGCATTAAACCCTTCATGGGAAAAACTTTCAAAACTACCCAATCATCTTCCTTGAATTCCAAATCTCTACGACGAACATCCGAATAGGATTTCTGACGACTCTGAGTAGTCTGCGGGTGAAAGGCTGTACTAAGATTCACTTGAGTACCCAAACCTTGCTAAAATTTCTTCCAAAACTTAGCAATGAATTGTGCCCCCCGATCAGAAATAATGGAAACTGGGGTGCCATGCAACCTGACTATTTCTTTGATATACAACTGAGCATACTGCTCCACTGTGTCGGTAGACTTAACCGGCAAAAAATGTGTTGATTTCGTGAGTCGATCCACAATCACCCAAATTGAGTCAAACTTGCGCGGAGTGCGCGGTAATCCTACCACAAAGTCCATATTAATCATTTCCTATTTTCATATTGGAATTTCTATGTTCTGTGTCAACCCACCGGGCCTTTGGTGTTCGGCCTTCACTTGCTGACAGTTCAGAAATCTTGCTACAAAGTTTGCCACGTTCCTCTTCATATCATTCCACCAATATACTTCATTAAGATCATGATACATTTTTGTAGAACCTGGGTGCACAGAATACCTGTGAGCTTCAGTCAAAATTCTTTCACGGAGACCATCCATATTTGGAACACAGAGTCGCCCTTGGTACCTTAGTGTACCATCATCCATGCCAAGAGAAAAGGCCATAGTCTTATGTTTATGAATCCCCTCTTTACACTGCACCAACAATGGATCGTTGTATTGCTTCTTTTTGACTTCCACCATAAGCGATAATTCAGCCCTATTTTGTACAATTACCCCTCCTTCACTAGAGTCCACAAGATGAACTCCCAAACTAGCCAATCAGTTAACTTCCTTGGCTAATGGCCTCTGATATGCCTCCAAGTGAGCTAAACTACCCATAGATTTCCGGCTAATAGCATCCGCCACAACATTAGCCTTCCCCGGATGGTATAAAATATCAATGTCATAATCCTTGAGTAATTCAAGCCATCTTCTCTGCCTCAGATTCAATTCCTTTTGTTTGAAAATATATTAAAGGCTCTTATGGTCTATGAATATATCCACATGGACCCCATATAAATAATGACGCCAAATTTTCAATACAAATACCACCGCCGCGAGTTCTAAATCATGTGTTGGATAGTTCTTTTCATGATTCTTTAGTTGCCTAGAAGCATAAGCTATCACCTTCCCATGTTGCATTAATACACATCCAAGCCCGATTCTTGAAGCATCACAATATACCACAAATCCATCTATACCCTCTGGTAGAGTCAACACCGGCGTCGTAATCAGTCTTGCTTTCAATTCTTGGAAACTCTTTTCACAAGCATCTGACCATTGGAACTTAATTGCCTTCTGCGTCAATTTAGTTAATGGAGAGGCAATAGTAGAAAACCACTCCACAAACTTTCTATAATATCCAGCTAAGCCTAAGAAACTGTGAATCTCTGTTGGAGTTGTAGGCCTCGGCCAATTCTTCACCGCTAAAATTTTTTGAGGATCAACCTTAATTCCCTTACTAGAAACTACATGACCCAAGAATATGACTGATTCAAGCCAAAATTCACACTTTGAAAACTTTGCATATAACTGGTGTTGATGCAGGGTTTGCAGAACTACCCTGAGATTATCGGCATGGTCTTCTCGACTTCGTGAATATACAAGAATATCGTCAATAAACACTATCACAAAAGAGTCAAGGAATGGCTTGAAACACGATTCATAAGATCCATGAAGGCTGCTAGGGTATTTGTTAGCCTAAAAGACATCACCAGAAAGTCAAAATGCCCATACCGGGTTCTAAAAGCTATTTTCGGAATATCCATCTCCCTGATCTTCAATTGGTGATACCCGGATCTTAAATCAATCTTGGAGAAGTACCTGGCACCTTGCAATTGATCAAACAAGTCAACTATCCTTGGAAGTGGGTACTTATTCTTGATTGTGACCTTATTAAGTTGCGGATAGTCAATACACATTCTCAGTTACCCATCTTTCTTTCTTACAAAAAGGACCGGTGCGCCCCAAGGCGACACACTCGGCCGGATAAAATCCTTTTCTAACAAATCTCTCAATTGTTCTTTAACTCCTTCAATTCTGCCGGTGCCATTCTGTAGGGTGGAATAGATATAGGATATGTGTCTGGCATCACATCAATCCCAAAATCAATCTCCCTGTCTGGTGGGATCCAAGGGAGTTCATCCGGAAAGACTCATGGAAATTCATTCATAACAGGCACAGCCTCAAGTGTAGGTGCCTCAGCATCGGTGTCCGTAAGCCGGACCAAATGGTAAATACATCCCTTGTTTATCATCTTTGTGGCCCTAAGGTAGGAAATAAACCTACCCTTTGGCACTACATCATCACCCTTCCACTCAATAACTGGCTCATTTGGAAATTCGAACCTAACAGTCCTGGTTCGGCAATCAAGCTTCGCAAAACAAGAATAAATCCAATCCATCCCCATTATCACATCAAAATCAACCATTCTCAATTCAATAAGATCGGCCACGGTGTCTCGACCACGTAATGTGACAACACAATCCCTATAAACCCGCGCGGCCAAAATAAACTCACCAACCGGAGTAGATACAGAGAACGGCTCATAAAGTTATTCTGGTTCTATCCCAAATTCCATAGCAGCATAAGGAGTGATATATGACAAAGTGGAACCGGGATCAATAAGAGCATATACATCATGAGATTGGACAGTCAATATACTTGTGACAATATCTGGAGAAGCCTCTGATTCCCGACGTCTCCGCATAGCATAAAATCTGTTGGGTCCTCCCAAATTTTGTGCACCACCTCTAGCTGCACCACGCCCTGCGGGTGCTAGGGTGCCTCGAGCTGGAGGTGCTGTGGATGTAGTAGTTGCAGAATTAGCTGGCTGTGCCGCGCCTCTGCCCATATTTCGGTGGGACGAGCGGCAATCTCTTTGAATGTGACCCCGAAAACCACACACATAGCATACTGGTAGGTCCATGAAACAGGACCTAAAGTGCATCCTCCCACACTTGGGGCATGGAAGCCTCTGCTGCAGAAACCTTCTGTCGGGCCGACCCTGCTGGTGGGGTCTCGTGCTGCCCTGACTGGGTCCAGATGACTGTGCACCCATCGAAGACTGGGCAAATGATTGGGATGATCCTAATGACTCTCCCCTGAATGCTAACCTACCATCACCACCACCGGAAGAACCACCAAAGTTGCCCGCGGACCGGGCCTTGCTGCTACTCTGATGCTCCATTATGTTCTTCAATTTGCGAGTCTCTGTGGATTGAGCAAATGCCACCATCTTACCATAGTTCATATCGGAATTTAAGGCAGCTGTAGAGGCCTCATTTATAACCAAGGGTCTAAGGCCCTGTACAAACCGGCACACTCTAGCTTCCATAGTGGGCAACATGTGAATAACATACTTGGATAGGCGCGCAAACTCCATATGGTACTCCCACATATTCATACTACCCTACTTCAGGCTTTCAAACTCAGCGGCACGAGCTGCCTTAGTTTCAGCATGCAAGAAATGATCCATAAAGGCATTTGTGAACTCACCCCACCTTGCCGGAGGGCTTCCCTCCTCACGGGATTCCTCCCACAACTCAAACCAAGAATAGGCCACCCCTTTCAGGCGGTAAGAGTCCAACTCCCCTTTCAGGCGGTAAGAGTCCAACTCTACTCCCTCTATCTTTGTAGCATGCATAACCCGGAGAGATTTATGCATCTCATCAATGAAGTCCTGGGGGTCCTCCTCGGGATCAGTACCCGTAAACACTGGAGGATCTAAATGAAGAAACTTGTTCACTTTGGAACTAGCAGATTCTCCTGGATGACTGGAAGAAGTAGTCCCAACACTCGATCTCTGGGCCTGAGAAGCCACTAACTGTGTCAACATTTGTATGGCTCCCCTAATATCAATATCAGATACACCAGAATCGGAAGCTGGAGCTGGAGGTGGAACTGGAATATCAGTTGGAGGAACCGTTGCACCTTCTGTAGGGGTAGGGACAAGTGTGGCCTGATCAGTTGTAGTAGAGCCAGGCAGTTAGTAGCTGGAGGAATATTCTCACTCCTCGAGTGCTCACCCGCATCATCAATTATAGGATTAACTGTCACTCCTGGGGTGACATTGGCTCTTTGGCCAGTTCTTGCCTTCTTCTTAGGTGCCATGTACTGAAAATTAGAGCAACGCAGGAGTTAAAGGAGGAACAATCATACAACCAGATTTATCGCACGATCAAGAACATGAAAGAGGGTATTATTCCTAAATGCACAAGTAGCATCCTTATTATAGATGTGGTCGACAACACACTGATAATAAGGACTCTACTAGACACGGCTCTAAGACATCCTAGGACACTTTAGAACCTTAGGCTCTGATACCAAGTTTGTAATGCCCTAAAACTGTGGAGCACGACTGACGCTCAACCGAGTGAACCCGACTAAGCAAGCCTTTTAGATTTCTTCTACCCAAACTCATTCATGAATAAAGTGAATACATGTTTTCCTTAATTAAACAATAAAGTGGTCGTGTCTGCAGTTACCAATTTCTTACCATAAGTTTTACCATTTTTAAAGTCTCAAATGGACAAGTAATACAACCACAACATAGCATAGTTTGTCTTTCCCAGTACCAATACACAACCCACACTATGTCTACGGAGCCTCTATAGATAAAGAAGAGCATAATGATAATGCCGGTAATAAAGTTGCCGGCTATATCTCAACCATAATACATAAAGATCAAAAGATACATGACCCCGAGATGAAGTAGGGCTCACCAAGTCAGCTGGGAAGAAGGTGTACTTCTATCACTGATCAATGTCTCTTGCTATGGAACCATCTGCATCCATTTAAAGATACAGCGCCCTCCGCAAAAAGGGATGTTAGTACCGTCGAATAGTACTAGTATGAAAACTAAACACCAATTTAAGAATTTAGAAATATAAGATAATTATGATGAACTAGTGCGGAAATAGAATAATATAGATAACTGTCTCAACCATAACAAGCTTATTAAAAGCTATCAACAACATTTATAGGATTTAAGATGAGATCCTATATAACCATCTTCACA
The DNA here is from genome assembly GCF_000390325.3 of Nicotiana tomentosiformis. Classification (NCBI taxonomy): domain Eukaryota; kingdom Viridiplantae; phylum Streptophyta; class Magnoliopsida; order Solanales; family Solanaceae; genus Nicotiana; species Nicotiana tomentosiformis. The sequence goes on from NC_090815.1 coordinate 78,380,760, forward strand.
CAAAGCGGCCCTACCGCCTCACCCGATGTATGCAGATGGAGGTGTACGTACAATACCATAACTCTAATCAAGCGACCATGCCGCCTCACCTCAATGTATGCTGGTGGGTGTATAACCCCAATACCAAAAACCTACACAAAATGGCTATGCCGCCTCACCCCAATGTATGCGGGTGGAAGTGCATCAACGATATCAATACCAACACAAAGCGGCTATGCCGCCAAACCCCAATGTATACGGGTGGTGGTGCCACAACAATACCAAAACTATACACAAAGCGGTCGTACCGACTCACCCCAATGTAAGCAGGTGGAGGTGCAATTCCATAATATCATAATCCCTACACAAAGAGATCATGCCGCCTCACCCCAATATAAATGCGGGTGGAGGTGAATCACAATCACAATCTCTATACCATAATCCCCACACAAAGCGGTCATGCCGCCTCACCCCAATATAAATGTGGGTGGAGGTGTATCACAATCACAATCTCTACACAACTTGGCATAATACCTTTCATATAAATCACGACTAGAAATTATAACATGTGGATACGTAATCCATAGTTTGGGATACATCCTCAATTTATAATGCAATATGATAAGAGCATTTGAAATACGAATTGAACATATATCTTCATCACAAAACTTATCGGAATACTCGATTTAGAATCAACATCTCGGAACTTACAAGGATAATGAAAATTCCAACTCTTAAAGAAGAGTTTAGCCAGCATACCTCAATTGAACTTCCTTAAACTCTAAAACGTTTCGGAATTCTTAGCAACTTCAATCTATTTTAGAAATATAACAAATTGAACCACAATTAGGAAGATGATCATGTTTCTAGCTCATTTGAGCATTTTATCAAACACAAGGTGTGCATAAGGTTTCAAGGTCCCTTTTATGGAGAATTCCATCATCCCACAACCCAATCTTTACCATGCTTAGTTCAACAATCTTCCTACACCCCTTGATATCACATGCATGTAAAATAATCAACTCTCATACCCAAACATTATCTTGCTAATTACCCATGTTCAGATGATTTCGAAATTAGGGTTTAGGGTGTAGAATCTTAACTCTAGGATGAAGACCTAGTGAACTTGCCTTCTTAATCTTCCAAAACCTGAGCAAGAATTGAAGAACAAATATTGGAGAACACCTTCTCACTCTAGGGCACCCTCTCTCACTCTAAAATATAAGATAATAGCTCAAAAATGACCCAAAGAGTGTATTTAACGAAATAGGGTCGGGTTTTAAAAACCCAAAAATGGAGCTCCGGAACAAGGTATGCGATCGCATAACCGATATGCGGACCGCATATCGGTCTTATAGTTGGTTACAAAATAGCCAAAAGAACTGTCTATGTATGCGGTCACTATGCAGTCCGCATAACCGTTATGCGGTCGCATAATGGACCGTATAACTGTTATGCGGTCGCATAGTCGACTGCATACTTGCTTCCAATTGGCCCAATTATCTGCCTCACTCTGCGGCCATTATGCGGTCCGCAGAGTGATTCTGCGGTCGCATAATAGACCGCATAAATGCACTTTTTCGCCAAAAAGGTTTCTTTACTTTCCGGTGCATTGTTCAACTCAAACACGTAAACCTAGTCCGACACCATGAAATATTATTTTCTTTGCAAAATTTACCGGGCTTACCACTTAAGTACTTCAAAATTTTTCGGGGTGTTACAATCAGAGACCTGGTGGTTTACTTCAGAGGTTAGAGATTCCTGAGTGGAAGTGGGAGCGTTTCACTATGGATTTTGTTGTTGGACTCCCACGGACTTAGAGGAAGTTTGATGCAGTTTGGGTCATTGTGGACATGCTGACTAAGTCAGCGCATTTCATTCCTGTGGCAGTTACCTATTCTTCGGAGCGGTTAGCAGAGATTTATATTCGGGAGATCGTCCGTCTTTACGGTGTGCCCGTGTCTATCATTTCTGATCGAGGTACGCAGTTTACCTCGCACTTTTGGAGGCAAGTTTAGCGTGAGTTGGGTACGCGGGTTGAGTTGAGCACAACATTTCATTCTCAGACGGACGGGCAGTCCGAGCGTACTATTTAGATCTTAGAGGATATGCTTTGTGCTTGTGTTATAAACTTCGGAGGATCGTGGGATCAGTTCTTGCCCCTTACAGAGTTTGCCTACAACAACAACTACTAGTCGAGCATTCAGATGTCTCTCTATGAGGCATTATATGGTAGGCGGTGTCGGTCGCCAGTTGGGTGGTTCGAGCCGGGAGAGGCTCGGTTGTTGGGCACAGACTTAGTACAGGATACCTTGGATAAGGTCAAGATTATTCAGGATCGACTTCGCACAACTCAGTCCAGGCAAAAAAGTTATGCCGACTGTAGAGTTCGTGATGTTGCATTCATGGTCGGAGAGAGAGTGTTACTTCGGGTATCACCCATGAAGGGTGTAATGAGGTTCGAAAATAAGGGCAAGTTGAGCCCTAGGTATATCGGACCTTTTGAGATTTTGGAGAGAGTGGGATAGGTGGCTTACAGGCTTGCGTTGCCACCTAGTTTAGTAGTTGTTCATTCGGTATTCCATGTGTCCATGCTTCAAAAGTATCACGGCGATCCGTCCCATGTGTTAGATTTCGGCTCTGTCTAGTTAAACAAGGATTTGACTTACGAGGAGGAGCCGACGACAATTCTAGCCCGGCAAGTTCGCCAGTTGAGATTAAAGAGTTACCCTTCAGTTCGAGTGAAATGGAGATGTCAGCCTATTGAGGCAGCTACTTGGGAGTCCGAGTCCGATATGCGGAGTAGATATCCCCACCTTTTCACCAGCCCAGGTACTTTTATATGTTTGTTCGAGGACGAACGGTTGTTTTAGAGGTGGAGAATGTGATGACCCAAAAGGTCATCTTATATTTTAGAACTCGAATATGCGCTCTTAAACTGTAAAAATCTCATTTTACCCTCCTCGATTTGCGTGCGCAGTTCGGGCAGGTTTCCGGAGAGCTTTTATGTTGAAAACTAATGAAAATAAGAATTTTTGCCTTAAAAGTTAATTTTAGTTGATGTCGGTCAATATTTTTGGTAAACGGGCCCGGATCCGTATTTTGAAAGGTCTCGGTAGGTCCGTATCGAATTATGGGACCTGGGCATATGCCCGGAATCGAATTCAGAGGTCCCTAGCTCAAGTTATGAATTTTTGATGAAAATAAAAAGTCTGAAAATTAATTATTTTTAAGAATGGATTGATGTTTGGCATTGTTAGTACCGGGTCCGTATTTTGGTTTCGGAGCCCGGTACAGGTTCATTATGATATTTAAGACATGTCTGTGAAATTTGGTGAGAAACGGAGTTGATTTGACGTGATTCAGGCGTCCAATTGAGAAAATAGAAATGTTAAAGTGTTCTTGAGAATTTCATTTGATTTGGTGCTAAATTCGTAGTTCTAGGGATTTTAGCACTTAACAGAACCCAAAAACGGGATTTTAGCCAAAAACTCATTTTTCTCAAAAATCAAACGGTGAGAGGCGATTTTTCAAAAGTTATTTCCTCCCCAAATTATTGGTAAGTGATTCTAAATCATTTTCTTTCAATTACCCATTACATTTCTTGAATTTTCAACCTAAAATCTAGAGTTTTCATGGTAAAACCAGGGGTTAGGGTAGAAACTAGGGATTTCGGAAATTTGGGAATTTATACCTCAATTTGAGGTCAGATTCCAAACTAATTACATATTCGGGCTCGGGGGTGAATGGGTAAAAGGATTTTAGTCCGAACCTCGGGTTTTGACCAAGCGGGTCCGGGGTCGATTTTTCGACTTTTTGGAGTAAAATTTGGAAAATTTAATTTATGCAATATAATTGATTCCTTTAGCAATATTTGATATTATTGAGTCATTTTTGAATAGATACGAGTGGTTTGGAGGTGAATTCCAAAGGAAAAGCAGTGATTGAGAATTAAGTGGCCTTCAGAGCGAGGTAAGTGTTGTGTCTAACCCTGACTTGAGGAAATTAGGAACCTTAGATTACTTGTTAAGTGAAACTCATGTGAGCGGCGTATATGTGAAGTGACGAGTACTTATGCACCGCCAATTTACCTATTTTCCATGTTTCTCAGTTTTTCTTATATTGTCTCAATCCTATGCCTAATTGCGATGTGTTATACTAGTGTTGTTCAATTTATCGTTCTCATCATGTTTACGGATTTTCTGGTGATAATTGAGTTTTTATTTCAAAGTTGAGATTGATGTTATGGAACCAAATGTTGAGGTAAGGTTTGCACTTGCTATTCTATCTCCCTGTTGATATTTATGCATTGCATTATGGTAAGGGAGAGTGCTAATGCACAAAGGGTGATGCCGTGTCATATTGTGAGTGTTAATGCACGAAGGGTGATGCCGTACCATGATATGAGAGTTAATGCACGAAGGGTGATGCCATGCCGTTTCTATTTATTTTATGGTGAGATTGAGAGTAAAAGCACGAAGGGTGATGCCATGCATTTTTCCTTACTGTATTCACTATTCCTGTTGATCACTCTATTGTAGTTCTTTATCTCGTATTCTCCTCAGTATGATCCCCCCCTCCCCCCCGACATTTTCTGTTTGGTTCTTCATTGATGTTATTTGCATATACACTGTTAAATTGTACAGGTTGATTTGTAGGTGCCTTGCCTTAGCCTCGTCACTACTTCGTCGAGGTTAGGCTCGACACTTACCAGTACATGGGGTCGGTTGTACTGATACTGCACTCTGTACTTTCTGTGCAGATTTTGATACGGCTCAGGTTGATCGAGATTTGCTACTGGTCTGCTGTCCGGAGACTCAAGGTAGATCTGTCGGCGTTCACAGACCTTGGAGTCACCGTCTATCTTTTATGTCCTACTGTTTTCTTTCATTCAGTCAGTTGTATTTCTTTTAGACTATTGCTTGTAGTAAATTCTAGAATGCTCGTGAATTGTTGACTCCAGATCCGGGTGGTAGTAATTAATACAGTTTTATGATATTCCGCACTTAATATATTTCATCTTAGTTAATTATGGTTATTTACTGAATAGAAATAAGAAATTGGTTTAACGATTATCTAACATTGGCTTGCCTAGCAAGTGAAATGTCACGATCTTGTCGGTGGGAAATTTCGGGTCGTGACATAAATATATAAATATCTCTATATTTATTATTCTATATGTTTATTATTTTATTAAAAAATAATATATTTATATTTGTTGGAGACGGACCTTTAATAAATTTTGTAAATTTAGTGGAAGAATTGGGAACATAAAAAAACTCTATTAACTGGGAAAAAACTTTGAAAAATATAAAAGTAGAAACTTTTTATATTCTAATATTATTTCACACATTCCACCTTATTGATATTGTGTTAGCTTTTTAAATTTTTAATTAATGAAATTTGAATATCATTTGAAATTTCAAAAAAAAATTATTTTATTATCTTTTAAGACATAAATAAATTTTTAAAAAATGATTTTTGAATATATTTTAATCAAAAACAAAATAAAATTTAGATGTTAAATGTTATATACGTCTATAACAATCAATCTCTATAAAAGGTAACAAATTGTTAGGGCTCGTTTGATATGATCGATAAACAAAAATAATTCTGGAATAAAAATTTAGTACCGCCATATCCCCTTTTTGATTACTAATTCTGGGATATGTTATCCCAAGATTAAAAATATCGGGATAACTTATACTTGCCAGATGGTAGAATAGTAATCCCAAGATAAGTGATCTCATGATAAAGCATTAAAATTGACAATCCGAGGATTAATACAATATATCAAACAGTCAATAAGAAATAATATTAGGATAATTAATCCCCGCATAACTGATCCCATTATATCTTGTCTTCAAACCAAACGATCCCTTATAAATGTATAAGTATTGTAACTAATTCTAAAAAAATATATTCAATTTATACTTTAAATGAAATTTTTATTACAATTTAATTTTTTCTACAATCTAAACTCAAAACATTATATACACAATAGCTTAGTTCCCATTTTGTTTATTTGTTGTTTTGTTAGCAAAATTTTATTATTACTACATTAGTTTTGTTTTTAGTTTTTTTTATATAATATCATGTAGGTACTCATTTGTGTGCAAAAGTATATGAAAAGTTAAAGACAAAGCTACAAATAAAAAAGATAAACAAAAAAAGAAGAAAAGGATTAAAGCCCAAATCTCTCAGTTCCTTAAGACCTAAAATATTTAGACTCCAACCCCATTCCCCCCAAAAGCTATCCGCACATCTCCCCCAATCTTCCCCGCTCAAACCAATTATCCCTAAAACCCTCGTCCTCTTGCTCTTGGAAAACATAAATCGTCAAGGTATCCCTAGTCTTTCTTTTGTTTCTCTTCTTAATTATTTCGGTTGTTATCATTGCTTTCTTAGGATTCTTGATCGGGAATAGTTCTTTTTAGTTTCATCATTACAATATCGCGGTGAAATGGCAATCCCGACTTTAGTTATATTGATAAGTGCCAAGAATTTAAAAGTAGTTATATTGATAAGTGCCAAGAATTTAAAAGAATAATAGATTGCCAAATTCAAAGCAATAAATTAGGGATCTCTCCAATTATTATGAATGGAGGACCTTTTTCGTATATTTTAATTCCTATATTTGCTATTTGCTTAAAATAGTTTGTTGTATGAAACGGGAATTAGTAGTTGAATCTTGATTTCTGTAGTACTAAGCCAGAACAAGCCTTTTTTCTATAATTTCTTGTATATTTTTTATTCTTCATTACCTCCATTTGCAGATTGGGGATCTTAAATGGTTTTTTGGGTTGTACCCAGTTTGCAGTTATATGCACACACAAAAAACTATACTAATAATTTTTTTCTATTAGAGTAGGTACTATTCACAGCTGTAGTGGTTAATATCTATGTGAATAATTGCAGAGAGCAAATGAGTTGGTGAGGCACTGTATTCACCCAAACTTGATGATCAGTTGAGTGGATATAGGGTGAGTATATGCATTCATTTGATGTGCAACTTACTAAATAAATGGTCATACGGAAATGCATCTTCGCTTTCTATATATTTTTGTACTTCTTGTGGCAGCTAGCAATGATGCAAATAGGTGAAGAAGAGTTGCTTGTTAAGATATTACCATTCCATTATTTCTAAAACTTCAATGCAACAATTAGGATAAATCCATAACTTCTAAATACTTCTAGACGCTATCCAATGAATTTGCTGAGATGGTGGAAAAACTTCTCAAATATACAGTATAAATACTCCAACAGCTTATAAGGGTGAAATTATGGGATGCATTAGCACAATCATTTTTAAGCATATGCTCCAAATTTATGTTGCAGTATGGTGATGAGGTTCATTCTTTTTAAGTAAACTTAAATTTGTCTTTTCAGGTACTTGTGTTATGGGCATCAATGTAGAAACAAACAAGTGTAATAACCATGAGGTATGTATGATACTTCACTCTTTTTCAAAACAAAGTCAATTGGATATACTACCTAGTGAAGGATGGAGTGTTTATAAAATTATTGTTAAAATTTGTAGGACTTCTAAAATTTATTTAGAATAATAATATTTTACTCTATGACTGTTTGTTATTATGAAACGGGTGTGATGTTGAACTGGTTTAGCTTATGCTCTTTTCTTGAGCCGAGAAATATGAGAATATAATTTTTTGGCAGTTACGAATTTAAGGATTTACAAGACTTCAGACATGGAAACGCCTAGTTATCAGATACTAAGAAGTTGTGCAGCTTATGAGGTTGGTAGTATTTTCTTAGTGTTGTGCTTCAAACTAATAACTGCTAAATAAGGCTTATGTTTTGAACGGTTTGTAATCTTTTGGTATATCCATTGCACTAATAATCTTAAGGTTTTAAAGAAGCAGGTTGTTGTTTCTCGCAGAAACTTACCCTGTCAAAGGAAATGTTTTTCAGTTCAAACACTATCCACTGATGGTTACCATCACTATCCAGTCTCACATTAGCTATTTTGTTTTAAAACTTTATTATTCGTGTTGTAAAAGAGTTATATACCCTGGATCTGTATGCAATTATTCTTTCTCTTGTAAAAAAAATATCGATACGTTTTGAATATTACAACATTTTAGTATTCTAATTTATCTTGAATGATATTGTTGAACCTTTAATTATGTATTTTTACTAATGTATATCATTTATTAAAAATAATTGAAAGTATTTTGCTACAAATTTATATATTTGATGCTAAAATATGGATTGTTAGCTACAATATATAAATTCTTGTGGCTAAAGCTGATCGTGGTAAATTTGTCAATTTATTGTTACGAAATTATGGAATTCATAGCTAAAAGTATGATTTCTTAGCTACGATATAAAAATTATGGTGGCAAATACTTTAATGTGTTGCTATGAACTTTTGAATTCATAGCTAATCACAAGTACTATTGCCACGAGAGTAAATTATAAATTTAGCAACAAAAGTTGAGCTTGCGTGGCAAATAAATTAAATCTTTTGCTACAACACAAAATCTTGTGGCTATAATACGAAAATAGCTACAAATTTTATTTGTCGTGGCAAAAGAATAAAATCACTTGCTACAAGTATATTTTTTGTGGCAAGAAATTTTTACCATCACAGTTACGACATAAAAAAGATTCGTGGCAATAAGTATTAGTCCTTAGCCACGGATCATGTGAAGTTTGTAGCTAACTTTTAGCTACGCTACATTTTGCTACGAATGCTACGGAAAAAAATATTGTGGCTAAAGTGTTTAGCCACGGAAAATTTCATATTTAGTTACAATGTATTTCGTAGCTATAGATGCATTATGTTGTAGCGTTTGTTAACAAACTTTTCCACTAATCACGTCACATCCCAAACCCCTAAGTCCCCCCACCTTTCACGTCTCCCCAGCATATACCCTCACATTTCAATTATTTCCTGAACCTCAATCCCACGTCCCCACTTCAAATCATTTGTACAAGATTAGATAACTACTTTGGTTCCTCTTTGTAAAGAGGAGAAAAAAGAACGAAAGGAGAAAATAATTGGGTGGATTGACTTTTTAGCATTTTAGAGGAGGAAAGAAACGAGCTTTTTGGGAGAATGCAAAAAAGCAATCAGATAGGGAAAAACTTTCAGCAACTAAGAAAAATTAGGGTTGTTATTTTAGAGTGAAAATTATTTTGACATAAACTGTTTGGTGGACTTAGGTTCGGAGTCGAAAATCGAAGTATCCTTCGTAGTTTTAAGTTCGCGGGTTCAACTCAAAAAATTATAAATATTTTCTTTGTTTTGAAATATAAAAGGAGGACAAACTCAATTTCAAGTTCTATTTTGTTCTCACAAAACACAGAAAGTTAGGGATTTTCCGTTCAAGATTCGGGTTTTAATGTTCTCGTCGAGTTTTGGTTTATGGTTCGCTGTTGCTTTTTATTGTTTCAAGTTCGACATTGGATATCTATTTGTTGGAGTTTTCTCAATATATATTAAAAATCCTCACCGCAAAGATTCTTATTCTTCTCTTGTTTTAGTTACTATCTGTGTTTAATAATTTGTGGAGAAGTTTAGTTCTATCAGGAATGTTTTCCCGGGGATGCATGTCTTTAATTAAAGTTAATTATTAAAATGGAGATTTCGTAGTCACAATATATAACTTCTTTGATTATCGAGAGCATTTTTAATATCTGTTTCAAGTATTCAGTAGCTATGGTATAAACAAGTTTCTGAATAGTCAACTTTAGATTGTAATAAGTAGAGAATTAGTATTAATCTATGGTTATGATATAATAAATTATTTAATTAATCTATAAGAAGTACTCATCAAGTTTTCCATTGTATATCACTCTCGAATCCATGAAGATACTGTATTACTTGATAGGGTACCATGTGGTTCCTGCCCTCATATTGTAAATTATTTTTGAAATTAATGTAATGGAACTGTCAGTGGCTCCTGTTAAAGCCTTAACTCATAATTTGCATTGAATAATAATTATTGTTACTTTTGTATATTATTTTGATTAGTTTAAGTGTTCTTCTTATATTATTGTTGAAACCATATTATGAGAATGTTATTAATAAACTGAGCCTATATGAATGTCAAGGCAGATTGATTGGTAAGAAAAATAACTGGGAGGTAGCGAAATAAGTCATGAACTAATTCAAGACTCGTTCCAATAAGTAAAATAAAAAAAGAAGTAAAAATATACAAATATATATCTCGAATCTAAAAGAGACAAAATTATTGAAATACTCTAAAACGCTAGAAAATTTTAGATGTACTTTAAATATTAGCCCATGTGTTCATATCCGAACCTTGGATTGATATGCTTAAGTAATAAAAGGATCATGTGCTCATTCCCGCGTCTCGATACCTTTAAATTTAAAATAATTATGTTTTGACCATGTGTACATTCCGTACCTTGGTTTAACATTCAATTTCTTAATAAAATTAACAATAATCAATAAAATATAATAATTAAGCGGTAATACGTAAACCATAATCAATAAAATACAAGAATAGCCAAGAATTGATTTAAGCCGGACATAAGTCAATAAAAGCGACCGTGCTAGAACCACGGGACTTGAGGGGTGCCTCACACCTTCCCCTCGGTCAACAGAATTCCTTACTTAGTCTTCTATTTTTGTAGACCATAAATAAGGAGTCAAATCTTCCGTTTGATAAGGGATTCAAATAAAAGGTGACTTGGAACACCAAAACTCAATTCCAATTTCCAAGTGGCGACTCCAAATAATAAATAATCCCTTTTTAAATCGTCACTTTAATTGGAAAAACTCTTCTAACTCAACCTCGTAATTGGGTTGGGTAAAAAAAGAGGCGTGACAGGCAGTACCACAGGGTCATCAGCCCATGATCACCACACCAGCTGTTGGACCGCCCGTCCGGCCAACTAGAGGTGGAGTTCAGGTAGGTAGGGGTCTCCCTAGAGGTGGAGGCCAGCCAAGTGGCGCTCCGGCTAGATTCTATGCCTTTCCAGCCATACTAAATGTAGTAGCCTCAGACACCATACTCACATGTATTATTTCTGTCTGCGGTAGGGATGCTCAAGTACCATATGATCCAGGGTCTGAATATTCATACGTGTCTTCTCTATTTGCTCCTTATCTGGATGTCTCTTGTGAGTCCTTGGGTATTCCTGTATATGTGTCCATGCCATTGGGTGATTCTGTTGTTATGGATCAGGTTTATCGATCCTGTGTAGTGACTTTCTGTGGCTATGAGACTAGAGTGGATCTTTTATTGCTTGATATGACTGACTCTGAGGTCATCCTGGGCATGGAATGATTATCTTCTTACCATGCCATTCTTGATTTTCATGCCAAGATTGTTACTTTGGTGATGCTAGAGGTGCCGAGATTGGAGTGGAGGGGTTCATCTATCAGTACATCTAGTCGGGTTATATCTTTCTTGAAGGCTCGACATATAGCTGAGAAGGATTGTTTGGCCTATCTGGCTTATGTTTGGGATACCACTGTGGAGACTCCCACGATTGATTCAGTGCTCGTGGTGTGAGATTTCTCCGACGTATTTCCTTTAGATCTACTAGGCATGCCACCAGATCATGATAAACATTTCAGTATTAATTTGGCACCAGGCACCCAGCCTATCTCTATTCCATCATAACTCATAGCTCCGAAGGAGTTGAAGGAACAACTTGAGGAGTTGCTCGCGAAGGGGTTCATCAGGCTGAGTGTGTCGCCTTGGGGTGCATCAGTATTGTTTGTGAAGAAGAAGGATGGGAGTATGCGGATGTGAATTGGGTGTTCAGTCCATATCTTGACTTATTTTTCATTGTCTTTATTGACAATATATTGATCTACTTGCGTAGTATGGAGGAGCACGAGCAACATTTGAGAGTTGTGCTTTAGACCTTGCGAGAACAGAAGCTATATGCAAAGTTCTCTAAGTGTGAGTTCTGGTTAGATTCCGTGGCTTTCTTGGGGCATGTTATATCAGGTGAGGGTATTGAGGTATATCTCAAGAAGATCGAGGCAGTTCAGATCTGGCCTCGTCCTACTGCAGCGATCGAGATCAGAAGTTTTTTGGAGCTAGCAGGTTATTATCATCACTTTATGGAGGGTTTCTCGTCCATTGCAGCTCCTTTGACTAGATTGACTCAATAGAGTGCTCCATTCAGATGGTCCAATGATTGTGAGGTGAGGCTTCAGAAGCTCAAGACCACACTAACTACATCACGGGTGTTAGTTTTGCTCTCCGATTCAGGGATGTATTCTATGTATTGCGATGCTTCACACGTTGGTTTAGCTTGTGTGTTAATGTAGGAGGGGCAAGTTATTGCATATGCTTCACATCAGCTGAAGCCCCACGAAAAGCATTACCCCATACATGATTTGGAGTTGACCGCGATAGTTCATGCTCTCAAGATTTGGAGAAATTATCTTTTTAGGGTGTCGTGTGAGATCTACACCGATCATCACAGTTTGTAGCATTTGTTTAAGCAGAGGGATCTTAATTTGAGGCAACGCAGGTGGCTTGAGTTACAGAAGGATTATGATATTACCATCCTTTATCATCCGGGCAAGGGGAATGTGGTTGTGGATGCCTTGTGCAGAAAGGTTGATAGTATGGGTAGTTTGGCATTCATTTCAGCAGATGAGTGGCCATAGGCTTTGGACATTTAGTCCTTATCTAATAGACTAGTGAGGTCTGATATTTCAGAGCCCAATAGAGTTCTTGTATGTATTGCGGCTTAGTCTTCCTTGTTTGAGTGGACCAAGGCTCGTTAGTACGACGATCCGCACTTGCTAGTTCTTAGAGAGACGGTGCTACAAGGCGGTGTCAAAGAGGTTATTATCGGTGATGATGGTGTTTTGCGACTCCAGGTTCGCCTACGCGTTTCTAATGTTGATGGTCTGAGGGAGAGGATTCTAGAGGAGGCACACAGTTCGGGGTATTCTATTCATCTAGGTGCTAAGAAGAAGTATCATGACTTGAGGCAACACTATTGGTGGCGGTAGATGAAGAAAGACATAGTAGAATATGTGGCGAGATGTCTGAATTGCCAAAAGGTTAAGTATGAGCACCATAGGCTAGGTGGCCTACTTCAGCAGATGGTTATATTGTAGTAGAAGTGGGAGCGCATCACTATGAACTTCGTAGTTTAGGTTGCCGCGGACGTTGAGGAAATTTGATGCTATTTGGGTCATTTTCGACAGATTGACCAGGTCGACACACTTTATCCCGATTGTGACTATGTACTCTTCAGAGAGGTTGGCCCAGATTTATATTCCGAAGATCGTCCGATTGCATGGTGTGCCTATTTCAATCATTTCAGATAGAGGCCCTCAGTGCACTTTGCATTTCTTGAGAGCAGTACAAAGTGAGTTGGGTACCCAGGTAGAGCTTAGCACGACCTTTCATCTGCAGATCGGGGTAGTCGGAGCAGACAATTCAGATTCTAGAAGATATGCTCAGAACGTGAGTGATTGACTTCAGAGGGTAGTGGGATCGATTCTTACCTTTGTTCGAGTTTGCTTATAATAACAGTTATCAGTCCAGTATCAAGATGGCTTCATTTGAGGCTTTATATGGTCGGCGTTATCGTTCCCCCATCGGTTGGTTTGATCCCGTTGAGGCTAGGTTATATGGTACTAATTTGGTAAAGGATGCCTTGGATAAGGTAAGATTGAATCAGTAGCGACTTCGCACTGCACATTCGAGACAAAAGAGTTACGCGAATCAGAAAGTCTGTGATTTATCATTTATGGTGGGCGAGAAAGTTCTCTTGAAGGTCTCGCCGATGAAGGGTATCATGAGGTTCAAAAAGAAAGGCAAGCTGAGTCCGAGGTTTATTGGCCCATTCGAGGTGTTGAGGAGAATTGTGGAGGTTGTTACGAGCTTGCTTTGCCTCCCAGTCTATCGGGAGTTCCGCCAGTTTTCACGTGTCTATGCTCCGAAAGTACCATATCGACAGGTTGCATGTGCTAGATTACAACACAGTTCAGCTAGATGAGAGCTTGGGTTATGAGGAGGAGCCAATTGCTATTATTGACAGGCAGGTTCGCTAGTTGAGGTCTAAGAAGATTTCTGCGGTAAAGGTACAATGGAGGGGTCAACCAGTCAAGGAGGCGACTTGGGAAACCTAGGAGGACATGCGGAGAATATATCCACACTTATTCAGCACTCCAGTATGATTCTAGACCTGTTCTAGAATGAACGTTTGTTTAAGAGGTGGAGAACGTAATAACCCGACTGGCCATTTTTCTTTATAGATCCTTGTTCCCCTATTTAAGACTCCACGTATGTGCTTTTACTGTTTTATGACTTGCGGGATGGTAAGTTTGGTTTGGGAAGGGTTCGGGTTGAAATTGGAACACTTAATTCCTTTATAGTGGCCTAAGGTGACCAAGTTTGACTTGAGTCAACATTTTGAGTTAACAACCTCGGAACTGGAATTTGATAGTTCCAATAGGTTCATATGATGATTTTGGACTTTGGCGTGTATTCGGATCGAGTTTCGGGTGATCCACGAGCGTTTCAGCGATTAATGTTGAAAGTTGACGCCTTGAAGGTTTTAGAGTTTCTTAAATCTGGTTTGAGGTAGACTTTGGTGTTATCGATGTCCGTTTGGGATTTTTAGCTTGGAAATAGATTCGCATGGTGATTTAGTACTTATGCGCAAAATTTGACGTCATTCCGAGTTGTCTAAGTATGGTTCGTCGCATTCGGAGTTAGTTGAAGAAGTTTGAAGTTCATAAGTTGATTAATTTGGTTTTGGGGTGTGATTCTTAGTTTTGATGTTGTTTTATGTGTTTTGAGGGTTTGAGCATGTCTATATTATATTTATGGACTTGTTGGTGCATTTGGACGGGGTCTTGGGTGGCCCGGGTGTGTTTTGGACCACTCGAAGCTAAGTCCGAAATTGGAGAAAATATTGTTCTAGTTTCCTTCTTCGCGAACGCAGGGAAGGCCTCGCGTTCGTGATAAAGGAATTGGTGGTGGGTAATTTTTGTACTTCGCGTTTGCTAAGTTGGAGTCGTGTTCGGAAAGTCCTGGGACCAGTGGTCTCTGCGTTAGCGACAGTCTGACCGCGTTCGCGTTGAAGGAAAGGGGTTGGGGGATCAGCTGGCCGATCATTTCCTTTTGCGTTCGCGAAGGGAAGAACGCGACCGCGGGGCCCCTCTCGTGACGTGAAGAACACTTTCTGGGCCTGGGCAGATTTTGCCTTCGCAATCGCGAAGAAGGAATGCCTGACAAGTGTCTTGTTTTAAAAACGAGACTTTGGCCATTTTCTTTCATTTTCACTTTGCTTGGCCGGTTTTGGAGCTCTTGGAGGGGGATTTTTCACCTAGCATTTTGAGGTAAGTAATTCCTACATAGTGTGAGTTTAATACATAGATTATGGGTAGATTTTAATAAGTAAATTGTGGAAATTATAGGATTATTTTGAAATATCTAGGGTTTAACATAAATGGGATTAGACCACGAAAATGATTATGGAATGGAGTAAAAATTATATATTTGAGTTCGTAAGGTCATGGATAACATTTATCTACAAAATGTTCTGGAATCCGGGCACGTGGGTGACTTTTATGAATTTTTCAAATTGGATTGGGTAATTACTCTAATAGTTAAATTATGAACTTTTGAGCATATATTGACTAGTTTGTACGACCTTTGGCTTGTTTCGGATTGCTCGTTACCGATTTGAGGATATTAGTGTGATTTGAGGACCGGAAAGAGGCCTTGGAAAAAGGTAAGTCTCTTGCCTAACCTTGTAAGAGGGAATTAACCCCATAGGTGTTTAAATTGTTATTTGTTAATAATTATTGGTGCTACGTACGCACGAAGTGACGAAAGTCTGTACGTAGCTAAAACCATATTATATCATGGTAGACATAGGACTTTATTATACAATACTTGTACTATTTAAACCCAACTTGTTAGTTTAATTACTTGTATTAATAAGTGAAACTTGATTAGATATTATGTTAGACTGAGCTTCGTTACTTTGAGTTTTGGCAGAATATTTGATTATTGACAGAAAATTTTGTGTTCCTTTATGTGCTTATTTTGGTGTTGTAAACATATGTTCCGTAGTCCGAAGAGTTACCCTATTCCTGTGGATTGGGCCGAAGGACTCGACAATATTTATATATAATGAGATGCATCCATGGATCGGGCCATACGACCTCGGTAGTGTATGTACACGATTATTATAGATCAGGCCGTATTTGTTGAAATTGGCATGTGATATTCGGAGATTTTACATGGGTAATTTGATAAAGAATCACTTATTTATTTCTTCTTATTTATTTTTATTGTTGTATTTCATGCTTAGCTTTAATTCTTGCTCTATATATATTGACCTCTAGTAAATGTCGACCCCTCATCACTATTTCTTCGAGGTTAGACTAGGTACATATTGTTTTACGGACTCACACTACACTTATGCACAAACTGTGCATGTATCGAGGCAAGTACATCTGGTATCCGATCAGATGCGCATCCACACTATCCGTAGGCCTAGTGATGAGATGCTTTTCATGCTCTGTTCTGCAGCCCCAGAGTCTCCTCTTGTTGTATTTACTATTTCTATCTATTTTATTTCAGACAGTAGTTGTAGGGAGTTTTGTATATTCTATTAGATTGTTCGTGCACTTGTGACACCGAGTTTTGGGAATTGCTAGTAGATATTTATGGGTTTTGCCTATTAATTTCACCACTTCACTCTTATGTTTTGTTTTTTGATTTATATCACCATGACCATTTATTCTTGGGTTTTTTGTAAACAAAAATTTATGACTTTGAAAAACTAATAATAAAAATAATCATTAAATGAATAGTTTATCGTTGGCTTGCCTAACAGCGATGTTGGGTTCCATCATGGCCTATAATGGGAATTGGGTCGTGACAGTGGGAGGAAAAGAGATGCATTCAGGCCATTAAATTTTCATAGGGACGCATGGCTTCCATCTAGATATGGATTGAAAATTACTGAAGCTTCACTTAGTGGATCCAGACCCTTAATAAAAAATTCTTTCTTGTCTAAGTTTTTAAAATATTATATATTATTGGTAATACTTACTGATTTAACGATCTGATCGGTCATTTTGAGCTTTAGTATTCCGTTTGGTGGTTTAAGACTTTGAGTAGTTTCATATTATGTATTATGACTTGCGCGTATGGTCGGTTTTAGTTTTCGAGTGGCATGGGATTGATTTGGAAAAATGACTCTCAATTTGGAAGTTTTAAGTTGAAAGGGTTGACCAATGTTTGACTTTAGGGTAAACGGACTAGGAATCGAGTTTTTATGATTTCAATAGGTTCGTATGATGATTTTGGACTTGTACGTATGTTCGAATTCAGTTTTGGATGTTCTTATAAGGATTCAACACTATTTATTGAAAGTTGGCAATTTTAAGAACTTAAGAGTTCATAAGTTTGACTAAGAGTTGACATTGATGTTATTGGACTCCAATTGGCGTTTTGAAACTTTGGATAGGCCTATATAGTTGAATTGAACTTGTATGCAAAGTTTGGAAGTAATCCGAAGTATTTAAGTGTGATTCAGACACTCTTTTGAAAGAATAAAGATTTAACATTGTAAGAGAAATTTTATTCGGTTTGAGTCTCGATTATTTGTTGTGATGTTCCCGTGGGTGTTTTGAGGCTTTGGATAAGTTTGGATAATGTATTTGTACTTGTTGGTACTTGGTATGATTCGATGGGGTCCCAAGGAGCTCGGGTGTGTTTTGGATCATTGGTTGAAAAACTAGTTAAGTTAAGGATTTGGAGTTTGACCATGGTCAATATCGGGTCAAGATGACCTCCTTTCAGTGTTTTAAGTATGCGAGCAGCTTCGTAGCGTATTTTATGATTGAAATGCATATAAAGTGTGTCCGGGAGGCTCCGAATGAGTTTTGGGTGCTAAAACGAAGATTTTCTAATTGCTGATTTTTTTTTCTGGTATAAATAATTACCAAAATGTCATTTATGTCCCTGAAATTTTCAAACTTCCTTTAAAATTTCAAGACATCATATCTCCCTCGTTTGGAGGCCCAATTGGGTGATTCAAAAGGCTATCTTGGGTATACTCTCGCAAGGATTATGTTGAGATTATCAAATATGAATTTCGAGGTCATCTAGGATCTGATTCGAACTGGAACAGCTGTTGCATTTTTTTATTTGTTCCAAAATTTACTAACTTTTTCTCACAAGGTTTTGGAGCTCGGATTTGGGCGATTTTGGAGGGTATTTATATAATTTGGATTGGGGTAAGTATTTTTGACTCGGATATATTTATATTTCATGATTCCAACATTGAATTTAGCGATTGTTTGATGAATCAAATTGAAGAAATTGGGGATTTAGTAAAATCTTTTCTAAAACATAAATTGATGATGTGAAGGCCGATTTGAGGTCGAAATTGGATAAAATTGGTATGGTTGGACTCGTATCTGACTATATTCGAAATTTATGAGTTTTGTCGGGTTTCGGGGTGCAGACCAGGATTGACTTTTTGGGTTGACTTTTTGATTTTAGTTAAAGATCAAAAATTTATTATTAGAAATTGTTTTCTATGGCTTTGATTTATGATATTAAGTTATTTTGGCTAGATTCGAGCCGTTCGGAGGTTGTTTCATGCGGGAAGGGCTTCGTAGAGAATTAATGTAGCTTCTATGAGGTAAGTGGCTTGCCTAACTTTGTTGGAGAAATTTTTTCTACTAGTTGATATTGTTTGCCACATACGGGGGTGATGCATATGCGAGGTAACGATCGTATATGCATGTGCCAGGGTTATCCATGCTCGGGGTAGATTATACAATTCTTTGTGCCTTGTTGGATTATGTGAATTTCTTGCCTCATATTTTACTTGACTTCTATAATAATATGAATATGAAATTCAATGCTAGAAACCATGATTCAGCTTATTATAACTTGATTAAATTTGATGGAGTTTTTATGAAACTGTTGATGTGCTAAATTTGGTCATCACTATACCTAATCATGAATACATTGCTATGACCATTATTCTTGAGATACTTGGGTTCCATACTTGAGTTGAAGATCGCTTTAGAGATTTGTTGAGACACTTGAGTAATGAGGTTCTTGAAGTCTATTGAATTGTTTAATTGTGTAAGAGTTGTCATTCTCGTTCGTATGGTATATTTTGCTTAACCACTCTTCTTGATGTTATCTGTGCTTCCTTCCTTGCTAGTTGTTGATGTGTATATATATGCTTGGCGAGGAAGAGTGTAAAGCATGAAGGGTGATGTCGTTCCATTGTTATACATTATCATATGAGGAAGAGTGTAAAGCACGAAGGGTGATGTTGTGCTATTTCATATACATTATTATGCACAAAGGATAATGTCGTGCCATTTTATTTACATTATAATGTGAGAACGAGAGTAAAAGCATAAGGTGATGCCGTGCCATTGCATTTACATTATCGTGTGAGGACGAGAGTAAAAGCACGAAGGGTGATGTTGTGCCATTGCATTTACATTATCATGTGAGGACAAGGGTAAAAACACGAAGAGTGATGTCGTGCCATTGATATTATCATGTGTTCATGGCACGAAGGGTATTTCTGTCATGGCCCAAAATATATTGTAGGTCGTGATAGCGCTTAACGCCGCCGTCAGGCAAACCAACAGTGATTAATCAACTTAGTTACTAATTTTATTATTTTCGAAATCATGAATCCCATTAAATAAGTAAAGTAAAATCTGGTACTCATCGAAAACTCGTGATTTTATTTTCCAATTTTCATATAAAATATAAATTAAAAGGTGAAATAATAATAATTACGTGAACTACAATAATGAGCATCCAGTAGGAACCCCCAAAATCCGTTGTCACAAGTGCATGAGCATTTATTAAGGAGTACAATAATAATATAACATCTGTCTGGAATACAAGTTAGATAGCAGAATATAAATAACTCTGATGGAGACTCTGTATGCTGCAGATTGTAACATGGAATGAAACTCACCATAAAGACCCTGCAACAGTCGCGCCTTTACGCCCAAACGACCACCAAACATACATATATATATATATATATATACCTGCACAATAAGTGCAGTAAGTGTAGCATGAGTACATAAATAAACGTGTACCCAGTAAGTATCGAGCCTAACCCCGGAGAACTAGTGACGAGGGGTCGATATCGACACTTACTAGTGGTATAATAACTCAAATACTGTAACGACCCGACCGGTCATTTTGAGGCCTTGAGTAGCTTCACTTCAGGTATTATGACTTGTACGTGTGGTCAGAATTGAACTTCGGGAAAGTTCGGAGTTAATTTGGAAAGAAAATTCTAATTTCAGAAGTTTTAAGTTAGAAAGATTGACTAAGGTGTGATTTTTGAGTAAACGACCTTGGAATCGGGGTTTGAAGGTTCCAACATGTTCGTATGATGATTTTGGACTAGGGCGTATATCCGGATCGGGTTTTGGATTACTCGGGAGCGTTTCGATGCCTATTATGGAAGTTGGCATTTTGAAAGAATTTCATAAATTTGAGTTGAAGTGCATTTCAATGTTATCAATGTCCGTTTGGGATTTTTGAGTCTAAGAATAGCTCCATATGCTGATTCTGGTATTGGGAGCGTGTCCCGATGTGGATTTGGAGGTCCGTAGGTCATTTCGGGGTTATTTGGCGAAAGTTAAAAATTTGAAGGTTTTTGAGAAAGTTTGACCGGGAGTGGACTTTTTGATATCGGGGTTGGATTCTTATTCCAGAAGTTGGAGTAGGTCTGTAATGTCAAATGTGACGTGTGAAAAATTTGAGGTCAATCAGACGTGATTTGATAGGTTTCGGCATCGGTTGTAAAAGTTGAAGTTTTAAAGTTCACTAAGTTTGAATTAGAGGGTGATTCGTGTTTTTAGCATTGTTTGATGTGATTTAAAAGCTCGACTAAGTTCGTATGACATTTTAGGACTTGTTGGTATAATTGGTTGAGGTCCCGAGGGCCTCGGGTGGATTCCAGATGGTAAATGGATCGAGTTTGGGCTTGGAGGAATGCTGGAGCTGTTGTAATCTAGTGTAATCGCACCTGCGAGGTTTTGGCCTCAGGTGCGGAGCCGCAAAAGCGGCCAGGAGGTCGCAGAAGCAAAAAGGGAGTGGGGGACTGTGTCCGCAGGTGCAGACGATTTGCCGCATAAGGGATGCGACACCTGCGAGGAGTTTAGCGCAGAAGCGGGCTGGGCAGCTAGGGGACTTACGCAGAAGCGGAACATTTTGCTGCACCTGCGAAACCGCAGAAGCGGTCCAGTGAGCGCATGTGCGAAGGTCGCCTGGGCAGAATACATAAGTTAGCCAAATCGGGTTTTGGCTCACTTCACCTCTTTTCTCTCGTTGGAGCCATCCTTGAGGCTATTTTGGAGTGCCATCTTTATCATCTATTATAGGGTAAGTGATTTCTTCACATTGTGAGTTAAATACATAATTTTTATCTGGATTCAAGCTTGAAAAATTGTAGGAATTTGGGATTTTGAAGAAAAATCTAGAAATTATTATTTTTGGATTTTGACCACGAAATTTGACATGGAATTTGGAATATATTATATATTTGAGTTCGTGGGGTTATGGATAATGTTTATCTTCGAAATTTTTGGAATCCGGACACGTGGGCCCGAGGGTGATTTTTATCGACTTTTCGAGCGGAGTTGGAAATTGTTGTATGTTGAATTATAATGAGTATTAGAGTACATATTTATGGATTTGCACCCTTATTGACTAGTTTTGGAGTGATGGACATTGGTTTGAGTTGTAGGAAAGGCTTTGGAGCCGGTATAACATGATAAGTCTCCTTTCTAACCTTTTAAGAGGGAATTAACCCCATAGGTGAATCAAATCATTATGTGCTTCTATTTGTGGGGGCTACGTACGCACGAGGTGACGAGAGTCCGTGCGTAGCTACCATTATGCTTATGTCCGGGTAGTCTAGGACCCATATCATGTTGTACTTGCGATGTTGCGCCCTACTTGTTAATTTAATCGTTTAAAACAATTAGAAACTCGATAAAGGAATTGTAAAAAAGGTTAAACTTCATTTACTTGTCCGTTAAATGAGAATTTGAAATTCTTGGAATATTTTCCCCTTAATAAATCTTGAATTGGTTGTTTAATGTGTTTTCTCTTTTATGGAGCGGGCCGAACGCCTCGGTAGCAAATAGATGCATCTATGGTTCGTGCCGTTTGACCCTTGGCAGTGCACAGTTTAAATAGTTATGTTGGATCGGGTCGTACGTCCTTAGCATGATTTGAGCATGATTGAATTGGTTGCTTTGGTATTTATGATAATTGATATTGCTTCATTGGCCTGAGATACATAATGATAAATGATGAAAAATAAATTTGGAGATTTTTTATTAACAAAAGAATTGTTTACTTATTTCATAATATTGAGCTTACATCCGTTCTACGTAATTCATGCTTATTTATATCATTGGTATTTTATTTATAGCCCATAGTAAGATCCCTCGTCACTACTTCTTCGAGGTTAGGCGGGATACGTACTGTGTACAGGTTGATTTACGTACTCATACTACACTTGCTGCACATTTTTGTGCAGGTACATATATGCCTAGTGGCCTTGTGGGCGCAGAGGCGCGGTTATTGCGGGGACTTAGGTGAGCTGCACTCTATACTACGATCCGCAGCCAACAGAGTCTCCTTCAGATTATTTATATTTTTCCTATCCAATTTGTATTTTGGACAGATGCTGTATTTTATTTTACATTCCTAGTTGATGCTCATGCGCTTGTGACACCGGGTTTTGGGGTAATTATGGGTTGTTCTATATTGAAATTGTTAAGAACATTATTATTTACACTGTGAGTTCCATCTTTACTATTTAATTGAAGGAAAATATGACTTCGAAAATATTAAAATGAGAATCAAGTTAATCAATTATTTTTGGCTTGCCTGACACCGGTGTCCGGCGCTATCACGACCTTTAATGGATTTTGGGTCTTGACAACATGGTATCAGAGCACTAGGTTCACTTAGGTCTCACGAGTCATGAGCGAGTCTAGTAGAGTCTTGCGGATCAGTTCGGAGACGTCTGTACTTATCTTCGAGAGGCTACAGGACTGTTAGGAGCACTTCCCTTCTTGATTCCTCATCGTGCGATTTGATTCCTCTAAGGCTTATGACTTCATTTTCTTTCTATTCAATCTTGTTCGACGTGAAGTGCTTGCTATAAATTTGGAATCGAGGAATGTTAATGGTACTGCATATGTGGTGCGGGATGTTTCTCCCTGAATATTTGATTGGGCTATTGTCGTCGCCTTGCGAAGGTCATTCTGTCATTTCAGCTCAGTATCAGTATTGCCTATGGTTTGAGATTTGGCACTGATTGTTATGATGATTCGTCCATTGCTATCGTATAGTGTTGGTGTAATGGTAGGGTGCTTATCTATGGATCGCGGTAGTAAATGACTTGATAGAAGGACTTCTCAAATCACGGCTTAGAGGTTCAACATTTAGTTCTGGCGGAGGAGAGGCAATCGGACTACGAACGTTCAGGTTTGGGTTGACGGAGTAACGAGACTGGGTATTTCGAGCGCGGTGGAATTTTCATCTGTGATTTGGTGACGTCGTCCTGGATTGGATGCGTTAAGTTCACCGGTGTTGTGGTTTTATTCAATTTGCCTTCGGGGCGGGGTATTGTGAAATTATGCCGAATACGCGGTGGTCAGAAATAACGGGGTGTAGCGATTTCGGAATCGAATCAGTGTTTCTAGTGTTGATGGCTGGAGAAAGATGATCTTCGGAAAGGTTTAAAGTTGGTAGCGATCGATTGGTTCAAGTGCTACATGGATAGATTTTGATTTAAGGAAACAACTGGGCAACGAAGGATGAGGAAGGACATGTGGGCACAAGCTTAGGAGGGTTTATTTGTTTTGTAGTAATTGTACTCGGTGCAGCATCGTTGAAAGAGGTCGGCATGGAATTTTCACAGGTGGGATATCTCCTGTGAGCAGGTTAGTGGTTGCGTGGTGTTGATGAAGCTTCTACAAAACAATTTACTGGCTATCCAGTAAGAGGTCGAATGTGTGAATGTGGCTAGTGATTTAGAATGTTCATAAAATGTTTAATAGAAGGATTTCAAGGAATTTGGCGGGTCGATTGCGCGAGGTCATGTCAGTGAGGAAGAAGGAATCTTGGTAGGTTCCAGGGTCATGTAATGGTAGCTTCAAGCTAAGTGGGAGAGCCCCACTGCCTACAATTGGATTGCACGGTTGTCTACTTGTGAGATTTTTGGTTATCGTCATATTGGTGGATTATTACGACTAAAGAAAGAGAACATCAGTGGTGATTTGAGAAAAGGATTTGAGGAATGTGTGCTACAATTGGCCTTATTGATTCATGTTCAGGCTTTAGGAAGACTCAGAGTTTATACTTCGTGTAGATGTGATGTACAAGGAAAGTGAGTCAGCCAAGTGCTTCTTTGAGAGGGTGTTCATGTGCTACCAGGGCCTTGGAGTTTGATTATATTCGGGTCAAGTCAGAATGGGTGACTCTCAACAATGGTCCTAGTAGGTTCAAAACTAAAGTGCGATGCTAAGGATTTTGAGTCTGTGGTATGGTTAAGTATCTAGCTTTGGCGGTGGATTATGAAAAAGGGGCTTGGAGTGTTCTATGTTATCTACAGTATGCGGTGTAGCATCAGAGAAATGGGAGAAAATAACTTCGGATTCATAGAAGAATTATCAAAATGGGTGTACCCGTTGAATATGCGAATGTGTGCACAAGGAAAGTATGTGATGGTTCGTGGGTTTTGAGACAACATGGTCTCATGAAATAAGGTCACTCAAGATGAGTGCAGATTTGGGCTCGTTATGTTTTAAATGGAGCTATTATTATTCCTAAGGCAAGTCTAGAGTAAATTAGAGGAAGTCGGATCGGTTAGCAATGGTTGATTGGCATGATGGTGGTAATGATCAGTTCCTTCAGTGTGTTGAGTTAAACATATGATTTGTGGTGGTACGTGCTAGGCTAGATGGTCGCCGTAATTGATTTTAATTGGGGGAATTCGAGTATTATGGCCTGTTATATGTAGATGGATCCCGGAAGAATTATGGTGGTTTGGACCACTACTCGAGGGCTGTATTTTTTTCCAGTTATGGGAATTCAGTTCCGTGTTGCAATGGTTCTCTTGAAATGAGTTAAGTGAAAGGTTTCTATATGCTGGAGTGATTATTCTATTAGTGGATCAGGAGTTTTGATGTAATTTTGTACTCTCACAGTATTAGTATGTTAGGTGTAGTGAGCGGCATGGGAATTGGAAGTTGAGGATCAAGGTTGCAGTTGATGTCGACAAGAATGTCAAGAGCTCGGATGAGCAGGGAAGAATTCAGATGTTTAGAGTAAGCTGGTATTGTCTTTAGCGTCACCTGAGATTGGTGTCATATGGAAGGGGCTTTGTGTATTGACTTACATATTTTTGACTCACTCTACAGAATTAGAACAGTTGGTGGTATGGATGTGCGGACCTTGCTACCTGAGCGGAATGGTCGTGGGAGCATGCCCCATGAGGAGATTTATATAAGTGTGACATGTCAGTCACTTGATTGTTAAAGATTGAGACCGAATATGGAGGTCATGGTAATATCGCAAGTGCGAGAGTTTGTGCTTGAGAGGCATTCTATTCCTTGGGCTGTGGACCATGTGAGTTTATTTCGGATGTGACGGTTGTTATTATGTGTTGTGAATAGGTCATTATGGGTCCTTGAAGGGTTATTAGCCTAGTGCGGTATGATCAGAATCGGCTTGAGGTTCGTGGATGGATCTAAATGTGAATGTGGGCTCTATATCAGGCCGAATGCGTTCATTTCATCATAACATTGTTTTTGGAGGGGTCTTCAGGCCTTGGATGGTATTTCTGTTGTCGGCCCTTCTGTGTAGTCTCTATTGTGCCATGTGGGTTATGAGGTGGTTTGATTATTCGCACTCGTAGTGAGATCCCGTGTAATTTGTGGTGTTGTGAGAGCAGGAAGGCTCTCAAGATACAGGTCATTTATCGCACCTTAGTTGTGCTTGAGTTTCGTAGCATATGGCGCTATCCGTCTCCCCAAGATTTGTATTATGCACTTCGTGTGCTGGTGGTTGATATTCAGGTATTTCGCAGGTATGAGCATTTTAGCTCGATAAGTACTTCCTTATAGATTATTGTGTGTGGATCAGGTGGCACGCCGCCACGGGTATATTATGTGTGGATCGGGTTGCACTCCGACACGGGTATATTGTTTGGATCGGGTTGTACGCCGCAACAGTATCATGGTTGAATTGGGTTGAATGCCGCAACAGTGTGATGTTGAGCACAGTTTCCAATATCTATTATTGTGAGTTTTGCTTCTCATTTTCTGAGGAAGGTTCATAACATCTTTTCGGTTGTTTAAGTTAGTTACATGGGTTGAGTAGATCTTTCTAGAGTTCGTTTCCTTATGTATCACATTCAAGTTTGTAGCCTGTTGGCACATTGTGGCATTATATGAGACTTTTGGTAGTATTTGAGGTGGCTTATTGCCTGAGCAGCTTGTACTGGGTGAGACGAGATCATTGGACCTGGGATCAGTGCGATCAGATTTATATGAGGCACATTAAAGAGTAAATATCGATATTCAGTCTAGAATGAGATAATGGTTTCTGTCGGGAAGAGAGACTCCATGATTTGCGATTCGGCAGGTGGTTATGAGTATCTACACATTTCTTCTGTCCTGGCAGTATTGCGAGAGCAGAAACAGGACTTATATGTGTCATGAGGTTTGTTGTGAGTATCAGATTTGTGGGATTTTAGCTATTGTTGTCAGAGGATGCTATTTGGTCATGTGAATAATGCGGTGCAGGGTGTGAATTCAGTGAGAGTATACAATCATGTATTGGTACATCGTGTAGTGATTGAAACGGTGTTTGTATGTTGGAACACAGGCCTGGTGGAGAATTCCGGATGTTGGAATTTGGCACTAAGGCTTATTTGACTAAATAAAAGAGAGAATTTTCAGATTGACTCGAGCTAATGTGCCCAACAGGTTGTGGTGGCACGGATAGGTGCACATATTGTTGAACAGTGATTTTGGACAACTCCAGAGCGGTTCTTAGCACGTTCGAGGACGAACATATGTTTAAGTGGAAGAGAATGTAACGACTCGACCAGCCATTTTGAGATTTAACTCATCGTTCGGCGGTTTGAGGGCTTGAGTAGCTTCACTTCAGGTATTATGACTTGTACATGAGGTAGGAATTGAATTTCGGGAAAGTTCGGAGTTAATTTGGAAAGAAAATTCTCATTTCGGAAGCTATAAGTTGGAAAGATTGACTAAGGTGTGATTTTTGAGTAAACGACCTCGGAATTGGGATTTGAAGGTTCCAACAGTTTCGTATGATGATTTTGGACTGGGGCGTATATCCGTATCGGGTTTTGGATGACCCGGGAGCATTTCGACGCATACTATGTTGGCATTTTGGAAGAACTTCATAAATTTGAGTTGAAGTGCATTTCAATGTTATCAATTTCCGTTTGGGATTTTCGAGTCTGGGAATAGCTCCGTATGGTGATTCTGATATTGTGAGCGCGTTCGGATGTGGATTTGGAGGTCCGTAGGTCATTTCGGGGTCATTTGGCTAAAGTTGGAAATTTGAAGGTTTTTTAGAAAGTATGACCGGGAGTGGACTTTTTGATATCGGGGTCGGATTCCGATTCCGGAAGTTGGAGTAGGTCTGTAATGTCAAATGTGACTTGTGTGCAAAATTTGAGGTCAATCGGACGTGATTTGATAGATTTCGACATCGATTGTTGAAGTTGAAGTTTCAAAGTTCACTAAGTTTGCATTGGAGGGTGATTCGTGTTTTAGCGTTGTTTGATCTGATTTAAAGGCTCGACTAAGTTCGTATGATATTTTAGGACTTATTGGTATAATTGGTTGAGGTCCCGAGGGCCTCGGGTGGATTCCGGATGGTAAACAGATCGAGTTTGGGCTTGGAAGAATGCTAGAGCTGTTGTCATCTTGTGTAACCGCACCTGCAAGGTTTTGGCCGCAGGTGCGAAGCCGCAAAAGTGGCCACGAGGTCGCAGAAGCGAAAAGGGAGTGGGGGACTGTGTCCGCAGGTGCAGACGATTTGTCGCAGAAGAGGATGCGGCACCTGCGGGGAGTTTAGCGCAAAAGCGGGCTGGGCAGCTCGGGGACTTACGCATAAGCGGAACATTTTGCCTCACCTGCGGAACCGCAGAAGCGGTCCAGTCAGCGCAGGTGCGGAGGTCACCTGGGCAGAATACATAAGTTAGCCAAATCGGGTTTTGGCTTATTTCACCTCTTTTCTCTCGTTGGAGCCAGCCTTTGGGGCAATTTTGGAGTGCCATCTTCATCAGCTATTATGGGGTAAGTCATTTCTTCGCATTGTGAGTTAAATACATAATTTTTATATGGATTCAAGCATGAAAAATTGTAGGAATTTGGGATTTTGAAGAAAAATTTAGAAATTGGTATTTTTGGATTTTGACCACAAAATTTGACATGGGTAGTCTAGGTACCCATATCATGTTGTACTTGCGATGTTGCACCCTACTTGTTAATTTAATCATTTAAAACATTTAGAAACTCGATAAAGGAATTGTAATAAAGGTTAAACTTTATTTACTTGTTCGTTAAATGAGAATTTGAAATTCTTAGAATATTTGCCCCTTAGTAAATCTTGAATGGGTTGTTTAATGTGTTTCTCTTTTGTGGAGCGGGCCGAACGCCTCGGTAGCAGATAGATACATCTATGGTTCGTGCCGTTCGATCCTCGGCAGTGCACAATTTAAATATTTATGTTGGATTGGGCCGTACAATCTCGGCATGATTTGCGCATGATTGAATTGGTTGCTTTGGAATTTATGATAATTGATATTACTTCATTGGCCTGAGATACAAAATGATAAATGATGAAACATAAATTTGGAGAGTTCTTATTAACAAAAGAATTGTTTACTTATTTTATGATATTGAGCTTATAGTCGTTCTACGTAATTCATGCTTACTTATATCATTGGTATTTTATTTATAGCCCATAGTGAGTGTTAGAGTCTACCCCTCGTCACTACTTCTTTGAGGTTAAGCGGGATACTTATTGGGCACGCGTTGATTTGCGTACTCATACTACTCTTACTGCATATTTTTGTGCAGGTACATATATGTCTAGTGTCCTTGTGGGCGCAGAGGCACGGTTATTGCGGGGACTTAGGTGAGTTGCACTCTATACTACGATCCGCATCCAGTAGATCCTCCTTTAGAGTATTTATATTTTTCCTGTCTAATTTGTATTCCAGATAAATGTTGTATTTTATTTTATATTCCTAGTTGATGCTCATGTACTTGTGACTCCGTGTTTTGGGGTGATTATGGGTTGTTATGTATTGAAATTGTTAAAAACATTATTATTTACACCGTAAATTCCATCTTTTACTATTTAATTGAAGGAAAATATGACTTCGAAAATATTAAAATGAGAACCAAGTTAATCAATTATTTTTGGCTTGCATGACAGCGGTATCCGGCGCCATCACGACCTTTAATGGATTTTGGGTCGTGACAAATATAGTAGGAAGTAACAAATATACGACAGGGTAATAAACATTATAAACAAATATAGGTACATGGTACAATCCTCCTCTAAACCGTAAATTCAAGCTCTCAATTATCGTTTACCTCCTCAACCGGAGTGTATATGAAATGGACCTCACCAGATAGGTCGTCACAACTCAAATCAAGAAAACACACGGATACACTGGTTTCTTGTCAAATATTATGCACAACGCTGCCGAGGCGTACAATCTGATCCCATAAGAGTATTTTATAGAAATGTCGAGGCTTACGGCCCGATTCCATAATAATATGTACACTGTCGAGGGTCGAACGACACAAACCATAGATGCATCTATTATACTGCCGAGCCGAATGACCCGCTCTCATAAGAGTGTGGTATATAATCCTGTCGAGGCGATTGGCCCAATGCCATTAGAGTAAGAAGCTTTAACGGGTCCTGGACCACACTCACGAATAAACGTGTGAGTAATGAACTTTAAGGAAAGTTTTGCGATGAAAACGCACAACGTAGGAGGAATACATAAGGGAAGCACAAATTATTCTTCGGATTATCAAGTAGCTCGTCATATCTCTACAATAGCGAGTCTATCACCTTATGCAAGTCTAGTCTCAAGTCGTAACGCGAAATAAGGGAATTAAACAAGCAAAGATAACTCAAATAGTACAATTATAGCATGGCGTGGACCTAAGTCTACCCGGACATAATCAGGAATTCTAGCATACGCACGGACACTCATCACCTCATACGTGCGTACTCCCATAACCTGTAGCACATAAGAATATAACACCTACGAGGGAAATTCCTCCTCTCAGGATTAGACAGGAGACTTACCTCGCTTTGAAGTTCCATAACCGGCTCCAACGCTACTCTAACACCTCAAACCGATGCCCACCGCTCCAAAACTAGTCAAACAATATGCAATCCAATAAAAATATACTCTAATACTCATAATAAATCAATTTATAACAATTTCCAACTCCACTCGAAAAGTCAATAACGTCAACCCTCGGGACCACGTGCCCGAAACCGACAAAACTCACAAAAGCCAACAATCCATTTAATTACGAGTCCAACCATACTCGTTTCACTCAAATCCGACTCAGAATTGACGTTCAAAAGTCAAAAATTGACTCTATGAAACTTTAGACAAAATCCCCCAATTTCTCTTTTTAAATAATCAACCAAATGCCCAAAACGAGGATAGATTCATGAAATATAATCAAAACCGAGTAGAGAACACTTACCCCAATCAATATGGCAAAAATCACTTCAATCTGAGCTCTATAGCTCCGAATATGATAAAATGACTAAAACCCCCTAAATATAGCTTCTGTCTAGGTATTTAACCTTTGCGATTGTGGTAAATGCTTCGCGATCGTGAAACACAACTTTTCTCAGCTCAAAATTGCCCTTCGCTATCGCGGAAAACCAATCGCGTTCGTGAAGAACAAGCTGTCCAACTCTTCCAGATAGTCTCTAGTTTAATGGTCATAACCTTTGATACAAAAATCCAAATGATAAATGGTTTGACTTTCTAAAAACTAGATACCAAGAGCTACAACTTTTATTTTTGGATTATCTCCAAAATCTTTATAGAGTGAATGATATGAGCTTCCAAAGTCACCCTCTGCAGCAAAAATTTCTTCTTCGCGAACGCGAATGTGTCTCCGTGAACGCGGTTCACATACCCCTTTCTCCCATTTTGCTCTTCGCGAACACGATCCAATTTCCGCGATCGAGATGCATACTGTTGTAGCAAAAAACCAGCAACTAAAAATGGCCTAAAAATGGTCCGAAACCACCCCGAAACTCACCCGAGCCCCTCGGGACCCCATCTGAACATACCAACAAGTCCCAATACCTTATACAAACTTATCCAAAGGCTCAAAACGCCACAAATAACATAAAAATCATGAATCGACAATTAAAATATTTCTTTCAACTTTCAAACTTCCAAACTTCGACGAACGCGTCCGAATCATATCAAAATATTCCGAAATGATGCCAAACTTTACGCACAAGTCACAAATTATGATACGAACCTATTCTAGGCTCGGAACCCCAAACGGACATCGATATCACCAAAGTCCACCTCAAACCAAACTTTGGAAATTCTAAAACCTTCAAAATGCCAACTTTCTACAATAAGCACCGAAATGCTCCTGGGCGACCCGATACTCAACCCGAATATACGCCCAAGTCCGAAATCATCATACGAACATATTGGAACCTTCAAATCCTGATTCCAATGTCGTTTACTCAAAAGTCAAACCCTAGTCAATTCTTCCAACTTAAAGCTTCTAAAATTAGAATTTTCCATCCGAATCAACTCTGAACTTCCCCAAATTCGATTCCGACTACACATACAAGTCATAAAACATGAAGTGAAGCTACCCAAGGCCTCAAACCATTAAGCGACGCGCTAGAGCTCAAAATGACAGGTCGGGTCGTTACATTCTCCCCTACTTAAACATACGTTCTTCCTCGAACGTGCTAAGAATTATTGTGGAGTTGTCCAAAATCACTGTTTAACACTTCGTGCACCTGCCCGTGCCACCACAATCCATGTGAGCACATTAGCTTGAGCCAGACTGAAGATCCTCCCTATAACCTTAGCTAACAAGCCTTAGAACCAAATTCCAAAATCTCATTGTTGCGGCATGCAACCCGATCCAATCAACATACCAGTGGTGGCGTGCCACCCGATCCAAATAATATACCTGTGGCGGTGTGCGACCCGATCCACACAACAACCAACAAGGAAACACCCATCAGCCGTAATGCTTATACTTACGAAATACACGAAAATTGACCACAAACACGCCAAGTGTATAATACAACCCTGGGGAGACGAATATCGCCATAATCTACAAAACCCAAGCACGAATAAGGTGCAATAAATGACATGCATCTAGAGAGCCATCTTGCTCATATAACACCACAAGCTACACGAGATCACAACACACGTACGTATAATCAATCTCTCCCACAACCCACCAAGCACAATAGATTATTACATGGAATAGTTGGTGACGAGAATAACATCCAATGCCCGAAGACTCCTCCGTAAGGAATGATATGCCGAATGAACACATCTGACTTGACGTAGATCACACATTCATATTAGACCCACCAACGGACCTCAAGCTGATTCTGATCATACCATACTGGGCCACAACCTTCTAAGGATCCACAATGGCCCTATTCATGACACACACGAGTAGCCGTCCAATCCGGAACAAACCCCCAAAGTCCACAACCAAGGAATAAAGTGCCTTCCAGGCATAAACTCTCACATTAGCGATAGTACCATGGTCTCCATACCTTAACAATCAAGTGACTAACATGTTACACTTATACGGTATTCCTGTGGGTTATACTCCCATGACCTTCCGCACCAGGTAGCATAGTCTGCACATCCACACCTCCAACCGTAAAAATTCTGTAGTGCAAATCAAGAATCTGCAAATTAATGCACAATGCCTCTTCCACAGAACACCATTCTCAGGCGACACTAAGATAATGCCAGCTTACTCTGAACACCTGAATTCTCCCCTGCCCATCCGAGCTCGTGAAATTTTTGTCAACACCAAGCCGCAACCTTGATCCTCAACTTCCAATTCCCATGCCACTCACTGCACCTATCATGCCACTACGTGAGAGTACAAGAATTCATCATAACCCCTGAATTACTCGTAGAATAAACACTTCATTGGCTAGAAACCTTTTACTTAACTCATTTCAGAAGAACCATTGCAACTCGTAACTGAATCCCCATAACCGTAGAAAATACAAACCTCAAGTCGTGGTCTAAATCGTCATAACTCTTCCGGGATCCATTTACACATAACAAGGCCATTAAAATCAAATACCTCCCAAATCAATCAAACTATGGTGGCTATCAAGCCCGCACGTACAACCACCAACCACTTGTATAACTTACACGCTGAAGGAACTGATCATTGCCACAATCATGCTGATTTAAACCATTACTAACTGACCCCACTTCTTTTAATTTACTCTTGACTTGCCTTAGAAATAATTATAGCTCCATTCGAGAACATAACAAAACTCAAAAACACTCCTCCCGAGTGACCCAATTCACGAGACCACATCGTCTCAATACCCATGAACCATCTCACCCTGCTCATGCGCACAATAGCATCTTAAACTGGTACACTCATTCTGAAAGACTTTCCATAAATTCGAAACTATTTCTCCCATTTTTCCAATAGTACCCCGCAGACCCGATGATAAATTGAAAATTCCCCAAGTGATCTTCACATTTTGCTGCAAAATCCCGGTCTTCACCCATATAATGAACCCATTAGAACCACTATTGAGAGTCACCCACTCAGACTTGGTCCCGAATATAAGCCAAACTCTAGTACACTGTCAGCATATGAACACTCTCAAAGAAGCAACCGGATAAATTATTTTCCTTGTACATCACATCCACAAGAAGCATAAACTATGAGTCTTCCCAAAACCTATGCATGAATCGATAAGGCAAAATATAACACACATTCATCCAATCCTTCGCTCGAATTACCCTTGATGTTTTCTTTTCTTAGTCATAAATAATCCACCAATGCACCGATAACCATAAATCGCACAAGCAGACAACCACACGATCCAATCGTAGACGGTGGGCTCCCCCACTTAGCTTTAAGCCACCATCACATAAGGTAGAACCCACAAAGATTACTCTTTCCCCCATTACCATGATCTCGCACCGTCAACTCGCCAAAGTTCTCGTAGTCCCTTGTTAAACTTTTCATCAACATTATGAATTATCAGCCACAATCGTATGTTCAACCCTCTGTCGGGTAGTAGGTAGAACTCTTCGTAGAAACTTCATCAAAATCACGCAAACGCTAACCTGCTCACAGGAGATAACCCACCCGTGGAATTCCATACCGACATCTTCCAATGACGTTGCACTGGGTACCACTACTACGAAATCAGTAAACCCTCTTGAACTCATGCTCGTCCATCAGCTGTACAAGCCTGTCCATTCCCCATTAACATCAACTGAAAGTCCGACAATACATTCCAAACTCAAAGTCATGTTGCATTCAAAACGATAATCAAGTTTCCACACCCCTCTTCATTTCAAGGAAACTCCTTTCTGCCATATTCAATCTTCCTCAGTACAGTAGCATCCATCCCAAATAAAATCCGTAGACCTAGTCACTTTCCACCATGACTCCCAAATCGCTCTAAACTTTCTCAAGGCATGTGGTTATCCTACCACAGAATCCATACGCTACTCTGCCACTCCCACTTCGATTAAACCATCTCCTTAAGCAACTATTCAAACTTTATTGTTCATACTTGACCTTCTAGCAATTCAACCACCATGGGACACCTCCCACCATGTCCTTCGTCCTCCTTTGCTACCAAAATATTGCCTCAAATCATAATCCATCTTTGTAGCACCCGAACGGGTAAATTGCCACCAACTATGAGCCACCTCAAGATCATTTTTCCAGATCCATTCACTATCGCGATCCATAAATGAGCAACCTACCATTCACAATAACACATCACGGTAAAAATGCACGAACATCATAACAATCTGTGCATAGCCTCAAAACCATAGGCAATACTGATACTGGGCTGAGCTGACAGAACACCCTTCAACAAGAAGACAATAATAACTCGCATGAATACGCATGGAGAAACATCCTTCTCCACGTCTGCAGTACAACTGCAACTCATCGATGCCCAATTGACATGAGCGCTCAACATCATATAAGAATGCGTAGGAAGGGAATGAAGGCATAAGCTTCAATGGAAATCAAATCGCACAATGAAGAATCAAGAAGGAAAGTGCTCCTAACAGTCCTGTAGCCTCTTGAAGATAAGTACAGACGTCTATGTACCGATCTACAAGACTCTACTAGACTTGCTCATGACTCGTGAGACCCGAGTGAACCTAGAGCTTTGATACCAAGCTGTCACGACCCAAAATCCACTGTAGGTCATGATGGTGCCTAACTACGCCGTCAGGCAAGCCAACGGTGATTAATCAACTTTGTTACTCATTTTATTATTTTCAAAATCATGAATCTCATTAAATAAGTAGAGTAAAATCTGGTACTCGTAGAAAACACGTGATATTATTTTCCAATTTCTATATAAAATATAAGTTACAAGGTGAAATGATAATAATTATGTGAACTACAATAATGAACATCCCGTAGGAACCCCCAAAACCCTGTGTCACAAGTGCATGATCATCTACTAAGGAGTAGAATAATAATACAACATTTGTCTGGTATACAAGTTAGACAGGAGAATATAAATAACTTTGATGGAGACTCTGTATGCTGTGGATAGTAACATGGAATGCAAATCACAGTAAAGTCCCCACAATAGTCGCGCCTTTGCACCCAAAAGACCGCCAAACATATATATATGTATCATGCACAATAAGTACAGCAAGTGTAGCATGAGTACGTAAATAAATACGTACCCAGTAAGTATCTAGCCTAACCCCGGAGAAGTAGTGACTAGGGGTCGACATCGACACTTACTAGTGGTCTAATAACTCAAATACAGTAGGAAGTAACATATATACGACATGGTAATAAACAGTATAAACAAATATAGGTACATGGTACAATCCTCCTCTGAACAGTAAATTCAAGCTCTCAATTATCGGTTACCTCCTCAACCGGAGTATATATTAAATGGACCTCACCAGATAGGTCTTCACAACTCAAATCAGGAAAACACACGGATACACTAGTTTCTTGTCAAATATTATGCACGACACTGCCAAGGCGAACAGCCCGATCCCATAAGAGTATTTTATAGAAATGCCGAGACCTACGACCCGATCCCATAATAATGTGTACACCACCAAGGATCGAACGACACAAACCATAGATGTATCTATTATACTGCCGAGACGAACGACCCGCTCCTATAAGAGTGTGGTACATAATCCTGTAGAGGAGATCGTCCCGATCCCATTAGAGTAAGAAGTTTTAACGGGTCCTTGACCCCACTCACGAATAAACATGTGAGTCATGAACTTTAAGGAAAGCTTTGCAATGAAAACGTACAACGAATGAGGAATTCATAAGGGAAGCACAAATTATTCCGCGGATTATCAAGTAGCTCGTCACATCTCTACAAAAGCGAGTCTATCACCCTATGCAAGTCTAGTCTCAAGTCGTAATGTGAAATAAAGGAATTAAATGAGCAAATATGACTCAAATAGTACAATTATAGCATGGCGTGAACCTAAATCTACCAGACATAATCAGGAATTCTAGCATACACACGGACACTCGTCACCTCATATACTTAGCTCCCACAACATGTATCACATAAGAATATAATGCCTACGGGTTAAATTCCCCCTCCCAGGGTTAGACAGGAGACTTACCTCGCTCCAAAGTTACATAACCGGCTCCAACACCACTCTAACACCTCAAACCGATGCCCGTCGCTCCAAAACTAGTCAAACAATGTGCAAGCCAATAAAAATATACTCTAATACTCATAATATATCAATTTATAACAATTCCCAACTCCGCTCGAAATGTCAATAAAGTTAACCCACGGGCCCACGTTCTTGGAACGCGACAAAACTCACAAAATCTGACAACCCATTCAATTACGAGTCCAACCACACTAGTTTCACTCAAATCCGACTCTGAATCTACGTTCAAAACTCAAAACTTCACTCTATGAAACTTTAGACAAAATCCCCCAATTTCTCTTTTTAAATCATCAACCAAATGCCAAAAACGAGAATAGATTCATGTAATATAATCAAAACCGAGTAGAGAATACTTACCCCAATCCATATGGCGAAAATCGCTTCAATCCGAGCTCCATAGCTCCAATTATGATAAAATGACCAAAACCCCCGAAATATAGCTTCTACCCAGGTATTTACCCTTCATGATCACGAAAAACGCTTCGCGATCGCGAATCACAACTTTTGTCAGCTCAAAACTTCCTTTTGCTATCGCGAAGAACAAGTTGTCCAACTCCTCCAGACAGCCTCTAGTATAATAGTCATAACTTTTGTTACAAAATTCCAAATAACAAATAATTTGACTTTCTGAAAACTATATACCAAGATATACAACTTTTATTTTTGGATCATCTCCAAATTCTTTATAGAATGAAAGATATGAGCTTCCAAAGTCAGCCCTATGCAGCTGAAATTTCTTCTTCGCGAACGCGATTCTGTCTCCACGAACGCGATTCACAGACCCCTTTCTCCCATTTTTCTCTTCACGAACGCGATCCAATGTCTGTGATTGCATTGCACACAGCTATAGCTAAAAACTAGCAATTAAAAATGGCCTAATAATGGTCTGAAACCACCCCGAAAATCACCCGAGTCCCTCGAGACCCAGTCCAAACATACCAACAAGTTCCAATAGCTTATACAAACTTATCCAAAGGCTCGAAACGCCACAAATAACATAAAAATCATGAATTGACGATAAAAATCTTTCTTTCAACTTTCAAACCTCCAAACTTCGACGAACACGTCCGAATCATATCAAAATATTTCAGAATGACGCCAAACTTTACGCACAAGTCCAAAATAACGATACGAACCTATTCCAAGGCTCGAAACCCCAAACGAACATCGATATCACCAAAGTCTACCTCAAACCAAACTTAGGAAATTTTAAAACCTTTAAAATGCTAACTTTCCACAATAAGCGCTGAAAAGCTCCCCCGTGCGACCCGATACTCAACCCAAACATACGCCCAAGTTCGAAATCATCGTACGAACCTATTGGAACCTTCAAATCTCGATTCTGAGGTCGTTTACTCAAAATTCAAACCTTAGTCAATTCTTCAAACTTAAAGCTTCCTAAATTAGAATTTTACATCTGAATCAACTCTGAGCCTTCAAAATTCAATTTCGACTATGCGTACAAGTCATAAAATATGAAGTGAAGCTACCCAAGGCCTCAAACTGCCTAATGACGTGCTAGATCTCAAAACGACCGGTCGAGTCATTACAGTTTCCGTACAGGCAAGGATGAGAGACATGCATTATATTGTGATATATTTTCCTTGTGTATACGTTTATGCCTTTATATTGAGTTGTTACTATTGCACTTATATTTTCTATGATGCTTGTAGTTGTCACATCTTTGCCTTTTTCCTTATTTGTTGCTGCTTTCTTATTTGTTACTTATTGTTACGTTCATGTCTACTTTCTTGTTTGTTATATGTACATCTATATTTTTTTTTCTCGTTTGTTGTGTTTTCACCTAAAACTTCTACCTCATTAGCTGTTGAAACCTATGTTCTTATACCTAACTTGATGTCATTACTTTTGTGCCTCCTATCTTGTCTCTTACTATTTTTCATATACTTCTGACTTTTTTATTTCTGCTATCTGTGTACTCTCTACTTCGTAGTTACTATTATTGGCATTTCTTTTACCTGGTTGGTACTGTTATATATATTCTCGATGGGGATGACATAAATACATGAATGGTGTTGTCGTGCCAATCGATTTGTCATACTTACACATATTTGGTGAGGATGAGATAAATGCACGAAGGGTGTTGCCGTGCTATTTGAGTTGATTTCTTGAACACATTCTGCATATTGTGAAGTTCATGGTTTTACTATTCTTGTTTGGTGGTTATCACTTTACGAAAAGGATTGGTTGTGATATGGAGAGAACTGACCGTGATTTCTTATTGCAATCATTACTGCTTCGCATATTTATTCTTGTAATCTTCTCTGTTATTTCTAGTATTGTTTTTATTGTAAATCTACTGCACATGTTATATTCATGAGTATCTTTTAACTTAAAAACCTTTCCACTACTTCACTGAGGTTAGTCAAGATATTTATTGGGTATATGGGGTTGGTTGTATTCATGTTACACTTCTGCACCTTGCGTGCAGCTCTTGGAGTTGTGTAGCTATGGAAGACTGAGCCTTGCATTGAAGATGTATCCGCGCTCCAAATACCAGCTACAATTATTTCCGGTAGTTTAGGATTTATATATCTGTTTATGTAAATTTCGAACAGATAATGTATCTTTTCTCAAATTGAAATTGTAATCTTATTCGTGGTCTCTCATGACTTGTACTACCAGTCCTTCAGATTTTGTATGGAATTCAGTTATATCATTTGTTGACCACTTTTATTTCATATGATTTGTTGACCACTTTTATTTCATATCATTTGTTGACCATTTTTATTTCATTAGAATTGTATTGATTGTTATTGGGCTTACCTAGCGGGTTAGGTTAGGTGCCACTATGACTAGGTGATTTTTGGATTGTGACAACTGATTATTTTTAATAGCATAACTTAATGGTTAATTGTTGTACGTAATGTCTATTTGTGTCTTATTTTTGTAGTTCTCTTAGTTAAAAATCCCATGGAATTTTTTACCGTAAAAATAAATGAGACATTCTTTTTTGGGAGGGGGTGAGGGACAAGGCATTTGCATTTATACCCAGTTTTGGAGTTACAATTAAAGTTATACCCACTTTGCACAAAACTTTGCAAGCCTACCCACTTTAGGATCAACTTCATACTTATCGGGTCTGAAGTTAAAAAAAAATTAGTTTGAAGTGCAATGCACTTAAAGCAAAATAGGTCTGAAGTGTAATAAATATTTTCATGCACATAAGGTAAAGTAGGTCTGAAGTGAAAAAATTGCACTTCAGATGCACTTAAGGCCAAATAGGTCAGAAGTGCAATAAATGTTTTCATGCACTTAAGACCAAATGGGTCTGAAGTGAAAAAAATGCACTTCAGATGCACTTAAGGTCAAATAGGTCTGAAGTGCAACCAATGTTTTCATGCACTTAAGGCCACGTAGGTCTGAAGTGCAAATTGCCTAAAAACAAAAATTTGATCTTCGAATTTCAAAAATCCAATATACGATTTAACACATAACTCTACTCCAAATGAGTTCAAATTTGAAGCATAACCTCAAAATATCATCAAAAACAAACCCCAATCATCAATTTGTCAGCAATAATAAATCTCATAAACTCATTTTTCAATTAAGAAGAATCAGAAGATGTAACAACCCGACTTATCGTTTTAAGAATTAACGCCTCGTTCAGTGACTTAAGCTCTCGAGCATCTTCGTAATATGTATTATGACCCGCGGGTGTGGTCGAGTTTGATTTTCGAAAGATTCAGAATTTAATTAAAAGAATAATTCTCATAATTAAATCATAAGTTGGAAAAGTTGACCAAATATTGACTGATGTGTAAACGACCTCAGATTCGAATTCTGATAATTTCAATAGCTTTGTATGGTGATTTCAGACTTAGGAGCGTGTCTGAAAACTTATTTGGTGGTCCGTAGTGGAATTAGGCTTGAAATGGCGAAAGTCGAATTATTGGGAAGTTTGATTGGGGGTTGACTTTTTGATATCGGGGTCGAAATACGATTCTGAAAATCTTAATAGGTCCGTTATGTCATTTATGACTTGTGCGCAATTCCGGGTTGGTTTGATAGGTTTCGGCACGAGTTTTAGAAGTTGAAAGATTTGGAAGTTCATAAGTTCGATTCATGGTTCGATTTGAATTTTCGGTGTTGTTTGATTGAATTTGAGACCTCGAGCGAGTCTGTGTTAGGTTACGGATGGGCTACGAGTCATTTCGTTCTATTTTTGAATTTCTGAATCTGTCATATGGTTTTCTCCTTCGCGTTCATGGGAGTTCCTTCGCGTTCGCGAAGAGTAATTTTGGAGGCAGGAACGCGATAGTCTGTCCCTTCCCTTCATCGCGTTTGCGTTCGCGAAGCAGGCGTTTCCCTTCTTCGCGTTCGCGTACAGTACCCCGCGTTCGCGTAGGCCAGTCGAGAGCCATCAGACATTTCTTCCCCGCGTTCGCGAGCGTGTCTTCGCGTTCGCGAAGCACTTCTGGGCAACCTCATTTTTCTTCTTCACGAACGCGATCCTTCCTCCGTGTTCGCGATGCATAATCATCTGGGCAGAATATAAGATCTTCAAATCGAGGGTTAGGCCATTTTTATCATATCTTGACTTGTAGAGCTCGGATTTAGGCAATGCTGGAGGGAGTTTTCACAAGCTTGGTTGGGGTAAGTGTTCTATATCCTAAAGTGTTTATATTTCATGAATCTATGATTATATTCATTGTTTAATTCGGGTTTTAATGGAAGAAATCAAGATTTTGGCCAAATCTTCCTAAAACAAAAAATTAAGATTTGGAGATCGAGTTGTTATCGGAATTTGATAAAATTGGTATGGTTGAACTCGTATCGGAATAGGTGTTCGGATTTCATGAAAATAATATCAGGTTCCAAGAAGCGGGCCCCGCGTTGACTTTTATTGACTTTTTAAAATAAATTTTTAAGTCGACGTATTATTATCCGAAATTATTTCCGATGAATTTTAATGAAGTTATACAATTAATTTGGATAGATTTGAGCTGTTCGGAGGTCAATTCAAGCAAGAAGGCTATTTTGGAATATCGGCCTAACTTCAAAAAGGTAAGTATCTTGCATAACCTTGAGTCGGAGAATTTTCCCTTAGGCATCGAGTCTTATGTGCCATTTGTGAAATATGAAAAGCCGTGTACGCGAGGTGACGAGTATGTACTCAGGCTTATATATGCAAAATATATTGGGTTAAGGTCTTAGGCATATTGTGTAGTATATTGGATAATTGTTGGCATTTATTAAATCATCTATTTTTCCATGCCTCAATTCGTGTTTGTTGAATTTATTTTTATATGACAATTTGATGTGATTATTACTTGTATATTTATGTGGATTTCGTGAATTGATGATTTGATATTTCTTAGAAATTAATTTCATTATGGAATTTTCATCTGCAAATAATTAATTAAATAAGCTTAAGAAGAGGTATTTATATAATTATTAAGAATTTGGATTAATGAAGACGTCGTCCTATACTGAGTATTTTCCATCTCTGTTGATTGTTTGAGGTTTTATATACGTTGTGTGGAGCCTTGGACTATTTGTTGAGAAATTTATTAATTCTGCTACATATTTGGAATTTGGTTGTGGTCAGTGGCAAATTGTGATATGAATTGTTGTATTGTGTTGTGGTTTAAACACTCTCCTTGATATTATTTATGCTTCCTACCTTACTTGTTAATGATATACATGTGCTTGGTAAGGAAGATTGTAAAGCACGAAGGGTGATGTCGTGCCATTTGAGAGTGTAAAGCACGAAGGGTGATGTCGTGCCATTTGAATTATATTATCATGTGAGAGAGAGTGTAAAACACGAAAGGTGATGTCGTGCCATTTGAGAGTGTAAAGCACGAAGGGTGATGACGTGTCATTGAGAGGGTAAAGCATGAAGGGTGATGCCGTGCCATTTCATTTATATTATCAGGTGAGGATGAGAGTAAAAGCACGAAGGGTGATGCCGTGCCATTCGTTTTATATTATCATAGGTTCATGGCACGAAGGGTGTTTCCGTGCAAGCGAGGACGAGGTACATACATTATATTATGATATCTTTTGTTGTGTATATATTCATGCCTTTATCTTGAGCTGTTATTGTGCACTTATGTTTTCTGTGTGACTTGTAGTCGTGGTTGCTTCATGTGTGCCTCCCACTTTATTTCTTTTATTGTTATTGGCATTTCCCCCACCTAGTTGGTATTGTTATATGTAAGCACGGTGAGAAAGAGATAAATGCACGAAGGCTGTTGCCGTGCCAATTGATTTGATCTACATATATACATTGGGTGAGAATGAGACAAGTGCACGAAGGTATTGCCGTGCCATTTGATGTGATATATTGAATATATTTCTCACACAAGGAAAGTTAAATGAGGTGTCACATGGTGACTTTTACTTGAAAGATATTTATTTGAAGGAATTATATTTGAAAGAGATTTTTTTGAAAGAATTATATTTGAAGATATTTATTTGAAGGAATTATATTTGAAAGAATTATATTTGAAGATATTTATTTGAAGGAATTAGATTTGAAAGAGATTTATTGGAAAGTATTATATCCTGAAGATTATTATTTGAAAAGCATATAGGCGAAAGATTTATATTTGAAGGACTTGATTAATTGGTTGTACTTGTACTCATTATTTGTTGAGCAATATTAATTGTGTTCCAATTGCCTTGCTGTTTAAATCACTAGTTGATTGGTGTTGCTACCACTGCTATTTGTTTTCTATTATTTTTGTATGCTATATTGCACAGGTTATTTGACTAGTGATTGTCTTGACTGTACATGTCACGACCCAATTTTACCTATAGGTCGTGATGGCGCCCAACACTACAGCTAGGCAAGCCAACTGATAAATTAAACGTATATTGATTAAACTATTAATCCAAGAAAATAATAAAATACCAAATTCTACCAATGTGTGTGCCAAGACCTGGTGTCACAAGTGTATGAGCATCTAGTAGATTATACAAAACCTCAAATACTGTCTGAAATAAAAATAGACAGAATGAAAATAAAATACAAGGAGAGACACTGGTAGCTGTAGAACGGCTCAGAAAGGTAGCTCACCGCTATGCCCCTGGATAACGTGGGTGTAAGATGGTAGGTCCCCCACTAGTACTTGCCTCGGGTCCTATCACGACCTGAAATTCCCTCCTTCGGACCATGATGGCGCCTAACATTTCACTTGCTAGGCAAGCCAACATTAGAATAATATTAACCAATTTTTAAACATTTTTTAAATTATTAATAATCAAGGAAACAAAAGCGGAAGAAAAGTTTGCAATATAGTGAAATAATCCATAAAAACAACGGTGTCTAAATACCATCCCAGAATTGGTGTCACAAGTGCACGAGCTTCTAGAATAAATACAAATAAAGGTCTGAATAAAATAAAGCTATCTTGAAATAAGCACACAGCTAAAGTAAAATAGACGGGGACTTCAGAACTGCGAACGCCATGCAGTTATACCTCAAGTCTCCTTCAAATAGCTGAAATCCGAGCAAGTCTATGGCACGCCGCTGGGACCAACTCCGAAATCTGCACAAGAAGTGCAGAGTGTAGTATCAGTACAACCGACCCCATGTACTGGTAAGTGCTGAGCCTAACCTCGACGAAGTAGTGACGAGGCTAAGGCGGGTCACTTACATTACCTGTACGCAATATTAGTAACAACAACAATAATAGAAATAAATCAGGTAATTCGTTTATAATAATTGAAGCCAACTCAGCAGTCATAACCAATTTATCATTTCCATCAATTCTGTTGCAGTGTGCAACCCGCTCTCACAATATATTCACATTCGGTTCTGTTGCAGCGTGCAACCCCCTCTCAC
Source organism: Nicotiana tomentosiformis (assembly GCF_000390325.3). Taxonomy (NCBI): domain Eukaryota; kingdom Viridiplantae; phylum Streptophyta; class Magnoliopsida; order Solanales; family Solanaceae; genus Nicotiana; species Nicotiana tomentosiformis. Next base: position 78,425,578 of record NC_090815.1, read on the forward strand.
AATATATTCACATTCGGTTCCGTTGCAGCGTGCAACCCGCTCTCACAATATATTCACATTCGGTTCTGTTGCAGCGTGCAACCCCCTCTCACAATATATTCACATTCGGTTCCGTTGCAGCGTGCAACCCGCTCTCACAATATATTCACATTCGGTTCTGTTGCAGCGTGCAACCCGCTCTCACAATATATTCACATTCGGTCCTGTTGCAGCGTGCAACCCGCTCTCACAATATATTCACATTCGTTTCTGTTGCGGCGTGCAACCCGCTCCTCCAATATATTTATTTTAATCAAGTCTGTTGCGGCGTAAAATCCGATCCACCAATATATATATATATATATATATATATATATATATATATATATATATATATATATATATATATATATATATATGTATGTCGACTTTTAAATAAGTCTGTTGCGGCGTGCAACCCGATCCTCCAATACGGAATTTTAATAAATCTGTTGCAGCGTGCAACCCGATCCTCCAATATGAACTTTTAATAAGTCTGTTGCGGCGTGCAACCCGATCCTCCAATATATTAATTTCAATCAATTCTGTTGCGGCGTGCAACCCGCTCCTCCAATAAATTCATCTACCAATTCTTATAGAAGGAATTTCCCCAATAAGTACAACAATTAATATGAAATTATAAGACAACAAGCATACAATAATTATAATTTAATAATGAAACAAATAATGTCAAATAACAAATTATTATAGAAATCAGGGAGAAAATAGGCAGTTTAATATTTAATATGCTAAATATCAAATAACAATTAAGACACAAAATTCAAGTAGCATGTAACAATTAATGCAGGAATTCAAGAATTAATATTTGGCAAAGAATAGGAGAGAAACAATAATAATAATTAATTCTTGAGTTAAAATAATTTTATGATTTTTTCAAGTAATTATGCAAACAATTAATTTGACGACATATAGACACTCGTCACCTTGCCTATACGTCGTTCACATGCATTTCACATAACAAATAGTTTAAGGGTTCTATTCCCTCAAGTCAAGGTTAACCACGACACTTACCTCGCTTTGCAAATTCCAACCAATTACTCAACCACAGCTTTTCCTTTCAAATTTGTCTCCGAAAGCTTCAAATCTATTCACAAACAATTCAATATATTCAATACTAATCATAAGAATTAATTCCATATGAATTTACAAATTTTCCGGATAAAAATCCGAAATTTATTAAAATATTCGATAGTGGGACCCACGTCTCAAATCCCAAAAAACTCACGAAATCCGAACACCCGTTCCGATACGAGTTCAACCATACAAAAATTGTCTAATTCCGATATCGAATGGACCTTCAAATCTAAATTTCTCGTTTTTGGAAGATTTTAGAAAAATCTAATTTTTCTTCCATAAATTCACGGATTCATGATATAAACGAGTATGGAATCATGAAATATAATCAATATAGGATAAGGAACACTTACCCCAATGTTTCCCGTGAAAATCGCCCAAATATTCGCCTTAACCGAGCTCAAAATGACCAAAATGAGTAAAAATATCGGATTCTTCGATATATACACTGCCCAGGCATTTCCTCACCTGCGGTGCCTGGGCTCGCACATGCGAGCTCGCATCTGCGGAAAGGGGGCTGCCAGCGTATGTCCGCATCTGCGTAATTGGTGCACATCTGCGGACGCGCTTCTGCGAACACGCGGGTGCGTGCAGATTTCCGCACCTGCGGACTTTTGCCCAGCCATACCCGGGAGCATCTGCGATCGAAGGCTCGCTTATGCGAGCTCGTACCTGCGGTCAAAAATCCACAGGTGCGATTATAACAGAAGGCAAAAATTTAGATTTTGCTTAAGTCCAATTTTCGATCCGATTTCAATTCGTATCACACTCGGGGTACCCAAGACCCCGTACGAATATACCAACAAGTCCAATAACATAATACGAACTTACTCGAGGTCTCGTATCACGTCAAACAACGCTGAAATTACAATTCACATCCCGATTCAAAATTTGAGTTTTAAACTTTTCATTTTCAAATCCCGTGCCAAAACATATTAAATGAATCCGAAATGACTTCAAATTTGGCACACAAGTCATAAATGACATAACGAAGCTGTTCAAATTTCCAGAATCGAATTCAGGCTCCGATATCAAAAAGTCAACCCCGTGGTCAAATTTGGAAATCTTTAGCCTTTAAATCACTAGTTTTCGTTAAATGGTCATAACTTGAGCTAGGGACCTCCAAATTAAATTTCGGGCATACGCCCAAGTCCCAAATCACGATACGGAGCTACCGGAACTGTCAAAAATACTAATCTAGATCTGTTTGCTCAAAATTTTGACCAAAATCAACTCAGTTGAGTTTTAAGGCTCTATTTCACATTTTAATCCATTTTTCACATGAAAACTTTCCGAAAAATTATACGGACTGCGCATGCAAGTTGAGGAATGATAAATGGTGCTTTTCGAGGTCTTAGAACATAAAATTACTTATTAAATTTAAAGATGACACTTTGGGTCATCACATTCTCCACCTCTAAAACAAACATTCGTCGAACGGAGTTAAAAAAAATACCTGAGTTGGAGAAAAGGTGTGAATATTTACTCCGCATGTCTGACTCAGACTCCCTAGTAGATGCCTCTACCGACTGACCTCTCCACCGCACCTGAACTGAAGGATAACTCTTAAACCTCAACTATCGGACCTGCCGGGCTAGAATAGCCACCGGCTCCTCCTCGTAAGTCAAATCTTTGTCCAATTGGACTGAGCTGAAATCTAACACATGGGACGGATCGCCATGATATTTCCGGAGCATAGACACATGGAACACCGGATGAACCGCTGATAAACTAGGTGATAGATAATGCAAGCATGTAGGCTACTTCACCCACCCTTTCAAGAATTTCAAAGGGTCCGATATACCTAGGGCTCAACTTGCCCTTCTTTCTGAACCTCATTACACCTTTCATAGGTGAAACCTGGAGCAATATTCTTTCTTCAACCATGAATGCAATATCACAAACTTTACGGTAGGCATAACTCTTTTGCCTAGACTGAGCTGTGCGAAGTCGATCCTGAATAATCTTAACCTTATCCAAGGCATCCTATACCAAATCGGTACCCAACAACAGAGCCTCTCCCAGTTCAAATCAACCAACTGGCGATCGACATCGCCTTCCGTATAATGCCTCATATGGAGTCATCAGAATGCTCAACTGGTAGCTATTATTATAAGCGAACTCCGCCAGTGGCAAGAAATGATCCCAAGAACCTCCAAAGTCTATAACACAAGCGCGGAGCATATCTTCCAATATCTGAATAGTGCGCTCTGACTGTCCGTCTGTCTGTGGATGATATGTTGTACTCAACTCCACTCGCGTGCCTAAATCATGTTGTACAGCCCTCCAGAAATGTGAGGTAAACTGCGTACCTTGATCTGAAATAATAGACACGGGCACACCGTGAAGGTGGACAATCTCACGAATGTAAATTTCAGCTAACCTCTCTGAAGAATAGGTAACTGCCACTGTAATAAAATGTGCTGACTTGGTCAACCTGTCCACAATGACCCAAACTGCGTCAAATTTTCTCTGAGTCTGTGGGAGCCCAACAACAAAATCCATAGTGATACGCTCCCACTTCCACTCAGGAATTTCTAACTTCTGAAGCAAACCACCAGGTCTCTGATGCTCGTACTTAACTTGCTGACAATTCAGACACCGAGCTACATGTGCAACTATATCCTTTTTCATTCTCCTCCACCAATAATGTTTTCGCAAATCATGATACATTTTGGCGGTACCTGGATGAATAGAATACCTGGAACTGTGTGCTTCTTCAAGAATTAATTCACGAAGCCCATCCACATTAGGCACACAAATACGACCCCGCATTCGCAGAACCACATCTTCCCCCACAACAACCTATTTGGCATCACCGTGTCGCACCGTGTCCTTAAGGACAAGTAAATGAGGATCATCATACTGCCTCTCTCTAATGCGTTCATATAAAGAAGACCGAGCGACTGTGCAAGCTAGAACTCGACTGGGTTCTAAAACATCTAACCTCACGAACTGATTAGCCAAAGTCTGAACATCTGCAACTAATGGCCTCTCACCAACCGGAATATACGCAAGACTGCCCATACTCACAGCCTTTCTACTCAAAGCATCGGCCACCACATTGGCCTTTCCGGGGTGATACAAAATGGTGATATCATAGTCTTTCATCAAATCCAAACATCTTCTCTACCTCAAATTAAGATCTTTTTGTTTGAACAGATACTGAAGGCTGCGATGATCAGTAAATACCTCACACGAGACACCGTAGAGGTAATGCCTCCAAATCTTCAGCACATGAACAATGGCTACCAATTCTAAGTCATGAACAAGATAATTCTTCTCGTGAACTTTCAACTGTCGCGACGCATATGCAATTACCTTGCCATCTTGTATTAATACTATACCAAGCCCAATGTGAGATGTGTCACAATATACCGTATACGATTCTGAACTTGTGGGTAATACCAACACTGGTGTCATAGTCAAAGCGGTCTTGAGCTTTTGAAAACTCATCTCACACTCGTTTGACCATCTGAATGGGACACCTTTGTGGGTCAATCTGGTCAATGGGCTTGCTATAGATGAAAACCCTTCCACGAACTGACGATAATAACCTGTTAAACCCAGGAAACTCCGGATCTCTGTAATTGAAGTAGGTCTAGGCCAATTTTGAACAGCCTCAATCTTCTTAAGATCCACCCTTATGCCTTTTGCCGATACAACATGCCCCAAAAAGGCAACTGAGTCTAACCAAAACTCACATTTTTGAAAACTTGGCATATAACTGATTATTCATCAAAGTGTGTAGCACACTTCGAAGATGTTGCTCATGCTCCTCTCGACTGCTGGAGTAAATCAAGATATCATTAATGAATACAACCACAAAAGAATCCAAATAAGGCTTGAACACCCGATTCATCAAATCCATAAATGCTGCTGGGGCATTTTCAACCCAGATGACATCACTAGAAATTCGCAATGCCCATACCGAGTTCAAAAAGCTGTCTTAGGGATATCAGATGCCCTAATCTTCAATTGATGGTAACCAGACCTCAAATCAATCTTCGAAAATACCTTGGCACCCTGAAGCTGATCAAATAAGTCATCAATTCTTGGCAACAGATATTTGTTTTTAATAGTTGTTCATGATCAATTACTGAATTGCCAATTAACCTCATGTTAACAAAAGAAATCTCGTTGCAAACCTTCACAATACTGATAACGATATGCGAGGCATGAAGACCTCATAATTATTTAACCGAATTAACGAGTAACATTTAATGCCACCTGGGCGAGCACCTACCTCGTAGGTTAAAACTCAATAATTACAAACATGAATTTTGGAAAATATGCGCGGAGAATTTCATACAAGAATTCTCGAATAAGCCTAACAGGCATGACTCCCTATTAGTACTATAGTACAAATTTAATTTCACAAGTGAGAGCTTAAACACAAGAATTTTCATCACAAGGACCTCGTCCTTATATAACTTTCACCGCAGCTCATAGCCCGGTTTAAACATATCAATTTATTTTTAAAAAGGGAGGATCTAGTCCTCAGTTCTGAATCACAAGTAATATGCATATCGTGCCAATCGAAAATTTTCTATTTTCTCCTTTTAAATAATTTCGGTTACACAAAATCACAACAAATAATGAACCCCACATCGATAGGGCATATAATTCATAATTTGTAATTAATTATCCGTAAATTACATCAAAACTTACCGAAATGAGTAACAGAAAGCCATATTTAGCCTCACAACTCTTATTAGTGACCAACATGGAATGATAGGCGTAGTTATCTCCAGAGAATCTCCTAACTTGAGTAAACACATAAGTAGATTATAGAATTACGAAGCTTTCTCATACGTGGAACACAATAGGAGGACTCGTCTTGATACTCAGAACCGAATCAAGTTAAGGAAATTATTCCTCTCTTTTAAATCGAGGTCGTACCCATAATGAAACCATTTGATGTAACGACCTCCGCCATACCATAAAACAAATATAATAATGGCTGGATCTCCACCTCTAGGACGCCTTCTACCTACTTGTCCTCCACCTCTAACGGTCTGACCTCAACCGCTAGGTACCTGACCCCTGCCATAAGTACCCCTGCCTCCAGATGAGGTACCACCGAAATCACCAAACTGACGAGGCCTCTTATCAGACCTCTGCCCTCTCTCCTGTGCAAGAACCATCTCGATCCTCCTTGCGACATTAGCAGTCGCCTGAAAAGAAATCTCAATTCTGGTCTCCTTGGCCATCTTAAGCCTGATAGGGTGAGTGAGTCCCTCCTTAAACTTCCTCAGTCTCTCTCCCTCAGTAGGTAGTGAAAGGAGAGCATGAAAGGCCAAATCCACAAAACGGGACTCATACTAAGTCACAGTCATACTGCCCTACTGTAGACGGTCAAATTGTTTGCGGAATTCCTCTCTCAGTGTGATAGGGAGGAACTTCTCCAGAAATAGCTGAGAAAACTGCTCCCATGTAAGTGCAGACGATCCAACTAGTCTAGTCAATGTATAATCCCTCCACCACCTCCTGGCGGAACCCGTCATCTGAAATACAGCAAAATCAACCCCATTGGTCTCAACTATACCCATGTTCCGCAACACCTTATAGCAGCATTCTAGATACTCCTGTGGGTCCTCAGAAGGTGTACCACTGAAGTGAACTGGAAATAGCTTGGTAAACTTATCCAGTCTCAATAAGGCCTCATAGACATGTCGGGCCTATCACTGGTCTGTGCCGCAACAACTGGCTGAACTACCCCAATTGGCGGGGCTGCTGAAGTGGCTATGAACCTTCCGGGACCTGAACTGGTCCAATTGGTACATTCCAAACTGTAACCTCCTCCTGAAAATCCACCTAAGGTTCTACAACAGGTGCAGCTGCTCAAGATCTGGATTGAGCTCTACCTCTGCTTCTACCTCGGCCTCTAGCTCCTGTCCGATTGTAAACACAGTGCGTGTTCTCGCCATTTGCGAGAGGACAAGAATAGAAGATTTCAATCGTCAATGATAGAATAAAATCGAACGACATAGTAGAATAGAAGTGAAATTATTCCTAAACTCCATAGCCTCTGAGAGATAAGTACAGACGTCTCCGTACCGATCCTTCAGATTCTACTAAGCTTACTCGTGACTCGTGAGACCTATGTAACCTAGTGCTCTGATACCAACTGTCACTCCCCGAAATTCCCTCCTTCGGACCGTGATGGCGCCTAACATTTCACTTGCTAGGCAAGCCAACGTTAGAATAATATTAACCAATTTTTAAATAATTTTTAAATTATTAATAATCAAGGAAACAAAAGCGGAAGCAAAGTTTGAAATATAGTGAAATAATCCATAAAAATAATGGTGTCTAAATACCATCCCAGAATTAGTGTCACAAGTGCACGAGCTTCTAGAATAAATACAAATAAAGGTCTGAATAAAATAAAACTGTCTGGAAATAAGCACACATCTAAAGTAAAATAGACGGGGACTTCAGAACTGCGGACGCCATGCAGTTATACCTCAAGTCTCCTTCGAATAGTTGAAATCCGAGCAAGTCTATAGCACGCCGCTGGGACCAACTCCGAAATCTACACAAAAAGTACAGAGTGTAGTATCAGTACAACCGACCCCATGTACTGGTAAGTGCTGAGCCTAACCTCGACGAAGTAGTGACGAGGCTAAGGCGGGTCACTTACATTACCTATACGCAATATTAGTAACAACAACAATAATAGAAATAAATCAGGTAATTCATTTATAATAATTGAAGCCAACTCAGCAGTCATAACCAATTTATCATTTCCATCAATTCTGTTGCAACGTGCAACCCGCTCTCACTATATATTCACATTCGGTTCTGTTGCAGCGTGCAACCCCCTCTCACAATATATTCACATTCGGTTCTGTTGCAGCGTGCAACCCGCTCTCCCAATATATTCACATTCGGTCCTGTTGCAGCGTGCAACCCGCTCTCACAATATATTCACATTCGGTTCTGTTGCAGCATGCAACCCCTTCTCACAATATATTCACATTTGGTTCTTTTGCAGCGTGCAACCCGCTCTCACAATATATTCACATTCGGTTCTGTTGCAGCGTGCAACCCGCTCTCACAATAGTTTAAGGGTTCTATTCCCTCAAGTCAAGGTTAACCACGACACTTACCTCGCTTTGTAAATTCCAACCAATTACTCAACCATAACTTTTCCTTTTAAATTTGTCTACGAAAGCTTCAAATCTATTCACAAATAATTTAATATATTCAATACTAATCATAGGAATTAATTCCATATGAATTTACAAATTTTGTGTATAAAAATCCGAAATTCATTAAAATATTTGACAGTGGGACCCACATCTCAAATTCCAGAAAAACTCGCGAAATCCGAACACCCGTTCTGATACGACTTCAACCATACAAAAATTGTCCAATTCCAATATCGAATGGACCTTCAAATCTAAATTTCTCGTTTTTGGAAGATTTTAGAAAAATCTAATTTTTCTTTCATAAATTCACGGATTCATGATATAAATGAGTATGAAATCATGAAATAAAATCAATATAGGATAAGGAACACTTACCCCAATATTTTCCGTGAAAATCGCCCAAATATTCGCATTAACCGAGCTCAAAATGACCAAAATGAGTAAAAATGTTGGATTCTTCGATATATACACTGCCCATGCATTTCCGTACCTGCGGTGCCTGGGCTCGCACATGCGAGCTCGCATCTGCGGAAAGGGGGCTGCCAGCGTATGTCCGCATATGCGTAATTGGTGCGCATCTGCGAACGCGCTTCTGTGAGAAGTTGTCCGCTTCTCCAGATTTCTGCACATGCAGACTTTTGCCCAGCCATGCCCGGGCGCATCTGCGATCGAAGGCTCGCTTCTGCGAACTCGCACCTGCGGTCAAAAATCCGCAGGTGCGATTATAACAGAAGGCAAAAATTATGATTTTGCTTAAGTCCAATTCTTGATCCGATTTCAATCCGTATCACACTCGGGATACCCGGGACCCCGTACGAATATACCAACAAGTCCAATAACATAATACGGACTTACTCGGGGTCTCATATCACGTCAAACAATGCTGAAATTACAATTCACACCCCAATTCAAACTTTGAGTTTTTAACTTTTCATTTGCAAATCTCGTGCCAAAACATATTAAATGAATCCGGAATGACTTCAAATTTGGCACACAAGTCATAAATGACATAACGGAGCTCTTCAAATTTCCAGAATCGGATTCCGGCTCCGATATCAAAAAGTCAACCTTGTGGTCAAACTTGAAAATCTTTTGCCTTTAAATTACTAGTTTCCGTTAAATGGTCATAACTTGAGCTAGGGACCTCCAAATTAAATTTCGGGCATACGCTCAAGTCCCAATACGGAGCTACCGGAACTGTGAAAATACTGATCCGGGTCCGTTTGCTCAAAATGTTGACCAAAGTCAACTCAGTTGAGTTTTAAGGCTCTATTTCACATTTTAATCAATTTTTCACATGAAAACTTTCCGAAAAATTGTACGGACTGTGCACGCAACTCGAGGAATGATAAATGGTGCTTTTCGAAGTCTTAGAACACAAAATTACTTATTAAATTTAATGATGACTTTTTGGATCATCACAGGTCCTGCACAAAAAGTACAGCAAGTGTAGTATGTTTACGTAAACAACGTGTACCCAGTAAGTATTAAGCCTAATTTCGAAGTGGTAGAGACGAGATGGCCGACTTTGACACTCACTACGGGTCAATAATAATAATTAAAAGAAAACTAGAATATATAATTCAGCATGATTCACAGAATATAACAATAATTTATTTAACCAGCAGAAATAATTAAATTCCTTCAAATGCAACAATTCTCAGTATATTAACTAAATTCTTTCAATTCCAATAAATTTCCAGTTTATCAATTAATCTTATTTACAAGAATAACAATAATTCCTTAGCTAACAGGGATAATAATCCTTAAATTCCAAAGATTTTCAAATTTATCAATTAGCTTCACAAGCTACAATAAACTATCAAAGTATCGTATAATTATTATTATTAAGCACGATTTTTGCCGAGGTCGTTCAGCCCGATCTAGAATATTGGGTACACTGCCGAGGGATGTGCGGCACGATCCATAGATGTATCTATCTTGCCAAGGTGTTCGGCCCAATCCACAAGAAAGGAGGACATTTTCTTATGTACCTCCGGAATAAGAGTATTTATTGTAAAATTTATTCGAGAGGATAACAATTTATTTCAACAATTAATTAATCTAAACAAAAATTAAGCACATGAAAATTTCATATTTTTCTACCTTTCATAACAATTCACAATATATACATCAAATATTTTAATTAATAAAGAATACAATTTACACAAGTAATTCATGCTTTGAGTCCTAAACTACCCGGATTTTAGCATTAATAGTAGCTACGTACGGACTCTCGTCACCTCATGCGTACGTAGCCCTCGCAATTAGCAATAATTATTTAATTTAATCACATATGGGGTAAATTTTTCCCCTCACAAGATTAGACAAGAGATTTACCTCAATTTGCTCCAATTTAATCCACTAGAATGCCCTTTCCTCGATTATCCAATTTTGATTGGCTCGAATCTAACCATAAATAATTCGATAGAATCACTAAAATTTATAGGAATCAATTCTATAAGAAATACTTTATTTTCAATAAAAATCCCGAAATTAATTAAAATTTCGTCTGTGGGGCCCACATCTCGGAATCTGGTAAAAGTTATGAAATCCGAAAATCCATTCAATTACGAGTCCAACCATACCAGTTTCACTTAAATCCGACTCCGAATCGATACCGAAATCTCAAAAATTCGTTTCTATGAGATTTCTAAAATTTTCCAAATTTCAATCTCAAAACACTAATTAAATGGTGAAAACAATGATATATTTGTCTATATAGACCAAATCCGAGTTGGAATCACTTACCCCCAAATGTCTTTCCTTGAAAAACTGTCAAAAGTCGCCTCTGCTCAAGCTCAAGTTTGTCAAAATTGGCAAATGGGTCGAATGCCTCTGTTTTTATAACTTACAGATCTGTCTAGTCCGATCAGGGAGCTCGATCAGGGAGCTCGATCAGGGGAGCTCGATCAGGGAGTTCGATCATGGGAGCTCAATCATGGGAGCTCGATCTTGGGAGCTCGATCTTGGGCTCGATCACAGCCCAGAATTTTCAGCAGAAGAGAAAAATTGCAGCAACTGTTTAAGTCCAATTTTTGATCCGTTAACCATCTGAAACTCACCCGAGGCCCTCGGGACCTCAATCAAATATACCAACAAGTCCTAAAATATCATATGAACTTAGTCGAACCTCTAAATCATATCAAACAACGCTAAAACCACGAATCATACCTCAATTCAAGCTTAATGAAACTAAGAATTTTCAACTTCTACATTCGATACCGGAACCTATCAAATCATGTCCGATTGACCTCAAATTTTGCACACAAGTCATAAATGACATAACGGAGCTGTGAAAATTTTCAAAACTGGATTCCGACCCCGATATCAAAAAAGTCAACTCCCCGGTCAAACCTCCAAACTTTAAATTCCCATTTTAGCCATTTCAAGCCTAATTTCACTACGGACTTCCAAATAAAATTCTGATCACGCTTCTAAGTCCAAAATCATCATACGGAGCGGTTGGAATCATCAAAATTCTATTCTGGGGTCATTTGCACATAATTCGACCTACCAGAACTGTCAAAACTCTATTCTAGGGACCTCGGAATTTTATTCGAGGTATACGCCCAAGTCCCAAATCACGATACGGACCTACCATAACTGTCAAAACACTGATCCGAGTCGGTTTGCTCAAAATGTTGACCAAAGTCAACTCCGTTGAGTTTTAAAGCTCTAATTCATATTTTAATCCATTTTTCACATAATAACTTTCCAAAAAATTTTACGGAATGCGCACGCAAGTCGAGAAATGATAAATAGTGCTTTTTGAGGTTTTAGAACATAGAATTAATCATTAAATTTAAAGATGACATTTTGGATCATCACATTCTCCACCTCTAAAACAAACGTTTGTCCTCGAACGGGTTTGGAATTATACCTGAAGTGCTGAATAAGTGTGGATATCTGCTCCGCATGTTTTTCTCGGCCTCCCAAGTGGCTTCCTCGACTGGTTGTCCCCTCCACCGGACTTTAACTGCAGAAATCCTCTTGGACCTCAACTGGCGAACATGTTTATCAATAATGGCAACTGGCTCCTCTTCATAACCTAAGCTATTATCTAGCTGAACTGTGCTGAAGTCTAACACATGTGATAGGTCGGCATGATACTTCCGGAGCATAGATACATAGAAAACCGGATGAACTCCCGATAGGCTGGGAGGCAATGCAAGCTCATAAGCAACCTCCCCAACTCCTTTCAATACCTCAAATGGGCATATAAACCTTGGGCTCAATTTTCCCCTTTTCCCAAATCTCATGATTCCCTTCATCGGCAAAACTTTCAAGAGAACTTTTTCACCTGTCATAAAGGATAAATCGCGCGCTTTCTGATCTGCGTAACTCTTCTGTCTGGATTGTGCTGTACGAAGTCGCTCCTGAATCAACTTTACCTTTTCCAAGGCATCTTTTACCAAATCAGTACCATATAACTTAGACTCACCGGGCTCAAACCACCCGATGGGCAAACGACATCGTCGACCATACAAAGCCTCAAATGAAGCCATCTCGATGATGGATTGGTAACTGTTGTTATAAGAAAACTCGGCCAAAGGCAAGAAACGATCCCACTGACCTCCAAAGTCAATCATACATGCCCTGAGCATATCCTCCAAAATCTGAATTGTCCTCTCTGACTGCCCATCGGTCTGCAGATGAAAAGTTGTGCTGAGCTCTACACAGGTCCCCAACTCACTCTATACTACTCTCTAGAAATGTGAAGTAAACTGAGGACCTCTATCTGATATGATAGAAATTGGCACACCGTGCAACCGAACTATCTCCTGAATATAAATTTGGGCCAACCTCTCTGAAGTATACTTAGTCACAACCAGAATGAAATGTTCTAACTTGGTCAACCTGTCGACAATGACCCAAACTACATCAAACTTCCGCAAGGTCCGCGGCAACCCAACTATAAAGTCCATAGTGATGTGTTCCCACTTCCACTCCAGTATAGTCATCTGCTGAAGTAGGCCACCTGGCCTCTAGTGCTCATATTTAACTTGCTGACAATTTAGACACCTAGCTACATGCTCAACAATGTCCTTTTTCATTCGTCGACACCAATAATGCTGTCTCAGGTCACGATACATCTTCGTAGCACCTGGATGAATAGAATACCGAGAACTGCGTGCCTCCTCTAGGATCATTTTCCTCAATCCATCCACATTATGAACACATAGACGACCTTGGAGTCACAGAACACCATTCGTACCAATAGTAACTACCTTGGCACCACCTCGTTGTACCGTTTCACGAAGAACCATCAAGTGTAGGTCATTATACTAGCGAGCCTTGATCTTCTCAAATAGTGAAAATTGGGCCACAACACATGCAAGAACTCAGCTGGGCTCTGAAATATCTAGCCTCACAAGTCTGTTAGCCAAGGACTGAATATCCGAGGCTAATGGCCTTTCCTCTGCTGAAATGAAAGCCAAACTACCCATACTCTCTGCATTTCTGCTCAAGGCATCTGCAACCACATTTGCTTTGCCCGGATGATACAGGATAGTAATATCATAATCTTTTAGTAACTCCAGCCATCTACGCTGCCTCAAATTTAGGTCCCTCTGCTGAACAAATGCTACAAACTGTGATGATCAGTGTAAACTTCACAAGACACCCCATAAAGATAATGCCTCCAAATCTTAAGAGCGTGAACAATTGCAGCTAACTCCAAATCATGTACCAGATAATTCTTTTCGTGGGGCTTCAGCTGACGTGAAGCATATGTAATAACTTGCCCTTCCTTCATTAATACACAACCCAAGCCGACGCGTAAAGCGTCACAATACACTGTATACATCCCCGATCCGGAAGGCAACACTAACATTGGTGTTGTAGTCAATGTTGTCTTGAGCTTCTGAAAGCTCACCTAACAATCATTGGACCGTTGGAACGGAGCACCCTTCTGGGTTAATTTGGTCAAAGGTGCTGTAATAAATGAAAAACCTTCCACGAACTCATGATAATAACCTGCCAAACCCAGAAAACTCCTAATCTTAAGTGGTACGATGCCAATTCTGAACTGCCTCAATATTTTTGGGATCAACTTTAATACCGTCGCCCGATACAATATGTCCCAAAAATGCTACAGACTCAAGCCAGAACTCACATTTAGAGAACTTAGCATATAGCTTTTGTTCCCGCAATGTCTGAAGCACTATTCTCATATGCTGCTCATGATCCTCCTTACTGTGCGAGTAGATCAAGATGTCATCAATGAATACGATGACAAACAAATCAATATATGGCCTGAATACCCTGTTCATCAAATCCATAAACACTGTCGGGGCGTTAGTTAAACCGAAGGAAATCACCAGAAACTCATAATGACCATATCTAGTCCTAAAAGTAGTCTTCGGGACATCCAAAAACTGAATCTTCAACTGATGGTACCCCGACCTCAAGTCGATCTTAGAAAATACCATAGCACCCTACAACTGGTCAAATAGATCATCAATACGCAGCAACGAGTACTTGTTCTTAATAGCGACTTTGTTCAATTGGCGATAATCAATACACATCCGTATTGTTCCATCCTTCTTTTTCACAAATAATACCGGTGCACCCTAAGGTGATACACTCGGTCTGACGAATCCTTTGGCTAGTAACTCTTCAAGTTATTATTTTAATTCTTTCAATTCTTTCAGAGCCATGCGATATAGTGGGATAGATATAGGTTGGGTATCTGGAGCCAAGTCAATACAAAAATCAATATCACGATCAAGTGGCATACCTAGAAGATCTGAAGGAAATACATCGGAGAACTACCGAACTATAGGCACTGAATCAATAGCCGGAGTCTCTGCAGTAGTATCCCGAACATAGGCTAGATAAGTCAAACAACCCTTCTCAACCATGTGTTGAGCCTTTATACAAGAAATAGCTCGATTAAATGAACTAACAGACGAACCCTTCCACTCCAGCTTAGGTAATGCTAGAATAGCCAGGGTAATAGTATTGGCATGGCAATCTAGAATAACATGATATGGAGATAACCAGTCCATGCCCAGAATAATTTTAAAATCGGTCATCTCAAGCAATAGGAGATTTGCTCTAGTTTCATAACCACAGAATGTAATAATACAGGACTAGTAGATTCGGTTCACATTAATAGAATCGCCCACAAGAGTGGACACATAAACATGAGTGCTCAAGGACTCACAAGAAACACCCAGGAATGGAGCAAATATAGATGACACATATGAATACGTAGATCCTGGATTGAATAATACTGAGGCATATTTGCCGCAAACAGAAATAATACCTGTAATCACGGCATCTGAGGCCTCTGCATCTGATTTGGCCGGAAAAGCATAAAATCGAGCTGGAGCGCCAACTAGATGACCTCCACCTCTAGGACGACCTCTACCCTCATGTCCTCTACCTCTAGGTGGTCGGGCGACTGGTGGAGCAACTAGTCCGGTAATCATAGGTTGCTTACCCTGTTTTACTAGTTTACCCCGAAGCCTGGGGTAAAATCTTCGTATGTGACTGGGATCTCCGCATTCGTAACAACTCTGCGGTGCAATAAGCCACTGACAAGAGGTCTGGCCCTGGGGACCTGAATACCCACGGGAAGAACCCTGAATAGCTGGTGGGCGATAAGAACTCTCTGGTATAACACTGAAATAAGGTTGTACTGGAGCTCCCCGAGGAGGCGGTGGTGCTAGATATGGGGCCCTGCTGGACTGCCCTCTCACGAACTGATCTCTGCCCCCAGACAGAGAACCTCTGAACTCTCCAGAATACCTGAACCGCTTATCTCTCATACCCTGCTCTCGGCTTCACTGACGTACACCCTCAATCCTGCGGGCTATCTCCACGACTAGATCATAAGAAGTAGCCATCTCAACCCCTCGAGCCATAGTGGCCTGAATGCCAGTATGTAAACCCGCAACAAACCTCTGCACTCTCTCCGCCTCAGTAGGGAGTATCATAAGTGCATGGCGAGATAACTCAAAAAACCTCGCCTCATAATTGGTCATTGATATCTGACCCTGTTGGAGCTGCTCAAACTGAAACCTCAAGTCTTTCCTCTGGGAGGGTGGAATATAAATGTCCAGGAAGATACGGGTGAACCTGTCCCAAGTTATGGGAGGAGAATCTGCTGGTCTGCCAAGAACATAAGACTGCCACCATCTACGGGCTCTGCCCTCTCGTTGAAAAGTAGCAAAGTCTACCCCATGAGACTCCAATATCCTTATGTTGTACAGTCTATCCTTGCACCGATCAATGAAATCCTGGGGATCCTCGTGTCGCTCACCCCCAAAGACAGGAGGATGTAGTCTAGTTCATCTGTCCAATAGTTTCTGAGGGTCAGCAGCTACAGGTGGCCTGGACTCAAGTGTAGCTGCTGCCACTGGCTGGGCTCCACCCACAGGTAGTGCACCCTAGGTCTGATATACAGCAGCTGCCTGTCCATGGGCCTGTGCGGTAAGGGTTTGTGCTCCTCCGCCCGCCTGATATGTGGCTGGGTCTGCCGGAAATAAACCGGCCCGAGTCATATTGTCGATGAACCGTAACATACGACCCATGACATCCTGAAATCCTGGTGCAGATGTGAAATCCACCGGAGCTGGCTCTGCCACAGGCACCTCACCTTGTTCCTCAATAATGGGATTCTCTGATGTACCCACTGGCGGCATAACTAGAACAGTCCTGGGACGTCCTCGCCCTCTACCATGGGCTGGAGCCCTCCCTCGGCCTCTAGCAACTGGGGGAGTAGCTCTTCCCTGGTCTGGAACCTCATTAGAGCGCGTTCTCACCATTTGTGAGAGAATAAAAGAAGGATATTTATTATTACATTAATTTCACGATGGAATATGAAGAAAGGTAGTTTCCTAACACCCTATAGCCTCTCAAAAATAAGTACAGACGTCTCTGTACCGATCCGCAAGACTCTATTAGGCCTGCTCATAACTTGTGAGACTTACGTGAACCTAGTACTCTGATACCATGTTGTCACGACCCAATTTCACCTATAGGTCGTGATGGCGCCCAACACTACAGCTAGGCAAGCCAACTGATAAATTAAACGTATATTGATTAAACTTTTAATCCAAGAAAATAATAAACTACCAAATTCTACCAATGTGTGTGCCAAGACCTAGTGTCACAAGTGTATGAGCATCTAGTAAATTATACAAAACCTCAAATACTGTCTGAAATAAAAATAAACAGAATGAAAAAAAAATACAAGGAGAGACACTGGTAGCTGCAGAACGGCTCAGAAAGGTAGCTCACCACTATGCCCCTGGATAACGTGGGTGTAAGACGGTAGGTCCCCCACTAGTACTTGCCTCAGGTCCGGCATAAAAAGTGCAGCAAGTATAGTATGAGTACGTAAACAATGTGTACCCAGTAAGTATCAAGACTAATCTCGAAGTGGTAGAGACGAGATGGCCGACTTTGACACTCACTACAGGTCAACAATAATAATTGAAATAAAACTAGAATATATAATTCAGCATGATTCACAGAATATAACAATAATTTATTTAACCAGCAGAAATAATTAAATTCCTTCAAATGCAACAATTCTCAGTATATTAACTAAATTCTTTCAATTTCAATAAATTTTTAGTTTATCAATTAATCTCATTTACAGGAATAACAATAATTCCTTAGCTAACAGGGATAATAATCCTTAAATTCCAAGGATTTCCAAATTTATCAATTAGCTTCGCAAGTTACAATAAACTATCAAAGTATCGTGTAATTATTATTATTAAGCACGATTTCTGCCGAAGTCGTTCGGCCCGATCCAGAATATTTAGTACACTGCCGAGGGACGTGCGGCACGATCCATAGATGCATCTATCCTGCCGAGGCGTTCGGCCCGATCCACAAGAAAGGAGGATATTTTCTTATGTACCTCCGGAATAAGAGTATTTATTGTAAAATTTATTCGAGAGGATAACAATTTATTTCAACAATTAATTAATCTAAACAAAAATTAAGCATATGAAAATTTCATATTTTTCTACCTTTCATAACAATTCACAATATATACATCAAATATTTTAATTAATAAAGAATACAATTTACACAAGTAATTCATGCTTTGAGTCCTAAACTACCCGGACTTTAGCATTAATAGTAGCTACGTACGGACTCTCGTCACCTCGTGCGTACGTAGCCCCCACAATTAGCAACAATTATTTAATTTAATCACTGATGAGATAAATTTTCCCCCTCACAAGATTAGACAAGAGATTTACCTCAATTTGCTCCAATTTAATCCACTAGAAGGCACTTTCCTCGATTATCCAACTTTGATTGGCTCAAATCTAACCATAAATAATTCGATAGAATCACTAATATTTATAGGAATCAATTCTATAAGAAATACTATATTTTCAATAAAAATCTCGAAATTAATTAAAAATTCGTCTGTGGGGCCCACATCTCGGAATCTGGCGAAAGTTATGAAATCCGACAACCCATTCAATTACGAGTCCAACCATACCAGTTTAACTCAAATCCGACTCCGAATCGATACCGAAATCTCAAAAATTCGTTTCTATGAGATTTCTAAAATTTTCCAAATTTCAATCTCAAAACACTAATTAAATGGTGAAAATAATGATATATTTGTGTATATAGACCAAATCCGAGTTGGAATCACTTACCCCAAATGTCTTTCCTTGAAAATCTGTCAAAAGTCGCCTCTTCTCAAGCTCAAGTTTGTCAAAAATGGCAAATGGATCGAATGCCTCTGTTTTTATAACTTACAGATCTGTCCGGTCCGATCAGGGAGCTCGATCAGGGAGCTCGATCAGGGGAGCTCGATCTTGGGAGCTCGATCTTGGGAGCTCGATCTTGGGGTCGATCACAGCCCAGAATTTCCAGTAGAAGAGAAAAATTGCAGCAGCTGTTTAAGTCCAATTTTTGATCCGTTAACCATCCGAAACTCACCCGAGACCCTCGGGACCTCAACCAAATATACCAACAAGTCCTAAAACATCATACGAACTTAGTCGAACCTCTAAATCACATCAAACAACGGTAAAACCACGAATCATACCCCAATTTAAGCTTAATGAAACTAAGAATTTTCAACTTCTACATTCGTTGCCGGAACCTATCAAATCATGTCCGATTGACCTCAAATTTTGCACACAAGTCATAAATGACATAACAGAGCTGTGAAAATTTCAGAACTGGATTCCGACCCCTATATCAAAAAGTCAACTCCTCTGTCAAACCTCCAAACTTTAAATTCCCATTTTAGCCATTTCAAGCCTAATTTCAATACGGACTTTCAAATAAAATTCCGATCACGCTCCCAAGTCCAAAATCATAATACGGAGCTATTGGAATCATCAAAATTCTATTCCGGGGTCGTTTGCACATAATTTGACATCCGGTCACTATTTGAACTTAAACTTTTAATTTTTCATCAAAATTCCGTATCTCGGGCTAAGGACCTCGAAATTTGATTCCAGGCATACGCCCAAGTCTTAAATTACGATACGGACCTACCAGAACTGTCAAAACACTGATCCAAGTCCGTTTGCTCAAAATATTGAACAAAGTCAACTCAGTTCAGTTTTAAAGCTCTAATTCATATTTTAATCCGTTTTTCACATAAAAACTTTTCGGAAAATTTTACGGACTGCGCATGCAAGTCGAGGAATGATAAATAGTGCTTTTCGAGGTCTTAGAACACAGAATTAATTATTAAATTTAAATATGACATTTTGGATCATCACATTCTCCACCTCTAAAACAAACATTTGTCCTCGAATGGGTTTAGAATTATATCTGAAGGGCTGAATAAGTGTGAATATTTGCTCCGCATGTTTTTCTTGGCCTCCCAAGTCGCTTCCTCGACTGGTTGGCCCCTTCACCAGACTTTAACTGCAGAAATCCTCTTGGACCTCAACTGGCGAACCCGTTTATCAATAATGGCAACTGGCTCCTCTTCATAACCCAAGCTATTATCTAGCTTCCGTTGTTGGTTTATAAAAAAAATGGCTTGAATTGTTATAAAATCGGCTTACCTAGTCTTAGAGACTAAGTGCCATCACGACGCCTGTGGAGGGATTTTGGGTTGTGACAGAAGAAACCCTAAGCAGTAGTAAGAAATAAAGCGCCACAACAACTCACTACTGTAAAACACGATAAACTACAATCATGCCTCTCTATAACAACATTCTTATATAACAGTCATTCACTATAAAAGCCTTGTTTTCCTCGAAATCGATTTTTTAAGTTATATTTTACCTCTCTGTAATAGCTTTTTACCTATAACAGCAACAACCATATTTATAGCAGAATGCTCTTTGTAAATTACCCCTCTATAAAAGCCATATAGAATCTTTAAGGTTACTAATAATAATCCTAAAAATATGTACACAATATTTTCCATTAAACAAAGTTTCTATTTTGTATAAGACATAAGATATTAATATTTGCACATGATACCTTTTTCATTGGACAAATGCCAAAAAAGTTTTAGATAGAAGATTTAACTGTTAAGCTCTTAGATTGTCTTTAAGAGAGAAAGCTATTGGATACTTTTTTGCTAAAAAATTGGACATAATCTTCGTCAATTCAAGTGTTATATCGCTAGTAAGATAATGAAACCTACAAAACAGGCTACAATTACAAAGTTCTTCTATTAATCTTGAAAGAATTTTTTCTAAATAGCTTTTATAGAGTTTAAATCTTTACACCTTTAGTTATGAATTTATTAATAATATATTAGCTTTCTTCAATATTTAACAAGTGAAATATGCATATCTTTTGAGATTTAAAATTTGAATACTTTTCTTATCTTTTATATGTAACATTGGAAAAGGAAAAATAGTTAGTTTTTGGATAATATTTATCTATAACGGCCAAAAAATATTTAAACCTCAAATATTGTTATAGGTGTATAACAACCATTCACTTTAAAACCAAAAAATATCGGAACAAACAAACTTGTTATAGAGAGGGTTGATTGTACCTTGAAATATGCTCACAAATACCGTATGAATTTACCGTCACCTTTATTTTCACAACGAAGGAGAAGAAGAAGATGAAGAAACAAAAGGAGGAGAAAAAGGCCTGAAATTATCTAAACTTTGGGTAAAAAATTTAAAAAGTGGGGATAGGGCACCTCGTGCAATTTTTAGGGTAAACGACACAATTACCCACAAAAACCAAACTAATTACCCTTGCTTACTCACTTTTTTTTCTTATAAATCTAATTACCCTTCCTACCCATTATAGCTTTTGTGGGTTATTGCCTCTTTTTTCTCCTTTTCTTTTTTATTTCTCTTATTCTTTTCTTTTTTCCTTCTTTTTCCGTTCATTTTATTTTTGGCCCAAATCACATTATTTTTTATTTTTTTCATCATAATTTAATTCCACACTCAATTTTGGCTCCTTTTTTTTTCATTTTTCTTCTTTCTTTCATTTTGTTGATTTTCATTATTTCTTGTTTCTTTTCTAATTTTATTTAACTTTTTTTTCTTTCATTTACTCTTTTCCTCCATAATTTAATTTCATTTAATTTTTTGCTCTTTTATTATTATTATTATTATTATTATTATTATTATTATTATTATTATTATTATTATTATTATTATTATTATTATTTTATACAATAAAAAAGATAACTGATATAGTAAACATTCGTTCACTTTTTTTTAAAAATAATTGACATAGTATACCTTTTGTCTTTCTTATCTCATTTTTTGTAATGACTCGCCTGGTCGTTTTGAATGTATTAGCCCCGACCCTCTATTTATTGCCTTCTTTGTGTGTTACTGTGGTTACGTGACTTGCCGGGAGGTTTGGTTTTTAGTTTCAGAGTGAAATAGGACACATAGTCTCTATAAATGGAAGTTTAAGTCGTAGGAGTTGACCATAGTTCGAATTTTGTAAAGACGACTCCAGAATGGAGTTTTGATGGTTCCAATAGCTCTGTATGGTGATTTTGGTCTTAGGAGTGTGTCTGTATATTGATTTGGAAATCCGTAGGTCAATTCGGCGTTAATTGGTAAAAGTTGGAAAGTTGGATGATTTTTGGAAGGTTTGATCGGGAGTGGACTTTTTAATATCGGTGTCGGATTCCGATTCTGGAAGTTGGAGTAGGTCCGTAATGTCAATTATGACTTGTGTGCAAAATTTTAGGTCAATCGGACTTGATTTGATAGGTTTCGACATCAGATGTAGAAGTTAGAAGTTCTAAAGTTCTTTAGGCTTGAATCGAGGCGCAATTCGTGTAGCATTGTTTGATGTGATTTGAAGGCTCAACTAAGTTCGTATGATGTTTTAGGACTTGTTGGTATATTCGGACGGGGTCCCGGGGGCCCTAGGTGTGATTCGGATTGAATCCGGAATAAATTTTGGACTTGTGCAAATGCTGAAGCTCCCAACTTCTAGTGTTATTGCACCAGCGGTGGGGTTGGCTGCAGATGCGGGCTCGCAAAAGTGAGCATTTCCCCGCAGGAGAAAAGCTGGCTTGGCCCAGCTGGTATCGTAGGTGCGAGGTGAGAGCCACATCTGCGCATCCGCAGATGCGGAGGTGCTATTACAGAAGCAGATGAGGCTGGCCTAGGCTATGGTCACAGAAGCGAAAGGTTCTCTGCAGAAGCGGGCTCGCACAGAAGAGGAAATTCTTGCCATAAGTGGAATCTGCACCTGTGATGGTTTTTCGCAGGACCTCAGGTGCAGAGTCGCAGGTGCGACTGAGAGCCCGCAGATGCGAAATCGCTGGGCAGAAAAGGGCTAAGTTTGAGGGTTAGATTTCATTATTCATTTTTGGGCCTAGAGATCTCGGTTTGTGGAGATTGTTCAAGGGTTTTGCAAGGAAATAATTTGGGTAAGGATTCTTAACTCATTTTTGATTAATTCCCACGATTCTATTGTTTTTTCTTCATTTAATTAGTGTTTCTAGTTGGAAATTGGAAGAAAAATTGGGAAAACTTCTTAGGCTAAAATTTGGGGATTTGAAAGGCGATTTGAGGTCAGATTTGAGTAATTCTTGTATGGTTGGACTCGATATCGAATGGGTGTTTGAATTTTATAATTTTGGTCGAGTTCCGAGACATGAGCCCGAGTGGACTTTTTGGAGCGATTTTCAATTCTTTGCTAAAGTCGTAGTTTCATTATTTAAATTAGTTTCTTATAGTTATATTTATAGTATGTAATTGTTTTGGCTAGATTCGAGCCGATCGGAGTTGGAAAATCGAGGGAAAGGCCTTCTTATTGATTGATTGGGCGAGGTTTGAGGTAAATGACTTGTCTAACCTTGTGTGGGGGAAATTCCCCTTAGGATTCGATACTGTTATGGTATTTGCAATACATGAAGGCCGTGTACGCGAGGTGACGAGTGCGTACTCGGGCTAGATGTTGAAAATCTAATTTTTGCTAAATAGTTCCTTTTTATTTCCTTAATTGAGTTACTCTAGCACATTTAGTCATCATGTTTAGCCTAATGTCACATGTCTACGTGTCTTATCTCTTACTTGCAATTTGTGAAACATGCTTAGTTGAATTAGTTGCTTTTCTTTGATTTCGTATTCATTCTTTAACTGTAGGATTCATTGCTATAATTTCATTGTTCTATTTGTTATGTGTTATTTTCATGATTTTTGTTGAGATTACTGTTTGGTTGTGGCACGAGGTTTTTGTCGTGCAGAGTGTTATTGTGGAACGAGGTTTCTGCCGTGCGGAGTGGTATTATGGCATGAGGTTTCTGTCGTGCGGAGTATTATTGTGGCACAAGGTTTCTGTCATGCAGAGTGTTATTGTGGCACGGGGTTTCTGTCATGTGGAGTGTTATTTTGGCGCGAGGTTTCTATCGTGCGGTTATCATTGTTTGCACGAGGTTTTTGTCGTGCCGTTGTGAGATATTTACTTTTGGAACTACGAGGCGGTACCTCGGGAGTGCCCCTGTTCTTTACCTCTATTTGCTGTTTTGTTGTTGTTGTAGTTTCTTAACTTATAAGATTCTTGTTTCATTACATGTTGTAGTTGTCTTCTTGAATCCCGTGTTGTTATCTTCTGTGAATTTCTATTTTTACACTTCTCTCTCATTCATCACATTATTATATCTTCCGCCCTTTTTTTTTACTATTACTTCCAGTAGGGACCTGATCTGCCCTCGTCACTACTCTACCGAGGTTAGGCTTGGCACTTACTGGGTATTGTTGTGGTGTACTCATAATACATTTCTGCATATCTTTTTGTGCAGATCCGGGTACTTCCTACCAGGCCAGGTACCAATGAGCTAGCCCGTGCGTGGAGACTTCAAGGTATATCTGTCAGCGTCCGCAGACCTCAGAGTCCCCCTCTATCTTTATTATGTTGTTTTTCTTATTCTCATTAGACTATGATGCATAGAGATATTTAGCATTTCTCTTTAGAGCTTGTGACTTATTTCTACCGGGTTTTGGGAGTTGTAACTATTTTGAATCAAAGTTTTTATTTATTCAGATGTTGAGGTTTGAGTTTCAGCTTTATATTCAGTTATTCCGCATAATTGTTAGGCTTACCTAGTCTTAGAGACTAGGTGCCGTCACGACATCCTACGGAGAAAAATTGGGGTCGTGACATTCTTTTTCTCTAATTTAGTTATTAGAACAAGTTATTGATGGTAGGCTATAATCTCGTATTTTAGTTGCCTATTTGCACTCTAATTCACTGCACCTTACTTGTGTTGAGCTATATTGATAGTATTTTGCACTAATTAAGTGTTTTATGCCTTGTAGGAGCGATTCTGAGTTATGGAGATGTTGTGGAGCTAATTCGAGTTATTTGAAGCTTTGAAGTCTGAGTAAAATGCCAAGAAACTAAGTCGGGATCGTGCTCGGGGGTCAATGGATAAGTAGAGCACTTAATGGGAGATAAAAGAGTTGAGCAGGAGCAAAATTCAGATGCACGACCGCGCATGAGAGCACGCAAGTGACACAGTACTCTTCCAGACACGCGCGGCCATGAGCGCGGTTGTTGATTCCCGATTTTCTCCTCATATTTTTCATATATATATATATATATATATATATATATATATATATATATATATATATATATATATATATATATATATATATATATATATATACACCTTCAAAATAGCGCATATGACTCATCATTTGATTTACAAGCATACACAAGTATTTTCATAATTTTCCATGATTTTTAAAGATTTTAAACCAATTTATTTCTGTATTTTTATTGTATAAATATCCAATAATTATCCTCCAAATTATTTTATGATGATTTAATTATCTTAACTTATCATTTACACCAATATGAGGTTTAAATATTTTCAAGACATTTCTTATAATTACATTTGCATTTTTCTAGGGCCAAATTGCAAATTTTGCAATAATAGCCCATATGCATGTATAATTACATTATTTATGCAGAAAATAACTTTTTATATTTTTATAATGTTAAATAATTGTTTTTAATCATTTTCATGCACAAATGATAATTTTGATATTTATTAATTACTTTTATAAATTATTTATTTATTAAACATTGGGTATTTAAAATCTAACCCTAAATTCCTTTTAATATCGGACCTAACTACCTAATCCCATCCCAATAACCCTTGAGCCCAAACCAATTAACCCAATACCATACCCGGTCGCGACCCATTTCACTAACCCGACCCAGAACCCCTGCCTAATCGTGGTCGTTGATCTCTGAGATCAACGGCCCATATTACACCCGCCTTTTAAATTATACCCGAACCCCCCTAAACCCTAAACCATTCGCTGCATCATCCTCCGCCCTCAAACTCTCTCAAACTCCCCTTCTCTCTCTGCCAAACCCTAGCCATCTCCCCCCCCAGTTTTCTCTCCTAATCCCACCGATCATGGGATTCCATGGCCGCTTCTTGCCATATTCGACTCCCCCTTGGTACTGGAACCTTCTATTTACCGCTTGCCTAAACATGGCAAGCGGATTTCATCGATTTCGAACAAAAGCTGATTCATTTCCTTGTCTTTTTCCGTCTATATTCATTCTTGTTCGTTTGTGGTATAAATCTCTGTGCATTTCTGTGATTCCTACTCACCCTAAAATTAGGGTTTCAGATTCTTTTAAATCGAACCAAATCTAGTTCGATTCTTTGATTTTAAAAGGTATTTATGTCTATGTTTATCTTATTCTATGCAGCATGTGATTTTCACCTTTTATTTATTTTTTGGTTTTTGCCGATTTTACATTTTCCCTAAAATTAGGGTTTGAGATTTTTCTCTTTTCCTTATTGATTTGATTGCATGCGATGATTCTTTCCTTTCTCATGTTTGATTGATGATTTTCCTTATTTGGATATTAATTTCTACTACTATATAAACCCCTCCCCATTCCCCTTTTTGGGACATACTTGAATCGTGAATATTTACTAAAAACTGAATTTATCGCACTTTGTTCTCTAAATACTCTTGTTCTATATTCTGGTTCCTGGCCGGCTGAAAGCCAAGGCCAGAAATTCCGGGTTCTTGATACTGTGGACTTTGTTCTTTCTTGTTTTTCGTTTAACTGGTGAGTTGCTGAACTTACGTCACTTCATTCCTATTTACCTATCATTAGCATGTGTTTTCACTTCTAAAGGTTGTTTTTCAATATGTTTCTGGGTTGTTCTCTTATGCAATCCTGACTGTCTTACTTCAATTCTAGGCCTTTCTAATCTAAAATGACATAACGCTTGTAGTTTGAGACATGTTTAGACCTGCTTTAAGTTGATTAATTTCTTTTTAAGTCTGCCTAGCCTATGTGTTACTGATGTTTAGAACCTTTGCACTTTAGCCATCTCGTGTTTAAATTTGCTATTAACCCTGTTACTTGAACATGCTTTCATATCCCCTTTTATGGATTAGATGACTAAGCATGAAGTTATTCACTAAGTGTTTAGCATAAGTCTGTTTCTGAACTTGCTGTGATGACATGTAGCATGTTTGATCCTGTATGCTTCTACCATGACTTCACTTCCCAATAGTGGACTTAATTTGTTCTCATTCTTTTAAGTTCTGTTTCCAATTGATATGATCCCTTCTTGGGACACTAGCATCTACACTTAGCATAATCTGAACCCCTTTTTTTCTAAATATGAGTCTGTGTACATCAATCTTGCAAACCTGTCTTGTTAGTATATGCATTATATGTTGAACTTGTTTTTCAGAAACTTTGTTAAGTCTGTTCTCAAAACCTAAGCATGTTCTACTACCTGTTCATGTGCTCAATTTGAATCTGCTTGTATCCCTCAGTGTTGTCCCTTAACCTTAGTTTATTCCCTTATTGCCTGGTCTTTTTTGAGTTCTTATTCATAGTCAGCTGAAAGCCAAGGCTAATTAGGTTCTATCATTTGACCTCTCTAGTGTGAGCACTGCTCGGGGTCCAATTGAGACCCTTGTGAACTCTGACACACTAGGATTTGGTCCTTAGGCTTTCTCTGAATTTCCCCTATCAACCTCCCTAGTGTGAGCACTGCCATGGGTTCTTGAAACCCTTGGGAACTATGACACACTAGGGCCATGGTTCTAATGCTCAACTCTGCCCTGTGCCCACTACGTGAATCACTTGATTCCTCGCTGCCTTATGCCCATGAGGATGTAATTTTGGGCTGTTATGAACAATGAGAATGAAGGCATGGCCGGGTGTATCTTTGGGCCTGTTGTAGGCTCCCTATTGCTATTCTACTTTGTAATTCATTCTAATCATTTTGGGCTTGTAATAATTCTTGTAATAACATTTGGGGTATTAGTGAAATTGGGAAAGGGATTTTTATCTTATATTTGCAATCAATGGGGTAGGAATCCTACCTATAGGTTCAATAATGTGTGTTTAGTTATCGTGTGTTAGAAATCATGCCTATATGTATCTTATTATGTTCAGTCATTATATGTTAGCAATCCGTCCTATGGTTTCAATACTTGGTTCAATTGTGTTCTATTTCTTCTTATTAGAAACCATGCCTATAGGAAATCACACACTTCACTTAACCTGCTTAATACCTGCACATTATTCAAAAGCATGATCGTTTCACTAAATATTTTACCTACTCGTATGCCTATTTCTGTCTGATTATTAGATATCATGCCTATAGGGAATGAATGCTAATAACAGTTCTTTCAATCTGCACCACGCTCAATAGATATCATGCCTATGGGATTTTAATTACTTAAAATCGCTATTGCATCATATTTTCCATCTAGAAAGCATGCCTATAGGAGCTAACATATGAGAATCAGTTCCAATCACTAGTCTCTAGAAATCATGCCTATAGGACATCACCACTCGCTCTTCAAACGTTGTTATCCATGTGATTATAAGGAGGCATAAGTAATTTTGAGCATTTCCAATAAGTTTTATTGACCCTACTGCGTGAATCACATAGAGATCATGTCTATATGTTTAATAAACTACAACCTATAGTCTCAATAATCAGCGTGTAATACCAAATGCTCCTAAACTGTATAGTCGCTTAGAAATCATGTCTATAGGTTTCATGACCTCCATAATCTGCAAATCAGTTAACTTGGGACAGCAGCACCACATATACGATATTGAATTCGGCATCACCTAGAATCCATGCATATAGGTGGCGACTCTTCTCTTTTAATACTCCTCCTATTTAAAAGAGTTGTCACGACATCGAGGCCCACTTTTCGCGAGAAAAAATGGGGCGCGACAATATGGCGACTCTACTGGAGATATATTTAGGCTTTTACCATTACGAACTTGGTCTATATGAATTAGTCTCTCTCGATAAGCGTGCCTTTATTATTTTGCTGATACTTGAACATCCCGCTCCCATTCTCCCTTTTATTGCTACATGCACACCCTCTTCCCTATTTCCCCTTTTATATGAACTTACATGCAACTCTTCGCTTAATCTGGTTACAATATGTATTCCATTGGCTCCAACTTTTAAATTTTGTTATATCATGACTTTCCCAATCCTTACCCCTTTATTGCTTTATTACAATTCTTTTTATATTATACGAAACTAACTTCTTCCTTGTTTTTCTTTCTTTTCTCTCCTTACATTTATTAAATACTGCATTTATCATTTTTATCATGCAAAATACTTGACAACGTGTTGTTTTATCTTTGCACAAAGCATGCTCTACATCATATTCCACCCGTGCGCAATTAATATCATAGCGGCACTTGATGAGTGTCTGCGCTCTTCCTATATTACCCTTTTTTAATTTGAAAAGGCTTATTTGCGGTAAAACTAGTCGATCAGCGGTGCCATCGACAGTTCCGTGCCTTTCCCTCTCAAGTTGTCCACTTGAGGGTTCCGGTCTAGACTCTCATAGAAACCCCACTCTGATGTTAACTATGCATGCATCATGTCTAAACCTAGTATGGGTTAGTACGCTGTCCGCATAATAACTCTCTAAGGCAAGCCTTGTCCAAAGCCCTCCTGAATTTTCTTAAAATTCCAATGGGTACTATCATGATATGTACATTATTTGGAGAAAACGTGCTGATATGCTAATCATTAATGTGTAAATAGTCGAATCTAGAGGGGGAAAGGGCTAACTTTATTTATTTTGCAGAAATGAGGCACGAAGTCCCCAAGTTCGGCATGGTTCAGAGTATCCCACCTTTGTTGCTAGATTGATGGTAAAATCTCTCGCCAAGCAACAAAAACTATGTGAGAAGAATTCTTAGAAATTTACCTTCTTTGTTGGACATTCAGCCAAACAATGTACTGATCGAGGCCGCTACTATGTTCTGGGATGAGAAGAGGGTCGTCTTCCATTTTAATGATATAGAAATGACCACCCCCCCCCCCTTCTAGAGGAAATAGGAGGGTTTGCTGGGCTTCCCTGGGACAGCCCTGGTCTATTGGTACTGGAAAACCTTACTTCTCGAGGGTTCCTAAAAATGATGGGTTTCAGGAAAAATGATGAGTTAGTCTGTCTGAAGAAATATTACATACCATTCGACTTTCTTTACGAGCATTATGGGCACAACAAGTCCTACCGTCTTTATCATGATGAATTTTCTATCACCTCTTTGGGTTGGACTCATCGCAGGGTTTGTGTGTTCATTGTCTGTTTTCTGGGGATGCTGGTATTCCCAATACAAGGATAAAGGATTCACACTCGCTTAGCTATGGTTACTAAGACCCTAATGGAAGGAATTGAGGGACAGACTTACACCATTATCCCAATGATCGTAGCAGAGATGTACCGAGCCTTGGACCGTTGCAAGAAAGGGTACAGGCATTTTGAGGGTTGCAATCTGTTACTGCAAATATGGTTGTTGGAACACCTTCAGGGAGGACAGTACCGCCAAGAATATCTGCGGCGACCATGGAATGACCGCATAGCTTTTCACCATCTAAAAAGAATGACTTTTATCCCTGATAGGCTTGCACAACCAGGAAACATTGTGGGTTGGGTACACTTCTTTAGTAATTTGACTGACGACAAGGTCCATTCGATGTTCAAGTGGTTCCCTACTAGCGAATTCATCATCAGGTCAAGAGATGTTCCTCATCTAGTGTTAATCGGATTAAGGGGTATCTATCCTTATGTTCCCATTAGAGTCATGAGGCAAGCTGGGAGAAAACAGGTTATACCACGAGTTTCCAAAATGGTTCATTACACAGCGGATTTCCAAGGGAATGCCATTCCATTCAAGTTCGAGGCACAGCACATGTGGCATCAAAAGATTATTGAGGAGAAAGATACCATCGAGCCAGACAGGTATCATGTCGGCCATGTGTACTTCTACCCATCATGGTTGGTCGATGACATAGCAGGAGAGGTCAAGTCAGGGGTTGATTTGAGAAATAGGGTCGTAGACGACGCTGCTGAAGCACAAGTTAAATACAGGAGGTTACGCAAAAAGGTCTTTGAATCTGAGTCTAGGCATTTGGAATAGCATAAAGTGGACATGGAAGCAATCAATGAATGGAGGGGAATCGCTACTAAGTCAACAGAAAGGTAGGAGTATTTGGAGCAGGGTTTGATGGAACTTGAGGGGAAGATGAGGAAAAGGGTCTCGGATTGTCAGAATGCAGAGGGCATTGAAGGAGAACATCTAGCAAGGGCGTATCTGTTGTTGGACGTGCGTGACCTGGGGAATCTGATTGATAGGGCTAAGAAGGCCAAGCATAGAGAAGGTCCCTCTGGGACCAAGTAGATTAGGAATGATGTTTTCTACATTCATTTTAGAATTTGATTGTAATAAGGCAAATGCCACTAGTGACTCTTTATAATTATTGTCGTTTTGGTAGAGATTCGGTCTATTTATCATATTAATGAAATGATGTAGTTATCAGGCATTAAGTTTTCTCCAAAGCTATATGTCGCTAGACCTACCTCGGGCACGATGAGGTCCCCAAATTAGGACGCGAATTCCGCAATACGTGTTTAAATATCATAAATATCCTTTTAATACTCTTTACTGACTTGTTTACCTTTTGTTTTTCCTCTTTTCTTTGTTTATTCCCATCCCCAAGGTTGGTTTGTGCATACTGGCATCATCGGCATATCATATACCATATCTAGAGGTCCTCCACCTCCTCCTTCTCTAAGTGATCCTAAGAACAAAGGAATATTTAAGATGGATGATTTGAGCGGTATTAGGAAAGACAACGCTACACATGCAGAGAATGTTGAGACTTCGAATGGTCGAAGTACTCTGGCACAGAACGACTTGGTTTTATGATTAGAGGAAAAGATACTGGAGCTACAAGGGGAACTTGAGCAGGTCCGTAACTTGGAAAACCTTTCCCTTACCCTGAATGTTCCCGACATCAACCAACAAATGCCCAAAACTCAACACTTCCTCAAAACACACAAAACCAGCACCCGCAAAATCCTCCCGCACCTCATCAATACGTTACGCCTCCCCAAAATCCTAATCCTCCACCAGCACCAACTCCTTTATAGCATCATCATCATCCGACCCAATACCCACAAATTACCACATACCACACTCCTCAGAAAGCACCATATCCTATTCCTGACCCACAAAACTCAACTAATAACCACCATTATGCCCAGATTCCCGGAGTCCACCAAAGCAATCCTATATATGTGGAAACCTTACCCCACACCCCACAACAGACCCTATACATACCCGAATCCGCCAAGAAGAACCTGCTCATCAAGAACATGGCAGAGGAACTCAAGAAACTTACCGGCAGTGTTCAAAATGTCGAAGGGGGAAAAGGCGTTGAGGGTTTGAATTATGAGGATTTGTGTATTCAGCCAGATGTAGAACTGCCAGAGGGTTACAAACCTCCTAAGTTCAAAATGTTCGACATAACTGGTGATCCGAAGGTGCACTTGAGAACATATTGTGACAAGCTTGTAGGAGTGGGCAGGGATGAAAGAATATGCATGAAGCTGTTCATGAGAAGCCTCACTGGAGACACCCTGTCTTAGTACATCAGTTAGAACCCAAATAAATGGGTTAATTGGGTAAGCATGACATCCGATTTCATGGATCGGTTCAGGTTTAACACAGAAAACGCACCAGACGTTTTCCACATTCAAAATCTTAAGAAGAAGCCAACGGAAACTTTCCGCGAGTATGCTTCTCGGTGGAGGTCTGAAGCTGCAAAAGTAAGGCCAGCACTGGAAGAAGAACAGATGAATAAGTTCTTCGTCAGAGCTCAGTATCCGCAATACTATGAAAGATTGATGGTTATTAAGAACCATACATTTTTCGAAATCATCAAGTTGGGAGAAAGAATAGAATAAGGGATCGGAAGCGGAATGGTGAAAAATTTTGAATCACTCTAAGATACAAATACTGCAGTCAGGAGGTATCTCCAGGAAGAAGGAAGTAGGGGTCGTGATGGTAGCCCAAGGTCCGAAATCTCCTCTTACATACCAAACACCTCCACCCACATATCAGCCTTTACCTCTCAGATACCAACAACCTGCCCCCGCTTACCATACCTATAACACCCAACTCGCATACTACCACTCACTACTAGCCCATCAAAACTACCAAAAGCCTAGACCAAATTTTGACCGCAGACCACCCAGACAATACACCCCAATTGCTGAACCTATAGACCAACTGTACGAGAGACTGAAGGTTGCCGGTTATATCACTCCCATTCTCGCTGTCACCATGGAAAATTCCTCTAAATGGGTCAATCCAAATAAGACATGTGCCTATCACTCAGGCATGAAAGGTCATACTATTGATGAGTGTCGTACTTTAAAGGATAAGATTCAGACATTAATTGACACCAAAGTCATACAGGCAAAGGAGGCTGCACCCAATGTATGTAACAATCCTCTCCCGGATCACATAGGTGGAGGGGTAAACATGATAGAGACCGATGAAGAATGGAACTCAGAGAGGTCAATTGGACTTATTCGAGAAGGGGATAATCCTGAGATATCTCCGGCCACTCTCACACATATCGTGATACAAACTCAGGCACCAATTAAAGTTGAGGTAGCTGCACCAACTCCATTTGAGGTTGAAGTAACAACACCCTTCACCGTGATGGTAGCACCTACATCGTCTTATAAGTCTAATGTTATACCATGGGATTATGTTCCGGAAACAAAAAGAAAAGGAAAGGGGAAAATGGAAGAAACTGGTGTAGTACAAGGTATGACCAGAACTGGTAGGGTTTACACGCCCGAGCATTTGGGGGGAACAAGTAAAGAAGCCGTTTCCAGGCAGCCCAACATTGAAACTGGCCCGGATAATCTTTGGAGAAAGGTGCAAGCAAGGGAGTATTCTGTGGTTGATCATTTGAATAAAACCTCTGCTTAGATATCCATTCTATCACTACTGCAGAATTCTGAGGCACACAGGAATGTGTTGATGAAAATATTGCACGAGGCTTATGTACCCAACAACATTACCAGTGGAGAGATGGACAATATGGTAGGACAAGTGTTGGAAAGCCACAAGATCACTTTTCATGAAGACGAGCTACTACCAGAAGGACTAAGTCACAACAGGGCACTGCATATCACAGTGCAGTTTAAGGATAAGTTCATTGCCAGAGTCTTGATAGATGGGGATTCGAGTCTTAACATATGTCCACTTACTACTCTGAAAAGATTGGGTAAAGTCCTGCACGAGATACGAGCAGGAAGTATGAATGTGAAAGCATTTTACAGGTCTCAAAGAGCCACAATTGGGGAAACCAACCTCAGCCTATAGATGGGCCCAACCTAGTTTGATGTTGAGTTTCAAGTATTGGACATATCTGCTACCTACAACCTATTGTTAGGATGACCTTGGATACATGTTGTTGGGGCTGTAGCTTCTACTCTACATCAGGTCGTGAAGTTTGAGTGGAACCATCAGGAAGTGATTATCCATGGGGACAGAAGTAATCCCATTTACACCAGTCAAATTGTTCCGATCATTGAGAATAAAAGGAAGTTGGGTGGAGAAACCTACCATCGCATCGAGCGCGTCAACGTAGTTAAAAAGGACAAATGGTGGAGCAGTAAGATAGAGGGCATATTGGAATGGGTATGAGCCTGGCAAAGGTATCGGTAAGAATCTCCAGGGGATCACCAAACCAATATAGCTAAAGCGTCAAGGCACAACTTTTGGGCTTGGGTATGAATATACCTGGCACAAGTAACAGAATTGGTTGCCATCATGGCGTGGCCCTTATTCACTCTAGATCAACCAGTACCACAATTGAGCCAGTCATTTCATCAAGCTGACATGATATGGGAGTCCGAAGAAGATGAAGTTCTAGTTAGTATAAGGAATTTATTTCTGGATGATGAAGACATGGATTAAGTGCGATAGTTGAGGAGGAGGAGGAGGAAGGCCTCATTATTCAGACCGTGGAGAAGGGAGCTGTTCTCAAGAACTGGACTGTTGCACCACCAAGGGCCCATCGAGTTCCTAGGTAGCCTGGCAACTAGTATCATTTATTTTAAAAGAAATTTTTTTGAGCATTTAAGACATTTCGTTTTAAGCATGTTTTGTTTTGAAATAATTACTCGGGTCATCGAGCCGTACTTGTTTGACGTTTTCAAGATTTATCTAAATGCATTGTTATTTTTAGTATTATTCTTTACGTTGTTTTTTCTTACAGCATTATTATTACCTATCCCGGCGAACTTACGATTGTGACATGTAATGAGACAATGCAACATAAGGATAATGATTCAGAGGATCTAGAAGAGGATATAATGCCCGAGGAAATCGTCAGAGAAGTGGAAAACTTTGAAAATAAGCATGAGTCCAATTTAGACGAGACTGAAACAGTTAATCTAGGAGACTCCAAAACAATCAAGGAAACACGTGTAAGCATTCACCTGTCACCATCAGAGAAAGAAGAATACACTCGTTTCTTGAAGGAATATGGGGATATCTTTGCATGGTCCTATGATAATATGACCGGGTTGAGCACATCCATAGTGGCTCATAAACTACCCACCAACCTAATATGTCCGCCGATAAAGCAGAAGCTCAGAAAGTTCAAGCCAGACATGAGTTTGAAAACCAAAGAAGAAGTCACCAAGCAGATTAAAGCTAAGGTTCTCAGAGTGGTTGAATATCCAACTTGGTTGGCTAACATCGTGCCAGTTCCAAAGAAGGACGGGAAAGTCAGAGTATGTGTCGATTATCGGGACTTAAACAGAGCAAGTCCCAAAGATGATTTCCCGTTGCCCAATATACACATGTTGATCGACAACTATGCCAAGCATGAACTCCAATCCTTTGTGGATTGCTTTGCGGGATATCATCAGATCTGGATGGATGAAAAAGATGCCGAAAAGACAGCTTTTATCACACCATGGGGGGTGTACTGCTATAAAATGATGTCGTTTGGTCTAAAGAATGCTGGGGCCACTTATATGAGTGCCATCACAACTATTTTCCATAACATGATACACAAGGAGATAGAGGTATATGTGGATGACATCATCATCAAATCCAAGTAAAGTACATATCACATAGTAGACTTGAGAAAATTCTTTGATCGGCTTCGGAGGTACAATTTGAAATTGAATCCCGCAAAATGTGCCTTCGGGGTCCCCACAGGAAAATTATTAGGATTCATCGTCAGCCGTCGAGGAATTAAGCTAGACCCATCAAAGGTCAAGGCTATTCAGGATTTGCCACCTACAAAGAACAAGAAAGACGTGATGAGCTTCTTGGGACGTCTTAATTACATCAGCTGATTCATAGCACAATCAACTGTGATATGTGAGCCGATTTTCAAAATGTTAAAGAAGGATGCCGCAACCAATTGGACTAAAGACTACTAGAATGCATTTGACAGAATCAAAGAATATTTGTCCACACCACCAGTTCTGGTCCCACCAGAACTTGGTAGACCACTGCTACTCTATCTCTCCGTATTAGATGGGGCTTTCGGTTGTGTCTTGGGACAACATGACGAGACGGGAAGGAAGGAACGGGCCATATACTATATGAGTAAGAAGTTCACACCCTACAAAGTACGGTATTCTTTGCTGGAACGCACCTGTTGTGCTTTCACTTGGATAGCCCAGAAACTGAGGCACTAATTCTATGCCTATACCACATATCTCATATCAAGGATGGATCCTCAGAAGTACATCTTCCAGAAACCCATGCCTACAGGAAAGCTGGCAAAATGGAAGATATTGTTGAGTGAATTCGCCATCGTCTATGTGACTCAAAAGGCGGTTAAGGGACAAGCATTAGCGGATCATCTTGCGGAAAATCCTGTAGGAGGAGAATACGAACCACTAAAAACGTATTTTCTTGATACAGAAGTATCATTCGTAGGAAAATATATCGCCGAAGCCTACAACGGGTGGAGAATGTTTTTCGATGGAGCCGCAAACTTCAAAGGAGTGGGTATTGGAGCCGTATCCGCGAAACTCAAATTTTCGTGCACCAATAATATGGCAGAATATGAGGCTTCCATATTGGGGCTCAATTTGGGCATTGACATGAATATCTAGGAATTACTAGTAATTGGTGATTTAGATCTTCTGGTACATCAGGTACGGGGAGAATGGGCTACAAAGAATACCAAGATACTACCATATTTGCATCACGTACAAGAGATAATGAAGTGATTCACGAAGATAGAGTTCAGACATGTCCCAAGAATCCAGAATGAGTTCGCAGATGCATTAGCCACTTTGTCCTCCATGATACAACATCCGAACAATAATTTCATCGATCCCATTCCGGTAAAATCCATAATCAACCGGCTTACTGTGCTCATGTTGAAGGAGAAATAGATGGAAATCCATGGTTCCATGATATCAAGCAGTACTTGTCAAAAGGAGAGTACCTGGAGCATGCAAATCATACTCAAAAATGCACGCTCCGATGATTGTCCAATCATTTATTCCAAAGTGGAGGAATTATGTACAGAAGGACTCTAGACTTAGGATTGTTACGGTATGTTGACGCCAAGGAAGCTTCCAAACTGCTCAAAAAGATACATTCTAGAACTTGCGGACCATACATGAATGGTTTCATTTTAGCCAAGAAAATACTGAGGACATGTTATTTTTGGACGACTATGGAAACAGACTACATCAGGTATGTCCAGAAATGACATCAGTGCCAAATACATGTAGATATGATTCGGGTTCTGCCAAATGAACTCAATGCAACGAGTGCACCTTGGTCGTTTGCCTCTTGGGGAATGGACATAATTGGACCAATCGAGCCTTCCGCTTCAAACGGGCACAGGTTCATTTTAGTGGCCATAGACTACTTCACTAAATGGGTCGAAGTTGCATCATACAAAGCTGTAACCAAGAAAGTCGTCGCAGATTTTGTCAGAGATCGTATTGTTTGCCGATTCGGGGTTCCAGAGTCCATCATCACCTAATGAAAGCTATGTGCGAAAACTTCAAAATCAAGCACAAGAATTCCACAGCATACAGGCCTCAAATGAATGGAGTCGTGGAGATCGCAAACAAGAATATCAAGAAAATACTGAAGAAGATGGTAGACAATCACAAGCAATGGCACGAGAGGTTACCCTTTGCCTTATTGGGGTACCGGACCACAGTCTGCACGTCAACCGGGGCAACTCCTTACGTATTGGTCTACGGTACTGAAGCCATCATTCCCGCCGAGGTAGAAATTCCCTCCCTGAGAATTATACAGGAAGCTGAACTCAGTGATGCAGAGTGGGTAAGAAGTCACTATGAACAATTGGCTCTCATTGACAGGAAAAGAATGAATGTAGTGTGTTATGGTCAACTTTATCATAACAGAATGTCCAGAGCTTTCAACAAAAGGGTCAAACCTAGGCAATTCGCACCGGGGCAGCTGGTGCTAAAACGAATCTTTCCACATCAGGATGAAGCCAAAGGAAAATTCTCACCTAACTGGTGAGGACCCTATATGGTTCACAGAGTACTAACAGGAGGAGCACTCACACTCACAGAAATGGATGGAGAGATTTGGCCAAAGCCTATCAACTCAGATGCAGTCAAAAGATACTATGCTTAAAGCCATTTACATTTATGCAATTGATGTAACTAAACTACGCCTGACTTGATTCCCGTTTAAGAGGGGATATATAGGCAACCTTGTGGGTTCGGTCACAATTCAATAAAATTCTCATTTTCCCCACAATTAGAAACTGGGCAGAATTTTGAGGAGGACCCTCAAAATTCTAAGGAAGTCGCAATGTCTCTAAAGTGTCACAGTCATTAGTTCATCTAATTTATCCGATATTGCATACTAATGTATTTTAAATAACTACATTCATCATATACACATTTTTGAAAACTTTATTTTAATGAAATAGCCAGATGCTACCCATGGTTACTCAAGCAGGACTTTGATACAGAGCAAAGCAAAGCAGGCAGGCGGAGGCACGAACCAACCTTCCCTCGTAAAACTCACGATTGTCCTTTGGATGCAGGAACAAGAAATATTCTCAAATTTGGGCACACTCCAGAATCATTATCTTCATAATGACAACGCTACCAAGCGCTAACATATCTCCAGCTAAGAAATACTCTGCTATCACTCATTTTCGTTTCCTGCTTAAGGCTAAGCATTGCCTTTCCTTGCACGAGACTAAGCATTGTCTCCATTTTTCATGAGGCTAAGCTCCGCCTCCTTAATTGCATAAGGCTAAGCACTGCCTTTCCTATTGTATGAGACTAAGAACTGTCTCTATTTTACATGAGGCTAAGCCCTGCCTCCTCAATTACACAAGGCTAAGAACTGCCTTTCCTATTGCATGAGACTAAGCACTGTCTCTATTTTACATGAGGCTAAGCCCTGCCTCCTCAATTGCATAAGGCTAAGCACTGCCTTTCCTATTGCATGAGACTAAGAACTGTCTCTATTTTACATGAGGCTAAGCCCTGCCTCCTCAATTATACAAGGCTAAGCTATGCCTTCCCTATTGCATGAGACTAAGCGTTGTCTCCACCTTTGCATGAGGTTAAGCCATGCCTCCTTAATTGCACAAGGCTAAGCTCTGTCTTTCCTATTGCACGAAACTAAGCATTGTCTCCAATCCTACATGAGGCTAAGCCTTGCCTCCTCAATTACATAAGGCTAAGCATTGCATCCACCTCTGCATGAGGCTAAGCCCTACCTCCTAAATTGCATAAGGCTAAGCATTGCCTTCCCCTGCACGAGACTAAGCATTGTCTCCATCTTTGCATGAGGCTAAGCCCTGCCTCCTTAATTGCATAAGGCTAAGCTCTGCCTTCCCAATGCACGAGACTAAGCATTGTCTCCAATCTTGCACAAGACTAAGCATTGTCTCTCCTTGCATAACCACAAATGTTGCGCTATTCAAAACCTTGCATTATTCTCTTCTCTCGGGGCGAAGCTCTGCCCCCGGCTCTACACAAGACTAAGCTCTATCTTGTTTCATCTCAAGTATCATGTCTTTTCATCTCATGGGCTGAAGCATAGCCAAATTTTCCGAAGGCGTCATAGTCCGAGGGCATCATCCTCATAGCCGGAAGACACCATGCCATGGCCTGAGGATCTCTCAAAATTGCACATCATTATTCAAAGGCATCATAGTTCGGAGGCACCATCTTCATAGCCCGAGAACATCATTTCATGGCCTACGAATCCCCTATATCAAAATTCATGGCCTAGGACGTCATGATCTAAGGACATCATCCTCACCGTCCAAAGACGATCTCCATGGTCCAAAGGGAATTTGCATCATGCTTAAATTTATGCAATAATCAACATATATATATTGTGCATACATTGTGTTTTGAGTTTGCAGGTGATCCAAGAAATAACCGTTCTCTTAACTGGAGCAATCTTCGCTCCGATTTCCATTCAACGTTCAAGCAATTATTTCAAACGTAACCAACCACCATCTGTTACCCATTTCCATCTGATAACTATTCAAATATCCATAACCATTCCCAGATACATTTGTTTACAATCCCGATATCATCTTATGCAGAATATCTTGTCTGTTCTTACAATAACTCCATCGGTTTATTCCATCGTTGGATCCAGAACTACACATGGCCTGATTCCTGTAAAAACAGGGATATGTAGGCAGCTCAGAAACCAGGGTCCGACCTATATTTTTCAAAATCACCCCGTTCGGTCAATATCGATCATTATTTCTTTACCCGGTAACTCTTTCATCCTTTCCAAGTAAAGAGGGGCAGTTGTTGATACCCGATTTTTCCCTCATATTTTTCAAATATATATAAATATATACCTTCAAAATGGCTCATATGCATTATCATTTGATTTACAAGCATACACAAGTATTTTCATAATTTTCCATGATTTTTAAAGACTTTAAACCAATTTATTTCTGCATTTTTATTGTATAAATATCCAATAATTATCCTCCAAATTATTTTATGATGATTTAATTGTCTAAACTTATCATTTACACCAATATGAGGTTTAAATATTTTCAGGGCATTTCTTATAATTACATTTGCATTTTTCTAGGGCCAAATTGCATATTTTGCAATAATAGCCCATATGCATGTATAATTACATTATTTATGCAGAAAATAACTTTTTATATTTTTATAATGTTAAATAATTGTTTTTAATCATTTTCATGCACAAATGATAATTTAGATATTTATTAATTACTTTTATAAATTATTTATTTATTAAACATTGGGTATTTAAAATCTAGTCCTAAATTCCTTTTAATCTCGGACCTAACTACCCAATCCTAGCCCAATAACCCTTGAGCCCAAACCAATTAACCCAACCCCATTCCCGATCGCGACCCGTTTCACTAGCCCGACCCAGAACCCCCGACTAATCGTGGCCGTTGATTTCAGAGATCAACGGCCCATATTACACCCGCCCTTTTAAATTATACCCGAACCCCTCTAAACCCTAAACCATCCGCCCCTTCACCCGCCGTCCTCGAACTCTCTCAAACTCCCCTTCTCTCTCTGTCAAACCCTAGCCGCCACCCCCACCCCCAGTTTTCTCTCTTAATCCCACCGATCATGGGATTCCATAGCCGCTTCTTGCCATATTCGACTCCCCCTTGGTACTAAAACCTTCTATATACCGCTTGCCTAAACATGGCAAGCGGATTTCATCGATTTCGAACCAAAGCTGGTTCATTTCCTTGACCTTTTCCGTCTATGTTCGTTCTTGTTCGTTTATGGTATGAATCTCTGTGCATTTTCGTGATTCCTACTCACCCTAAAATTAGGGTTTCAGATTCTTTTAAATCGAACTAAATCTGGTTCGATTCTTTGATTTTAAAAGGTATTTCTGTTTATGTTCATCTTATTCTATGCAACATGTGATTTTCACCTTTTATTTATTTTTTGGTTTCTACCGATTTTACACTTTCCCTAAAATTAGGGTTTGAGATTTTTCTCTTTTCCTTACTGATTTGATTGCATGCGATGATTCTTTCCTTTCTCGTGTTTGATTGATGATTTTCCTTGTTTGGATGTTAATTTCTGTCATGACTCAAACCGATGGGCCGCGACGAGTGCCCGAGTCCTACCTGTCAAACACCCTTAAGCATGCGACTAAGATATAAGCATGAATAATATCCGCTGAATTACGAGAATAACATGCGGGAGGAAAACCTGTCCAAAAGACATATATACATATACGTGTGGAATATGTAGGGCGAACCGGCAAGGATGCTATAGACAACTACATATCCAAAATTAGAAGCCGACAAGGCCACATACCACCCAACTATACACAATAATCTACAGACCTCTAATAGAAATACAACTGTACAAAGATGGGACTGAACCAGGTCATACCCATATATGTATACAAGCATATCGTACCAAAATCAAAGGCAGCTCCGGATTGAGTGGTGCATGCCAACTCTCGCTGATAAAAGATCCTAAGAAGGGGGACCGTCAGTTTGCCTACCTGCACCTGCAGGCATGAAATGCAGGCCCTGGGAAATAGGGCATCAGTACGAATAATGTATTGAGCATGTAAGGCATGAAAATCAGTATATAAAAGACATAAATGAAACATGGAATAAAGGAATCCATCTGTAAGTCTGAATAACTTTGTAAATTCTGAAACATTTATAATGTCATGCACGTGCATATAAATGTCGTATCATGCATAGGTATAGGTGTACATAATATCATCAAGCCTCGGAGGGCATCTCATCATATCGTCTCGGCCACTGTGGGCAACATCATCAACATATACCAACTAATCAGGTGGTGGTGCGTATATAACGTCGTAACCTTTTTTCCATATCCCATACACACACACATACATACACACACACACACACACACACATATATATATATATATATATATATAAATGTCGTATCATGTATAGTTATAGGTGTACATAATATCATCAAGCCTCTGAGGGCATCTCATCATATCATCTTAACCACTGTGGGCAACATCATCAACATATACCAACTGATCAGGTGGTGGTGCGTATATAACGTCGTAACCTTTTTCCCTATATATATATATATATATATATATATATATATATATATATATATATATATATATATGCGTAAATAATGCCATCTGGTCATGGGTCAATGTACA
This sequence comes from Nicotiana tomentosiformis, assembly GCF_000390325.3. Lineage (NCBI taxonomy): Eukaryota > Viridiplantae > Streptophyta > Magnoliopsida > Solanales > Solanaceae > Nicotiana > Nicotiana tomentosiformis. Next base: position 78,468,788 of record NC_090815.1, read on the forward strand.
TGTATAAATGAATGAAATGCATAAAAATATGTAATAATCTCAATATTCCTTTCGGATAAACTTTATCAACTGCGTATTATTTTGAGATGCATGAACAGAAGATATAATAATATGTCACGTGGGGAATCAAGAACACAGAGACCCCTAGTATTTCTATGAATAAAGTCGTTTATGAAAACTGTGTGTTTGCTCGTTTCTTCTGTATAATTTAGATCATGCCAAAAAGAAAGAATGGATAGCCTTAACATACCTGGAGTAGGGAAAAATTCGTGTGATATTATTGAGAAGTATTACACCGTACTCCTTTAGAACCGCAAAAACTTTCATTGCTAACGCTGACTTAATAATTATCGTAAGAAATTGTTTGGTTGCAAGAATTTCGTTGAAACCTTGTAGGAAGATTCTAAGTCTGGTAGTGTCTTTCTATTCAAGACATGAGAAAATGAAGTGTTTTGTTAGTGAGAAATTTTTGTTGAAAGTCTTTGAGGGATTTCTAACGCCTAATTGTAAGGCTTTTGGTATTTGAAGATATTAGAGATGAAGTGATTTGTTACTATCTTTGCCAAAGCTTCATATCTGATTGGTATTGAAATGTTGGAAACATTACTACTTTGCCAAAGCTCCACATTTAATTAGTATTGAAAATGTTAGTGTTTGAGAATGACATGTGATTTTGTATTCAAAATCCTAGGATGAAGTGTCTTAAAATCACTATATTATATTGCCACCTAACCACAATTGACCAAGAGTCATTTGTTGGGTTAGTGTCTTGCTGCCACATGGCGGTGGGAAGGGGTTTTAATCTTATCCCATAACTAATTAATTAATTAGGTAATATCCCGTTACCTCGTAATTAAGAATTGTCTCAAATTACTTATAATTCTACTCATTTTTAATATACTTTATACATCATACTATCACGGTCATATGGTACCTTGTATGGTACTAATCCATAAATATCGGGTATTATAGCTCAGACCGTATTTTATCCCAAATCGACAACCTTCAACGAAACCTATTTTCTTTAATTCGTGTACCCTTTATCCTTCATGGCACTTACTTATCGCTTGTTATAAATAGCATAAATACGTTAACCTCAAGATAATCTCATCCCCGAGTCTATGTCAATTAACTGAAGATGAAACTTTAACATACGAGAAATGCGGGATGTAACAATTTCTACTACTATATAAACCCCTCCCTATTCCCCTTTTTGGGACAAACTTGAATCGTGAATGTTTACTAAAAACTAAAGTTATCGCTCTTTGTTCTCTAAATACTCTTGTTATATATTCTGGTTCCTGGCCAGCTGAAAGCCAAGGCCAGAAATTCTGGGTTCTTGCTACTGTGGACTTTGTTCTTTCTTGTTTTTCGTTTAACTGGTGAGTTGCTGAACTTTCGTCACTTCATTCCTATTTACCTGTCATTAGCATGTGTTTTCACTTCTGAAGGTTGTTGTTCAATATGTTTCTGGATTGTTCTTGTATGCAATCCTGACTATCTTGCTTCAATTCTAGGCCTTTCTAATCTAAAATGCCATTACGCTTGTAGTTTGAGACATGTTTAGACCTGCTTTAAGTTGATTAATTTCTTTTTAAGTCTGCCTAGCCTATGTGTTACTGATGTTTAGAACCTTTGCACTTTAGCCATCTCTTTAGTGTTTAACTTTGCTATTAACCCTGTTACTTGAACATGCTTTCACATCCCCTTTTATGGATTAGATGACTAAGCATGAAGTTATTCACTAAGTGTTTAGCATAAGTCTGTTTCTGAACTTGCTGTGATGACATGTAGCATGTTTGATCCTGTATGCTTCTACCATGACTTCACTTCCCAATAGTGGACTTAATTTGTTCTTATTCTTTTAAGTTCTGTTTCCAATTGATATGATCCCTTCTTGGGACACTAGCATCTACACTTAGCATAATCTGAACACTTTTTTTCTAAATATGAGTCTGTGTACATCAATCTTGCAAACCTGTCTTGTTAGTATATACATTATGTGTTGAACTTGTTTTTCTGAAACTTTGTTAAGTCTGTTCTCAAAACCTAAGCATGTTCTACTACATGTTCTATGTGCTCAATTTGAATCTGCTTGTATCCCTCTGTGTTGTCCCTTAACCTTAGTCTATTCCCTTATTTCCTGGTCTCTTTTGAGTTCTTATTCATAGCCGGCTGAAAGCCAAGACTACTTAGGTTCTATCATTTGACCTCCTTAGTGTGAGCACTATTCGGGGTCCAATTGAGACCCTTGTGAACTCTGACACACTAGGATTTGGTCCTTAGGCTTTCTCTGAATTTCCTCTATCAAACTCCCTAGTGTGAGCACTGCCTTGGGTTCTTGAAACCCTTGGGAACTCTGACACACTAGGGTCATGGTTCTAATGCTTAACTATTCCCTGTGCCCATTAGGTGAATCACTTGATTCCTGGCTACCTTATGCCCATGAGGATGTAATTTTGGGATGTTATCAACTATGAGAATGAAGGCTTGACCTGGCCGGGTGTATCTTTGGTCTTGTTGTAGGCTCCCTATAGCTATTCTACTTTGTAATTTATTCTGGGCCTGTAATAATTCTTGTAATAACATTTGGGGTATTAGTGAAATTGGGAAAGGGATTTTTATCTTATATTTTCAATCAATGGGGTAGGAATCCTGCCTATAGGTTCAATAATGTGTGTTTAGTTATCGTGTGATAGAAATCATGCCTATAGGTATCCTATTATGTTCAGCCATTATATGTTAGCAATCCTGCCTATGGTTTCAATACTTGGTTTAATTATGTTCTATTTCTGCTTATTAGAAACCATGCCTATAGGAAATCACACACTTTACTTAACCTGCCTACTACCTGCACATTATTCAAAAGCATGATCGTTTGACTAAATATTTTACATGCTCTTATGCCTATTTCTGCCTGATTATTAGATATCATGCCTATAGGGAATGAATGCTAATAACAGTCCTTTCAATCTGCACCACGCTCAATAGATATCATGCATGTAGGATTTTAATTACTTAAAATCGCTATTGCATCATATTGTCCATCTAGAAAGTATTCCTATAGGAGCTAACATATGAGAATCAGTTCCAATCACTAGTCTCTGGAAATCATGCCTATAGGACATCACCACTTGCTCTTAAAACGCTGTTATCCATGCGATTATAAGGAGGCATAAGTAATTTTGAGCATTTCCAATAAGTTTTATTGACCCTACTGCATTAATCACCTAGAGATCATGTCTATATTTTTGATAACCTACAACCTGTAGTCTCAATAATCAGCGTGTAATACCAAATGCTCCTAAACTATATAGTCGCTTAGAAATCATGTCTATAGGTTTCATGACCTCCATAATCAGCAAATTAGTTAACTTGGGACAACAGCACCACATATACGATATTGAATTCGGCATCACCTAGAATCCATGCATATAGGACTCTAAGTCTCAAATTCTGAAACTACGTATTGCCCGCGTGCATTTGTTTGTTTGTGTGTGGAGGCTAACTTGAGCCCTTAATTGCCTTTACATGAAGTCCCAACTTGTTTTTTTGTATGTCGCCTAGTTTTATCATTTTTGAGCAACCTAAGTTAAAGTCTAGAACCCCCTTGAAATAGAGGTCTAAATGCCTCCTGGACCATAGGCATGGGACGGATAGTGCACGCATAGAGTATGACTTAGAATTGACTAGTGCGCTTTAGGTAAACAACTTAAAGATAGTAAACGGGTAGCAGAAGATGATAGTCTGTGCCCTCTGAATAATATGAGTAACACCCCATCTTGAAGGAATTACGAAGTATTATTTATATTGCACGAGGTGATCCTTTAGGCTAAAAAACTTAGGACCCCCCACCTTTGTTAAAGTCAATCATTTTATTTGTCCAAATTGATTCCCTTCCCTTAGACTAATTCATATAATTCGAGTTCGGCCGAGACCCACCATTGTGGACCTCGAGGAATGCCTAACACCTTCTCCTCAAGGTAATTTGAGCCCTTACCCGATCTTTGGTGACGCAACTGGTTAATCCAGAGTTATCTGCAAAATATGTGCCCTAACGCACCTTAATCCGTTAGGTGGCGACTCTTCTCTTTTAACACTCCTCCTATTTAAAAGAGTTGTCACGACGTCGAGGCCCGCTTTCCACGAGGAAAAACGGGGCGCGACAGCAGTCACAGCTCCAGATGCGCGGACGCACACGTCCGTTCCGGGAACTTTACCCAGGCCTATTTTGGTAAATTCAGAGGCAAATTGTTTTGACCTATATGAAGCCTAGCTCGTCTCAAAACAATGTATCTGAGATTTTGGAGCAACTTTTGGAGAGAAGAAGGCAAGGAAACAACGGAGACTCTAATTACTTCATCCAATTCATTCAATACGGAAGTTTGCTTGATTTTGTGAATTGTAATGTCTTCTTTTTCTTCTAATACTCTTGTGATGAATAACTTCTCCACTATGAAGTAATATTTCTTAGGGTTACTGACAGATATTGTGATTTGACTATTGTTTTGGGTTTTTACTCTCTGTTAATTTCCTGAATTCATTGAATGAGTTATTTATTGAATTGCAAGGCCAATTGTGGTTTTACTTTAATAGAAAGAGGTGTGTTGCTGCAATTCACATTGTGTCATATTGTTTGGGTTGATTTTACGCCTCTCATAGGTAATCGAAAGAGCTTAAAGAGTTATCAACTGACCCAGTTTAGAAGAATAGTCGAAAGACGTTCTTCGAAAGATCATTCATTCATTGTATTTTTGCATATGTTCATAGAACCTGTCATTAGGTTGGTTAATGGAACTCTCATTCATTCGGGAGAAGAATTTGAATCCTTGATATACCTAATCATCTGTTGAAATCGAAAGAGTCTATAGAAGTTAAGAGTGAACTTAGCACGGAGTTATCCGGAATAATAGTTGATCACATATCTTGTCACAACCCTTACTTCCCAACTTGATATTCAATTGTTGCTACTTAGTCAGTAAATTTCCATTATTTTCTCACAATCGATAATCTTAGTTTTTATTATTAGTTGATAATAACATAAATCAAAGGTTTATCTTCCTGGATAGTGTTAAGCTGAAGGTTTATAAGAACATTATTTAAACCAATCCATGTGGAGACGATTTAATACTATACTATCTTTGATTAGCGAGCCTAAGTTTTATTTTTCGCTCGTCAAATTTTGGCTTCGTTGCCGGGGATTGGCGATTAATAGTATTTGAATTAATTTTTGGTGCTAATTCAGGAGGAATTTTTTTTATTTTCCGTTTTTACATTCCTCTTATCTGTGTGCAGGCAACAAGTTAAGTTCAGCGGTGTATGACTCAATCCTTTTCCAAGGAATTGGTTCCATATGATCCAAAATTAGACAAGCACCTACGGCAATTGAGAAGGGAGAAAGGATCGAGCGGATTGGTTCTTGGGTCAGTCTTATACTCAAAATACAATGGTGAACAAAGAAGAGGAGGTGAACCTAGCTGCGAGAGAGGCAGATCAGCGACAGGAAGCAGGGTTAGCAGATGAAGTAGCCCGTAGAGTTGCGGATGAAACAGTCGATGGGGATAAAAGGTTCAATCTCAACTAAACCATGATCGAAGATGAATTTGAAAATACAGCTCCTAGGCCTGGGACGTCGCTAGGAGATTATGCCAGACCGGTGTACAACCAACAACAGTCTAGTGTGAGGCCCCCGCCCATTGATGCCAATAATTTTGAACTCAAACAGGGAGTCATCCAGACCATTCAGAACAATTGCATATTCAGAGGCAAGCCCAATGAAGATCCCAACAACCATATGATGGACTTCAACGAAATTATGAATACATTCCGCTAATCTATGAAGGGCAGCTTATGCTCAGAGTGGGCAACGAAAAAGTAGTGTTCTAGATGAAGAGGATGATGAAATACCCCAGTGATGAGGAATTTTATTTTGCAATATGGCACTACAGTGGGCATTTAGCTTGACCACTATTGTTTCCTCTAATTTTCTCTTGCTAGACATGATTTCCTTCAAGAACTTTGCATAAGCAGGCATCTGAGTGAGTACCTCTGGGAAGGGAATGTTCACATAAAGTTGCTTGAGCATATTCAAGAATCGCCCAAAACATTTGTCAAGTTTCTCCCCCTTCATCTTTTGAGGGAATGGTAGAGCTAGCATATGTATACTTTCTTCAATCTTCTTTTGTACCTCGCTACTCTGGCTCTTTTGCTCTTCACTCTTTCTCTCTGTTGGTGTCTCAGTCTGCTTGTTAACCACCTCAGGTCTATCTTTCACCGTTGCTTCAGTCAATGCTTTGCCACTTCTCAGATATACAACTTTGACTGTTTCCTTTGGATTCTTTTCAGTGTTAGAGGGAAGAGTTCCACTAGCCCTCTCATATAACAAATTCGCAATTTGTCCCATTTGTCTTTTTAAATTTCGGATAGTCGTGCCCTGAGTCTCGAATTTTTCATTTGTTTTGTTGATGAATGCCTTCATGGGATCTTCCATACTTGACTAAATTGGTTGTGGTGGGTGGTATTGCTGCCTCTGCTGGTTCTAAAAACCTGGTGGTCCTTGACCCTGGGGGTTGAGATTATTTTGCTGCCATGAGTTCAAGCTCCCATTAGGTGAACTCCACGAAAAACCTAGATGTCTTACCTAATCTTAGAGACTAGGTGACGTCACGACATCATACGAAGGGAAATTGGGGTCATGACATTTGTTTTCTCTAATTCAGTTATTAGAACAAGTTATGCGTAATAATTGTTCTCTTCTCTTTCTTTTTTTGCTTTCAGTTTCTTTTTTTCTTTTCTAATTTCATGTATTATTATTTCAAATTATTTTTTATTTCCTATTTTTCATAATCTAAATCTACACACCTTTTTGACTCCTTTATTTTTGTTCTTTTTTATTTTTTCTCTCTTTTCTTTTTCACTATAAAAAAGAAAACTGATATAATATATTTATTTATTTATTTATTCCTATTTATCAAAAAATAACTTATTTTAGCATATAATACACCAATAATAATAAATTTATAACCGTTTAAAGTATATTGTTACAGTATACTATGATACCCATATGGTATATATCATGTACTGATAGGGTATCATAGAGGACTCGTTCATTTCTTTAACAAACAAACAAAAAAGAATCATGCATAAGTTGTCACGACGCAATTTCACCTATAGGCCGTGATGGAACCCAACGTTGCCGCTATGCAAGCCAACTATGAACTAACCATGTATTTATTCTTTTTAACAATTTTGAAATAGTTGATTTTTCTTTTATTATTAAGTAAGAGGTGAAAAGTTTGATAAAATAAGTGTAAACAAATATGGGAACAAGTGTGGTGAAAATAAATACTCAAAAAAAATATATCAGATGTCTACTAGCATAATTTCAAGACTTGCTGTCACAAGTGTATGAGCTACTAGTAGAATATACAAAATACTAAACTACTGTCTGAAATAGAGTAGGCAGAAAGTAATGTAAAAGAGAGACTCCAGGTGCTGTCGAACGGACTTAGAAAAGTAGCTCACCACTAGGCCTCGGGGTATCGAGGGTGCACGCCGGTATGACTGTCAGATGCACCTACCTCAGATCCTGCACGATTAGTGCAGAAGTGTAGCGTGAGTACATAAACAATATATACCCAGTTAGTATCCAGTCTAACCTCGAAGAAGTAGCGACAAGGGGTCGACATCGACACTTACTATGGGCTAAAAATAAAATACAGAAATGCTAGATGGGCATAGAGTATGTGAATAATAATATTAACACAATAACAACAGCGATTAAATAATTATTTAATAATTAATAAATTCCAAGAGTCTTCTATTAGCACATACTAATTCCAAATAAATTCCGAACAAATAAATAATTTATAATCTCTCACTTTATGAAAAATAATATCAAGTATGTTCAGGCATCAAGCATTATCACACACGATTTATGCCGAGGTAATACGGCCCGATCCGGAATAATGTGTACACTGCCGAGAATCGAGCGGCACGAACCATAGATTCATATGTTATACTGTCGAGGCATTCGGCCCGCTCCACAAGAAGAGAGGATACATTATGAACATCCGATTTAAAAGCTGTCATTAGGCTAATACACAAAGAAGCACAATTTCTATTAACAGACAGGTAACCCGCCAAAACTCAAGTAAGTGGAATTCGGTCTCTACAAATCCATTACCAAGTTTCATTATAGTTTAGGCACTTTAATTAACAAGTAAGGTGCAAACATTACAAGTATTTCATGATTTAGGTCCTAAACTACCCGAACTTAAGCATAATTAGTAGCTACGCACGGACTCTCGTCACCTCGTGTGTACGTAGGCTCCCACAATTAGAATCAAATAGCAATTTAAATCACATATGGGGTAAATTCTCTCTTACAAGGTTAGGTAAGAGACCTACCTCGTCTCAAAGATCACTTTTCGGCCACAAATTCACCCTAAGGACCCAACTTGGTGCCGAACAATCTGAAGCTAGCCAAATATTATATAAAATAATCAATATAAGCTCAAAAGTTAATAATTTAGCTATTAGAGTAATTACCCAACCCAAATTGGAAGATTCTTAAAATTCACCCACGAGCCCACGTGCCCGGATTCCAAAAATTTTCGAAGGTAATTATTACCCATAACCTCACGAACTCAAATATATAATTTTCACTCAATTCCATAACCATTTTCATGGTTAAATCTAATTTTTATCAAAACCTAGGTTTTTCAACTAAACCCAAAATTTTTATAATTTTACATGTTAAAATCTACCCATAATCTATGTATATAACTTACATTGGGTAGGAATTACTTACCTTCAATAGCTATGTGGAAACCCCTCTCTAAGAAACTCCAAAAATCGCCCAAGAAGTGAAATAATTGAACCAAAATGACCTAGCCCGTCTAAAATGAACCTCACTGCCTCCAGCGATTCTGCTTCTGCGGGCCATGGGCCACATCTGCGGCGTCGCACCTACGAAAAATCCATCGCAGGTGCGGTCAAGCCCAGGCCTCTAGCCTTCACTTCTGCGGACGGGCACTCACTTCTGCGGAAGCTCGTCGCACCTGCGGTCCAGACCTAGCCAGCCTCTTCCCGCGTCTACGACCCTTCCATCGCAAAAGTGAGGCTGCTTCTGCGGGCCATTGACCACTCGCCCAAAACTGCTTTTGCGGCCAAGAGCTCGCACTTGTGAGCTCGCATCTGCATCCAAAAAGCTTGTAGGTGCGGGCACACCAAAACTGGTGCACTATCAGCTCTTTCAAGTTCAAACTTGATCCGCGCATCATCCGAGTAGCACCCGAGGCCCCTGAGGCCTCGTCCAAACATACCAACAAGTTTGAAATCACAAAATGGACTCGCTCGAACCCTCGGAACACGTGAAATAATATCAAAACTAAGAATCACAACCCAAAATCACATAGAATAAACTCATGAACTTCAAGTTCTTCCAACTTACTCCGAACGCGCCGAATCATACTTAAACTACTCGGAATGACACCAAATTTTGCGTGCAAGTCTTTAATCACCATACGGAGATATTCACAGGCTCGGAATTCCAAACGGACCTTGATAACACCAAAACCTACTTCAAACCAAATTTAAAGAACTTTAAAACCTTCAATGAACCAACTTCCAACTTTATGCGCTGAAACGCTCCCGGGTCATCCAAAACCCGATCCGAACACACGCCCAACTCCAAAATTATCATACGAACCTATTGGGAATGTCAAATCCCGATTCCGAGGTTGTTTACTAAGAATGTTGATCCAAGTCAAACTTAACCCTATTTAAGTCAATATTAAGGAACTTAGTGTTCCGATTTCAACCCGAACCTTTCCAAACCCGATTTAACCATCCCCACAAGTCATAAAACAGTAAAAGCATATACGAGGAGTCTTATTTAGGTGAACGGGATTTTAGAAGGCAAAACGACCGGTCGGGTCATTATATAAGTCCTCCATGATACCCATATGTTATATATCATATACCCATATGATAGGAATTACTTACCTTCAATAGCTAGGTGGAAACCCCTCTCTAAGAAGCTCCAATAATCGCCCAAGAAGTAAAATAATTGAACCAAAATGGCCTAAGTCCCGTCTTAAATGAACCTCACTGCCTCCAGTGATTCCGTTTCTGCGGACCATGGGCCGCATCTGCGGCGCCGCACCTGCGGAAAATCCATCGCAGGTGCGGTCCTAGCCTAGGCCTCTAGCCTTCGCTTCTGCGGACGGGCACCCGCTTCTGCGGAAGCTCGTCGCACCTGCGGTCCAAGCCTGGCCAGCCTCTTAACGCATCTGCGGCCCTTCCATCGCAAAAGCGAGGATGCTTCTGTGGAAGTTCCTCCGCTTCTGCGGTCCACTGACCTCTCGCCCAAAACCGCTTCTGCGGCCAAAAAGCTCGTAGGTGTGGGCATACCAAAACTGGTGCACCATCAGCTCTTTCAAGTACAAACTTAATCTGTGCATCATCCGAGTAGCACCCGAAGCCTCGTCCAAACATACCAACAAGTTTGAAATCACAAAATGGACTCGCTCGAACCCTCGGAACACGTGAAATATCATCAAAACTAAGAATCACAACCCAAAACCACATAGAATCAACTTATGAACTTCAAGTTCTTTCAACTTTACTCTAAACGAGCCGAATCATACTTAAACTAGTCAGAATGACACCAAATTTTGCGTGCAAGTCTTAAATCACCATACGGAGCTATTTCCAGGCTCGGAATTTCAAACGGACCTCGATGATACCAAAACCTAATTCAAACCAAATTTAAAGAACTTTAAAACCTTCAATGAGCCAACTTCCAACTTTAGGCGCCGAAATGCTCCCAGGTCATCCAAAACCCGATCCGAACACAAGCCCAAGTCCAAAATCATCATACGAACCTAGTGGAAATGTAAAATCCCAGTTCCGAGGTCGTTTATTAAAAATATTGACCAAAGTCAAACTTAAGTTTTTTTACGTCAATATTAAGGAACTTAGTGTTCTGATTTCAACCCGAACCCTTCCAAACTCGATCTAACCATCCCCACAAGTCATAAAATAGTGAAAATACATACGAGGAGTCTTATTTAGGGGAACAGGGTTCTAGAAGGAAAAACGACCGGTCGGATCATTACATAAGTCCTCTATGATACCCATATGGTATATATCATATACTGACAGAGTATCATAGAGGTCTGGTTCATTTTAAAAAAAAAACACCCAGTCCTCTATGATCCCCAGATAGTACATATCATATACTGATAGGGTATCATAGAGATGTGGTTCATTCCTTCCAAGAAAATACTCAGTCCTCTATGATACTAATTTGATATATATAATATACTAATAGGATATCATAAAGGGCAGATTCATTCCTCAAAAAAATACTTCTCAATCTTCTATGATACCCACATGGTAGAAGATACCCACATGGTATATAGCATATACTGACAGAGTATCATAGAGAGTTGTTTCATTCCTTTAAAAAAAGTACTTCTCAACCCTCTATAATACGCACATGGTATATATCACATATTGACATGGTATAATGGAGAACTAGTTTACTTCTTAAAAAAACAGTTCATTCATTTATGATACCAAACTGGTACATATTATATACTGATATGGTATCATAGAGGACTGGTTCATTCCTTAAAAAATCACCTAGTACTCTATGATACTCATATGGTATATATCATATACTATTAGGATATCATAGTGGATCGAATCATTTCTTAAAAAAACGTTTAGGCTTAAATTTAATATTTAATTTTTATAACATTTTAGCAAATTTTACTTGTGAAAAAAATAAAAAAAAATAGATTTTTATTTTAGATATAATTTTTTTTTCAAAAGAAAAAGAAAATTTATAAAGCATATTTTCTAATTAATTTAGGTTTTAATAAATAAGCTAGTGATTTTGGTATTTTTCTTAGTTACTTCTTGTTGTAGTCTAATTATTTATTTTTATATTTTTATTAGTCTAAAAATATAGTTAAACCAAAATTTGTGCAGAATGCAATTGCTACAGCAAATGCAACTACAATTTCAATGTGCTACCAAAAAGATTTATAATTATAACAACAAGGTATATGGTTTGTACTAGATTGTTTCCGCAACTAGGGGTGTTCGTCGGTCGGTACGGTACGATATTTAGATATTTCGCTTCGGTATTTTCGGTGTTCGGTTTCTTAAAATGCTATACTAATACCGTACCTAATGAAATTCGGTATGGTTCGGTATTTCTCATTTCGTTTCGGTTTATTCGGTTCGGTAACTTCGATTTATTCGGTTTGAATACTAACTAGTGCATAGAGTCATAGACGGCAATATTCTTAATTAAAGTACTCGAAAGCACAAAACTAAAAACGTTTGTCGACAAAAGTTTTGTCCAAAACCAGCAAATACCAACCCAGAGAAAGAAAACTGTACATAAAAGAATAAATTTGATCATTAAAAATGTCTTGTTACTTGCTTAGAGTTAATTGATGAACTTAGAGAATAAAGAAAAGTAAAATTTTAGATTTCTTATATTTATGGTATAACTTAATATGTGTATTGTGTAATATAATATATATTTCGGTACAGTTTCAGTATTTCGGTATTTTATTTAAAATATCAAATACCATACCTAATACCAATTTATTTAAAACTTAAATCAAATACCATACCGAATGCCAAAATATCGAATACCAATTTTCGATTTTGGTACGGTAATTCGATATTTATCAAATTATGCACAGCCCTACCCCGCAACTATATATGATTATATTTAAATTGTAAATGCAACAAAAAAGACTCTCACTACAATATAATACCAAAATGGTATATAAGTATATAAAAAATAAGTGATTTTTAAAACCCACTTTTATGAAAAAGAGTGCTTTTAAAAATATACAAAAATAGGAAAACATTTAACCAGAAACTACTCTAAAATATTGTAGAAGAGAACTCAAACAAAGTCTTACACGTGAACTGAAGGCGGTGTTCAAATATAGGAAGATTGTCCAATTACATCATGAAAAAGAAGGTTCTGAAAATATACAAATATAGAAATGTTTTGAGCCACAAATCACTCTAAAACTTATAGAAGAGAACTCAAACAATAATGGCGATTTCATGGTTTACAAAGCCATAGGTTTTTAAAACACATAGAAATTAACATATGTGAGCAAGGAATCCCTAGTCGAAAAATTTGATGGATTGAAATGAATTTATGAAGGATACAGTTCTTTCAGTTTCAGTATAGCTTATATCGGAATATTTGTAGCATCTTTTTATATAAACTCATTTATTCTTTTTAGAGAAAGGGACCACTTGCGTGAAGATATGTGCCTTCAGACAATTAAAGAGGGAGGAATTTACACATAATACAACCTTCTTAAAACTAATTCAAAAGAATTACAATTATTTTTAAAAAATTACATAAGATACAATTTATTACAACTTTTTAGTTTTTTAATTAAATCATATACAATTTTTCATATCCCTTAAATATCTCCATTAAGGCCATTTAAATAGGAAACGCAAATCATTTTGAGTATTCAACATATTTCAAAATTATCAATACTCTCTCTCGTCAATATACGTTATTTTGCCATACCTACATGGAGAAATCACTATTATCATTCTCTTCCACAAGTTCATAGGCATAAAATTATTTTCTGTCTCCCCTAAATCTTTTTCTTTGCCAAAATTGAACCACTAACTTATTTTTCAGTTTCCACTAATCTTTTTTTTCTAATCTCCCTTTATCATCCCAATACTTCTCCATACTTTGATTCCAATAGATTTTAGGTTTTTTTATTTTGGGTTGATAACTCCATCTGATATAAAAATGGATAGAAAATTCATTCCTATTGCTGCCAGAAAACCCAAAGGGCAAAATAGTGGAATATACACTATATTATTTTTATTTTTTTTTGTTATTGACACAAAATATATATTATTTTTTATATATTATATTGTGTATAATATATTCATTAATGTGTTTCTTTCTTTCCAGTTTTATGCATTGTGTCTTATATGTGTATACAATATATTATAAAGGTAGATTATAATAAAATGGTTCTATGCTGGATTTTTGTAGAGTGTTAATCAATGTCTTTATACTATACAATTATATAGAATATATGATATATATCTATTATATATTCGTATATTATATTATATAAAATATATAATATAATTATATAATATATAGTTCATATAGGTAAATAGTTCAATACAGATGTGTATTCTGACAATATGATAGTTAATGTATACAGTAGCAGTAGACAATATATTATACACATTTAAAGCATACTTTTTCATAATTATTATAGTGCTATGAAGTATATACGATATGAAGTGCATTGCATAAAAAAAGTTTGATGGCAATCTAGGTTTAGAAGTTGCGTATGTTTTTTATGTAAAAATAATATAATTACTCGATGAAGACCTATTGGAATGGGAAGATCTCGAATTAACTAAAACGAAAATTAATTATATATGTTAAGTATACCATATCAAACATATACCATTAACATACCATTATTAAAAAGGCTATGCCAAGACACTAAGTTGTTGCGCTAACTCGCTAGCGCTAGCACACTACGGCTTTTCAGCCTCCTGCAGGTCCCTTCATTCCCTTCGCTTTACACGGACTTAAAAGAGTACCTAAGGCGGATTAGTGATTTATTTTCAAAAAGGATTTTATTTACCGTAGCTTTTAGACAGCTAACAGCTAAGCCACTAATCATATAACTAATAAAATAAAGTCGGTCACTATTGAGACAACTCATAAAAGTCGTTTCAGGTTCAAGGGCTAAAGCTTCTCTTTGGAGAATTCCTTCGCTACACTCGACTTAAAGGCACCTACGAACTCACTCATAAGGAAACTCATCAAGTAGGTCTTTCGAGTCTTTCAAGTTCTGGCGAAGCTTTAATTGAAGATCTTTCTAGTCGTTTTTTTAATAATATTTTTCAGAGGGTTGTTATTGGTTGTCATTATAATATCTACTTTAATTTCACCTAAAAAGGTAGAATGAAGAAGATATTTCTTAATGAAAAAAAACTTTTTTTTATTTTTTGAGTAAAAGATTCTTCATATTATTGAAAAAACAATGCCTATGCTTTTTAGATCCGATGGTAAGATATTTTCGTAGCTTCATTTCTATTTTGTAAGAAAGTTATTATTGTAACTAAGAAAGATAATTAATTGGTAAGCTTAAATTTAAAGATTCTATTTTTATGTCAATTCCTTAATTTTCGCATGGAGAGAGGAGTAAGTTCCTTTTTCGTATTTGTTGTACTAAACATAATAATGAAATTGGTTGTAGTTAATGTTAATTGATCTCTTAAGGCTTGCAATGGGGAGTGAGATTGGATGAGCCAGGTAATTACTTTTAGGTAGCCGCTTAGGCAGAAAAGGATTTGCATCTATATCCAGTTTTTGGGTCACGTTTTAACTTATACTCGCTTTGCAAAAAAATATTGCAAGCGTACCCACGTTTCGGGTAACTTCAAACATACGAGCCTCAAGTAGCAAAAATTTATGTCTAAAATTTGAATATCAGAAAGTTTTGCCTCAAGTGTAACCTTATCAAAGCAAAACTTCGGATATTTTTGCTTGAAGTTTGGCCTGACTTTGCAAAGGCAATCACACAAATTTCAATTCATCGTGCAATGGCAAACTTCAGTTCAATAAAACTACAGCATGTTTTGGCTGAAGTTTTTGTTTTGTAATTGCTGAACTTCAGCATTCTAGGAGCTGAAATTTTGTTTTGTAATTGCTGAACTTCAGTATTCTAGGAGCTGAAGTGTAATGACCCAACCAGTCATTTTAACTTTTAGAAACTCGTTCTCTAAAATAAAACTCCCTGAACGTGCTTTTATTGATTTATGACTCGCGGGGATGGTTGGTTCGGGATTTGAAAGTGTCTGGGTTGAAATCGGAACACTTGGTTCCTTAAGTTGGCTTTAAATGACCAAGTTTGACTTCGGTCAATATTTTGAGAAAACGACCCCGGAATCGGGATTTGGTGGTTCCAATAGGTTCGTACGATGATTTCGGACTTGGGCGTATGTCCGAATCGGATTTTGGATAACCCGGGAGCGTTTTGGCACTTAATAATGAAATATTAGCTATTTGAAGGTTTAAAGTTCTTTAAATTTGGTTTGGAGTAGGTTTTTGAGTAACTGAAGTTCGTTTGGAGTTCTGAGTTTGGGAATAGTTCCGTATAGTGAATTAAGACTTTCACGCAAAATTTCGTGTCATTCCGAATAGTTTAAGTATGTTTCGGCGCATTGGAAGTAAATTGAAGTTCTTAAGTTTGAATTAATTTGGTTTGGGGTACAATTATTAGGATTGATGTTGTTTTACACGTTCCGAGAGTTCGAGCAAGTCCGTTTTATGATTTCAAACTTGTTGGTATGTTCGGAGGGGGGGAAGGGGAGCGTTAATCGGTTAAGGCTCGGATCAATTTTCGAACCTTGGTCACAGCTGAAGCTTTCTGCTTCTGCTATAATCGCACCAGCGCTTGGCCAGCCGCAGGTGCGTGAAGAGCACCGCAGAAGCGGAAAGGGCACAGATGCGCAGGTACAAGCACAGAAGCGCATCGCAGGTGCGATGTAAAGCCGCAGAAGCGGACACGCAGAAGCGAGCTGCTAACCGCACGTGCGAGCGAAGACGGCTAAGGGAAAACCGCATATGCGAGGGAATTTCCGCAGATGTAATTTTCACTGTTGAACAGAATGGTTGAAAAGTCGGGGCTCAGACATTTTGAGCCCATTTTTCCTCCATTTCTAGGTGATTTCAAAGCTTTCGAGGGGGTGATTTCTTCTAGCAATTTAAGGTAAGTTAATTATACACACCTTGAGTTAAATACATAGATTATGGGTAGATTATAACTAGTAAATCTTAGGAATCAAAGGTTTAGATGAAAAACCTAAATTTTTATAAAAATGAGATTTTAACCACGAAAATGGTTATGGAATTGAATAGAAATTATATATTTGAGTTCTTGAGATTATGAGTGACGTTTTCATTTTCGGAATCATAGCACGTGGGCCCGGGGTGAATTTTAGGAATTTTATTATTTTGGATAGGGTAATTTACTTAATAAATAAATTTTGAGTTATTGAGCATATATTAATTATTTTGTATAATATTTTGATAGCTTCGAATTTTTCGGTGCCGAATCGAGAATTCTACGCAATGCGGTAATCGAAAAGTGGACTTTGAGACAAGGTAAGTCTCTTGTCTAATCTTGTGAGGGAGAAATTACTCATAGGGATTAAATTAAATAATTATTGCTAATTGAAGGGGCTACATACGCACGAGGTGACGAGAGTCCGTGCGTAGCTACTATTATTGCTAAAGTCCGGGTAGTTTAGGACTCAAAGCATGAATTAATTATGTAAACTGTGTTCTTTATTAATTAAATTATTTGAGGTATATATTGTGAATTTGTTATGAAAGGTAGTAAAATATGAAATCTACATATGCTTAATTAATTATTAAAATAAATTGTTATCCTCTCGAATAAATTTTACAATAACTACTCTTATCCCGGAGGTACATAGAAAAATGTCCTCCTTTCTTGTGGATCGGGCCGAACGTCTCGGCAGGATAGATGCATCTATGGATCGTGCCGTACGTCCCTCGGCAGTGTACACGACACTCTGGATCGGGTCGTACGTCCTCGGTAGAAATCGTGCTTAATAATAATAATTACACGATACTTTGATAGTTTATTGCAGCTTGCGAAGCTAATTGATAAATTGGAAATCTTTAGAATTTAAAGAATTATTTTTCCTGTTTGTTAATGAATTATTGTTGTTTATGAAAATGAGATTAATTAATAAATTGAAATTTTTTTGGAATTGAAGGAATTTAATTATTTATGTTGGTTAAGTAAATTGTTGTAAATTCTGTAAATCATGCTGATTTAGATATTCTAGTTTTATTTTAATTAATTATTATTGACCCATAGTGAGTGTCAAAGTCGGTTATCTCGTCTCTACCACTTCGAGATTAGGCTTGATACTTACTGGGTACACGTTGTTTACGTACTCATACTACACTTGCTGCACTTTTTGTGCAGGATCTGAGACAGGTACTAGTGGAGGACCTATCATCACATATCCACGTCATCCCGAGGCATAGTGGTGAGCTGCCTTTCTGAGCCGTCCTGCAGCTACCAGTGTATCTTCTTATATTTACATTTTTGTCTATTTCATTTCAGATAATATTTGGAGTTTTGTATAATCTACTAAATGCTCATACACTTGTGACACCAGGTCTTGGCACACATATTAATAGAACATGATAATTTTATTATTTACGTGGATTTAAATCTAATCGATATATGTTTAATTTATTAGTTGGCTTGCCTAGCTATAGCGTAGGGCGCCATCATGCCCTCTAGGTGAAATTGGGTCGTGACAACGTGGTATCAGATCCCTAGGTTCACGTAGGACTCACAAGTTATGAGCATGCATAATAGAGTCTTGCGGATCGGTACGGAGATTTCTGTACTTATCTTCGAGAGGCTATAGGGTGTTAGCAAACTACCTTTCTTCATCTTCCATCATACAATTGATGTAATACTAAATATCCTTCTCTTACTCTCTCACAGATGGTGAGAACGCATTCGAATGAGGTTCTGGACCAGGGAATAGCTACTCCCCCAGTTGCTAGAGGCTGAGGCTGAGGCCGAGGGAGAGCTCCAGCCCGTGGTAGAGGTAGATGACGTCCCAGGACTGTCCCGGTTATTCCACTAGTGTGTCCGACAGAGGATCCCATTATTGAGGAGCAGGGTGAGGTGCCTGTGGCAGAGCCAGCTCCGGTGGATTTCACATCTACACCAGGATTTCAAGATGTTATAGGTCGTATGTTGCGATTCATGGACACTATGACTTAGGCCGGTTTATTTTCGGTAGACCCAGCCACATCTCAGGCGGGCGGGGGACCACATACCCCTACCGCGCAGGCTCATGGATAGGCAATTACTGTATATCAGACCCAGGGTGCACTACCCGTGGGTGGAGCTCAGCCAGTGGCAGCAGCTACACCTGAGTCCAAGCCAATTGCAGTCGTTGATCCGTAGAAACTATTGGACAGATGGACTAGACTACATCCTCCTGTCTTTGGGGGTGAATGACATGAGGATCCCCAGGACTTCATTGATCGATGCAGGGACAGACTACACAACATGAGGATATTGGAATCTCATAGGGTTGAATTTTGCTACTTTTCAGCTATAGGGCAGGGCCCGTAGATGGTGACAGTCTTATGTTCTTAGCAGACCAGCAGATTCTCCTCCCATGACTTGGGACAGGTTCACTCGTATCTTCCCGGGGAGGTATATTCCACCCTCCCAGAGGGAAGAGTTGCGGTTCCAGTTTGAGCAGCTCCAGCAAGGTCATATGTCAGTGACCGATTATGAGGCGAGGTTCTCTGAGTTATCTTGCCATGTACTTAAGATACTCCCTACTGAGGCAGAGAGAGTGCGGAGGTTTGTAGCTAGTTTACACACTGGCATTCAGGCCACTATGGCTCGAGAGGTTGAGATGGGTAATTCTTATGAGCTAATCGTGGAGATAGCCCGGAGGATTGAGGGTGTACGTCAGCGGAGCCGAGAGCAGGTTGTGAGAGATAAGCGGTTCAGGTATTCCGGAGAGTTCAGAGGTGCTCCGTCCGGGGGCAGAGGTCATTTCGTGAGAGGGAGGTCCAGCAGGCCCCCATATCCAGCACCACCGCCTCCTTGAGGTTCTCCAGTACGACCTTATTTCAGTGCTATACCAGAGAGTTCTTATCACCCACCAGCTATTCAGAGCTCTTCCAGTAGGTATTCAGGTCCCCAGGGTTAGACTTCTAGTCAGCGGCTTATTGCACCGCAGAGTTGTTACAAGTGCGTAGATCCCAGTCACATACAAAGATTTTGTCCCAGGCTGCGGGGTAGACCAGTGCAGCAGGGTCAGCAGCCTATGATTACCGCACCAGTTGCTCCACCAGTTGCCCGACCACCTAGAGGTGGAGGACAGGTGTGTAGAGGCTGTCCTAGAGGTGGAGGTCAGCCAGGTGGAGGCTAACCAGTTGGTGCTCTAACTCGGTTCTATGCTTTTCCGTCCAGACCAGATGCATAGGCCTCAGATGCTGTAATTACAAGTATTATTTCTGTTTGCAGCAAAGATGCCTCGGTATTATTTGATCCAGGATCCACGTATTCATATGTGTCATCTCTATTCGCTCCATTCCTGGGTATTTCTCGTGAGTCCTCGAGTACTCCTATTTATGTGTCCACTCATGTAGGCGATGATGTTATTGTGAACCGGATCTACCGGTCTTGTATTATTACATTCTGTGGTTATGAAACTAGAGCAGATCTCTTATTGCTCAAGATGACCGATTTTGAAATTATTCTGGGTATGGACTGGTTATCTCCATATCATGCTATTCTAGATTGTCATGCCAAGACTGTTACCTTGGCTATTCCAACTTTGCCTAAGATGGAGTGGAAGGGTTCGTCTGTTAGTTCATTTAATTGGGTTATTTCTTTTATAAAGGCTCAACACATGGTTGAGAAGGGTTGTTTAGCTTATTTAGCTTATGTTCGGGATACTACTTCAGAGACTCCGACTATTGATTCAGTGCCTGTAGTTTGGGAGTTCTCCGATGTATTTCCTTCAGATCTTCCAAGTATGCCACTTAATCATGATATTAATTTCTGTATTGACTTGGCTCCAGATACCAAGCCTAAATCTATTTTGCTGTATCGCATGGCTCTGAAAGAATTGAAAGAACAACTTGAAGAGTTACTAGCAAAAGGGTTTGTCAGACCGATTGTATCGCCTTGGGATGCACCGATATTATTTGTGAAGAAAAAGGATGGCACAATGCGAATGTGTATTGATTATCGCCAATTGAACAAAGTCACTATTAAGAACAAGTACCTGTTGCCACGTATTGATGATCTATTTGACCAGTTGCAGGGTGCTAGGGTATTCTCTAAGATCGACTTGAGGTTGGGGTACCATCAGTTGAAGATTCGGTATTCGGATGTTCCGAAGACTTCTTTCCGGACTAGATATGGTCATTATGAGTTTCTAGTGATGTCCTTCGGTTTAACTAATGCCCCAGCATCATTCATGGATTTGATGAACAGGGTATTCGGGCCACATATTCATTCATTTGTCATTGTCTTTATTGATGACATTTTGATCTACTCACGCAGTAAGGAGGAGCATGAGCAGCATATGAGAGTAGTGCTTCAGACATTACGGGAACAAAAGTTATATGCTAAGTTCTCCAAATGTGAGTTTTGGCTAGAGTCTGTAGCATTTTTGGGGCATATTGTATCGGGCGAGGGTATTAAGGTTGATCCCAAGAAGATTGAGGTGGTTCATAATTGGCATCGTCCCACTTCGGCGACTGAGATCAGGAGTTTTCTAGGTTTAGCAGGTTATTATCGTCGATTTGTAGAAGGTTTTTCATCTATTGCAGCGCTTTTGACCAAATTAACCCAGAAGGGTACCCCATTCCGATAGTCTGATGATTATGAGGTGAGCTTTCAGAAGCTCAAGACAGCATTGACTACATCACCAGTGTTAGTGTTGCCTTCCGGTTCAGGGATGTATACAGTGTATTATGACGCTTCATGCATTTGTTTGGTTTGTGTATTGATGCAGGAAAAGCGAGTTATTGCATATGCTTCACTTCAGCTGAAGCCTCACGAGAAGAATTATCCGGTACATGATTTGGAGTTAGCTGCGATTGTTCACGCTCTTAAGATTTAGAGGCATTATCTTTATAGGGTGTCCTGTGAAGTTTATACTGAGGCCATTAGCTTGGGATATTCAGTCCTTGGCTAACAGACTTGTACGACTGGTTATTTCAGAGCCCAACCGAGTTCTTGCATGTATTGTGGCTCAATCTTCACTATTTGAGCAGATCAAGACTCGACAGTATGATGATCCACACTTGATGGTTCATCGAGACACGGTACTACGAGGTGGTGCCAAGGAATTTACTATTGGTGTAGATGGTGTTCTACGACTCCAGGGTCGTCTATGTGTTCCTAATATGGATGAACTGAGGAAAAATATCCTAGAGGAGGCACACAGTTCCAGGTACTCTATTCATTCGGGTGCTATGAAGATGTATCGTGATCTAAGGCAGCATTATTGGTGGCGGCGAATGAAAAAGGACATAGTCGAGTATGTAGCTAAGTGTCTGAATTGCCAGCAAGTTAAATATGAGCACTAGATGCCAGGTGGCCTACTTCAGCAGATGACTATACCCGAGTGAAAATGGGAACGCATTACTATGGACTTTGTAGTTGGGTTGCCGCGGATCTTGAGGAAGTTTGATGCAGTTTGGGTGATTGTTGACAGGTTGACCAAGTTGGCACACTTTATTCCGGTTGTGACTACGTATACTTCAGAGAGGTTGGCCAAGATTTATATTCAGGAGATAGTTCGGTTGCACGGTGTGCCAATTTCCATCATATCGGATAGAGGCCCTCAATTTACTTCACATTTCTGGAGAGCAGTACAGAGTGAATTGGGGACCCGTGTAGAGCTCAGCACGACTTTTCATCCGCAGACCGATGGACAGTCAGAGCGGACAATTCAGATTTTGGAAGATATGCTCAGGGCATGTGTGATTGACTTTGGAGGTCAGTGGGATCGTTTCTTGCATTTGGTAGAGTTTTCTTATAATAACAGTTACCAATCCAGCATCGAGATGGCTCCATTTGAGGCTTTATATGGTCGGCGATGTCGTTCGCCCATCGGATGGTTTGAGCCCGGTGAGGCTAAGTTATATGGTACTGATTTGGTGAAGGATGCCTTGGAAAAGGTAAAGTTGATTCAGGAGCGACTTCGTACAACACAGTCCAGACATATGAGTTACGCGGATCAGAAAGCGCGTGATTTATCATTTATGATAGGTGAAAAAGTTCTCTTGAAAGTTTCACCGATGAAGGAAATCATGAGACTTGGGGAAAAGGGGGAAATGGAGCCCAAGGTTTATAGGCCCATTTGACGTGTTGAGACGAGTTGGGGAGGTGGCTTATGAGCTTGAATTACCTCCCAGTCTATCGAGAGTTCATCCGGTTTTCCATGTATCTATGCTCCGGAAGTATCATGTTGACCTGTCACATGTGTTAGACTTCAGCACAATTCAACTAGATGATAGCTTGGGTTATGAAGAGGAGCCATTTACCATTGTGGATAAACAGGTTTGCCATTTGAGGTCCAAGACGATTTCTGCAGTAAAAGTCCAGTGGAGGGGCCAACCAGTTGAGGAAGCAACTTGGGAGGCCGAGGAGGACAAGCGGAACAAATATCCACACTTATTTAGCACTCCAGGTATTATTCTAAACCCGTTCGAGGACGACCGTTTGTTTAAGAGGTGGAGAATGTAATGACCCAACCGGTCATTTTAACTTTTATAAACCCATTCCCTAAAATAAAACTCCCTGAACATGCTTTAATTGATTTATGACTCGCGGGGATAGTTGGTTCGAGATTTGGAAGTGTCTGGGTTGAAATCGGAACACTTGGTTCCTTACGTTGGCTTTAAATGGCCAAGTTTGACTTCGGTCAATATTTTGAGAAAAAGATCCCGGAATCGGGATTTGACGGTTCCAATAGGTTCGTACGATGATTTCGGACTTGGGCGTATGTCCGAATCGGGTTTTGGATAACCCAGGAGCGTTTTGGCGCTTAATAGTGAAAACTTAACTATTTGAAGGTTTTAAAGTCCTTTAAATTTGGTTTGGAGTAGGTTTTTGAGTAATTTAAGTCTGTTTGGAGTTCTGAGTTTTGGAATAGTTCCGTATAGTGAATTAAGACTTGTACGCAAAATTTTGTGTTATTCCGAGTAGTTTAAGTATGTTTCGGCACGTTGGAAGTAAATTGAAGAACTTGAAGTTCTTAAGTTTGAATCAATTTGGTTTGGGGTATGATTATTAGATTTGATGTTGTTTTACACGTTCTGAGAGTTCAAGAAAATCCGTTTTATGATTTCAAACTTGTTAGTATATTCGGGCGGGGCCCCGGGGGCCCCGAGCGTTAATCGGTCAAGGCTCGGATCAATTTTTGAACCTTGGTCACAGCTGAAGCTTTCAGCTTCTGCTATTACCGCACCTGCGCTTGGCCAGCCGCAGGTGTGTGAAGAGCACCGCAGAAGCAGAAAGGGCGCAGATGCGCAGGTACAAGCGCAGAAGCGCATCACAGGTGCGATGTACAAGCCGCAGAAGCGAGCTGCTGACTGCAGGTGCGAGTGAAGCCAGCTAAGAGAAAACTGCATATGCAAGGGAATTTCCGCAGATGCGGAGCCGCAGAAGCAGCTTATGAGCCTCAGATGCGATTTTCACTTTTGGACAGAATGGTTAAAAAGTCTGGGCTCAGACATTTTGAGCCCATTTTCCCTCTATTTTCGGGCGATTTCAGAGCTTTCGAGAGGGGGATTTCAACTAGCAATTTAAGGTAAGTTAATTCTACACACCTTGAGATACATAGATTATGGGTAAATTATAACTAGTAAATCTTAGGAATCAAAAGTTTAGATGAAAAACCTAGTTTTTTTTTTATAAAAATGAGATTTTATATTTGAGTTCTTGAGATTATGAGTGACGTTTTCATCTAATTATTTTCGGAATCCGGGCACGTGGGCCAGGGGGTAAATTTTAGAAATTTTACCATTTTGGATAGGGTAATTTATTTAATAAATAAATTTCAAGTTATTGAGTATATATTAATTATTTTGTATAATATTTGGATAGTTTCAGATTTTTCGGTGCCGAATCGAGAATTTTACGCGATGCGGTAATCGAAAAGTGGACTTTGAGACAAGGTAAGTCTCTTATCTAATCTTGTGAGGGGAAAATTACCCATAGGGATTAAATTAAATAATTATTGCTAATTGTGGGAGCTACGTACGCACGAGGTAATGAGAGTCCATGCGTAGCTACTATTATTGCTAAAGTCTGGGTAGTTTAGGACTCAAAGCATGAATTAATTATGTAAATTGTGTCCTTTATTAATTAAATTATTTGAGGTATATATTGTGAATTTGTTATGAAAGGTAGTAAAATATGAAATCTACATATGCTTAATTAATTATTGAAATAAATTGTTATCCTCTCGAATAAATTTTACAATAACTACTCTTATCCCGGAGGTACATAGAAAAATGTTCTCCTTTCTTGTGGATCGGGCCGAACGTTTCGGCAGGATAGATGCATCTATGGATCGTACCGCACGTCCCTCGGCAGTGTACACGACACTCTGGATCGGGTGGTACGTCCTTGGCAGAAATCGTGCTTAATAATAATAATTACATGATACTTTGATAGTTTATTGCAGCTTGCGAAGCTAATTGATAAATTGGAAATCTTTGAAATTTAAACAATTATTTTTCCTGTTTGTTAATGAATTATTGTTGTTTCTGAAAATGAGATTAATTAATAAATTGAAATTTTTTTGGAATTGAAGGAATTTAATTATTTCTGCTGGTTAAGTAAATTATTGTAAATTCTGTGAATCATGTTGATTTAGATATTCTAGTTTTATTTCAATTAATTATTATTGACCCATAGTGAGTGTCAAAGTCGGCTATCTCGTCTCTACCACTTCGAGATTAGGCTTGATACTTACTGGGTACACGTTGTTTACGTACTTATACTACACTTGCTGTACTTTTTGTGCAGGATATGAGACAGGTACTAGTGGAGGACCTATCATCACATATCCACGTCATCTCGAGGCATAGTGGTGAGTTTTCTGAGCCGTCCTGCAGCTACCAATGTCTCTTCTTATATTTATATTTCTGTCTATTTCATTTCAGACAGTATTTGGAGTTTTGTATAATCTACTAGATGCTCATACACTTGTGACACCAGGTCTTGACACACATATTAGTAGAACTTGATGATTTTATTATTTTCTTGGATTTAAATCTAATCGATATATGTTTAATTTATTAGTTGGCTTGCCTAGCTGTAGCGTTGGGCACCATCACAACCTTTAGGTGAAATTGGGTCGTGACATGAAGTTTTGTTTTGTATTTGCTGGACTTCAGCATTCTAGGAGCTAAAGCTTATGTTTTATATTTGCTAAACTTCAGCAGTCTTAGAGCTGAAGTTGTGTTCTGCCTTTCTTTGAAGTTAGATGGCTTTACATTATAACTTAAGCAAAATTGTGCTGAAGTTTTAACTGATTTTTTTATAATGTTCTGAAGTTATTTTTTCTATCTTTTATTTTTCACTTCTGCAGCCCTTTTCTGTCGTTTTTCCTGCAGATGATATCATAAAGCAAGGGATAAGCTAATTTCAAGAGATCGCGAGAGCAACTATTATGTATAATAAATTTCACATGCATGTGTCATTCTTGTGGCAGGTAACTTGGAAGAGAGGACATGTAGTAGTCTAATCGAAATGCATACATTTGTCTCATACACTATGGGGATGGTGAGAAGAGATATATTTTACATCCCAGAGGGGCTATAATTGGAGATACCATTGTTTCTGGTACAGAAGTTCCTATAAAAATGGGAAATGCCCTACCTTTGAGTGCGGTTTGAAGTTGCTGTTATATGTTTAAGAAGGATGGATCTGGGAAAGACACAAATCACACCTACTTTAACCAGCTTGTGGAGTTTTATTTACTCGTCCGTCAACATAGAATATGGTAGTTGATAAGATTTAATAAAAACTTTATAGATCCAATCAATAATACTTATACAAAGTCTCATGTGTTTGAGAGAGAAAATAAGAAGAGGAAAAGAAGAGGAGGAAGAAAGCAGCGCATAGGTTAGGAGGAAGAAGAGGAGGCGTCTGAAGTTGTCAAAATTAGGGTATATATTAAAGAATTTTAAAAATATGAGTATAGGTAAAATGAGGGCGACCAAATAGGGTGCCCCGTTGCAATCTTTATGAAAACGTAATAGATTTGGGCTTGGATAAATACGGGTAATAAATTTAAGCTTTATGGGCATATTGTGTAGTTTACCCCAATTTAAGTTTTAGTGAAAATAGCACAGGCTAGCTAGTTTTCGGACTAGTAATAATTGAAAAATAGTCTGCGTTTGCAAAGTCATTGAAAAATAGCCACTATTTTGCTGTAACACGGAAAGTTCCAGCATAATATACTGGAGATTGTTGCACCTGTGTATGAACTTGCAGCATATTATACTGGAACTCCAACACACGGAAAATTCCAGCATAATATACTGGAGATTGGAGCATCTGTGTATGAACTTGCAACATATTATGCTGGAATATTTTTCGAATTTTGAAGTGTTTTCGTTCAGATTTATCTTTACATGAAAAGTTGCTAAATTTCGATTACTTTTGAAACTGTGGCTATTTTTCAATTACCACTTGTAAATCTTTTTTTAATTTTATTTCACCCCAATTTTTATGAGGTGAAGGCCTTAATTCTTGAAGCTGTCCCATGATTTAAAAAGGCTGCTGTTCGATGTCTAACATGAACCCAACACAATCGGTCCATGTATTGATGGCCCAGCCCATGAGTCCATATTGAGGTCAAAATTGCTCTTCTTTCTTCCTCCTCAATATTCCCATTCCCATTGAAGTTTAATGGATAGCAGCTTTGTTCTGCTTCAACAAAGGTAAGGCTTTTACGCCTTTGAGTTTCCATACATTCCATTTTCAGGTGAATTCATTTCGATTCTTGAATGATCTTTGCTTCTTCACTGAAATGACCTCAATATTAAGAAGAAACCAATCCTTAAAAACAATCCTCAGAACCCCCAAAGACCCATTTTTTACGAAACCAACCCTTAAACCCTACAAAAACCCTCAAACCTCATCTACTTACTTCCTCCCTAGGGTACTAAACCAAATATACTTTTCGACCCATTCGTCGAAATTCCCTGAATATGAAATGCCAACTGTAACATGGGGTGTAATCCAAGGCCGTAAAGAAAAGTTGGTGTCACGTGTCATAATCTGTGATTATTTGAAAAGTATAGGAATTATCCCTGATGAATTAGAGGAGTTAGAATTACCCTCAACCGTTGAAGTTATGCGCGAACGGGTTGAGTTCTTGCAGAAAATTGGACTGACAGTTGATGATATTAATGAATACCCTTTAATGCTTGGTTGTAGTGTGAGGAAAAACATTATTCCTGTTTTGTCATACTTGGAAAAAATTGGGATTCAAAAGTCTAGGCTTGGTGAGTTTGTTAAGAACTACCCCCAATGTCTACACGCTAGTGTCGTCGTGGAGCTTGTTCCGGTTATTAAATTTCTACGAGGTCTTGATGTTGAGAAACAAGATATTGGGTATGTTTTGATGAAATATCCTGAGTTGTTAGGGTTTAAGCTTGAGGGAACAATGAGTACTTCAGTTGCTTACTTGGTTAGTATAGGGGTTAATCCGAGGGATGTAGGGCCGATGGTAACACAATATCCATATTTTCTTGGAATGAGAGTTGGGACGACGATTAAACCACTTGTGGATTATTTGGTTTCGTTGGGTTTGCCAAAGAAAATCTTGGCGAGGATGTTGGAGAAGCGAGCATATCTACTTGGTTATGATCTTGAAGAGACGGTGAAACCTAATGTGAATTGCTTACTCAGTTTTGGAATTAGGAAGGATGCTTTGCCTTCTGTTATTGCACAATATCCACAAATTATTGGTTTGCCTTTGAAGGCTAAGCTGTCGTCGCAACAGTATTTCTTTAACTTAAAGCTCAAGATTGATCCTGATGGTTTTGCTCGAATAATCGAGAAGATGCCGCAAATTGTTAGCCTACACCAGCATGTGATAATGAAACCTGTTGAGTTCCTTCTTGGACGGGGATTTTCAGCTGATGATGTGGCGAAGATGATTGTTAAATGTCCTCAGTTAGTTGCTTTGCAAGTTGGCCTCATGAAAAATAGCTATTACTTTTTCAAGAATGATATGGGTAGACCAATGAACGAACTTGTGGACTTCCCGGACTACTTCACATACAGCTTGGAATCGAGAATCAAACCCAGGTACCAGAGGTTGCAAAGCAAAGGAATCAGATGTTCTTTGGCTTGGTTTCTCAATTGTAGTGACCAAAGATTTGAAGAGAGATTGTATGGTGATTATATAGAGCCTGAAAGTTCTGGTCCGTCATTTTATATGGGTGGGAAGTTAGAGCTACCAGGCAATGAGATCGTATCAGAAGAGGAGGAAAGTGATGATGAAACACTTTATAGACGCACTGTCTCATTGTAGTTTACTTTGTAACATTCGTGAATTGGGTATAAATGCTAATATCTTTCAATATTAGTTGAATTCTTTTGCTGCTTTTCTAGTTTGCCTAAGGCCCTTGTAACATTCTTATGTAATGATTCACATGATAATATACTTTTTTCAATCAAAAGATTTTCTCATGTGAATTATTTATCAAAAAAAAAAAAAAGGTAAAAGAATCATTTAACCAATCTGAGAACGAAATTGTGCATTGACAATTAGCAATCTTCTTGGCTTGGGATGAGCGGGAAGCTAATCCTCGTGAGCCCTTTCTTAAGATTTATGCAGCTGATGCTAGAAGCCTGTGATATGTCGATGTGTAATCATCCCTGCTATTGATCAATAGCTCTCACCCTCTGATGTTTATGTCATTTCTACTGTGACTAGATTGCAGCTTGTTCTTACTTTGATTTACTTTGTATTAGGCTTGTTGATGAAAAGGAGAAAGTACTGTTTAACTGTTCTTCTGTTATAGTTAAATAATGATAGAAGCCTAAGGGTAGAAAAACTCCTGCAAGGTGGAAAGCTTTGCAGTATCTTAAAATGCTTGTCTTTGTTAGAACTTTACTACTGAAACAGCACAGCACTTTGATCCATGCTGTGTTGTCTTTTTTCTTTTCCTGGAGTTATGTGCTCACATGATCTAACATGAATACGTAACACATCTCCTTGTTGCCATTCAGATGCAATAATATAAGAACTTTGTGAAAGAACTGAACGTACAATTATTGAAGCCATCTTACCTAACTTTTCTGGTATATAATGCTTTATGCATTCAAAACTGACATGGTTCAAATAGAAGCTTCTGCAGTTTTGTTTTTTGCATTCCTGTCTTAACAATGTGGATGCGTTTACGATCATGAACTTGAAACCTTGCAGACAGAAGTGTCTTCTTTAAGCTTTGAAGGATGCCATCTTATAGGCCATCCTACTGTGGCAACGGCAATATAATGTAATGCCTCATGTTTTCTTCTTCTTCCTCCTCTATTTTTTTTCCGTAGTTCTAGTTTACTTGCAAGATCAAGTTTTGTTTGCTTCAAATATTTCACTACATCCACTTTAAGCAGTAAGCACCCACCATCCCTGCCCCTAGAGATAGTTACTAATCTGACCTCCATGTGTGTAATACAGTTGAAGAGAGAGGTATAGCAGTTTGTATTCGTCAGTTTGCTCTTTTTGTGCTTTAGCATCTTATTCTTTTCTTCCTTAACTGATGTTCGGGATGTCCACTATGGAAGTACACATTATCTGAATTGATGTTATGCGGAGCAGAATTATCTTTAACTGAGACTTGATCAAAGGCGGGATGGATGTTCGGGATCCATTGAGTTTGGCAAGGTATGACCAGCATCTCATGATTACAATTCAGAATCTCTTCTCCTGGTGCCTTGTAGTTCTTTTTTTTTTAAATACAGGTCATTAGTGATATATATTTAGCTTTTGCATCAAAAGAAGAGATAAATTAAATAAATTTTCAGTGGTTTAGAAAATAAATGCTGGGTTTGCTCTAGTAGATGGAGATGGCTAGCATCAGTTATAGTGCATGTGGATTTGATTATTTCAATTCCATCCAAATCATAATTTTGACGATTTTTTATATGGGATCTTTATAGTACTCAGGGGCGAAGCTGCATGTCTTAAAGGGTGGTCAATTGACCAACCTTCGCCGAAAAGCTATACTGCGTATATAGGTAAAATATTAGATTTTAGAGATATAAAACATATATTGAACACTCTTTGTCGCAGAAATTTTTTCAATTCTTTTAAGTTTGAACACCCTTGAGGAAATTCCTGGCTTCGTTACTGATAATACTGATATACTAATTGTAGTACGTGACTTTCAGTTGATATCTTCCTTGTCTTAGCTTTGCCCATTTTTTTCAATAAGCACTTGTGCTTAGCTTTCCTTCATTTGGTAACATCTCTCCATGCTTGTTTGCTTTAGTAGATCATTAGCTGAGCTATTAACATTGAAAAAAGCATACTGAAATGAGAAAAAGTTGATCATGCTTTCCTATTTAGTGTAAATCTCAAGCTTGCCATCTTTGGTTGTTGACTTGGTTCGTGTATCCAAATATAAGATCAAACTGATAAAATGTCCTAACATCATAGCTTTAAGGGAATTGTAGAATCTTCACGTCGTTTTGTAGTATTAATACACTCGTGAGACACATCTGTGTATTTTCTTAAATTAGTGTATGTTTCCATTATCTCATCTCCATATGGTTCCATTCATTCTATTTCTTTGAGAATGATAAGTGATGTTTCATTGATGATAAAAACAAAACTGTGTGTGTGCTAGTATTCTTTCTGATGCCTTTAGACCATACTTTTCTTTGATCACCTTCTTCCACAATGGTGTTTCTGAATTGTTAAATCTCGAGAGCCACTTTGATTTTGTAATCTCAGATTTTTTATTCCCAGGGAACCAAGTTTCTTAGGTAGAGTGCAAGTCTTTCAGTTGACCAAATGGAAAGCTTTCTAATCGTTATTACCTTGCCGTAGAAATTGCTTGAAAGCACTTCATCAAAGAAGAAAATTGCTTCTCAGCTGGTTCAATTTGTTTTGAACCTTGACAGGCATGGGAAATATTAGCTTGACATATGAGGGGAGTGAGTCCAGGACACTATTAATGAGCACAAGTGTGGCCCCAAGTGTTAGATATATATGCTTCTTTCAGTTGGATAGCCTTTTCAATAATGCCTTGCCAGATGATATCAGCTTTACATTTGGCGGAAGCAAGCCAGTTTTGAAATACTCCATTTGGAACTTTATTCAACTCAGTTAATGTGTGACTGCTTCAAAAACTGTGAGAATCAGTCTCAGATGCCTAAGTTGCTCCATATCTGGCATGTAAAAGGTGGTGATGTGAGATGGACATGTTCTGAGCATTGTTGATCACTTAAAAACCTTTCAGCCGACAATGAGCTTACGCAGTAGGCCACATAACTTCTCCATTTAGTACCAAACACTAAATCTTTAAGCAACGAAAAGAGAGAATCCCAGTTTGCAAATCTTTAACCTTTTTCTTGTTATCTAGACATTCGTTAGCAATTAAAGTTGCATCCAAAATTTGTCTCCCTTTTGTGTGTTCTTGGATCTCTGTTAACAGATTATTTTTCTCACACTACCAGTCAAGCTAATGGTCTAAAATCTTGCAGCTCCATGGCACCATTCTTCTTTGGAATTAGAGCAGCAATGTATGTATTCAGTAGCATTCTGGCTTCTTTCAAACCTTCCTCGACTGTAAAAGAAGCCTAAAGCTTTCATTTATCACTGGCCAGCATTTTTTTGTAGAATGCCTTTGTGAAACTATACTAGGGATAATTATTTGTCCTCAAATGTGGAGAGAGAGTAATATACTGAAATCAATAGTAGCAATAAATTGAGAGCAAAGAATAAATACTCAAAATATCCTTTCAACATAACAAGCAAAAGAGATCAGAGGGAGTATTTAATAGCATTAATTTTTTGTAGAATGCCACGCGCGTGTACCCCATATATATATTAATGGCAAAGGTCCAAATATATCCTTGTACTTTCGAAAATGGTCTAAAAATATCCCTCGTTATACTATTGGGTTATCTATACCCCTGCAGCCATACTTTGAGTTCAAATATACCCTTCATTTAAACGGAGGGACACGTGTCATCGATTTGTTGGCCAATTCTAAATATCTCCTAATTAATTAAAAAGTAATTTTTTAAACACAATTTTTTTTTTTTGTAAAAACTGGAAAAAACTGAATTTTTTTTTACTAAAAACTGAAAAAAAAGAAGAAAATATTTGTTTTTTCAGTTTTTACAAAAAAACTGCTTTAAAAACAAAACTGAAAAATATTTTCTAAAACAATGTTTTTGTAAAAACTGGAAACAAAAACTGAAAAATAATTTTCTAAAGCAATTAAAAACTGAAAAAAACTGATTTTTTTTAATTAAAAACTGAAAAAAAGAAAATATTTGTTTTTTCAGTTTTTACAAAAACATTGCTTTAGAAAATTGCTTTTCAGTTTTTTTTTAGTTTTTACAAAAAATAATTGCTTTAGAAATTATTTTTCATTTTTTAAAAAATGAAAAAGCAATATTTTTCTAAAAACTGGAAAAACATATTTTCGATTTTTTCAGTTTTTAGTAAAAACAAATTCAGTTTTTTTCAGTTTTTACAAAAACATTGCTTTAGAAAATTGCTTTTCAGTTTTTTTTTAAAGCAGTTTTTTTGTAAAAACTGGAAAAAAAAATTATTTTCGTTTTTTTCATTTTTAGTAAAAATTATTTTAGTTTTTACAACAAAAAATAAATTGTTTTAGAAAATTACTTTTTAATTAATTAGGAGATATTTAGAATTGGCCAACAAGCCGATAACACGTGTCTCTCCGTTTAAATGAAGGGTATATTTGAACCCAAAGTATGACTGCAGGGGTATAGATAACCCAATAATATAACGAGGGGTATTCTTATACCATTTTTGAAAGTACAAGGATATATTTGACCCTTTGCCGATATATTACAAGGATATATTTGACCCTTTGTCGATATATTAATGAGGAAAAAACTCAAGTTCCTGAAAATTTAAATAGACTATTAAAGAACATTTTGGATTTATAATTAAAATTAAAGCTAAAGAAAAAAATTCAAGTTTCAGAAAATGATGAATTTTAATCTTAATTTAAATATTATTAAAGAACGTTTTTGAGTTATAAAATAAAAGGTAAAGAAGAAAAATTCAAGTTCCTCAAAATGATGAATTTTAAGTTGAATTTAAATATTATTAAAGAATATTCTTGAATTATAAAATAAAAAGCTATAAGAAAAAAATTCAAATTCATAAAACTGATGAATTATATTTGATTAGCTAATATAAAAACCATATCCAACAGATATCTTAAAAAACAAAAGCAGTAAAGGTGATCCATCAAACGTTGTACATGTTGGAATTGTAAGCTTGTGTAGCTTAAAGAGGGTAAATGAGAAATGAAAGGAAAATGAAATATTTGAGTTTCCCTCCTTGACAAAGGGACATTATCCCATATTAGAGGAAGAAAAGGCTTTTGATGGGTATATATATAATTGCTCTTCTTCTAGCTCTTAAAGAGTTAAGAAGAAGGCAAGCCTCGCGCCGTCGTCGTCGCTCGCTAGCTCGGCTTCGGATTCCCGTGACCCGTTTTCTTTCCCGGATTATTTTAAATTCATTTTCCCGCAATATTTCAAACAACCTGTTCCATGGCTGTTTCCGAAAGGTTGCAAACCTTTTCAGAAACAATGCCAGCAACTCTATAAATATACTTTGAATCCCAGAATCTTTCCTTACGAAATTTTCTGATCTTCTTCTCCTTCTTCTGCACAAAAATTTCGGTGAGTTAAATCGTTCTATCCTGGGAGGATATAATCCAGCACCTCGGGTACTTGAGGGGAATAATTTCCTTAAGGACACATTGTGTATTCAGTGGGCTCGATTTATTCCTATACTGATTTTCCAGAATTTATTTCGTTAAACAAGTATTACTAACTTTCTGTTTTGTTTATATATTTCAGAAAGTTTAATGGTTTAATTGTTTATTATAGCGATACAGATTTATAACACTACCTGTGTCCTAAGTTGGCACATACACCAGATGAAAGCAATAAACGTGAGGCATGCTGAGACTTGTATTATAATATAATGAGATGTAACAGAATATGTGTACATAAGATAATTACAATTAATATACCAAAGGATAATGCTAGCAACGCCTGCTTTAATATCCTCAAATGTGCAAAAACATTAACCGTGGTAGCCAAATGAACAAACATTAAATGCTAGAATGTGAAAAGTCTTGTAAATGAAATGAAAATTAAGAAAATTTATTACCTAGTTGAAAGCCAACAGTAATTACTGGTACGTCGAGCAATTCTCCTCATTTACCCAGTTGAATGTACATAAAAATACATAATCATTTAATTAATTGGTAAGCTTAAATTTAAAGATTCTATTTTTATGTCAGTTCCTTGATTTTCGCATGGAGAGAGGAGTAAGTTCCTTTTTCGTATTTGTTGTACTAAACATTATAATGAAATTGGCCTTGCTGTTATTTTCCATCTCAAATATGCCTCTCCTACTAACGGTTTTCTGTCAAGTGGCAACAGTTCCAGAGTTAGTTAGTACCGTTCAATTCTAACTTATTATAGTATTTTATTCCTATCCATTTAAAGAAAAGCGGTACTCAATTTTTTTGACTTGTCTATAAAAAGGAACTCTCAAAAAAGGAAAGGATGAAAAAGGAAAAAGAAAAACACAAGAGAAAGAAACAAGTCGAATTGCATTATTATGTCTCAAAAGCAAAAAACTCAAATTCTTCTCATCTTGAGCTTCTCTTTTTATGCTCATCTTCTTTCTCAATGCAACTGTGAATGCAAATTTGGCGTATCAGGCACAAAAATCCGAGGGATGATGGTATTTGGCAGCTCATTGGTTGATAATGGGAACAACAATTTTCTTGTAAAATCAAACGCAAAGGCAAATTACTTGCCTTATGGAGTAGATTTTGTAAGGGGACCAAGTGGTAGATTTACAAATGGGAAGAATGTGATTGATCTTATTGGTGAGAATTTAGAGCTTCCTCAAATTCCAACATTTAAAGATCCAGAAACTAAAGGAAGTTGCATTGTTCATGGTGTTAACTTTGCTTCTGGTGGTTCTGGGATTCTTGATGAAACTGGTGCTGTTTCTGTGAGTATATACTCTACTACTTTCTTTATTTTTTATTTTTATTTTAAGAAATTAAATATTCTCCGTTGGAGTCATCAAAAGGTATAAATAATTTAGGTGGTTTGAGATCATGTCATAGCATATATAAAGTCCCAACTACCTGCATTCTTAATTAAAAGGTGAATGGAGGGATTATCCTTAATTACGTAATTAAGGGGTGGATCTGTTGTCAGGAAGGATATTTATCACCCAACATGTATATTTTCTTATGTTTCTATGTTATATTGAGAGACAACGCGCTGATTGGGCTAATGAATTCTGAAAGTCCGGTCACTATCAACGAGTGTATTTTTTATCAAGAGTTTTTGATTTGAGCTAAATTTTTTGACAGTGAGTGCTTCCCCTCTTAGTTAGCTCTACTTGGCATGATTTCAAATTAATTTGAGAATATGTTCTAACAAAAAATGGTTATTAGGATACAGAGGAGAGAGAGAGAGGCGTACATAACACCTCGTTCTTTTGTCGATTCTACGACGTAGGCTTGTGATTTTGCATAACATAGAAACACCTTTATTCAATAGAAACATCAATATCCCCCACAACGGTCCCCAGTCCCCTTAACATGTTACAAAATCTTCTTCCTTTTTATTTTCTTTCTTATTCTTATATTTCCCAATTTTGGTTAGTGTCCAACCACACAGTTACAAACCACATAATACTTTAGTTTCCAATTAACTGTTTTAAGCTCTAAGTACAAACAGAACCTTTGATTATGCTTTTCTGAAAGTCCAATTGGAAGAAAAATCTCTCTCTTAAATGTTACCAAATTATATAGGCTGCAATAATTAAGATACCACTGTAAAATTGACAGCAATCTGATAGCGGAGGTAGTCCTCACTTGGATAATGTATCACCCATAATTTTTTCCCCTGCATGCACTTAAAGTAATATCCTACTTATGATAATAAAAGTTGTTATAACCACATATAAAGAGAGTCTTTATAACTTTAACACCTTTAATATGGTTTATATTTTGCTAGTTTTTCACTTAAAACGTTGTATAGTTTTACTTTACCCATCAACAATCACAATAATGTGAACAGGTGAAGATCAAATGTCTCCAACTACTAAATTGCGTTTATGTGATGGTACTTCTCTCTTGATTCTCCTAGTCTTATTGTCTCCTAATCAAGATTAGAAAAAAAAAATCCTGGAAACTCGAAGAGATCCAAAACTTCTTATTGACCATCAAAACTTATAGTCTAGTCAATGAGAGTCTTTCACACAATAGATGTGGGTTCGATTTTGACTATTCCTTTTCCAATTATCTCATCATTTATGTAGCAATTTATGTGACAATATTTCATTTTTAGTCTGTTCCACTGTAGATTATTATTGATGTTTGATTCTTAATTAAATTATTGCAGGGGGAGGTGATGAGCTTAAATGAACAAATCAGAAACTTAGAGAATGTGACGTTGCCTGAGTTGGAAGTACAGCTGGGATGCAATGGCAAAGAAGCACTGGGAAATTACCTGTTTGTTGTGGGAAGTGGAGGCAATGATTTTTCACTCAACTACTTCTTAAACTTCCCCAACAACAATGCCACTCTTCCAGCTTTCATTTCTAAGTTGATCAATGGTCTCTCTCACCAGATCCAGGTCTGCCTCTAACTAACTTCTTTCTTGCATTTTTTCCCCACTTTTGGTCTTATATTATTTTAATTTTAAAAAATCTACAGTATTTGTTTTCTTTAGGTTTTGGTATAGTTTGAGGCAAGAAAATGAGAAAAATTTGTTATACTCCTTTTTTTTCAAGAAGAATAGTTAGGAGAAAATCTATTATTTAAAATTGGATGGAGATTTTTTTTTTTTTTGTTTCCCCGTTCGGTGTCTAGAGCCCGCATTGAGGCTCAACTAAATCCGACTCTACCACAACCCTTGTTGGTAGTTGAAAGGAGAGTTTGATTTTAAAGCAAAGTTAGGAGGTGAAAAATAATTGTAGTCCAAACCTCATGTCCACATTTTCATACTTTTGACTGTACTATTTTCGGGAAAAAAAGTACTACAGTATTTGGCAATCTCGCTATCCTAATTATGATAGTAGTAAACGAAGTACTATAATATATTTAACATTTGTGTTAAATCAAAGTTAGACGTCTAATTATAAGACATATAAAAGAGAATATATCTTAATATGGATAATTTGATTTTGCAGAGGTTGTACGACTTGGGAGCAAGAAAATTTGTGGTAATGTCATTATATCCGAATGGGTGCAGTCCAATGGTTAGGGCAAGAATTCCCATTCCAATGCCCACTGACTGCGTACAAGCAATAAATGTACCTCTACGTCTTTACAACAATAACTTAAGGAGTTTGGTCGATGAGATGACGCAAAAAATGCCTGGTTCTAAACTAGTCTATGTTAATGTTTACAAGATCATTAGGGATATCATACGAACTCCTACTCAACATGGTAAGTACTTTCAATTCTTTCCTTTTTTATTTTTATTTTCTGGATATTCTTTTTGTGGTACATATATGGGTTTGTCTTATCACTTTAGGGTTAGTTTGATTGGTAGGATAAATGAGAACAATTCCGAGACAGCGGGACTAATGTATGATTACTTCATTCTAGTTCGGAAGAATATTTAAGTTCGAAATTGTTTATACCTCAATTTTGGTATAATTTATCCTACGTTATATGTGGGATAACAATGTTGGAATTACTATTCCCTTGATGAAAGAACAAAATGACATATTTGCCCTTCTTCAAAGCTTTTTCCACAAATTAAGTCTTTTTGCAAAATCAAGGTTAAAATTAAAAATAAAAGCTTATCTTAGTTTAATCTAATTTAAACAATAACAACAATAACATATCCAGTGTAATCCCACATTGTGGGGTTTGGGAAGGGTAAAGTGTATGCAGACCTTACTCCTACCTTGTGAAGGTAGAGGCTATTTTCGAAGGACTCTTGGCTCAAGAAAAAATAATTTCAGCATGTTTGAACAGGAGAATAACAATAAGAGGTCATATTGAAAATACTAAAGACAAGAATGTTAACAACACAAATAGCAAAGTAGCAAGATAACTAAAGCAAGGGGAACAACATATAATAATAAAAATTGAAGAATAAAAAAAATACTAAAATTATAATACTAATATTGGTATTGAAAAACACAGAGCCGATACGGAGTACCAGACTCGACGGCCTACTAACCTTCTACCCTAATCTTTGACCTCCGATCCATATCTTCCTATAGTCTAGGGTCATGTCCTCAATAAGATGGAGACATGCCATGTCATGTCTAATCACTTCTCCCTAATACTTCTTTGGCTTACCTCTACCTCTCCTTAGACCCACAACAACCAACCTCTCTCACTTCCCCACTTAGGGTATCTATGCATCTTCTCTTCACACCATTTCAGCCTCGTTTCCCTCACTTGTCATCCATAAAGTCCACTCTCATCTTATCCCGAATAACTTCGTTCCTAATCATATCTCTTATATTATGGCCACACATCCACCTCAACATCCTCATTTCCATTACTTTTATCTTCTAAGCATGAGGTTCTTGACTGGCCAACACTTCGCCGCATACAACATAGCTGATCTAACAAGAACTCTATAGAACTTACCTTTAAGTTTTGGTGGCATCTTCTTATCACACAAGACACCAGATGCAAGCTTCCATTTTATCCACCACACTCCAATACGATGTGTGATATCATCGACAATCTCCTAATTTTCTTGGATTACTGATCACAGATACTTGAAACTTTATCTCTTGGGGATGACTTGTGTATTAACCCTCACTTCCACATCTTCCTCCTGGAGTACATCACACAACTTGCACTCCAAGTACCCCGTCTTAGTCATGATCAACTTAAAGACATTGGATTCTAGGGTCTTTCTCCAAACCTCCAGCCTCGCGTTAACTCTGCTGCATGTCTCGTCAATTAATATTATGTCATCTGCAAATAACATACACCATGGGACTTTTCCTTATATATATCGCATCAACACATTGATCACCAAGGCAAAAATAAATGGGCTAAGGGTTGATCCCTGGCGCAACCTCATTACTACTGGAAAGTACCTCGAGTCTCCTCTCACTGCTTTTACCCGAGTTTTGGCCTCATTGTACATGTCCTTAATCGCCCTAATGTATGCCATATGTACACCTCTTGCCTCTAAATATCCCCATATAACCTCCCTAAGAACTTTGTCGTATGCGTTTTCTAGGTCAATAAACACTATACTTAAGTCTCTCTTCCTTTGCTTATATTGCTCCACCAATCTCCTAACAATATGAATGGCTTCTGTAGTAGATCACTCCGTCATGAATCCGAATTGGTTCTTGAAATAGACACCCTCTTCCACACCCTCATTTCCACCGCATTTTCCCAAATCTTCATCATGTGACTAAGCAGCTAGGTACCCCTACAGTTGTTACAGTTTTCAATATCATCTTTGTTCTTGTACAACTGATTCATCGTACTCCACCTCCATTCTTCGGGCATCTTTGCCGTCCTAAAAATAATATTAAATAACCTAGTCAGCCACTCCATACCTGTTTTGCTTGCGATCTTCCAAATTTTAATAGAATTTTGTCTGGCCCGGTCGTTCTTTCCCTCCTCATCTTACGCATAGCCCCTGTAACCTCCTTGAACTTAATATGTATAAAATACCTAAAATCTCGACGTCTTTCGGAGTGTTCTAAATCACTCAACATAATATTTATGTCCCCCTCTTTATTCAAGAGTTTATGAAAGTATGTCTGCCATCTTCGCCTAATGTGTGCATTCTCCACCAATACTTTGCCTTTCTTGTTAGATGTACTTCACTTGGTCCAGGTCTCGGATCCTCCTCTCTCTCGCCTTAGAGAGCCTGTACAATTTTTTATCCCCAACTTTGTCCTCTATATCCACATACAAGTGTTCAAATGCGGTCGTTTTTGCCGACGAAACTACTAACTTTGCTTCCTTATTCATCGTCTTATACACCTCCTTATTCATCCTCCTTTCCTCCTCGTCTTTGCTCTTCACTAGCCTTAATGTAGGCCACCTTCTTGGCTTCTACTTTCCCTTGGACCTCTTCATTCCACCATCAATTCCCTTGTTGCCCATTGAAGTGACCCCTCGAGACCCCCAAAACTTCTCTAGTTACTTTTCTAATGCAATTAGCTGTCCTATCACACACACTGTTTGCATCACCATTACTACCCCAAGCCTCCTCAGCTATCAACTTCTTCCCCATCTCCTGAGCTTTGGCCTTACTCAAACCGCTACATTTGATCCTTGGTTAGACATACACAACTCTCTTCTGGCTCTTCCTCTTAATCTCGAAGTCCATAGCCAAGAACTTTTGTTGGGTCGTAAGATTCTCATTCGGAATAACCTTGCAGTCCATAGACCTCTATCACCTTTCCTAAAGAGCAAGTAATATATTTGAGTCTTAGCCACCGTACTACGGAAGGTAACCAAGTGCTTCTCCTTCTTCGGGAAACTCAAATTATCTATCACCAAATCAAAAGCCTTTGCGAAGTCCAAAAACGAAACTCCTCCTTCGTTCCTATCCTCAAAATCAAAATCGCCATATACATCATCATAACCTCCTAACATAGACTCGATGAAGCCATTGAAGTCTCCTCTTATGAAAAGTTTCTCGATATGCGCAATACATCTCACAACCTCATCCAAATCCTTCTAATATAAACTAAATATGTATTTTATATTATATTTAATATATCCCACTTAATTTTATCCTGTGAAGTAAATAATTCCATCATTATTTAAGTGAAAAAGTGATTGATTTTTTAACCGATTGTGACAAGTCTTTTCTATTTACGTACACAGGTTTTGATGATACAAAGCATTCGTGCTGTGAACTTACAACAATAAAGGAAGGCGGGACTGAGACTTTGTGCAAAACTGGAGGGCATGTTTGTTCAAGTAGGAGCAAATATGTGTGGTTTGATGGGTTGCATCCCACAGAAGCAGTGAACGTTGTGCTTGCTAACAAGGTCTTTGCCTCCGATCTTCAAGTTGAAGTCT
Source organism: Nicotiana tomentosiformis (assembly GCF_000390325.3). NCBI lineage: Eukaryota > Viridiplantae > Streptophyta > Magnoliopsida > Solanales > Solanaceae > Nicotiana > Nicotiana tomentosiformis. Next base: position 78,510,759 of record NC_090815.1, read on the forward strand.
ACCCTACAAATGTTAAAAACCTCGCGGAACAATAAAATATGGCTTTTCATGTTCTAATTCTATAAGACTATATATGTAGAACTTAATTACTGGTGTATAACTGTATTTTAGTACGATGATTGCAGTATGTAGGACCCTTTTTCTTTTGCATAACACAAGTTTTTAGAGTTTGGGTTAGACCCATTGCAAATGTTCTTTTAGTTCTCGCAAGAAGTTTTAGCTAAAGCGTTTGCAGTTAGAACTATACCAATATTTTCTTAACACATAAGAAGAGGAGGAGAAGTCGAAGGAATTGCAGAAGAAGCTAGCTTCTGCTGCTTAAATCAGAAATGGATTATATTTGAACAAATATTTAAATTGTAATTATGTTTTAAATAGCAACATTAACAATGGCTATACCGTGTTATTTCTACGATTTGCACTATCACGCATGACTCTCTTTTCTTAGAGCTGCTCCATTATTAAGCTCCGCTCAAATTTTTGTTTGATTTTGAAAATTTTAGTTTCTGAAACTTTAATTTGAAAATAATTTTAAGAGGGAGTTTTATGTTTGAATTCATTTAGGAAATACTTTTGGATAATGTTTCTCTACGTTAATACCCATTATCATGTCGACTCCATTTTTTTTCTGTACTTAACAAAATTTAAAAAGCTTACATGTGGTTTTCAATTTGATTTTGATTTAATTTCTTTAGTTAATTTACGAAGAAGAACTTTGGTTTACTTGCAGTACCTTTGAGAAAAATGTTTTTCCAGAACATTTTGGTTAGGTTTTCTCAAAACTTACCTTCGGGTTATTTTTGTTCCTAAGAGCAATCCGATGAAATTGACTGTTATTAATCCGAAACTTTTTATTTAAAATATGAAAAGCTTTTTAACTAAACGGATATATTAACAAATACGACATCTTTTGCCACAAGGATCGTTAAATAACAAATGTATTCAGCAAAACAAAAAAAACAAATGAATTTAATGTCAATAATTGACGAAGTATATATATATATATATATATATATATATATATATATATATATATATATATATAAAGTAATATTTAACTTATATACATAATAAAAAAATTTCAAATTCAATACTACCTTTATAACATAAATTGCATAAAAAAACCTAGATAAAAAAATTAAGCGAGTTAACCTTCTTATAAATTGAGGCAAATGTATTCTTTACTCACGGGCTAATTTGACCAAATCATACGATATTCCCTCCTTTTTTGTTTTTATATTTATTTTCCTTTACTCAGTCCACCTGCGTGAATTTGGTTTTCCTCTGTTTGCTTTGCTATTTGACTATTCCAAACTTTCAAATATGTTAAGTGATGATTCTTCAAGTAAGTTAATTTATCTTGACTGCTTAAAACGTTTGACTTTTTAAACATTACTGTTATTCTCAAATTTCAATCAACTAAATGAAACACCAACTCTTTCAGCCAAATGCAAATTCCAAAATCAAAATTTAAGTGGAGATAAAATATTTGATATTCCAAGGTACTCCAAATATATGTTTTAGTCTAAAATTAAGTCACAACACATAACTATTATCTTCAAATTTCAATCAATTAAATCAAACACCATTTTTTCCAGACAAATACGAATTCCAAAATCAAGATTCAAGTCCAAATAAGAAAAGCAAAACCCATAAGTCAAAGTCGTCTCCTCTTCTTTCCCACCTTCCCTTGTCTTCTTCATGTCATCTCCTCCCCCCTCCCCCCCCCCCCCCCCCCGAAAAAAAAAACAATGGCACGAAACTCATAAAGCCACACCAAAATCCTCTTTCTTCTCAACCCATCTTCTTGAAAAATGAAAGCACTATTCTTCATTTTCACTATTATTATTATTACCATAGAAGCTGCAGATATTCTTCCTGGTTCAACCCTTTTAGCTTCAGATCCAAACTCGAAATGGTCCTCTCCAAACAACACCTTCACTCTCTCCTTCTTACAACTGGACCCCACAAACCAAAACACATATTTTGCTTCCATTTCTTACAACAACATACCCATTTGGACAGCCGGTGGCACCACCGTCAACGGTGGCGCAGTTGATTCCTCCGCCGCACTCCGGTTCTTGTCCAACGGTGACCTTGTGCTCACAAATGGACCTTCAGGTATTGTTGTGTGGAGCTCAAGAACTGCAAATCTTGGTGTTTCCTCAGCTTCTCTTGATGAAAATGGTAATCTTGTACTTAAAAATGGTACCTTTTTAAACATTTGGTCTACTTTTGATAACCCAACTGATACTATTGTACCTGCTCAGAATTTCAGTAAAGATCATGTTTTGTCATCTGGGTTGTATTCTTTTAAGCTTAGGAATAATGGGAACTTGTCACTTTGGTGGAATGACTCTATAGTATATTATAATTCTGGGTTGAATTCTTCTTCTAATGTGAACTTAACTTCTCCTAGTTTGAGTATGCTGCCTATTGGGATTCTTTCACTTTTTGATCGTAGCCTTTCAAGTCCTTTAAATGTTGTTTATAGTAGTGATTATGCTGATGAAGGGAATATTTTGAGGTTCTTGAAGTTGGATTCTGATGGGAATCTTAGGATTTATAGTTCAACTCAAGGTAGTGGGACTCAAAATGTGAGATGGGCTGCTTTGACCGATCAGTGTCAGGTCTTTGGATATTGTGGGAATTTTGGGGTTTGTAGTTATAATGAGACTGGTCCTGCTTGTGGATGTCCTTCAATGAATTTCGAGTTTAATGATCGGAATGATAGTCGAAAAGGGTGTAAGAGGAAAGTTGATCTTAGTAATTGTCCTTCCAATTCGACGATGTTGCAGTTGGATAATGCTAAGTTCTTGACTTATCCTCCGGAATTGTCTGAGCAGATTTTTTCTGCTGGTATTTCTGCATGTAGGTTTAACTGTCTTGTTAATGGTGCTTGTGTAGCTTCTACTTCTTTAGCAGATGGTACAGGGATGTGTTATTTTAAACAGCCCAACTTCGTTAGTGGTTATCAGGCGCCAACCCTCCCGAGCACTTCATTTGTTAAGATATGTGGTCCCGCATTGCCTAATCCTTCTGCGGTTTCAGAGACTGTTCAGAAGAAAAATGGAGGAAGGGTTCCTGGCTGGGTTGTTGCGCTTGTGGTTGTGGCTAGTCTCTTGGGTTTGATCTTGTTGGAGGGTGGTTTGTGGTGGTGGTGCTTTAGGAACAGTTCGAAATTTGCATCACTGTCGTCTCAATATGCGCTTCTTGAATATGCCTCTGGTGCCCCTGTGCAGTTTACGTACAAGGAGCTTCAGCGGACAACAAAGGGTTTTAAGGAGAAGCTTGGTGCAGGAGGATTTGGGGCTGTTTATCGGGCAGTTCTGGCTAATAAGACTGTTGCTGCAGTGAAGCAGCTGGAAGGAATTGAGCAAGGCGAGAAGCAATTCAGAATGGAGGTTGCAACTATAAGTAGCACACACCATTTGAATTTGGTGAGATTAATTGGGTTTTGTTCTGAAGGACGCCACAGGCTACTGGTGTACGAGTTCATGAAAAATGGTTCTCTTGATAAGTTCCTCTTTGCGGAAGATCATTCGTCAGGAAAGCTTTTGAACTGGGAGCATCGATATAATATTGCTTTGGGGACAGCAAGAGGTATCACATACCTTCATGAGGAATGTCGAGATTGTATTGTTCACTGTGACATAAAGCCTGAGAACATATTGTTGGATGAGAACTACGCTGCCAAAGTATCAGATTTTGGCCTAGCCAAGCTCGTTAACCCAAAGGACCACAGGCATAGAACCTTGACAAGTCATGTGAGGGGTACTAGAGGATACTTGGCTCCAGAGTGGCTGGCCAATCTTCCTATAACATCCAAATCCGACGTGTACAGTTATGGTATGGTGTTACTGGAAATAGTGAGTGGAAAAAGGAATTTTGAAGTCTCGGAAGAGACTAGCCGGAAAAAATACTCTTCGTGGGCATTTGAAGAATTTGAAAGGGGTAATACGGAGGCCATTTTGGACAAAAAGCTCTCCAAACAAGAGATGGATATGGAACAAGTTATGAGAGCAATTCAGGTGAGCTTTTGGTGCATCCAAGAGCAACCATCTCAAAGGCCAACAATGGGCAAGGTGGTTCAGATGTTAGAAGGCGTTACTGAGATTGATCGGCCACCTGCACCTAGGGCTACTGAAGGGTCCTTTGCTGGAACTAGCTTAAACGCCAGTAGCACAAGCGCTTTTTCCACCTTTGCGGCCTCAGCCCCAGCTCCCTCTTCATCATCATCATTCCAAACTGCAGGTTTCCAGTCTTCGGCTTCTGCAAAGAATGTTGATAAGCCATCATCATCACTTTTACACTCCGAAACTAAGTGAGTCTAAACCATACACTTCCCATTCCCTACAAGAACTGATGGGAATTTTAGTATCTCAAAGATCATGGTTTGATTGGTATCTTGCAATTCATATTGTATAGTAGATAGGTTTTGGCATGTATATTAGTAGATATCTTGCTACTCGTTTATATTGGAAAATAGCACACTTATTTTCCATATCCTATTGTTCGCCAGAATTGGGCGAGTCTGTCCATGTCTTTGGTGATTGTCCGATGTTTTCGATAAAGAGCTAGATACATATATAGTTTCTTTATGAGAAATATCAGCAAGCAAAATCATTGTCTCCTACATTACTGGACAGTCTTTGGGGTGTTTCAGCTGGTCTTTTAAGGGGATGGTACCTTTTGATGCCAACATCAACCTCCTTTGATTCTTTGCACCAACAATTAGATTAGTGTAGCTTCTTTGCACCAGCACTTTTAGACTACCTTTTTGGTTGAATAAAAAAAAAAATGGTACTCCCTCCGTCGTCTTATGAATCTGTGGTCTTAAATTAAAGATATGTGTAATGTATCCAAAGTTCATAAACATGCTATGAGGGTGCTGGAGTTAAAAGTTACTAAATATAGAAAGAGATATTCTTTTTTATGGGAGGGGTTGAGGCTGTTGAATGTGAATTGGAAACATGGCTATAATATCATTTGATTGTAGAATAGCAATGTCAACTTTGGGGAACCACTAATTGACTTGTATTAGTAGCTTGATATTTTAGAGGCTGGGGGTCCCAGTCTCAACATTAAACTAGCTCAGTAGCTCATAGTTTGGTTGGCTTTCATTTTCAATAATTTCTTGTGCTGGCTTTTGCTTAAATGACGTCTTTAAAAGGAAATAGATGGCCATTACTTGTTGGCATTAATGCAATAAACAAACACACACATATTTTGCGCAAAATCCTTTATCTTTTTTAGAAAGATATCTTTTCCTACAAAGGAATGAGGAAAGGATCCTGTGATGCTTTGTCAGAGATCCTTTCTCCACTCAAATGGGAACTTGGAATTGTCTTCACAAATTTCTCCTTTTATCATTTACTTCCCAAATATGTTAAAGCGCAATTCACACCTAAATTTTGTGTACAAATTCTGATATTGCGCTCCCACCTCTAACTTTTACCCTTTTTTTGGTTAAATTTTTTTCTTACCCCTTGCTTTTATGTTCTTGAACGGTGAATCTTGCCTGAAAATTGTAAACAGTTTGCCTTCTCACCCCAATTCACCACTTAATTAGGTCCATCACACCTTGGGGCTTGTAAGCTACGTCTGGATGTAATTACTTTTTGGTAAATAAATTTCGATGGTGAAAATGGCAACATCTTAATTTGAAGCGTCCATCTCATATATACTTTACCGGACTAAAAATGACCTCTTTGGAGTCAAATGGAATTTATTTTATAAAACAAAAACTACGCTTTAGTCCGAACATTTTTGAAAGCATTTATTTAAACTAAAAAAATGACAGAAAAGAATCAATCATTGTACTATATAGTATTATACTCTATTATTTGATAATGCAATGTTTGAATATATTTATTGTTTGTCGTCTCATAATATCATGCATCAATAATATGAAGAATAAATCTAGAATATTTTATTTAAAAAAAAAAAATAAAGTACGAGGTAAAATTATTATATAAAAGGTAGGGTAAATAATAAAATAAGATTATTTAATAATAAAGAAGGGCAAGATGAGAAAAAAAAGGTAATGACGCGACCACACCAAATCGCTCGTTTCATAAAGTGACATTTTTCGTCGTTACGAAACGACGGATTTAACGATACGATACAATAAAATTTAAGTAACAATCAAAATAAATATTGTATTTAAAGTAACAATATGATACAATACAATAGGTAACAACCATCCAAACAAGTTGTAAGAGAAGATGAACTCATATCCCGCTCGTCTTGTCCATTTGAGAAGGTTTTAATTTCAAGAAAATGACCCTCTATAACCTCTCAAAATTTTAATAGCCCATATTTTTTTCTATTGACCCGAAATGTCCCTACGTCCCAAACATATTATATCTAATAGCCCGAAATATTTATTTTGTATATTTTTTGTATAATGACGATCTATTTTGTATATTTTTGTACAATGACAATCTATTTAGTATAGTGGCAGTCTATTTTATATTTTTTTGTATAGTGACAGTGTATTTAGTATATTTTTTGTATAATGACAATCTATTTTGTATATATTTTGTATAGTGACAGTCTATTGTATATAAATTGTATAGTGACAGTCTATTTAGTATATATTTTGTATAATGTCAGTCTATTTTGTATAGTGACAGTCTATTGTATATAAATTGTATAGTGACAGTCTATTTAGTATATATTTCAACGTTATACATAGTTATCTGAGAAAGAACAATCATAAAACTTTTACAATTCAAAAGGATAATTTCAATTAGAACAAATTAATTCAAAATTATCATTAAGGAGAACTCTAGCTATATAGCAATTACTTTACCTCTAACATAGTTATGAGATGGCAACTCGAGCATCCCTTCACACCAACGTCATGGAACTAAAAGAAAGAGGGGTGAATTGAAGACAGAATTGCCTCAAACTTGTTAACTAATTTAGATATGGCCGCGGCGCGATTGCAATATATGTTCAGTCTTAACCCGAAAAGACTTCAACACACCCCGCCCCGCCATATATAGCGATTTTTTTTTGTTTGTAACCATATCTTGACTAAAAATAAAATCTATTAAATACATGTAATATCAATCTTAATACATGAAATATCAAATTTGATCGTTAAGGTCTTTAGGAGAGCCAAATGATCTTGATCATGTGTCAATGAGAGAGTATATAAATTAAAATGTTTAAATATTAAACTTGATAAGTATATGTTTTATCTATTAAACTAACTTTTTTAACCTAACAATTCTAAATTTCTTTTACTATTAATAATATAAATACATAAATTAAATTAAAAATAAAATAAAATTTGTGTTCAGTCAAAGACTATGATATGAGATGAAATGAGGTGGCGCAATAATTTTAAACATGGAAAGATTGCAAGAACATCGACTTTCTGCATTATTCTTTCAAAAAATATTTTCAAACTCGCCTCGAACTGCATTATATCTCATACAGCGGCGGCGATGGACAGTGGAAGTTTTTATGTGGATGTCTAACAGATGGTAGAAGAGGAAAGGTGGATGAGAAGGGTGTTGTTATTGTATTTTTAGAGTTGCATATACTGACCATTTAAAAAACAATTAGGTTGAAAATTTACAGCGGGCGGTGTTTGAGAAAATAACTGGATATTTTTCATTTAATAAGTGAAGATGTAGGAGAGGAGTGAAAATATGCATATATGTGGTGAATTATGTTTTGGGTTGTGAATTTGAGACTGAATTGAGAAAATAAAGACCGATATTTATGATAGGTTAGATAATTGTTTGGATGGTGGAGCTGGGCTTAGCAAAGAGGCAGAATGAAAAAGATAAGGTGGGTTAGCTAATGTTTTGTTGTAGCTAATGCAATAAGTTTTTTGGCTATAACTTGCAATCAAATATAATGGACTAGCGATTGTTTTAAGTTAGTTTTAAGTTAGTGCCGAACGAGCCAAATATGTCAGAATCTCTTTAATTTCCGAATGCATGCATTTAAAAAAAATGTACTAGGTAGTGATAGCCCGGGCCAATATTGTAAAAATTGAAACTCTTATTTTTTATTAATTAACTTTGTTTTGATATTAAATTACAGATAAAAAAAATAGATGCATGTCAGTATCTACCAAACTGGATATATATGGACAACATCTCACACTAATAGTTGGATACTATTTACATACTTTTGGAAGCAACATCATAATATAAGCTGCTAAGGCGTCACATTCTTTGCATCTAACTAATTTTACAATATTAATAACTAGCAGATGTGCATGAGCTCAATGAGAAATTAGTTTATTATAAAAACGAATCATGCACCACACTCTTGCAGTTTTTCCAAAATTATCTACATGCATATACCTTGACTAACTAACATGTCTATATAACAATAAATTAAAAGAGACACATATAAAACAAAATAACAATGAAAAAATAACAAGATGAGACGTTTTAGCTTTATGTATCTTGCAGCAAATCAGATGAATAATAAAGCACTTGGGTGATCTTTGAAGTAATAGTTTAATTTGATCTTCTTTTTCCTTGATCTCTTTCTTAGGAATAACCATAATTAGTTAAAACATCATTCTCTATGGAGAGTGGAGAGTGGAGACCTCCAAAGTTGATTCTGGATATGTACTGATCTTCTCCATTTGCTCCAAATAGTCTGAACAATTAGTGACCGGACTGTAAAAGATTAATCTGAGTAGCTAGGCAGGACAATAATTAATGTTAGAAAGATACAACCTCCGCATAATCACTCCTTCAAATTTTGTTCCACTTATATATTGTGTCCCTTGTTTCTCCGATCCTTTAAATATAAATAAACTAGTGAATTTATCGCGCTTCGCGCGATCTTGATAGACCTCAATTTAAATTATTTACCAAAATAATATTCTTTAATATCCAAATATTAACAGTGTTTTAAAAATTCCTTTTAGTATTCAGATTCAAACAGATCAGGCTTTAAGTTTTAATCCTTTTTATTATTAACACTAAAAGTTCGTATCTTTATCTAACTTTCCATCCAATATATATGTGTATAAGTATTCAACTTTTCTTTTCTTTCAATAGAGAGTTAAGTGAGTTCATACTCTTCATAAGAGAAGATCAATGTCTCTTAAACAAATAAACGTGCTATTATCTTATTGATTAATATAGTGTAATCTGAAACCCTCCTCTTTTTTTCCCTTTGTAATAATCAATCTCAATTAAGTTAATAAATAAGAGCTTATAAAGTTAGAGAGTCTAGGAAGAACGAAAAGGAGTTATACCGAATTCGAAAAGTTGTAACGCAATTGCGGAAAGTAAGAGAAATAAATTAAGAGGATTATAAATGAATGAAATGTAAAAGAACTTTGGAAGTGGTATTTAAGAATATTGTAGTATTGATTACGTTCCCAATTCCACAATTAGAAATCAAACGAAATCGAATTAAATAATTAATTTTGAAAAGAAAAAAGACAAACCAATGAATACATTTCTAGAGTAATAATATCCTAACTATAGCTCGCTCCATATTTCACAAGGCAGCCTTTAGTTTTTAAGGTGTGTGCAACAAAGAAAAATACTCATTTTTCAGCAGCAAAAACCATCCACATGTTCTTTTCTTTTCCTTTCCTTTCCTTCCATTTCATCCCGAAACTTTTCATTGTTGTTAATCTTGTAGTAATCTGTAGTCCTCAATACTAAGATTCAAAGTAATTTGAGTTCCAATATATCTACACAACTACAATAAAAGAAAGCTTGCAACATTACAAGTCAATTGTTTCACCATTGATCTTGTTGTCTCTTTCTCACATTAAGCGTCACTTTTCATCTTCCAAATGAAATAGTTTTACGATCATTCATCAAAACTTCTTGAAATTAAAGTTGCACTCTCCGGATTCTAGCCATCTCACCCATTATGCAGCTGTTTAGTCCCTATCATCTACGTTGTACCCGTGATCGTGTAGTCTTATGTTGGTTCTAGCCAGGAATAACACCGCCAAAACTGATTATTCTAGATCCATATTGCAGATTACATTAAATATGGGATCCATTTTTGCACGGGATCCAAGTTGCATTTAGGTGCTACAGACCAAAAAATTACCAATATAGGAAAATATAAAAATTAGATATTTTTGAAAACATACCTCTAAAGAGACACGCACATTAAATGCAGTGAATTAAAGCCAAAAAATAAGGATATCAGTAAGATAAGAAGAAGAAGCAGAAGCTTTTACAAGAATATCATCTCCCCCACTAAATTATTATTATTATTATTTTAATTTTTTTTACAATGATTGTAACTTAAGAAAAATACGTATTTGTTAAAATATCTACACACATATTGTTCAAGTGACAAACAATGAATGTCTGCCCATGAGCTGTCAACACTTCAACTAATTAGAGTTCCGGGCACCGAATAAAGTGGACAGAAATAAAAAAAAAAGAAAAAGAAGAAGAGATAATTAACGTGGGCCTAACATTACAAGAGAGAATTTTAACTTTCAAAAGCAGGAGTTTAATAATTTTGTGGAGTATATACCTTAGACTGCGAGGATGTGAAAACAAACTTAGATGTGGAAAAAATCATCAAGAGAAGGTGTCTTTTCACTTTTTGAAGAAATGGTTCTGAAACTCACCCAAAAAAAGCCATCTTTCCGAATTATTCAGGGAAAAAAACTAAATTGAGTAAAAAAAATTCACAACTTAGTTCAGTTCTCACCAAAAGAGAGATGCCTCTGCTAACGATTCGTCCACCTATATTAAAACATATCCGCTCGTTCTTAGTAGATCAAAACCCTAACCACAACAAACATAGGGTATAATAAATGATTATATTCAAACGAACTCAAAAACTTTAGATAATAAACATCATATGTATCAACATACCCTAACCACAACAAACATAGGGTATAACAAATGATTATATTTAAACGTACTCAAAACATTTAGATAACAAACATCATATGTATCAACATTCAACAATGATAAAATAATTACCTTTAGAGTTTTAAGAAATCAATGAACTTCAGTGTGAGTATCAGAATTACTAACCTGTAGGCTGTAGGAGGAAGAGTGGAACGTCAATTGCGGTTCTTTTTGTTGCTTTTATTGTTGTTACAAAAGAGCACTTTTGTTTTCTTCAATAAAGGTTCGTTTCATATGGCGACTTTTGGATGTCCAGATACAAATTTTGGCTAGAAACGATTTTCTGAGAATTTTGAAATCGTTGCCTTCTCTGTTTCCTCATTAATAGGGGCTGTAATTGAACCTAATATTCAGATTTAATAATTAATTATGTTGAATTAAAATTAGAGGGAAAAGATGAAAAACTAAGAAATTAGATAAATACATTTGCTGGGATATGAGAGTGCCACATCAGCTTTCAATTCCCCTGCTTTATATTTATGTATAGATACTTAACCACTCGGTGTTAGGTGAATGAGAAAAATAAAATTCATCAAGAGAACAATTACAGTACTTAACTCGACCGATACGTTATCTATATCATTTTTTATGCATTACCAAAAGGGTACCTGGCCTACTGTGTCTATCATTGAAACTAGTTTATCATTAAAACTCATGTAAAGTTATACAATAAAATAACTACACCTAAGAGGAGCTCGAAAGATTAATCGGTAGTATTAAAAAGCCAGCCAAGGTAGCTTACTTCCCTATTTTTGATCTGATTGAAGGCAAAATCATTTCTCTTTAATTTGGAGGAATTTTAATCTTCTGCTTCCCCACTGTAAAATTTTCAATCTGCATTTTTAACAACAAAAGGAGGTTAACCAATATTAGTATTTTTTTAAAAAAATATTTATGTATAAGATAACCTTCAATTCTCTCCTTCTACTATTGATCTCGCAATAATGTTATGTATCCTTATTTTGCAACCTAATGTTACCTCGCATAAGCTTTCTATCTCATCACTACTCTTTGGAAATTAAAGACCTTGTAGAATAACAATGACATTAAAATCAAACTGTCGGAAGCCTACGGTATCTATATATATGGAATTTTTCATACAACTAATGCGCAACACTTAAGGTATCTACAGTGGCGAAGCTAGAAAATATTTCAAGGGTGTTCAAATTTGAACAAGAAAAATAAAAATTGTGGAGAGTGAAGCTCGAACCCGCAACGATGAGGCCATCTTGACCACCCTTTGCCACTGAGCTATGATTCTTCATTGTTTTAAGAGTGTTCAATATATATTATATGCATATAAATCTAAAATTTTACCTATATACACCGTGTTAATTTTTTGACATTTTCCGACGAAGGGTGGTCAGTTGACCACCCTTGCTACACTGTAGCTTCGCCCCTGGGTATCTATCACTTTTTTTAAAAGTAACGTCAAACGTATAGACATCACTCTAGTATCAGTTAATTAATTTTCCTTAAACTTCAGTAAAGAATGGTGGTAAGTGATGTTTTACTTTCAGAATTCTGATTAGTAATAATGTATTTTTCTTGCAGAAGATTACGCTTAAAAGGGTTGATGTACAAATTATAGCCAATAAGAACGTCATAAGGTAAAATAGATTTGCATATGAAGCAAACTAAATAGTTATGACAAATATAATAGGTAATTATATTCTTTGATGTAGCTATGAGCTTAATAGTTATGATAAATATAATTGGTAATTATATCCTTTGATATACCTATGAGCTTACGCATGACTAATAATTTAATCTCAGGAAATTAAGCGTAAGACAATGTGACAGTACATAACTTTCTACACTCATAAAAGAGGTTATAAGTATTACCTCTAAATATCAATATAGGAGGGAGATTATCAAGCAATCTCAATGTGCTTACTCTGAAGAAATCTACTCAACTTAATTAGCACAACCCTTAGATGATTTTCTAACTCCATCATCTTTATATTATAAATAATAAGCATATATGTAACAGTACAACAAATATAAGCAAACAAATGATTAATCCCAGTTTACCGCCAAAGGGGTAAGTAGATGGATTTTCTTTCTTATTTATATGACATTAGAACAACGACAGTCCGAATGGTAGACAGTAGAATCAAGTTAGAATATGTGGATATTTGAAAATCATCAAAATTCATTTGTCAAATCTAGAGCAAATCACCGTAAAACTCTTATCACCAATTTCATTATTCTTTTTCCACCCATCCATTAACAAATCTATCAAACTAAATATTGGATTTTAACCAGCAACGATTCAGATCCAACTTAGGCCAACAAAAAATATTCCACTTCAGAGAACTTTTCCATAAGCAAGCTACAATCAATAATACTCTCCAAATTATCGATTGAACACGATAAATGATCACGCCTAACTCTAATCCCAAAAGGATAAGCGGTCGCTGTAAATATAATCCGGTCTAAGAGTCTGGAGTCGAATCCCACAGAGAACTAAGGCTTAACTATAACTGTTCAATATCACTAAGAAGACAAGCTCGAACAATTTTTAAGTTATAAAGAATGTAATTTTTTATTCTAAACTAATGAACTAAATAATTTAGAAAGGCGTAAAACTATCAATTGACAAGGATAAAATCACTACAAAAAAATTGCTAAATTGTGGCGATTAATTTATGGGAGTTATAAGAAATTCCCACTATACATTTGTTTTGTGGCGTTTGCATCAACCCCTACAAAATAATTCTTTTTGTGGGGGGTTGTAAAAGATCTCCACAATATTTTCAATTTATGGCGTTTGTTCTAACTTTCACATAATTATTCGTATTGTGACAGTTTTATTGTGGAAGTTTCTGATACCTCCAGAAATACAAATTTAATTGTCTGCAAAATCTTTGCCATTCGATATAAATTGGAGGCCACTAACTCATGCAATATTTAGTCATTTTTTCTACCATCTTTTGAAAATCTAATCAAATTGCACATTTTAGTTAAATTTCTACAAATTTATGCAATTTATGCCAATTTTTAACCCTTGCCATTTTTTTATCTTTTCCCCAACATTCTACCCCTACAAAAAGTAGACACAAAAACAGAGGTTTTCATTATCTCCATATATTAGTTATTAGTTTTTCTTTTATTGTCTTCAGACATTTTTTTTATTTTGTATATTCATCTTTAGCTAATGAAGGATTGAAATACCCCGACAAATAATTTAACCACAAGTAAAAAAATCAATAAAGGCTATATAGAATTTTTTTTATCAAACTAGATAGAGAACGAAGATTTTTATTCACTTATAGATTCTTGAATATCTCTATATCGAAGTTGTCACGATCCAATTCCACCTATAGGTCGTGATGACGCCCAACACTACAGCTAGGTAAACCAACTAATAAATTAAACATATATCAATTATTTCTAGAATATTTTTCCAAGAAATTTTATTATTTTATTAACAGTATTAAAGAAAATGAAAAGATACCGATAAATTTAAATCCAAGAAAAATAATAAGACACCAAATTCTACCAAGTCTTAAATTACTATACGGAACTATTCCCAAACTCGAAATTCCAAACGGACTTCAATTACTCAAAAACCTATCCCAAACCAAATTTAAAGAACTTTAAACCTTCAAATAATTGATTTTTACTATTAAGCGCCAAAACGCTCCCAGTTTATCCAAAACCCGATCCGAATATACGCCCAAGTCCGAAATCATCATACAAACCTATTGGAACCTTCAAATCCCGATTCCAGGGTCGTTTTCTTAAAATGTTGATCGAAGTCAAACTTGGCCTTTTAAGGCCAACTTAAAGAACCAAGTGTTCCGATTTCTACCTGAACACTTCCAAATCCCAAACCAACCATCCCCGCAAGTCATAAATCAATAAAAGCACATACGGGGAGTTTTATTTTAGGGAATATGGTTCTAAAAGTTAAAATGACATATTAGGTCATTACAGAAGTTACATCTCCACCTTAGAAATTATGTAGCTACACCCCTTTTTACACAGATAGCAGTTCATATTCTTTGTTTAACCACAAGCAAAAAATTCAACAATGGTTATATGGAAGAAATTTATCAAACTAGAGAAAAAACATGGTAGGAGCCTTTTTTATTTATTTATAAACTTTTGAATCTCTCTACATCGATGATACCTCTCCACCTTAGATATTATGTAGCTACACCCCTATTTATAATACTACAAACTAAATTTGACTGGAATTTAGAAAATCTATTCCTACATGATTACGACCGTGAATCCTAATTAGACAAAATTAAATAAACTAACAAATATTATAAACAATTTAGGAATACTAATTAATCTTAGTTTAATTTTCAACTTCTAAAGACTCAAAGGTGTTATAAAATAAAGACTGTAAAGTAAAGACAAGTATAGAGAGAAACTGATATATTATTCAAACTTCTAACTTCTGTACATAATGAACTGAATTCTCCTCTATTTATAGAAGAAAAGAAGCTGTTGTGTAAGATGCTACTGCAAGCTGCTGTGTAAGTTGCTTGTAAGCTGCTGTGTAAGTTGCTTGTAAGCTGCTACTGCAAGCTGCTGTGTAAGTTGCTTGTAAGCTGCTGTGTAAGCTGCTTGTAAGCTGCTGCTCTAAACTGTTGTGCCAGATATAGATAATCTTCTATCATGGGTAATATTTATCCATAACGGAGTACCGAAAGGATAAGCTTCTTCAGGAGGCTTATTTCCAATTGAGTACTAAATAGATAAACATATTTATGGCGGAGTCTCATATGGATAAACTTCTTCAGGAAGATTATTTACAACGGAATACTAAATGAACATCCATAATATAATATATTCATAACACTCCCCCTTGGATGTTCATTAAAAGATAATGTGCCTCGTTAAAACCTTACTAGGAAAAAATCACGTGGGAAAAATCCTAGTGAAGGAAAAAGAGTACACAAATTTAGTAATACGCATTGCTAACTGTCTCATTAAAAACCTTATAAGGAAAACCCTGTGGGACAAAAACTTAATAAGGAAAAAAGAGTACATCGCGTATTTTACTCCCCCTGATGAAAACCTTGTTTTAAATATTTAAGTCTCCGCATTCCAATCTTGTATACCATCTTCTCAAAAGTTGAAGTTGGTAAAGATTTGGTGAATAAATTTGCCGGATTATCACTTGAACGGATTTGTTGCACATCAATGTCACCATTTTTCTGAAGATCGTATGTGTAGAATAATTTTGGTGAAATGTGCTTCGTTCTATCTCCTTTTATAAATCCTCCCTTCAATTGGGCTATGCATGCAGCATTGTCTTCGTATAAAATTGTGGGTCTTTTCTTACATTCCAAACCATATTTTTCTCGAATAAAATAAATTATTGATCTCAACCATACGCATTCCCTACTTGCTTCATGAATAGCTATTATTTCAGCATGATTTGAAGAAGTAGCAACAATAGATTATTTTGTGGAGCGCCATGATATGATAGTACCTCCACATGTAAACACGTAGCCGGTTTGAGATCTAGCTTTATGGTGATCAGATAAATAACCTGCATCTGCATAACCAACAAGATCTGCACTATCTTTGTTAGCATAAAACAAACCCATATCAAGAGTTCCCTTTAAATATCGCAATATATGCTTAATCCTGTTCCATTGTCTCCGTGTAGGAGAAGAGCTATATCTTGCTAATAAATTAACAGAAAATGCTATGTCAGGCCTTGTAGCATTAGCAAGATATATAAGTGCACCAATTGCACAGAGATAGGGTGTTTCAGGACCCAGGAGTTCCTCATCCTCTTCTGGAGGTCGGAACGGGTCCTTATTCACTTCAAGTGATCGAACAACCATTGGTGTACTCAATGGGTGCGCTTTGTCCATGTAAAAGAGTTTTAAGACCCTTTCTGTATAGGCAGATTGATGCATAAATATCCCATTTGCTAAATGTTCAATTTGCAGTCCAAGACAAAGTTTTGTCTTTCCAAGATCTTTCATCTCAAATTCTTTCTTAAGATATTCAATTGCCTTTTGGAGCTCTTCTGGAGTTCCAACAAGATTTATGTCATCAACATAAACAACAAGTATAGCAAATTCTAATGCCATTTTATTTATAAAAAATACATGGACAAATAACATCATTTATGTAACCCTCTTTCAACAAATATTCACTGAGGCGATTATACCACATGCGCCTAGATTGTTTTAAACCGTACAAAGATCTTTGTAATCTGATTGAGTACATTTCCCGAGATTTTGAATATGCTTCAGGCATTTTAAATCCTTCAGGGATTTTCATGTAAATTTCATTATCAAGTGACCCGTACAGATAAGCTGTAACCACATCCATTAGATGTATTTCAAGCCTTTTACGTAAGGCTAAACTGATGAGATATCGAAATGTTATGGCATCCATAACGGGTGAATATGTTTCTTTATAATTGACTCCAGGTCGTTGTGAGAATCCTTGTGCGACAAGGCGAGCCTTGTATCTTTCAACTTTATTTTTCTCATTCCTTTTTCGCACAAAAACCCATTTATGACCAACTGGTTTTATACCAGCAGGTGTTTGGACTACTGATACAAAGACCTCTCTTTTAGCAAGTGCGTTCAATTCTGATTGAATTGCCCCTTGCCATTTTGGCCAATCAGATCTTTGTTGACATTCTTCGACAGATCGGGGTTCAAAATCCTCACTATCTTGCATAATGTTAAGTGCAACATTATATGCAAAAATATTATCCACCACTATTTCAGATCGATTTAAATTAATCCCATCACCAGTAGAACTTCTTAAAAGTTCCTCGCTCACTTGAGTCTCGGGTTAATTGATTTCTTCAGGAATCTCATAACTAATCAGATCTTGGGTCTCTTCAGGAGATCCCTTCATAATATCATTTTGATCATTTGTCGATTTTCTTTTTCTAGGATTTCGATCCTTAGAACCCATAGGCCTACCACGCTTCAGGTATGCTTTAGGTTCACTAGCTCTCATGCTAATAGATGGTCCTGCTGGGACATCAATTCGGATAGGCACATTCTCTGCAGGGATATGTGACTTGGTTATCCTTTTCAAATCAGTAAATGCGTCTGACATTTGATTTGCTATATTCTGTAAATGGATGATCTTCTAGACCTCCTGATTACATATAGGGGTACGTGGATCAAAGTGAGATAATGATGAAATTTTCCACACAATTTCTCTTTTGATTTCCTTTTTCACTCCACCTAATTGTGGGAAGTTTGTTTCATCAAATCGACAATCTGTAAATCGAGCAGTAAATAATCTCCCATCAATTGTTCAAGATAGCGAATAATAGAGGGTGATTCAAACCCAATATATATTCCTAACCTTCTTTGGGGGCCCATCTTACTGCGCTGTGGTGGTGCTACTGGCACATATACAGCACGTCCAAAAATTCGTAGATGGGCAATATTTGGTTCATGACCAAAAATTAATTATGACGGAGAATATTTATTATAATATGTTGGTCTGAGACGGATAAGTGATGCTGCGTGCAAGATAGCATGGCCTCAAACAGTAGTGGGCAATTTTGTTTTCATAAGTAGTGGTCTTGCTATCAATTGCAGTCGTTTAATGAATGACTCTGCAAGACCATTTTGAGTATGAACATAAGCTACATGATGTTCAACTTTTATCCCAACTGATATGCAGTAATCATCAAAAGTTTGAGATGAGAATTCTCCAGCATTATCAAGGCGAATAGCTTTTATAGGATAATCTGGGAATTGTGCCCTTAATCGAATTATTTGGGCTAATAACTTTGCAAACGCCAGGTTGCGAGATGATAATAAGCACACATGAGACCATCTTGAAGATACATCTATTAGGACCATAAAATATCTAAACGACTCACTTGGTGGGTGAATAGGTCCACATATATCCCCATGTATACGTTCTAAAAAGGTAGGGGACTCAATGCCAACCTTCATTGGTGATGGTCTAGTGATTATTTTGCCTTGATAACAAGCATCACAAGAAAATTCATTATTTGTAAGAATCTTCAGGTTCTTTAATGGATGCCCACTCGAATTTTCAGTAATTCGTCTCATCATTATTGATCCAGCATGGCCCAAACGGCCATGCCAAAGCACAAAAGTATTTGAATCAGTAAACTTCTGGTTTACGATAGAGTGTGCTTCAACTGTACTAATCTTTGAATAGTATAAGCCAGAAGATAAAGTCGATAACTTTTCTACAATGCATTTCTGGCCAGAAATATTCTTTGTAATACAAAGATATTCCACATTCATTTCATCTATTGTCTCAACATGATACCCATTTCGGCGGATATCTATAAAACTCAACAAGTTTCTTCGGGACTTGGAGGAGTACAATGCATTGTCGATAATAAGTTTTGTTCCCTTAGACAGAAATACAATAACTCTTCCGGAGCCTTCAATCAAACTTATATTACCAGAAATTGTAGAAACATTTGCTTTTTTCTTATGCAAATAAGAAAAGTATTTCTGATCTTTGAATATGGCATGAGTTGTTCCACTATCAACTACACAAATATTTTCATGATTGGTCTTTGATCCAAACATAATTTGAGGATTATCCATATTCTTCAAAATGACATAAACAAAATAAATATGATAGTAAACATTATTACCCAAGCATAACTTTTATTTATGTACAATAATTACATAACCATACTATCTACTACAAATAACAAAAATTAAAATATTTACATCTTTACAGATTCACTACGGATCACATGACTTGTTTCTCCTTCTGGGAATGCAAAGTAATCAGCTACAGCCAAATGCATGAAGTTTAAATTATCTTCAGAAATAAAATTTGCTTCACCATTTTTCTCTGTCTTTTTCAGGGAGGCTTGATATTTCTCAACCAGGTGTTTTGGCGTACGGCATGTACGTGACCAGTGCCTTTTTCCTCCACATCTATAGCATGCATTTTCTGGCTTTGCTGCTTGCACCGCTTCATGCTTTTGCTCCTTCCTTTTCCACTGCTGGTGGTGAGGAGGGTTCTTTGGTGCATTATTACTATCACGATTAGAGTTTCCTCCTCGACCACGGTCATGACCATGACTGGGGCCACGTCCTATTCCACGCTTAGCTTGGTGGAAGTTCGTCTCATTCACTTCAGGGAATGGACAAGAACCAGTAGGTCGGCTTTTATGATTTTTCATTAATAGCCCATTATGTTGCTCGGCTACAAGAAGATGTGAGATAAGTTCAGAATACTTTTTAAATCTCATCTCTCGATATTGCTGCTGCAGGAGCATATTCGAGGCATGAAAAGTGGTAAAAGTTTTCTCCAACATATCATAATCAGTAATATTATCACCACATAATTTCAATTGGGAAATAATTCTGAACATAAAAGAATTATACTCAGTGATAGATTTAAAATCTTGTAGCCTTAGATGAGTCCAATCATAATGTGCATGTGGAAGAACGACCATCTTCAGGTGGTCATATCTATCTTTCAAATTACTCCACAGTATGACTGGACCTTTAACAGTAAGATATTCTATTTTCAGGCCCTCATCAAGGTGATGGCATAGGAATATCATTGCTTTGGCACGGTCTTAGTTTGATACCTGATTTTTATCTTTGATGGTGTCTGCCAGACCCATCGCATCAAGATGAATTTCGGCATCAAGCACCCAAGACATGTACCTTTTGCCCGATATGTCCAGGGCTACAAACTCAAGTTTAGAAAGATTTGACATTATTTAGAAAAAGAATGTTCGTACCTCTGATACTTTTAAAGTATTTTCTCGAGATGGCAGAGTCTCGTGCTGATAACGTGTTATAAAATAAAGACTGTAAAGTAAAGACAAGTATAGAGAGAAACTGATATATTATTCAAACTTCTAACTTCTGTACATAATGAACTGAATTCTCCTCTATTTATAGAAGAAAGGAAGCTGCTGTGTAAGCTGCTACTGCAAGCTGCTGTGTAAGCTGCTACTGCAAGCTGTTGTGTAAGGTGCTTGTAAGCTGTTGTGTAAGCTGCTTGTAAGCTGCTGCTCTAAACTATTGTGCCAGATATAGATAATCTTCTATCATGGGTAATATTTATCCATAACGGAGTACCGAAAGGATAAGCTTCTTCAGGAGGCTTATTTCCAATTGAGTACTAAATAAATAAACATATTTATGGCGGAGTCTCATATGAATAAACTTCTTCAGGAAGATTATTTATAACGGAGTACTAAATGAACATCCATAATATAATATATTCATAACAAAAGGCATTTTTTCCTCTCTTTATTTGTCACTTCTCAATATTAAGATATTGATTTTATTGTGGATGGATTTTTTTCACAATTATGAAGAATATGACACCAGTAGCTAAATAGTAGAATGAAAAAAATATATTGTTAAACCTCTTTATAACAGCCTCATATGTCCATATTTTTTGGCATATTATAACGATTAGTTGTTATACACCTATATTAACATTTAAAATTTAGATCTTATTTGGTTGTTATAAACAAAATTACCCAAAAATAGTTTTTTCATTTTTTTTATATTTAAAAGATAAAAAATATATTTAGATTTAACATCTAAAAAGATATTCATATTTCATTAATTAAAATTTTAAATAATTAGTACGATATTAATACATCCGTAACTAGTTGTTACATTTATTTTATCTAGGGATTTTAGCAATTTTATTATGTTCAAAAATATTATTTTTATTGTTGGAAAAATACTTAATTTTCTCAAAAACTTATTTGTTGCCTTAATTTTCCTTTTCTTTTTGCCCGAAAAGTAAACGCGGTAAGTTCTCCCTCCTTTTCTAAAATATTTTCCGAATCTTTCCCTCTTTTAATTCCATTATGCCTCTAGCCCTAGGTTTTTCCTTTTCAACACCTCGGCTGAACTGCTTCTTCTCTAGTGCACTGCCTCCCTTCATATGCGCTCTCTCTCAATTTTCTATCCATATTAGTTACATTTTGCAAGTATTATTCTTCATCTCAATTTATGGCTCCTGCTCTGATTTTTGAATCACGGATTATGTCTTTTGTGTTGCTCCATTATTTCAATTTAAGTAGTTTTTTATTAAGGTATTTTCAGGCTAGGGATACGATTTATTGGTATTGCATTGTGTCTTGGGAATATCTGAAGTGAAGTATCCATTTGGGCGAATCAACTTCAGAATATCATTGCTCGTCTAAATGTGATTTTTTTCTTTTTTTCTTTTCCTCTTAATTTTATTTATTTTCTTTATCTCAGTAGCAGTAAAATTTGGGTTTTTCAGTTGTAGTTATTGCTTGAGCCAGTAATGAAACCCTTATGGACAATCTAGCTTGAAATTTATTCTCTTTTTTAAAGAGTGTTAACATTCGAGGGAAGACCATTAGATGTTTTGCTTCTTGCTACAGATTACTCAGTATTGTAGTAAGAAGCTCCTTTATTTAACGCAAAGTTTTTTCCAAATTCCAATTAGAATTTAGTTCTGTTGTGTGATGTTGAAATTGATTAACCCGCAAATTAATATAATATGGGAATTGGGAGAGCATAAATGCATTTTATTCTGCGGATTATTCAGTCAGGGAACTTGCTAATATTTTTCTCACTTCTACATGAGGAATATCAAGACAGTACATGGTCTTCAATGAATGCATCTCTTTTACTTGCTATGGTGGCAAATTTATTTTTCTCTAGCTCATACTTTAGTAGTTTAGTTTTTTACTTTCCTTAAAAAATGAATTACTGCAGATGAAAACTTCCTCTAGTAATATGTCTTGCATCATATCATTATTGCAAATGTGCACGTTTCTAAGAGTACTGGATATGGTGTAATTTCAAACCCCGCTATCAGATAAGTTGACTCATTTTATTGTAAAAACTAGCTTATCTACGGCTCGCATAAGTTTTTGAACTTATTTTATATATGCCTTTAAATTTGAATATTTCTAGCAGACAAAGATCATTAGGCAGGAAAATTATTTGTATGCTACTGATGTTTTATTTATTTGGAAAAAGAAAATGAACTCCAACTTTCTATATAATTACTCGAGATTGAGGGTGAAGAACATGAGCCTTACATCAAAGTATCTCAAGCATTAATATGGTGTACTACGTAGATGATGTTTTCAATTAAGGATAGAGTGCTTTTTATAAACCTAAAGCCAAGAGATTTGTATGATACATAAGAAGTTGTGGAAGATGAAGGTTATGAGAATGAGCCATACTAAGAGTTAGGATATAACTAGCTACAGACCATCTAATTGATGATGTAGTCGAGGCAAATACTGCTACTTATTTAGCAACAAATACATACAAATCCGAATAAATTTTTTATTTCATATGGTATTTTATCTAAAGGTAACAATATTGCATCTTTAAGTAGTGCTTATTTATTTCGTTTATAGATATGTTTAGAGACGATATTCATATCTGGTTTAAAGGTATGTTCAAAAATGGTATTCACATTTGATTCACCTTATTTTTTATATCTTGTATTCGTATGTGCTCCCCATAAGAGGATCTCTTACTGTGGAATAATTCTATGGACAAACTTTGATGAAGCCAACTTGATTGAATGCTAATCTATGCATATTTTGGTTTAACAGATTAATATGCTGTTATGATGGCATTGAGTGGTAAGTTATGCTTGTTAACTCATCTCCTAAATCTTTTCATATATTTTCCCCAGGTCACATTAAGTAACTAAGAGTAATTTGTTATATATTCTCTTGTAATTTTTGCGGATAATACAGATACTAGTGGAATTCATGCTTTAGAAAAAGTTTTGCGCGTTTTAATTTGTTGCTTCTTTGATTGAAGTTGGATCCAACAGATTTTAACATGCTTGGTTTGTTTAACTAACTACTCCTATCAGACCACTCCTATTTTATTCAGTTCATTTCTTCGACTTCAATTTTCTAGTGTTATTAGCCTTCAGTTTCGATGCAAGTTTGTTAATCATTGGGATAGATTACAGCTTATAATTTATTTGTTTGATTCTAATGTTAGAAAGTCTATAGTGGTTAATTTATATTTTATTAGTTACATTATGATTTTCGTAAATATATGGCAAGAATTTATGCTATCAAGTAAAATAGTTCGTGGATGCAAGTGTTGTGATGATATCCAAAGAAATAGCTTTGTACTTCAGCTCTTATTCATGGGAGTATCTAACAACTTCAGTTCAATGCTATTGTTAGATCAAGTAACAGGTTTACTTGTAAGAAGAATTAGACCTTTCGTTTATTTATATACCAAGATCTTCCCTTTAGCTTGTTGGTAAAATTTTATTCCTTTTATAATTTTTTGATCAAAATTCTCTGTTTCAGCATGTGATGTGTAGAGTGAGCCTGCTTCATTCGGTGGATGTGATAATATGATCAGGTGACAACAATACAAATCACCAAGCAAATACTTAGCACATCTGCATATTTACTTATTATGGACAGCTGTAGAATGTATAATGTTTAAATTATCAAATATGTGTTTTTATAACTTTAGTGTGATATAAATTTGAATGTGTTGATGTTTGTTACTATAGATATTTTTAATGGAATGGATTTATGTTGTATGAGTTATTGAGTTTATTTATTGAATCCTCAAATTAAAAGTTTTCACTATTGTGGCAGTTATAAGCTGCCACTGATTATTTTTTTTTAAAAGATTGAGATCAAATTGTGGGGGTTTATAACCCTCTCACATTATTTTTTTAAAAACATTGAGATCATATTTTGGGTGTTACAAACTGTCGCTAATTACCTTTAACAACTGTCACAAATTAAAAATTTATATTGTGGCGATCGTCGTGGAGGTTTTACAAAATTGCCACAGAAATGCTCGTGGCGAAGGTAACTATGGCGTTTTCTGAAACCGCCACAATTCATTTTGTAGGGGCCAAAAACTGCCAAAAAACTTAAAAATACCCCCCCCCCCCCCCCTCCCCCGCCCACAAAATAAGCCTTTTCTTGTAGTGAATTGGATACAAGATTAAAGAGGCCTAGAGTTATGATTTTCCCAGTTGTCAGAATCCTTCTCACTACGTATCCTACCGATCGTGAGTACTTGGTATCGTAATTATCTTTCGAGCAATTACCATAATTTACTAGACGTATTCTTCCAAACTACGCTAGTTGGTATTAGTTCACCGCTCACTAAGATCACACCAAAGTTTCGCTATTCCAAATCCCACCTTTAAACCCCCTGTATTGATTCCTCACATACGTTATGAGTAATGTTATTCAACAATTACCTAAATGTGTACCCTTTTTCAAGCAATACTCACTAAATAGGCACAGTCAATCGATGGACATTTAATCAACAACAATAAACACGTAGTTGAACAAGTAAAAAAATTCAACGACTCAATTATATAAAAACAAAACAAGAATTTATCCAACAAAAGGTTCCATCAAAACCCTAGATAACAAATTAGTTATTCATAATAGTATATATGTAAAAGTATAATACTAAAATTCATAACCAATAATAAAAAATTGAAAGAAGAAAGTGAAAAACTCATAGGAGAATTCTCCGCCTTGCTCCTAGCGTATTTTTGCCTCATTCGGTCGAATTCCCTCCTTCAAAAGTGAGTTTAAGGACTATTTATATGGGATAGGGTTTGCATTGGGCGAAATAATACAAGCCAACTTCGGAATAACCTTTTTAGGTTAGAACGCTCACTCTCGCGTGCGCACACGAGAGTGAACGAGCAAAGTTCTTCTCTTTTACTTTTTCTTCCGGGTCTCGTGCACTTCCATGTTTTTTTGCCTTAATCCACTATTTTGTTCAAGCTCCCCTCAACTAACTTGTTTACTCTCTTGTGTGTATGCGAGAGTGAACGAGCAAAGTTCTTCTTTTGTCTCTTGGTCCGGAATCAATTTCTTTTGCTCACCTTTTGTTCAACTCGCTCCTACACATAAGAATGTACGTAATGAGCATAATTCACTACAAAAACTTTTGTAACCTCTAGCAACCACACAAGTTATGAGATGAAAGTACATCCAAAAATATGCATTTTTAGCCGTTTATCAATAAAAAAAATAATATAGACGGGTTGAACTCACGAGAAGCTAGATCAAAGAGTCTTAAATCTCATAATCGATTTTCAGTTGCAACGGAAAAGAACGTTTGAGGAAGAGCTCAAGTCGAGTTATTTTGCCGATTTCTTTTCCTCTTGGTTGCTACATACACTAACCCAAAAATTCAAATCAAATTTTTTTTTAAAAAAACGCTTCAAAGTCATATTAAAGAGTGTCATTCACAGAGATCAAGAGAAAAAAGAAGTAAGATTTGGCCAAAACTTGGGAGTATCATTGGTGTTGAAGATGGGAAAAGGATGAGAAAAAGAACAAAGGAATAAGATGGGGTGGCTGAGAAAGAAACCAAGGAAGATGCGGTGGCTGCGAAAATAAAGGTCACGTAAGAAAAGCAATATCAACTAATAAAGGAATGACTCAATTACCCTTGATTCGAAATTTATTGGCAGAAAACACACATGTCGAAACGTTAGATTTTTTATAATACATTAAAGTAATTTGGTTAAAAGTTTTGTACTTTATCAGGTTGTTGTCGGCGAAACATTCTAAGTTGATTAAGCTGAGTCTTTGTTAACTATAGTAACACCGGCCAACTGAAGATTTCGATAGTTTCAGATGATTTGTGTTATGGATGGAACTAATTTGCTTCATGAATATGAATTAATTCTTAGCATTATTTCATGAAGGTTCATGGCAGTAGAAAACCACGACTATTCCTTAGGTCCGAAGAATTGTTTTCTATACCAGCACTAGTGCACTTATCAGGTTAGAACATCTTATTCCGTAATATATTTTCCCCGATTTCCCAACAAGGAAACAAGAGGGAAGCACGGTCCGACGCAATTACAAGCAAGGTCGAAGGATCCCTCGTAACAGAACTCGAGAGGAGGGAACGATGTATTTGGGATCGGGTGGCAAGACAACGGACCCGCACCAAGTAAAGTTTTGAAACCACGGGAAACGGAGGAACGGTTGGGAATGACAAGTAGGGAGCCGTAATATTCGTCTTCAATCGGATATTATAACGCAAATCCCGTCCGTATCAACTGCGGATCGACATTTACCGAAAAAAGAAGATTTTTCTTATTTAGACTTGTATTAGGAGTGAAATTCCCCTACTATAAAAAAGGAAGAATTTTTTCATTTTAACACTCAGTTGACATGCATATCAAAGCAATAAAAGTTTATTTTTGTCTTCTAGCTATTATTCAAAGTGTTCTTCAGTTATTCTCTTCTTTAATTGCAATCGAGCTCATATCGAGGGTACGATCAAGGCCGAATTTCAGTGTTCAACTTGAGACCAGGCTTGGTTGTTACATTGAAATTAGTTTGATCGTTTATTCTCTCTTTAATTCAATTACTTGTTGTTCTTAGATCATTCGTATTGAATTAAATCTCGTATCTTTTAAACTGCGTACAAATTTAATTGTTACTCATTTTTAAGGGTAAACAATTTGGCGTCCACCGTGGGGCTAAGGATAATAGTGGTGATTTGATACGAATCTCCATAACACTCCCTGTTTTATGCTTGTTCTTTAAAGTTTTGATTTCAGGTTAGCCTAAAGATGTCAAATTCCCAGTCTGCTCACTTGAACGTTGACGTTGAGTTAAGCCACCACGGCGAGAACTATAATATAATGTGTAGAAATGATGTGCCCCATGTTGGTCCCAATGATGTCCCAGCCGCTGACTCGGTTGATGCTAACTCACAGGTTGCCATCAACATCAATCTACCAACTGACCCCAAGAATAGCGTTCGCGAGGCACCCTAAATCGACTCGAGAAGCGCCCAAAGGTGAAGGTGAGGGGGTGAGATTGCGGTTGATTTTCGAAATGTTGCAAGCTCAGCAAGCGACAATAGCGCAGTTACAGACCAAGATCCATGCACCTAATAGGGTCGAGCCCGAGCACACCAGGGAAAATACTCGAAGGGATGAACAAGTTGCCATGGAACATGGGGAATTTGGGCCCGGGGAAACTTCCGAGGTGATAAAGATGCTCGAGCTCTTTAGCCTCGGCCTCAAGCCTCTTCAATCTCGGCCGACAAATCAAATCTCCAGGCATGAATCTCCTCGAGGGTCTTCCTCCTAGATAACTACTTTATGTACTCGGCCTTTGTTATCGAGCGGGCCTCAACTATTTTCACGTCGTTTTTATATTGGGCCAACATCTCCTCGACCTCGGAGGAATCAGACAAAGCTTTCTCTATCTTAGACTTCAACGCGGTATACACCCGGCCGAGTTCGTCCCATTCTGAAATGGCTGAACTCAATTAGGCTCGGAGCTCATCATTTAGCCGAGATCGCTTGTCGGTCTTATCCTTTATCACCTGAAGTTGGTCCTTGACCGATGCCAACTCCTCTTTGGTAGCCTCTTTTTTCGAGGCAAGAAAGTCCATCCTCAGCGTCTCGGCCTAAGCTTTGAGCTCATCCATCTCAGCCCGGAGCTGGTCGATCAGGTATATCTTCTCTTGGACCTGCGAGGTTGCGTCGTTAGCTGCTACGCGTAACCTCTCATTTTTAATATCAAATATCCTTACCTTCTCGGACAGTTCGGCATGCTCTCGTTTTGCAGATGAAGCCTCTCTTTGAGCTTTTTCCAGCTCAGCTTGGAGAATTGGGAGATCCTTGAGGGACTCATCTTTTTGCTCGTTGAGAGCCTTGTACGTATCCTTTTGCCGGACTTGCTCCTTGAGCTCGAACTCAAGCTGGATGACTTCCGTTCGAGATGGATGGAAGCTTTTATGATGAAGCACCGAAGACTGAAAAACAAAATAATGAAATCATAAAGATACGTTGAAGTTAAATGAGCCACATGAAGGACACAAGGAAAGGGAAACTGTCACGCCCCAAACTTGAAGAGGCGTGGCCGGCACCCGGTACCGTACTCGGTCCGAGCGTACCACTCTGTAACTGTGAACTCTGGAGGGGTAAACCTCAACCTAGGCCGATGAGGCCATATTTTGAATCGTCTGAAAATAACGTCTCTCTCATATGTAGGGTAGACGTACCTAAAAGCTGATATATATATATATATAAAACTGTGCAGGCCGATGAAGCCGCCATGAACATCTACTGATAAAAAAATATACAGGACTCGTCTACAAGCCTCTAGAGATAACTGAACTGTACCATGGTCGGGACAGGGTCTCGACCTACCCATCAAACCTATATATATAAAATGGACTCCAAGGCCTAGACCTGGAAACTCCGAGGAAGTGGAGCTTACCAACCAAGCTGATGTTTGACTCTGTCTACTGGAAGGTTTGTCCAACTGTCAATCAGGACCTGCATGCATGAAATGCAGCATCCCCAGCAAAAGAGACGTCAGTACGAAATAATGTACTGAGTATGTAAGGCAACATAATAACTGAAAGCTGAAACTAAACTGATAATATAATAACTGAAAGTAACTGGAGTCAAAGATAATCTGAAGATATGCTTACCTGCTGATACTGACTCAACTCTATCAATATAGTAAGTAAAATAGTTGTCCGGCCTTATAAGGCTCGGTATGCGTAACTGCTCTACCGTAGTAGGCTCGCTCATAGGCGCTCGGCCATACTAGGCTTTGTATCTCGGCCATTCTGGGCTCGCTCATAGGTGCTCGGCCACAGTAGGCTCGGTATATAACTCACCATCTGATCAGAGGTTGCCCAATAGGGGCCTGTCCATCGATTATAGCTCGATGGTAGTGAAAATAATATGATACTGTATATATATATATATATATATATATATATATATATATATATATATATATAGACTCTCTGCTCTCTTGGTTGAAAGAAGACAAAACTAAACTAAATATGAAGTCTCGATAAGGGAGAATGTTGTAACTTAGGAGACTAGGACAATGTACATAAATTCAGGAATATGAACTTCTCTTTATGTCTCGTTATCAAACACATGTAGTTACTAGATCATGCCAAAATGAAAGAAAGGTTTATCCTTAACATACCCTTATTATATCTTCCTTATTACTCAACCAAGCTCGACACAACGTCTTGCATCTACAACAAGTGAAATAATATCGTTGTTAACATATAATGTCATACCATCGTATTTGGCTAGTAGTATGGCATAAAGAAAATCGGGCAGCAACTCCCCTATTTTTAATACATCCCAAAGACCATTAAGGGTCATCAACAGCCCAACAACAATAACTATAACCAACAATAGCAACCCCAACAATATAATCCAATATGAGTTTCTCCGATTATCTTAACAATCATATTGAGCGGCAAGCTCGTTTTTACTCATAACAATATATAAATTGAATCCAACTCGTATTCCATAAATTAGTTTACAACCTTCAGAACATCATACTTATATGTACCATATTATTTCTAGTTTAAAACATCCACAAAATGCCTTCCAAAACAGCCCCATACGTCTAGCACCTTAATGTTTATCGTCAATCACTTGTTTTTCATCTTTTCTTCTTCAATCAACTTAATTAACACCTATAAAAGCTTAAAAACATCATCCAAAACATTATCAAATTATTTCTCACAATTTCCAGCCACCACAAACCATATATTTAGCCACAAAACAGTCCAACGAAAAAGATAACTGTATCCCATGTTCCTTCAAGTGCATCTTATGGTTTTTCACTCAAACAACACAACCAACACAAGATTAACCTTAGGCACAATCAAGAAGATGTTATACATACCTTGTACAATAGCTACAACTCTAAACCTCATCTCAACTTAGCTCACAATAGCTCTCAATCACACCACAACACCATAGAAACATTCTCTTGTAGTCTTTAACATCCTTGATGATGATTTGAGTTGTTGTTTACTTGAGTTTGGTTCTTGTGATCTTGAGATATGTTAGGGATGATTTTGGAGATCTTGAGAGTGGCTTTGTGTGAGTAACATATGTATTGATGACGAGATATAAGGGGATAAGACCACCGCCTCAATTCTCCAAGCAGGTGGGTAAGCTGCCTTCTTGGAAGCTTGAGCAGTGCTACTTCGAACACTTGTATCTCTCTATTCCGATATCGTATTGACAAACAGTTTGCAGCATTGAAAATTAGACACATACGTATTTAATTCCATATAAATATCTCCATGTAACTCTTAATATATTGGGAGAAAACTGTGTCGCAACTTGACCTATAAACCTGCCAGTTTCTCCGAAGTGCGACGACGTGACTTGGCGATCCTACTTTAAAAATCCATACTTCTCTACCCCGATGTCGTATGAATATATGTTTTAGACCGTTAGAAGCTATGTTCCAAGACCTTCGTTTTGGTATGAGATATGTCCCAAAATGACATCATAAAGCTTACGAATTTAATTTCTCAAAATGGCTCGTTACAAGGCAAATCTTAACTCGATACTTCCGTACGTTAAATTTAATTTTTCCCAAACTTTATATTTTATATTCAAACATCATATATAGTCATATTATGACTTTATAATCATTTAAATCACGATTAACAAGTCTCATATTCATTATACATCACCTTAGGATGCACAGGGTGTAACATCAAACTTGTCGACTTTCGACGAAACTTATTTTCTTCAATTTATTTAGCTTCTAAGCTTTCCAACCCTCTTGGTACTCATTATTCACGATCTTAAATATTTATAACCTCCAAGGTTACATGATTAACTTACTTTATATGCTTCCAAATATAATCTTATTTCTGAGCTTACATCAATTGACTTACGATGTATTCTTACGTACAAAAATATGGGGTGTAACAGAAACTTACCCGGTTCAGTACATGTTGTGCCTCGTTAAAGAGGCTAGGAGTCTTCATCTTCGCCTAATCCTCTTCGGTCACCAAGCAACAAAGATAACTAGCCACACCAACCGGTTCGGACAACGCTCGGGTATCCGCCGGGATCGTAAACACAATCGTTCTTTTGCGGTCGAGATCCATGCTCGTAGTAGGGAATTGCTTCATGAGCTTCGGGCTCGAGCTCAGTCCGCCTGCGTCCGACTACGCGTCTTTATTCGGGATCTCTAGTGACCGAATCCGGAGTAATCTTCCAACGCGTCGATGTTCCCACCATCAAAGAAAAGGTTAGAGGCCTCATCTGCTGCCCGTGCTGTCTCGCTTGGTTTCTCCTTGACGGACTGAGCCTTGTCGAATAAAGACTCTGTATAGGATGGAAACTCCATGATGTCAATGACACCGGTGCCCCCTCGGAGCAGGAGTAGATTCTCGGGAGATCGTAGACACTAGTTTTTCTTCTGTCTCCCGATCTAAAGAGGGGTCAGCCTCTCGGTCGCTTCCCCCGGTCACCGCCCGTTCTTCTCCATTGGGCGACGAACTCTAAGTCTTCATCTTTAGGATAATCCATGAGCCGATAGAGGGAGTCAGGGTCCGGTACCCTATCCTGGGTACTCTTCTTATTGCTTTTTCGTGCCCGGACCGTTACCCTCTTCTTCTTGGCTTCAGCGTCCGAGGAACCCAAAGATTTTCTATTTCTTCTCTTCTTCTCCTTTTTCTTCGCAGCAGCCTCAGGCTGTCCTAAAACAGAGGGTTTATCGGGTGAGGACGAGCCTCATCCTCGTCCAATGACCGGAGCTCAGTGGTCTTGGGCAAACCTATGAAAGAAAGACAGGGATTTAGAGAAAACAGTTGAATATGTTAGTAAGTTTGGTCAGGAATAACACTCACCATGGGAACGAGCCTCTCACTTACCCTTCGAGAGCTTGCGCCTTTCGCGCTCAAAATATGACATCTGCATGCAAATCCCCTTAGTCCAGTCCTTGAAGCGGGGAATTGCGTTGGGGACTCGGGCAACCGCTGCACGATGGTAGAACCAAGCAATGAAGATGGTCTCTATCTTCGTTGATGCTCGAGAATGGAGCTTTATTCGTCCGACGAACGAGCTTGATCAATCCGCCTCAGAAGATTTGCGGACTGTAGAGACGGAACAGATGGTCGAGGGTAAACCGGGGTGCCTCAGTGTTATTAACGAAGTGGCGGAGGAGTATCACTAGCTTCCAAAAGGACGGATGAATCGGCCCAAGGAAGACCTCGTATCTATTGCAAAAGTAAAAAACAATAGGGTCCACGTGGGCAAGTGTGAAGGGGTACGTGTAAACACTTAGATACCCCTCCACACGTGTGATGATGTCTTCATCAGGACCGAGGGTGACCACTTCTTTGTCCTCCCATTTACAGTCCTCCCGAACCGTAGATAGCGTGTATTCGGTGATGGAGCATATGTACCTCCTTGCCTTGATCTTGTTGACTGGAGGCTTTTCGACCTTGGAGTTGTTTTCTATAGAGCAACCTCCGAGGATGAAGTTCTTCATGGGAGGTTCCGGGGCCATTTCAGGTACGACCACCTCAGCATCCATGGCTGGGTTCGAAGTTGAAGGGGCGGTTTGTTGGAGCACAAATTTCGAAGTCTTCTCCATCGAGTTCTAGGAAATATGAAGATTTGAAGATGAGGATGAAGGTTTGAAGGCCAAACTTGAAGACTTAAGGGTGAAGTATGAAGATTGGAAGACGAAGATATGAAGATATATAGAATAATATATGAAGATTTGAAGGGGTTAAGAGCAAGTAAAATGTTCGAGGGTAAATTACGGAGTTCTCTCGAAAAGTAAAAAAGTAAAAAAAGGATCGAAGCTTTTATAGTGAAGGGGTAATCAATGCGTGATGTTTCACATTCGAGGATGGTCAACCGGCGGTTGACACATGTCCGAAGTCAGAACGATACGATTGATGGGATGTTTTGCTGACCCATTGACTCGATTATAGC
The DNA here is from genome assembly GCF_000390325.3 of Nicotiana tomentosiformis. Lineage (NCBI taxonomy): Eukaryota > Viridiplantae > Streptophyta > Magnoliopsida > Solanales > Solanaceae > Nicotiana > Nicotiana tomentosiformis. Next base: position 78,544,361 of record NC_090815.1, read on the forward strand.
ATACAGAAGAAGGAACCTGGATCAATTAATCGCTTCTCGTCGCTTCGATAAATCTGCTCTCCAAAAAGCGAGGGGACTATCTGTGTACGGGTAAAATTGGGGGCAATATTTCCCCCAATTACCCAATAAGGAAACAAGAAGAAAGTGCGGTCCGACGTAACTACAAGCAAGGCCGAAAGACCTCTCGTATCGAAACTCGGGAGGAGTGAACGATGTATCTAGGATCAGGCGCGGCAAGTCAACGAACCCAGACCAAGTAAAGTTTCAAGACCACAGGAAACAGAGGAACGATTGGGCATGCCAAGTAGGGAGCCGTAATATTCGCCCACAACCGAATATTACGGCACAAATCCCGTCCGATATCAACTGCGGATTGATATTTACCGAAAAAAGAGTTTTTTACCTTATTTAGACTTGTATTAGGACTGAAATTCCCCTACTATAAAAAAGGGAGAATTTTTTTCATTTTAACACTCATTGACATGCATATCAAAGCAATAAAAGTTTATTTTTGTCTTCTAACTATTATTCAACGTGTTCTTCAATTATTCTCTTCTTTAATTGTAATCGAGCTCATATCGAGGGTTCGATCAAGGCCAAATTTCAGTGTTCAATTTGAGACCAGGCTTGATTGTTACATTGCCATTGGTTTGATAGTTTATTCTCTCTTTAATTTAATTACTTGATGTTCTTAGATTATTTATATTGAATTAATTACATATCTTTTAAACCGCACATAAATTTAGTTGTTATTTATTTTTAAGGGTAAACAACCCTTACTTGCAATTATTTTTGATAATACAACTATAGTTTATTTCTGACATCTTCAGTATATATTCAAGGCGAAACACAGGGAAACAAGAAATTAAATGGCTGCATATCCGCAGACGTAATTTGATATGGCCCTAGGACAAAAAAGCCCTTGGACCCTCGCCCAGCCCTCTACCCCTCAATTCAAATTTGGCTCCACTTTTTACGGTGGAAGATTAATTGAGTACATATTGTTTGGATTTGGCTCAGCTCGGCTCGTTACTTTGTAGACTTGGTTGGACTCAAGACTCAACATGGCTAAAATTCGCCTATTCTTTGCCTAACACTCAAAAACATATGCTACGAAAATCAAACCTTAGGGCGGTTGCACAATTACCCAAAAAAAAAAGAGATCGACCCTTCTATAATGCAGCCACTACCTGAAGGATTTAGCTATGTATACTAATGGGCATAGAATTATTTAATCCAAAATGTATTTTAGCTCTTCTGATAGATCCTGGCACGACTTTGGTATCTCTTTTTTACCCCAAAGCTGGTATTTTCCCAATTTATATACTGGGAAAATACCACATATGTCCATTTATAAATAGTTTATTACAAAAAATCATCAATTCATAAAATATTATTAATATTAGTCAATTAGATATTTGTAGCCAAAAATGTCAAATTTTTGCTTTTTTTTTTTGGAGTGGGTGTTATAGAATATATTGGGCACACATTAAGGAGCTTTAATCTAAGTTTTGTGATGATTTTGTGAAGTTTTGACGTGGTTTGAATTGAAAATTTGAAGTGGAAGATGAACATGAAAAAAATGATAGGTGTATCACACTGTGTATCACTTATGTATCACATATGTATCATATTTGTATCACATGTATATCCATGTATACCTGCGTGTGAGATACATGCGTGATAATGTTTGATACATGTGTCGCTGAAAAAATTTTCGAACTCGATTTTAACTACCAATTTTGATACCAAATCAGTTCAAATCACCTCCAATCTTTCTCAAATTTTGTATATTGACTCATCTGTATGTTTTTAATGAATCTCAATCATATCCATTGAAAAAAATTCCTTTTTGCTTAGATTTTTGAAATCTTGTATTTTTTTTTCCATATTTCATCACCTTGTTTACTACCTCATTCATGAAATTTCCTTTCCATCCTTCATCTAATGTTGCTAATCACACTTAAAAATATAGAAGGAGATCTTTGTGTGTGATTTTTGGAGAAAAAGAACCTGATTTCTTTGGACTTTTAATTTTTATAAGTGTTTGACTAGTTTTGATTAGTCTATGATTAATGGCTAAAGGTTAGTAAGTTAAGACTTTTTTGAGACATTTATGTAAGATTTCCATTTATATTTAGTTAAATACTTTCTTATAATTTGTTAAATGATCAAATTGTGAAAAAATATATTTTAAATCATGATTGCATACTCTGACACTGATGACAGAACCCAGGCAAACAAGAAGCGGCTGTTAGCCCGAAGCAACGTACAGCAGCACCGTAACCTCTTTGCTATATATTGGCAGCCCCTAAACAAAAATCATAACCCTTTGTACCCTTCCTCACCCCGGCCCCTCTCCGCGGCCAAGGGAATCAGACGCCCCCCCTCCCAAATTCAAAATTCTTAACCGACCCTCCCCCCAAATTTCCTTCTAAAAAAATTGTAATGGATCCCACCCGGCACACAAAAAGATAAGATTGTAGGTCCCACATCCTAGCCAAGCCTTCTATTGTTGTGGTTTCCTCGTTTTGGGCTCAAATTTTCAATTCATCGACTTTCCGAAAAACATAAATCGAGGTATTCCGATTTAGTTTATGTCGAAACTCGTATAATAATGCATATTAGTTGTTTTGAATGTGTTTTCATGTTGTTTTATATTTTTTTTGCGATTAAACTAGTATGTTATTTTTATCCGGACTAAGATATTAGTGTTTTGTGTTTGCTTTGTGATTAAAATGTATTTGTTGTTTTTATATAGTTTAGATTATTTATTTGCTTAAACACTAGTGCCCTTTTAGCGTGGTAAAATGTAGAGCCTTTTAGCGTAGAATCCCTGTAGTTTAAGTACCTTTTATACTGATAGATCAAACACAAACTCTGTCCAATTAAATATGATAAAAATTAATTATTTAATTTACAAAACAAATATACCAAATTATGAAAATATTTAAATTGACATACATAAGAATTCAGGATAGCTTGGTGCTACTGGGCATCAAATATCAAGTCTGGAACCCATAGGTATATACTCTATCCAATTAAATATGATAAAAATTAATTATTTAATTTACAAAATAAACATACAATATTATAAAAATATTTAAATTGACACACATAAGCATTCAGGATAGCTTGGTGCTACCGGGCCTCAAATATCGAGCCTGGAACCCATAGGTATATACTCTGTCCAATTAAATATGATAAAAATTAATTATTTAATTTACAAAACAAACATACAAAATTATGAAAATATTTAAATTGACACACATAAGAATTCAGGATAGCTTGGTGCTACTGGGCCTCAAATATCGAGACTTCAACCCATAGATATATACTTTGTCCAATTAAATATGATAAAAATTAATTATTTAATTTACAAAACAAACATACCAAATTATGAAAAATATTAGAATTGACACACATAAGAATTCAGGATAGCTTGGTGCTATTGAGCCTCAAATATCGAGCCTGGAGCCCATAGGTATATACCCTGTCTAATTAAATATGATAAAAAATAATTATTTAATTTAGAAAACAAACATACAAAATTATGAAAATATTAAAATTGACACACACAAGAATTCAGGATAGCTTGGTGCTACTGCGCCTCAAATATCGAGCCTGGAACCCATAGGTACATACTCTGTCTAATTAAATATGATAAAAATTAATTATTTAATTTACAAAATAAATATACAAAATTATAAAAATATTAAAATTGACACACATAAGAATTCAGGATAGCTTGGTGTGACTAGGCCTCAAATATCGAGCTTGAAACCCATAGGTATATACTCTGTCCAATTAAATATGATAAAAATTAATTATTTAATTTACAAAACAAACATACAAAATTACGAAAATAATAAAATTGACACATACAAGAACTTAGGATAGCTTGGTCTTAGTGGGCATCAAATATCGAGTCTGGAACCCATAGATATATACTCTGTCCAATTAAATATTGTATAATTATAAAAAATAATTATTTAATTTACAGATCAAACATACAATTAATGTTGTTTAATTTATAGTAGACGACATGGATGTGCCGCCTATGCATCCCAGACTTGTCTCCGATGAGCTATTAGTGTTACAGGGCGATCATAGGTCCGCCTACGTATGGGAGGGAGAGTTACTGGCCCAGACTCACCGCGCCAGGAGAGTGGACGGCATGTGGGATTTTATGAAGGACAAAGATCTCCATCCACGTGTAGTCCAGTGCCTGCGGGATACAGGCTTCTACAGGATTTTAGAGATCGGGCAGCTGCAGCTCGACTAGTCTTTGATCACGGCCCTGATAGAGCGGTGGCGACCGGAGACGCACACTTTCCACCTGTCTAATGGCGAGGCCACCATCACGCTGCACGACATGGAGGTTTTATATGGGATGCCTGTTGATGGACTGCCTGTTGCACTGCCTCAGGCCATGAGAGAGATGACGCATGGGCAGTATTTGGACATGCTGCAACAACTCACTAGTTTCAGGCCACAGGATGAGACTGCACACTCAGGGGCCAATCGCATGAGTTTGACAACTATTCGACAACATTTGGAGATATTGCATCCCGACATCACCGGGGAGACAGATGATCTGCATATTCACAGGTATACGAGGTTGCTGCTGCTCCTTCTGTTTGGGGGGGGGGGGGGTCTTGTTCCTGAACACTTCGGGGAACCTAGTCAGCTTGCGATTTCTTCATCATCTTCAGCTGCTAGATGATTTACCCCAGTACAGCTCGGGTGCTGCTGTTCTCGCCTACTTGTACATGCATCTGTGTCGGGCGAGCATAGGCACCCAACATGACGTATGTGGACTTTTGCCGCTTCTACAGGTGACAACATATTCGAATACTCTGTTCATTCCTTCCAATTCTATCTAGTCAAAAATTTTCTTAAACTTTACGTCAACTTTGTATGTTAGGTTTGGGCCTGGGAGCGGTTCCTGCAGTTGCAGCCACCTCTACCACTATTACCTCCGGATGTACCACCTCCGTTTCTCCCTCTAGCTAGGAGGTGGGCTCTCCGGCGTAGATATGTACGAGATTACGAGGCTCGGCATAATCTCCCCCTTTGCAGGGATGTGTTAGATATGCTGGAGGGCGCACAAGTAAATGTGTACCTAAACTTACTTGGTATAGCTTCACATGTGTTGCACATACTCATGTTTTCTGTTGCTATTTGATAGTTCATATGGACGCCATACAACGACGACTTGATAGGTGGCCTGCCCGATTATTGCTCGGCCGACCGACTGATTTGGAGCACTTCCGTCTCGCTCATGTGCCTCGATATTGTGGAGCATCATTCCACGGAGCAAGTACTTCGCCAGTTTGGCCGTCCGCAGTATATACCGGGAGGGCCTACATGGGAGGCCACACATTATCAGCGGGATGATCGTTCCAAGTCAGACGGCGCATATGTAGCATGGCTAGAGGCGCATGTCCATACTTGGGACGACCGAGCTGACCTAATTCCCCCCCCCAAATCCAGACGGAGACTATTCAGCTCTATATGCCCTGGTACCACCGCGTTACCTAACTTTTTGTCGGGAATCCCATTTATCAAGCTGGCGGTCAGTACGTTCCATACGCCAGGAGACACGAGGCCCTAGTATGTTTTCTGTTATTATTAATTATATAACTGTAACATAGTGTTCTATAGTTTATATTTTATACGTTGTGCAGGCTACTGGCCTACATGTAGTTTACCAGATGGGACTACAGATGCAACAGCATGCCGGCGAGGGAGCGACCGCTTTGCATGATTACGGCCGGCAGGTTACAGAGGTGGCTGCCCGGACACTGCAGCGAGCTCGAGAGGATCAGCTTTTGGGACACGACCCTGCTTATGTGGCGCCAGAGCAGTACCAACGAGGTAGGGGTGTCGCACGAGGGAGGGGTACCCCACGAGGCAGGGGTGCCCCTCGAGGTGGGGGTGCTCCACGAGGCAGGGCTGCCGTACGGGGTCGTGATGGGCGGCGAGGAGGTAGTCCCCAGCAAGGGGGCGTTGAGGCCCCTGTTGATGATGTTGATGCTGATCTGCCGGGTGACCTACATGAGCCGGACGAGTATCCCACCAGCATGCCGTCATACATCCTTGGGATGCAGCTCACTCCAGGGACTTCGCAGGTGACCCCGTCAGGTCTGTTATTGATCAGGGGCACGGACCTTACCGGAGAGGATTGGGAAGCATACTTCCCAAGGTCATCGACCGCTGCTGAGGATCGGCCGACCTGATATTTGGATAGTGGGCACCGGTTGAGTTATGGCTTATCATTACAGGCGCATGTATGTTTTTATTAGTATTAAATTTAAATTTATTTTTTCTTTTCTCATTTATTTTCCATAACTTTATTAATTTTCTTATTAAGGCTTCATCCCCGCCCATCTCTGAGGTCCATTTGTGCGATGCTGACATGGCTGCGACGGATGATTATATTCAGGAGCCCGACGAGACCATGGTAAGATAATTTAAATTGTTGTGACTTAAAATATACTTTCCTATACTGAGCTGACTTATTCTTTTGTAGGTTTCTACTAGAACGACGGGCCCTTCTACCGATCCTGCCAGTACCACTGATGATCATGCTGCAGCGCATCCTGCTATAAAGAGGTGCCGTGATGAGGATGATCCTGATAGCGTAGCCGGGCGGGATGGGATGTGCCTCAGGCCAGCGGCTGCATTGAAGCACACAGGCTGTGGGACACATTGATTTTTATTTTTGTATTTTATGTAAATAATAACAATAATTTTTTATGTTTACATAATATGCGCATTATGTTTTGATTTTCCCGTTCCTTCTTTATTTTAATACTACAACACAAACACAAAACATAACAATTTAACATAATTTAAATTCAGTACAACTAATGAAAATACATGACACGGAAAACATAAATATAAAGTAGTACACTCAACACATACATGTCATTGTTTAGTCACTGCCGCCCATTATTCTCTGCTCCAACCACTTAAATTTCTCTTCCATCTTATTTTATTCTAATTCTGCCTCTTTCAGTTTCTCCTTCAACTCCGCAATTTCTCGTTTATATTCTTTTTCATATTCACACTATTTTAAGGTCAAATCATGAAGATACTGCAAAGATCGTTTGTAACATTTCTGCTTACAAGATTCATCAATCCATACCTCAAAATTGCAAAAAAGTTCGTCGGGAACCCTATAAAACTTGTTCACACACATCCAGTAGCGGCGTCCAACTTCACCATCATCCCAACAGTTATTCATCAAATATTTTTTGCCGCACTCGCACCTTGGTACATAAAGGCATTCAGACATTTGTTAAAGCGTTTAAAAAAACCTTGCTTTTATGGAAAGTTTTGCTATTGGTTATTGTTAAGCGCAAAAAATAACTAGAATGCGCCCGTTATTTATAGGCAAGGCAACACACATAACGTAGTATTTAACCGTGCTATATATATTCACATAATGTAGTATTTAATCGCGCTATGTGTATTCACATATTTATCAGAAATCTACCTTTAACTCAACTATTTTTGAACTATATTTATCAACTATATTTATCAAATATATTCACATATTTTTCCGTTTTTAATCCAATACTATTTTTGATTACATGAACGGGAGGGAAAAATTCATTAATTTACTCAACTGAAAAATGTTAAATATCAATAAGATTTAACAAAAATGGAAACATAATTTTATTTGATACATCTTGCAACATAAACAAAACAGCTACTTATTACAACATAAACTTTTGATAGTTGGGCACATTAGAAGAACACCCACCACGAGCTTGATTACCACCGCCACCCAAACTAGCCAAAGGACATCTTCGACGGTCGTGTCCGGTTTGCGAGCATATACCATATTTGCACGCATAAACAGTTTCTGCTAACATCCATTTGGTTCCATATACACGTTCTCTTCTGCACCTGTATTCGACGCAAATAGTCCTTGTTACACACCATTTTAAATGCTTCCGGCGGCCAATAATGCTCAGCACCCACTGGCTGTAACTGCCCACTATAGGTATTTAAGTAAGCAACAACACTATATTATTTATCAACGTAGTTGGTTGGCCCTAAACCTGTATGTTGAAAGCACCTGATGGCATGTGAGTACGGCATGTGGTAGATGGACCATTTCCCACAAGAGCATAACCTTCTAGATTTATTTATGGTATGTATATTATTCCTCCGGTTTTGATGGATAGCGGTGCGAACTTCAAAAATATTTCTGTCGTGATCATACTGCAAAAATGAATGTCAATGTGCTCGCCGCCTGCATTTCTCAAATCTCTTCATCGGCAGTAGCATAAATTCAACACCCATTTTCATTTATGACGTTGCAGCTCCCTTTCAACAAACCTCTCCGCCATCTGCTTGAACGACATCCGCACCATGGCAGTGACATGCAATCCTCTTGCCAACTTCAATAACCCGTTGAAACACTCTGACACGTTTGTAGTCAGAACTCCCCATCTTCTTCCACCATCTGCATGCAAAGTCCACTTATGAAGCTCATATCGCATCAACCAATGATAGGCTCTCTCGTCTTCCTACCTGATAGATTCCATGTGCCTCCGGAATTTATGCTCTTAGTGGTTTATTGCTGCCATCCACATCAAATCATGCAGATCCTTGTTAGGATGTGCCTTCTGGAAATTGGCCTTAAAGTGACTCACACAGTAATTGTGGTAGGCATAAGGTTCTTGCCATGCAGGCAAGTTCTCTACAAAACTTAAGATACCACCATACCGATCAGATATTAGACAAATGCCGGAACGTTGTTTGACAACGTGCTCTTTCAAATGGTTCAAAAACAGCGTCCACGTCTCTTGGCTTTCATTGGCACAAATAGCAAAAGCTAGAGGAAATATTTGTCCATTAGCATCTACTGCAACGGCTATCAACAGCTTGATATCATACTTTCCATAAACATGAGTGCCGTCTATGGATATTACCGGCCGGCGATGCGGAAAACCATCAATCGCTTGTTTAAATGCCCTAGAACACGTAATTGAATATATATTATGGTTTTCCCGGACTCCGCTCAAGCTTCCATTCAACAACCGTCCCGGGGTTAAAGTGTTGCAGTGCGGCCATGTACTTGGGTAGAGCTGCAAATGACTTATCCCAGTTACCATAAACAATTTCAAACGCACGTTTGCGTCCGAGAAATGCCTTTCTTTTGGTAATGGTATGGCCATATTCCTGGTGGACTGATGTAATGCACTCTTTGATTTTATACCTTATGGACGCTTCAAGGTATGGAATAAGGACAAGAGAAATCAAGTCAATATCCAAGTTGTAGTGATTCCCATTGAATGTGTCCATTTCACATCTGTGGGTGGGAATATATTTACTCACTTTCCACAGACCTGTGTTCTTCTTGCTCGCACGCAGCATCCAATGACAACCCGTAAACCATCTGCGACAAACAACCTTGTATACATCCGAACTTGGCTCCCATACCGTCATCTCACGACACTCTTTTACGCTATACATTTTCGCCGCCCTGTTTAGGCGACTTTATCAGGAAAAAGCATGCCCTTTGTCAGCACCGTTGGTCTAGAATCATCCCACATTGTTGTCCGAATTTCATCAAAATCCCTTGTGAGAGCATCCACATCCGGCATACTTAGCAAGTTATTAAGGTAGGGAATCTTCCTTGAATGAAACGACACTTGGGATTCGTACACTCTTGGTCTAACGGGGGATGGATCATACTCCCTCGTCAAATCAGGTCCTTCATTCTCTTCCTCCTCGTCACCATCCTCACGAGAGAAAGGTATGTCATCTCCGGAATCATCGGCATTGTTGTCATAATCACTGTTCTCTTCCTCATTCTGTGCATCTGCCAGATCCCGATTTAATATGTTATTTTCGGGCAATTGAGTGAGGACAGGTGGTTCAACTTGCTCGTTTTCACTGCACAAACAACAAAATAATAAGCTACTGAAACTAATAAATACTTTCCATATAGTTGTATCACTTCACTTACAAGTCGTAACGTGTTGACATTCCTTGATGGACATTATCCTGTTGGTGATGACTCTCGGATGGACCACCATGATCCAACACACCAGAACTACGCATATTCCAACTGGGCGTGGGTTCATAACTTGTAAAAGTCATATCTGATTGTACCCCCTGTGGAATATATGAGTGTTAATACAAATTCAATACAACAAAAATATATATCGTAACACTAAGGAAAATTAAAGTTTACCACTCGTCTTGTAGATTATGGAAAGCAGGAGAGAAATTATTTCCTTGCTCCTCATTCGTCCGTGGTGATAAGTTTAAATCAGGGCAAACTCTTTCATCCGAAACCTGTTCGGCAAAAACTGCTCCAGAATAACCACCCGATGACTGAGGGTTATCCCTACTATGCGCAACCTCATTATTGCGAACGTCTTTGACCTTGACGTACATTTCCAATATTTTTATCACAAGAAATTCCCGGTATTCATCCGGAGTCCTCAAAAAATCCCTCAAAGTTTCATCATCATCGATGTTAAACTCAGCGTAACAAGCAACTCCTTGTGGAGTACCGGTTACTTTAAGGTTCACCGAACATTTCATCACGCTCATTTTATTACATAACAACGATATCAATCTATCGTACTCCATTGTAAGTGGCAACTTAACATGACACTGTGGAGATAAACTATAGCTCACAGAGTTATTCGCCACCACAACCTCACCCCCTCCCTCCCCCCAATATAATGAAACCCTTACTTTTCGCTCTTCAGACATTATGAAAAAATGCTTGAGAATTTAACAAGAAGAAAAATTTGAACGAGAGTTAGGAATATTTTTGAATGGATTTTTGTAAAATCCTAACGCCTTTAAATAAGGCAATGCCTAGCTCGGTGGGCTGAATTTTTTAAGGTATAATGCTCTTTTAAAGAGCGTTATACCCATTTGAATTATTGTTATGTCAGTTAAAAACGCAGGAGACTTATTGGTGGGCCCACAAAACAGGTATAGCGTAGTTATATACCGCGCTATGTATATAGCGCGGTTTACAGTAGCGTATATATATATATATATATATATATATATATATATATATATATATATATATATATATATATATATATATATAGCTCTTTAAACACTCTTTTTTATACAAATGTCACTCTTTTTTTTTAAACACTTATTTCCGTCACACTTATCCAAAAGAACCACAAATGGGTCTAGGTTCGAACTAGCACCTACACCTTCCCTCCTATTCCTACCCTCTCTTTCCCTAAGAATAATACTTCAAACCCCACCATTTTTCTTTGACAAATACTCATCATCCGACGAGGACGAGGACGGTTATGAAGATGATGACCACCAAAAAAACGAGTACCTTCAAATGATCAAAAATGGGAATTCAGAGTTAGAGCCATCTGTTCACGACACTAGGGATGAAGGAACCGCTGATAATTGGGTTGAACGGAACGCTTCCTTGATTCGTCTCACTGGAAAGCATCCATTTAACTCCGAACCACCCTTGAACCGGCTCATGCACCACGGTTTTATCACTCCGGTCCCACTTCATTATGTTCGTAACCACGGACCAGTTCCCAAGGGCAGGTGGGATAACTGGGCCGTGGAAGTCACGGGTCTAGTGAAGCGCCCTATGAAATTCACAATGGACCAGTTGGTTAACGAGTTCCCTTCTAGAGCATTGCTCGTTACGCTTGTGTGTGCTGGCAACCGAAGGAAAGAACAGAACATGGTTAAACAAACTATTGGTTTCAACTGGGGTGCCGCTGCCGTTTCAACAACTGTATGGCGCGGGTTACCCCTCCGCGCTTTGTTGAAACGGTGCGGTATTTATAGCAGGAGAAAAGGGGCGCTTAATGTTTGTTTCGAAGGTGCGGATATATTGGCCGGAGGTGGCGGTTCCAAGTATGGAACCAGCATTAAGAAGGAATTCGCTATGGATCCGTCGAGAGATATCATCGTAGCTTACAGGCAGAATGGAGAAAAGTTGACGCCAGACCACGGATTTCCAGTTCGGATGATTATTCCAGGATTCATTGGTGGAAGAATGGTGAAATGGTTGAAAAGAATTGTAGTCACTACCCAGGAGTCAGAGAGCTATTATCATTACAAGGATAATAGGGTTCTTCCTTCTCATGTTAATGCTGATGGTACGTAATTCTGAATTAAGATGACTAATTTGTTCGTTTAATATAATTATGAATTTAATTTATCCGAAAGATATCTATAGCCAACACAAGAAAAGGTGAAAATAAGACAAGCTACATGTTTCAATACATTATGTTGTCTACTGAGAGGATTTAATATATACTAGTTTTAGGATACGTGCGGTGCGTGTACCTTATCTCAATGAATATACAATTATAAAGTTAGATAAATATTAAAATTTGTGTTTGAGTTATAAAATTAAATCTAACAAAATATTAAATTATTATCGCAAAAGGTATTATTCAATCGTTATATTTTTTATTAACTCTTTTTCGTTTTGGAATGAGCTTTCTTTTTCTATCCAGCACTACTAAAAATCTGCTAAAAACCGACCAACTATTTCCGACCAACGTTGGTCGGTCAAAAAAAACGACCAAAAACCGTCCAAGTTGGACGGAAACTGGGGAAAAAAAAATTATATTTTTTTAAAACTAAATACCGACCAACGTTGATCGGTAAATTGGTCAACGAATTGACCCAGCTGGTCAGACAAGAAAATTTTGGATTACCGACCAACGTTGGTCGGTAATCTAGATCCAATTTTTTAAATTTTAATAATTATTTTATTATTTAAAATATTTTATAATATCTAAGAATTTATATTTAAAATTACCGACCAACGTTGGTCGGTTAATATAGGGGAACCGACCAACTTTGGTCGGTAATTGTTATTTTCTGCAAAATAACCGACCAAAGTTGGTCGGTTATTACGTCAACATTGATCAAACTTTCGAATTACTTTTATATTTACTATCTAAATAATATAAATGTAATTCGTTAACACTTTTGTAATACAAATAATGAATACACTAACATATACTATATATAACATGCTATTTGTAAATTAATTCATCGACTTATAACTTACTTAGATGCATCGATGAATATTAAAAACAAAATGTTTGACCTATATCGACTAATAGTAAAAACAAAACGTCTCGACTTATATCGATTAATCTAGCTATGCCATGCATTATTAGTGATGAATGAATGAAAAATAAAAGAATTAATACTAAACATCTTTGATATATATATATATATATATATATATATATATATATATATATATATATATATATATATATATATATATATATATATATATATATATATATATATATATATATATAGATCACAAATTAAATAAACGAAAGAAGATATTAGTATTAAGTAAACGAGTTAAATTAATAGGTCAAACATGGTCAAACTTTAACAAGCTATATATATACACACTAACATATACTATAACAAGCTATATATATAGTTAAAGTATTACAGTGAAGTGTGTTTGTATGTGTATATATATATATAAGAACACGAAGCGCTAGGACCACAGGGTCGGGTTCTTTTAGGGATAGACTTGGGAAGATACTAATTAGTATATATACTTTATCATCAAATATATCTATTTGTAAATTGATTCATCGACTTATAACTTACTTAGATGTATTGATGAATATTAATCGATGATTTATCAAAACGTCTCGACCTATATATCGATTAATCTATGTCATGCATTATTAGTAATGAACGAATGAAAAAAGAAGTTATTAGCATCAATTACAATATAGTGTATGTGTGTGTGTGAGAAATTACTCACATACTTAATTATAACTTAAAAAATTTACTTAGATAGATGCTATTATAATTTATTAAAATTAAATAGTTAATATAATTATTTATAAAGATTATGCTTATAGTTTATAATTATTTATAATAATTGCATAGTTAAATAAATTAAATGCTTGTAGTTTATAATATTTTAAGAAAAAAATACAAAAAAAAAAAAATTAATTTTTTTTTTAAAAAAACCGACCAAAGTTGGTCGGTTTTTGGTCAAACGGTCAACACTTAATGTACCGACCAAAATTACCAACCAACTTTGGTCGGTAATTCTAAAATTAGAGAATTAAAAAACGGGAAAAACCCCCATTTCTCTGAAATTTTCCCCTCTTCACTCAAAACCTTCCCCTCTCTGCCACTGCCACTGCCGCCCCTCTCCTTCTCCATCTCCTAAAAATTCTAGGTTTGAATTACAACCCATTTATTTATTATTTCTAGGTTTTGTTAATTAGTTATGAATTAGTTTCAATTGATTAGTGTTTCAATTATTTGAACATTGCATTTTATTGAGGATTAGGGTTTAGGTCTTGTTTTAATTAGTTTTGTTAATTAGTTTTATTAACTAATTAGTTTTGTTAATTAGTCAATTAGTTATGAATTAGTTTAGTTTAGGGTATGGGTTGAATTTCTTTAGTTTAGTTAGTTTATATTTAAACTCGTAGGATATGAATTGAAATTTTAGTTTTTAGGATTTGTTCTTGTGAATTGAACTTTTAGGATATGAATTGAACTTTTAAGATATGAATTGGACCTTTTAGTTATGAATTGAACTTTTAGGATATAAATTGGTGTAATTAGGAAAAAATAATTATCTTGAATTAACTAAAAAAGATATAATTAATTTATAATTGTAGAATAAATTAATTTGTTCTTGTGAATCGAACTTTTAGGGTATGAGTTGAATTTCTTTAGTTTAGTTAGTTTATGTTTAAACTCGTAGGATATGAATTGAAATTTTAGTTTTTAGGATTTGTTCTTGTGAATTGAACTTTTAGGATATGAATTGAACTTTTAAGATATGAATTGGACCTTTTGGATATGAATTGAACTTTTAGGATATAAATTGGTGTAATTAGGAAAAAATAATTATCTTGAATTAACTAAAAAAGATATAATTAATTTATAATTGTAGAATAAATTAATTTATTCTTGTGAATCGAACTTTTAGGGTATGAGTTGAATTTCTTTAGTTTAGTTAGTTTATGTTTAAACTTGTAGGATATGAATTAAAATTTTAGTTTTTAGGATTTGTTCTTGTGAATTGAACTTTTAGGATATGAATTGAACTTTTAAGATATGAATTGGACCTTTTGGATATGAATTGAACTTTTAGGATATAAATTGGTATAATTAAAAAATAATAATTATCTTGAATTAACTAAAAAAGATATAATTAATTTATAATTGTAGAATAAATTAATTTGTTCTTGTGAATCGAACTTTTAGGGTATGAGTTGAATTTCTTTAGTTTAGTTAGTTTATGTTTAAACTCGTAGGATATGAATTGAAATTTTAGTTTTTAGGATTTGTTCTTGTGAATTTAACTTTTAGGATATGAATGAACTTTTAAGATATGAATTGGACCTTTTGGATATGAATTGAACTTTTAGGATATAAATTGGTGTAATTAGGAAATAATAATTATCTTCAATTAACTAAAAAATATATAATTAATTTATAATTGTAGAATAAATTAATTTGTTCTTGTGAATCGAACTTTTAGGGTATGGGTTGAATTTCTTTAGTTTAGTTAGTTTATGTTTAAACTCGTAGGATATGAATTGAAATTTTAGTTTTTAGGATTTGTTCTTGTGAATTGAACTTTTAGGATATGAATTGAACTTTTAAGATATGAATTGGACCTTTTGGATATGAATTAAACTTTTAGGATATAAATTGGTGTAATTAGGAAAAAATAATTATCTTAAATTAACTAAAAAAGATATAATTAATTTATAATTGTAGAATAAATTAATTTGTTCTTGTTTTATTTGTATAGATGGAACATCGTACTTGGATGTACAATAGAAATTATCCTAATCGGCGGGGATTGCGGGAGGATTTTGTAGAAGGGGTTGATGACTTTATTAGACATGCAATGTCACTTCCACCATACCAAAGTGAAGGAGTAATTAGGTGCCCTTGTGTCAGGTGCGATTGTATGAAGTTTAAAAAATCGGAGGAAGTTAAGCTTCATCTTTATAGGAAGGGGTTTATAGAGAATTACTTTGTGTGGACTAATCATGGAGAGATCGATGGTAGCCGTGGGATATTTTATAACATGGTTGTTGGTGAAAGTAGTAGGTCGGTGGAGAATACAAATCTTGATTCTAGAATTCAGGATATGGTTGTGGATGCTTTTGGGGGTGAGCCCAATGAAAATGTTGAACAAACTCCTAATGATGATGCAAAACGTTTTTATGAACAGTTAGAGGAAGCTAGTCGTCCACTACGTGAAGGAAGTCCGCACTCTGAGCTGTCTGTTGCAGTTAGATTACTAAGTATCAAATCTAATTGGAATATTTCTCAAGCAGCCATGGACTCTTTCATTGACCTTATGAGTGAACTAGTTGACCCTAATATCAACTTACCTGGTGATTTCTATAAGGCGAAGAGATTGGTTTCTAAGTTAGGACTTTCGTCAATGAGAATTGATTGTTGTGAAGATGGTTGCATGTTATATTATAAAGATGATGCAACTTTAGACAGTTGTAAATTTTGCGAAAAGCCTCGTTTCAAGAGGCTTTACAGTGGGAATATGGTCGCTGTCAAGGCGATGCATTATTTGCCTCTTATACCTAGGTTAAAGAGGTTATATGCGTCGATGAGTTCTGCTCCTCATATGAGATGGCACTTTGAAAATAGAAGACCACCTGGTGTTATGTGTCATCCTTCAGATGGAGAAGCTTGGAAGCACTTTGATAGGACATATCCAGATTTTGCTAGTGAACCAAGGAACATTCGGTTAGGTCTGTGTGTGGATGGCTTCACGCCTTTTTCTATATCTGCGACACCATATTCATGTTGGCCTGTCTTTCTTACACCTTATAATCTACCACCTGATATAAGATGTATATATAGTATATATATATATATATATATATATATATATATATATATATATATATATATATATATAAGTAATAAGCTATATTCGATAAGCTATATATACATCTTATATACTATATATAAGATGTATATATAGTATAGTATATATATTAAATGTATATATAGTATAGTATATATATTAAATGTATATATAGTATATATATATATATATATATATATATATATATATATATATATATATATATATATATATATATATATCGATATAGAAAAAAATCAGAGAGAGATTGTGATAGATTGATGATTTTGTAAGAAAAATAAAAGAATGATGGGGTATTTATAGTTGAAAATAGGAAAAAAGTGTAATTATAAAAAGTTTGGTATTAAAACAAAGTTGGGGGTTAAATGGCTATTTTTGACAGCCCAACGGCTATTAAAAAAAAAGCAATTTTAAAAAAAATAGCCGTTGGGACCGTTTGGCCCGTTAAGGGATCGGGCCGGGCCCGGTCCCGGTCTCTGGCGGGCTAAACGGTCCCCGAGCCTGACGGGCCCAAATCATAGGACCGGCCCACAAGAACGGCCTAGGCACACTAAAACCGGGCCAAACGGTCCTAGCCCGTTTAGTCCGTTTGGCCCGCGGTCCTGGGCCGGTCCCGGTCCTGGACCGGCCCACTTGCCACCCTTAGATACATGTCAGATCCAGGAAAAGAGCATTGTGAAGGTGTAAAATGGATATTGCGATATCTCAAAGGCACCTCAGGTATGGCACTTTATTTTAAAAGGATCAATATTATCTTACAAGGTTTTGCTGATGCAAATTGAGGCGGCGATCTGGATAGTCGAAAAAGTACCACAGGTTACGTGTTCACCTTGGGTGGTACTGTTATTAGCTGGATGTCCAGACTTCAGAAAAGTATTGCTCTATCTACCACTGAAGCAGAGTACATGGCAATCTCAGAAGCTAGAAAAGAGATGATTTGGCTCAAGAATTTTCTTAAAGAGCTAGGTAAAGAGCAGGACAATTGTGAGCTTTTCAGTGATAGCTTGAGTGCAATTCATCTTGCCAAGAATCCTGTATTTCATACAAGATCGAAGCATATCCAGTTGAGGTATCATCATATCCTAGAGTTGATAAGTGAAGAAACTCTTTCCCTGCAGAAGATATCAGGATCAAAGAACACGTCAGACATGTTGACCAAAGTTGTCGGTGTTGACAAACTAAGGTTGTGCACTGCCTCAGTTAGCCTTCAAGACTGATAGTGTGAAGCCGCCACCAGAGAATAGCAAATCTTTTTTTTTTAATTTCTTTCTTGATGTAACATAGGTTTGAGGGGGAGATTGATAGTAGTAAACCTGTTGTTGTATGTGAAAGAAAGAAAAGTCGACAAAACAAAAGAAAGAAAAGTAAAAAAGAGATGAACTTATGATATAAGCGCTTTCATCGGCATTCCTATGATGTAAGCGCTTACGTCGGCAGGGCATTCAAATGCCTATAAAAGAGGTATGCATTTTCATTTGCATATCATCCCTCAACTTCTTATTTCTCTCTTCAATTAATAAAGAGCTATTCTTTGTGTGGCCGTGAAGTAGGCAAAAATTACCGAACCACGTAAATCTTCTCTTGTCTTGTCTTTTGCAATTTATTGCTTTTCTCTTTCAAATATGTTTTCCTTTCTATTAGCCTGACACGTTTCCCCAACACTTGGATTAAGGATGTAAATAACATCAGCACCATCGGAAAATTAGTAATTAAAACAAACGAAACCATGAAGTGATTGTTTACCCGAAAAACGGATTGAGTTAAATTTGTACGTAGTTCTAAGGGTATGTGGTATAACTTGACACAAATCATAAGAATGAATAGAAATATCAAGTGTTGACTGTAGAGAATAAAAAATAAGCAAAGTTGGGAAGAAGATGATTTATAGATTAAGCAAGATGAATCTATTTATGAAGCTAAAAAATGATAACTCTTCAATATAGTAGTGTATGATATCTCAGTTACAATGTATGCAAAAACTTGGCCTTACAGAAATAACAACCATCCTCTTTATAGTGGAGGAATCCTACTTTAGATATAATTAAAAATTCATAGTGGGAGACCCGTGATAAATCAACTTTTTCATAATTCCTGCCAGGATTCTCTCCTCTAGTGGGGTTGCAACGACTCTTGTCTATGAGCTCTGTATTGACTAGAGCTTGGTATTGACTCTAGCCCTCGATCTTGACTCAGATCCTTGTATTGATTCGGGGTAAGTGTTGGTCGGTCTCTGCCTCATAAGCTCGATAACTTCATCATAGTTCTATTTGGACTCGAGCTCGATAATGATATCGAGCTCGACATTGATCGGTCCCTAGGGCTCGAAGCTTGGTGACCTGACTTCAGACCTCAACCTGACATTATGAAGACACTTCTCCTATCCAATGTATTACCATTTCGACCAGTTCGTACGAAAGACTAACCGGTTTTTACCGTATACAGGTAGTCCCCTTGTTTCTCGGGATGGATGCAGCGAGAAACGACATGATTTCTCAACGGCTCGATCAGATATAAGCTGACGTTTACATTAGGATCGATAATGATGCACATGATAGTTGTCCCATCGGTTTAGTTTTTTAAAGCATTTAATGCGTGTCAAACGGTGGTCGGCCATTATCGAAACTGAACCGCCATTGCTATACCTATAAATAACCCTTTGTTCCACTTTTAATCACTTTTACATCTTCAAACTCTAAATTTCCTAACTTCTTTCTCACACTTTCTGAATTTACTCGCAAATTTTTGATTCTTCTCTGCAAAATCTTTCTTCAAAAACACCAAATCTTTATTACCTCCTTCTATTCTCGATATTTTAATCCAAATATGGTGAAAACATCAAAAACCATTCCTCAGAAAGAAAAAGCTTCTTCTTCACAGCATGCCGCCGACAAAACATCGGTGGAGCCACAGCCTGAGGAATGCTTCTTGGTGCGTGTGTTCTTACGTCTGATTTTAAGGTCGACAAAGGCTCATCGGTTCCCAGCCAATGTGAGCCAGTGTCGAGGTATATGTGTTTGATAACTGAGAGGCACCTCGAACAGCTAAAGAAAGGTTACAATTGGGAGAATAAAGAAATAGTAATCCCGTCTTCTGAAGAAGATATCACCACTTATGTGAAAGGGTTTTTAAGTATGTATACTTACCCTTTCACGTTAGGTCCCCTCGACCCTGTTATTATTGATTTCTGCTGTCAATACCAAATAACCATAAGCCAGATCCATCTTTCTTTTTGGTGGATCGTTATTTTGATCCGTTACTTCGTGCACAAAATCGAGGGGATGCCTTTTACCCTCGACCATCTTATCCGATTATACTGCCCTCGCCTCTTTCGAGGTGGATTAATAAAACTTCAGTGTCGGGCTACCAAGGTCCTGTTCTCGAGTATAGATGAGGATAAGGATCGAGGCTGGATGGGCAGGTTCGTTCGAGTAAAGACTTCAGACCTGATTCCGACTGAAAAGATGCCTTTTCCCGAGGAGTGAAACGTGAAGCGTAAGTGTAATTCTGCTGTTATCTTCTACTATTTTTCCCCTTCATTCCCTTTCTCACTGATATCCCCCTTTTTGTGATGCAGTGGTTCCTTGGATGCCTGGTGCAGTCCTCGATCTCAAGAACTGGGTATGGGATCTAGATTCGACCTCCATATATGCCGAGCGCTTGTGGCGCGATTTGTCAAAGGTCCGATGGGAGGCCAAAAATCATGGTGAGCCTCTTTCTCGTATCTTTGGTAGTTCGAACGAGATTGTTTCCATATATTTAAATCAATTTTCCTGTATGTAGGTGTGGGCAAATATGCGGTTTTGAGGCCCTCATACGTCGAGTAAGAGGCTTCGGCCTCTGATTTAAAGCCGATGAACGATAATAAGAGAAAAAGGGCCTCCGCCTCCGAAGATCCAAAATCGAAGATGAGGATGGCTCGAAAGTCGAGGAAGAATACCATTCCTTTGACCATAGAATCAGTTCTGCATCTAAGGGATGAAGAAGAAGTAGAAGAAGAAGAAAACGACGAGTCCGTGCTGATGGCCCGAATGAAGAAATCCATCGATGCCCTAAAGGCAGCTGAATCGATGGTGATTTATAAAGCTCCGCCTCAGACTGAGGAGATGTCGGGGGAAGTTTCGGACAGAGTCCCCCAAATCATTGGAGATCGAGGATGCTTTCCACCAAAGTCAACAAACGGTGGGTATATCGGAAGGGCCCGGTCCTGAAGCTCTCTGAACTGAGGAGAACGCCCCAAGCGAGTCGCTTGGGGCAATAGTAATCGGAGACTCACCCACTCTCCCTGCCCTTTCTGAAGGGGAGATTCAGGAAGCCCAAGCTTTGGGGGCCCTCGAGATGAGCCGGTCTCATGAAGGGGAGGACCCCTTCAGTGATTTGTTTACTGGGGTCGAGGACGCTGCTGGCCCTAGTGATGTGTCGGGCCTTTTCTGCGAAGTGCAGCAGGCTCTGAATCGGGTAAGCTTTATCTCTCTTTGTTGGTATTATTTTTATGTTTGCTATTCTTTTCTAACTTCTTTTCTTCTTTCTTCACAGGCCTTTGCGGTTTATCGAGAATCATGTTCTCGATCTCGAGCTGAGTTACATCGATTCGAGGCCGACCTCTGACGAGTTACGGAGGAGAGGAATGCCCTCAGACTCCTTTCCGGTCAAAGAGAAGAAGAAATCAAAAGCCTTCGAGCTGAGTTGGCCAAGGCTCATCAAGTCCAGACCGACCTGACCGAGCAGGTAATGATAATATTAAGAACTCATGGGCTTGATTCAGGATCAGAGGCTAATATTTCGATCTCACAGCTGTAGCAGAAACTCGATACGATCGGGCAACTTCGTGAGTATAATAAGGGCGGAGAACATGGGATGGAAAGATGGCATGGACCGTCTTGCTGCAGAAAAGGAGACTGTTCGGGCCCAATTTTCATCGACTGCAAGCGAACTTTAAGGAATAAAGGAGAAGAGCTTGGTTCAAGCGATAAAAATTGAGGAACTCGAGGCTCGGTTGGCCTCCAAACTTGCCAAGGACAAATCTGATGCCGAAAAGGCAAAGTCCTATGCGGATGCATTACTGGCCGTCTATCGGATGGATGCTGAAGCTGCTCAGGTATAAGCAAGAGAGGCAGTCAAAACCGTCAATACTCGAGCACATTGGGTTGCCGAACTTGCTAAATGCCGATCTCGAAGGGAGACCCTCGAATAGATCTATGCTCGAGGCTTCGATCTCATCGAAGAGATAAAAAGAGCAAAAGAGCTTGAAGTCGATGCTGAAGTCTTGGCTTCCGATGATGATAATGGTGGTGATGATGATGATGGCAATGATTGGAGCAAGAGTGGGTCCGAGAGCGGGGAGGAGCCCGATGGAGAAGAGACTGCCCCCGTAGATAACCAAGAAACTTAGCCCTTATTTTTATTTTGGGTTTTTTTTGTGTAGTGTCCTGTTCGGACATTGTAAATATTCTTGTATATATAGAGATCTTTTCTTTTCCTGACTCGCCTCCGTTTTATTCTCTGCCTTGAGAAGATTTTGTTTTATTCATGCCTTATGAAGGTTTTCATAAGGTTTTAGGCAATTTGATCAAATTTGGATCTTGTAGCCTTCATAACCGAGTGAGTGCTTGCTCAAAACTCGAAATAAGGTAGCCCATAGGCTTAGTAATCGAGTTGAGTGATTGTTTGAACATGAAGTAATGTGGCCCGTAAACTTAATGGTCGAGTGAGAGTTTGTTCGAACTCGAAATAAGAGTATATTATAGGATTAGTAGTCGAGTGAGTGATTCGAACTCGAGGTAATGTAGCCCGTAGGCTTAATGGTCGAGTGAGTGTTTGCTCAAACTCGAGATGATGTAGCCCGTAGGCTTGTTAGTCGAGTGAGTGATTCGAAGTCGAGGTAATATAGACCATAGGCTTAATGGTCGAGTGATTGATTCGAACTCGAAGTAATGTAGCCCATAGGCTTAATGGTCGAGTGAGTGATTGCTCAAACTCGAGATGATGTAGCCCATAGGCTTATTAGTAGAGTGAGTGATTCGAACTCGGGGTAATGTAGCCCATAGGCTTAATAGTCGAGTAAGTGTTTGCTCAAACTCGAAATAAGGTATCCCATAGGCTTATAGTCGAGTGAGTGATTTGAACTCAAAGTAATGTAGCCCATAGGCTTAATGGTCGAGTGACTGATTCGAACTCGAAGTAATATAGCCTGTAGGATTAATGGTCGAGTGAGTATTTTCTAGAACTCGAAATAAGGTATCCCTTAGGCTTATTGGTCGAGTGAGTGATTTGAACTCGAAGTAATGTAGCCCGTAGGCTTAATGGTCCAGTGAGTGTTTGCTCGAACTTGAAATAAGGTAGCCCGTAGGCTTAGTAGTCGAGTGAGTGATTCGAACTCGAAGTAATGTAGCCTGTAGGCTTAATGGTCGAGTGACTGATTCAAACTTGAAGTAATGTAGCCCGTAGGCTTAATGGTCGAGTGAGTGTTTGCTCGAACTCGAAATAAGGTAGCCAGTAGGCTTATTGGTCGAGTGAATGATTCGAACCCGAAGTAATGTAGCCCGTAGGCTTAATGGTCGAGTGAGTGTTTGCTCGAACTCAAAATAAGGTAGCCCGTAGGCTTAGTAGTCGAGTGAGTGATTCGAACTCGAAGTAATGTAGCCCATAGGCTTAATGGTCGAGTGGCAGTCCCCGATTTGTGGAGTAATCATCGGCCCTTGAGCATGTTTGCATAATAGATCATTAAATAGAGGACGACACAAGATATGGGTAAAGAATTTTCTTTTCATGTTGTTATACATGTGTTTATTTTTTATACCAGGGACCGAACAATCTATATGAGCATGGTTCGTTTTGACCATTTGGCTCTTACAATTTTTCCTATCGAAACCCTGTTGTTATGAAGTAACTTTCTTGCATCGAACTTGATATATTTGAGGGTAATGCCCCACCAGTATTCGAGTTTGATTGTAAAGAGGCCTAGGATACTGTTAAATCATTCTAAGTTAGCACGATCAATGGTTACCTCATTAAAAACCTTGCCAAAAAACCCATTTGGGATAAAACCTGTCTAAGGGAAAAAGAGTGCAATGCGTGCTTTCAGACCTAAGGCTTCGTGTTTAATGATCCATCCTTGTTCTTTGATTGAACTCCTGCAAGGGTTAGTTTTGAAATATAAACGAACATGGGAGGGTCGTACCTTAGCAGTAGTATCGTTTTAGGTGTGACACGTTCCAATTGCTTTGTAGTTGTTTGCCGTTTATAATACCGAGTTTGTAGGATACTTTGCCGACGTTTTCGAGTACTTGATACTATCCTTCCTAGTTATGACCCAGTTTTCCTTCGTTTGGATTTCGGGTGCTGAGGGTGACTTTCCTTAGCACTAAGTCCCCGATTTTAAAGTGGCGAAGATTGGTTCTTCAATTATAGTATCTTTCGATCCGCTGCTTTTGGGAGGCCAATTGAACGAGAGCGGCTTCTCATTTTTCATCCAATAATTCGAGGCTGGTATTCATAGCCTCGTGGTTTGATTCTTCTGTTGTATATCGATACCTAGCACTGGGTTCCCCGACTTCGGCTGGAATCAAGGCTTCATAGCCATATACTAAAGAGAACGGGGTTTCCCCCGTACTGGATTTTGATGTTGTTCGATATGCCCAAAGAACTTCGGGCAGGATTTCTCTCCATTTTCCCTTAGCATCGTTCAACCTTTTCTTTAGGTTTTGAATGATAGTCTTGTTCATTGATTCGGCCTGTCCATTCCCACTAGGGTGATACGGTGTCTATAATATCCTTTTTATTTTGTGGTCTTCGAGGAATTTCATCACTTTGCTGCCGATAAATTGTTTCCCATTGTCACACACTATTTTGGCGGGTATCCCAAATCGACATACGATATGATCCCAGATGAAGTCTATAACCTCTTTCTCAAACGCCTGTGCTTCAACCCATTTAGAGAAATAGTCAGTCATAAATAAAATGAATTTAGCTTTACCCGGGGTCGATGGCAGAGGGCCGACGATATCCATTCCCTATTTCATGAATGGCCATAGGGATAGGACTGAGTGAAGTTGCTCTCCGGGCTGATGGATCATCGGTGCAAACCTTTGACATTTGTCACATTTTTGAACAAACTGCTTTGCATCTTTGTCCATTTCGATCCAATAATATCCTGCTCTGATTATTTTTCGGACTAATGAATCGGCACCGGAATAATTTCCACAAGTATCCTCGTGAACCTCACGTAGGATATAGTCGGTGTCTCCTATACCTAAACATACTGCCAATGGTCCATCGAATGTCCTTCGGTATAATGTTCCATCTGTAGTCAATGTGAATCGAGCAGCTTAGGTTCGTATGGGCCTCAAAGTTTTAGGGTCCGATGGGACTTTTTCGTTCTTCAAGTATTCAATATACTTATTCCTCCAATCCCAGGTTAAGCTTGTAGAATTTATCTCGGCATGACCTTCCTCGATCACGGACCTCAAGACTTGAACGACAGTCCCCGAGCTGATCTCATCTTCCTCGACCGATGATCCCAAATTTGCAAGTGCATCGGCCTCGCTGTTTTGTTCTCGAGGTACATGCTGTAAAGTCCATTCTTTGAAACGGTGCAAAGTTACATGTAGCTTGTCCAAATACCTTTGCATTCTATCCTGTCGAACTTCGAAGGTTTTATTTAATTGATTTACCACCAGCAAAGAGTCACACTTGTCTTCAATGACCACTGCTCCCAAGCTTTTAGCTAACTCGAGACCTGCAATCATGGCCTCATACTCGGCCTCGCTGTTAGTCAACCTAGTAGTTTTGATAGATTGTCTAATAGTGCTACTCATAGGCGGCTTTTAAACGATGCCTAGCCCAAACCCTTTTAGGTTCGAAGCCCCATCTGTGAAAAAGGTCCATATCCCCGATGACGTACCCGATTTCAACAAGAGTTTTTTTCGACTTTGGGTACGAGGGTTGGCGTGAAATCGGCCACAAAGTCTGCTAAAATTTGAGACTTGATGGTCGTTCGGGGTTGATATTCAATATCGTACTCACTGAGTTCGACGGCCTATTTGGCCAATCGGCCTGATTGTTCGGGCTTGTGTAAAATATTACGAAGTGGGTAAGTGGTTAATATGCATATGGGGTGACATTGAAAGTATGGTCTTAACTTTCTAGAGGCGCTTATCAGCGCCAGTGCCAATTTCTCTAAGTGTGAATATCTAGTTTCTGCTTCCCCTAAGGTTCGACTTACATAATAAACGGGGAATTGCGTACCTTGCTCTTCTAGAATAGGACGCCACTTATCGCGATTTTCGATACCGCTAAGTACAAGCAAAGTTTCTCGTCTGCCTTTGGAGTGTGAAGCAGTGGTGGGCTCGATAGGTATTGTTTCAATTCCTCTAATGCCTGTTGGCATTCCGTGGTCCAGGTGAAATCGTTCTTCTTTCTGAGCAGAGAGAAAAATCTGTGACTTCGATCTGACAACCTTGAAATGAATTGGCCTAAGGCAGCAATCCGTCCCGTTAGCCTCTGCACGGCTTTTACACTATCCACGACAGTGATGTCTTCGATGGCCTTAATTTTATCGGGGTTGATCTTGATCCTCCGATTCGATACCATGAAGCCAAAAAAACTTGCCCGATCCGACTTCGAAAGCACATTTCTCGAGGTTGAGCTTCATGTTGTATTTCTTTAAAATCTCGAATGTTTCCTGCAAATGAGCCAAATGGTCCTTTGCGCGCAGGGACTTAACTAGAATGTCATCAATATAAACTTCCATCGATTTACCTATTTGTTTCTCAAACATTTTATTTACTAGGCATTGGTAAGTAGCTCATGTATTTTTTAGCCCGAAGGGCATTACATTATAATAATAGGTTCCATACTTGGTGATAAACGAAGTCTTTTCTAGGTCCTCCGGGTTCATTTGGATTTGATTGTACCCAGAATAGGCATCGAGAAAAGTAAGGATCTCGTGGCCAGCATTAGCATCGATCATGCGATCGATATTAGGCAGTGGAAAAGAATCTTTGGGGCATGCCTTGTTTAAATCCTTGTAATATACACACATTCTAAGTTTGTTCTCTTTTTTAGGGACAACAACCACATTGGCTAACCATTCGGGATATTTCACTTCCCGAATGGACCCTATTTTGAGAAGTTTAGTTACCTCGTTCTTTATGAATGCGTGTTTTACCTCGGACTGGGGTCTTCTCTTTTGCTTCACCGGTTTGAACCTAGGGTCCAGGCTTAGCCGATACGTCGTTATATCCGGTGGGATCTCTGTTATGTCTAAATGGGAGCAAGCAAAACAATCTATATTATCAATAAGAAATCGAATAAGCTTTTTCCTGAGTTCGGGGGTTAATCCCGTTCCCAGGTATACCTTTCGTTCGGGCAGATATTTGATTAGTACGACTTGCTCCAGTTCTTCGACCGTTGATTAGGTAGCGTCGGAAATATCGGGGACCACGAAGGATCTTGGGATCCCTTGCTCATCATCTTCGTTAATCTTCTGATCTTCTAGTTGGTTCGAAGCTGACGTCCGTGATTGCTAATTGGCATCACGTTCCTCCTTCGAGGCCGATCCCTTTGTTGATGAAGGCGAGGATATAGGAATTGCTTCTTCGACTGCAAACATTTCCCTTGTGGCCGGTTGTTCCCTATATACTATTTTGATTCCCTCCGATGTTGAGAATTTAAGAACCTGGTGGAAGGTCAAAGGTACAGGTCTCATATTGTGGATCCACAGCCTTCCAAAAAGGGCATTGTATCTCATATTGCCTTCTATTACATGGAACTTCATTTCTTGGATAGTCCCGGCCACGTTTATCGGTAGAATTATCTCGCCTTTGGTAGTTTCACATGCCATATTGAATCCGTATAGAACCAGTGTTGCGGGTACAACTTGGTCCTGTAGACCGAGCTGTTCTACAACCTTCGATCTAATAATGTTGGCAGCGGATATTACCAGTGCATCGTTGTGAGGTTGCATGACTCCTTCTGCATCTTCATCATTAAAGGACAAGGTTCCTATGGGTGTGTAATCCCAAGTTCGAGATCGCTTTTCTCTGATAACCGATGTCTTAGTGTGTTTAAGTACCGACCCTTGAGGGGTATCGATGCCACCGATGATCATGTGGATGACGTGCTGTGGTTCTTCCTGTTCATTTTGTTTACCGAAATCCCTATTTTTGAAATGGTTTTTGGCTCTGTCGCTTAAAATTTTTTGAAGGTGCCCTTTATTGAATAACCGGGCTACTTCCTCTCTTAGTTGCCTGCAATCTTCCGTTCTGTGTCCATGGGTGCCATGATATTCACATATTTGATTGGGGTTCCTCTGGTCAAGATCGGTCTGCATGGGTTGAGGCCATTTAGTGTCCTTGATGCATCCGATAGCCGACACGATGGCGGATGCATCGATGCTGAAGTTATACTCCGATAACCGTAGTGCTTCCTTAGGTTCGGTATGCCTATCGAACCCATTTCTATTCATCAGTCCCCGAGACCCTTAGCTTCGATCATTTCTCTTTTTGCTTCGTACGGGGTTACGTGAGACCCGACGATCTCCATTGTACGGTCGGTATCGATCCTTGCTTGACCTTGGTTTTCGATCGGTATCCCTTTTAAAATCGGACCCGGAATCCAACTAGTCATCTTCGACTCTTATTTTAGATTGATACCGATTGTGCACATAGGCCCAAGTAATAGCTAGGTATTCGATTAGGTTATGCTTCAACCACCATGAAGCCATCGAGCTTCGTTCGTTCAGACCTTGAGTGAAAGCTTGAATAGCCCAATCGTCTGTGACTTATGGTAGATCCATTTGTTCCATTTGGAAACGTGATACAAATTCTCTTAGCATCTCGTTATCCCTTTGTCTTACCTTGAATAGGTCCTACTTCTGGGTCTCGACTTTTATGGCCCTGGCATGTGCTTTTACAAAATAATTTACAAGCATAGCAAAAGAATCAATAAAGTTAGATGGTAAATTATGATACCATATCATTGCCCCCTTTGACAGGGTTTCACCGAATGTTTTCAATAATACAGATTCGATCTCATCATCTTCTAGATCATTTCCTTTAATGGCATATGTGTATGAGGTGACATGTTCGTTGGGGTCGGTCGTCCTATTATACTTAGGAATTTCGGGCATGCAAAACTTCTTTGGGATTGGTTTAGGGGTCGCGATCGGGGGGGGGGGAAGGCTTCTGTACGAACTTTTTGGAATCTAAGCCTTTCAATATCAGGGGTGCCCCCAGGATTTGATCAACTATGGAGTTGTATGTTTCCACTTTTTTGTTGTTTTCTTCGATCCTATTTTCTCCTGATTCTATTCGTTTTGTCAGTTCCTCGAACATCTTAACAATTTCGGGATTAGTCCCCGATTCTTGCTCATTTGGCCTCACTACAGCTGGTTCCGTTTTGTGAGTGACTTTCTGGGGCGGATTGGACTCCGGCCTGCTCGGTATCTGGGTTTGACTCTGCAACTGAGCTATTTCTACCTGTTAAGCTTGCGACATTTCGAAAATCATACGCAAGCTGACTCTATTTTCTTCAACGTTATGGGTATCTCGAGCTGCAGATCGAGTACCACCATGAATGCTATTTTCGGGTTCAGAATGTTGGCCTGCCTCGATGGCCACATGTGAGTTAACGTCCAATGCTACTTCGACTCGAGCTCCAACAGCATTGACGAGCGGCCTTTCGCCACCGGGCGCCAAGTTATTGTTCTCATCTTGAAAGCCAACTTCGTTGTCGATAGGCAATGCCATTGATTGGGAGTTTGCTATTGCTAATATGAAAAAAGAGATGCTTCAAAATAAGTGTGAAATGGCCAGTATTTTAGATATTCGTGTCAAATAGCCACTGTTATCCTTAGCCCCACGGTGGGCGTCAAACTGTTTACCCGAAAAACGGATTGAGTTAAATTTGTACGTAGTTCTAAGGATATGTGGTATAGCTTGACACAAATCGTAAGAATGAATAAAAACATCAAGTGTTGACTGTAGAGAATGAAAAATAAGCAAAGTTGGGAAGAAGATGAATTATATATTAAGCAAGATGAATCTATTTAGGAAGCAAAAAAGGATAACTCTTCAATATAGGAATGTATGATATCTCAGTTACAATGTATGCAAAAACTTGGCCTTACAGAAATAACAACCATCCCCTTTATCGTGGAGGAATCCTACTTTTGATATAATTAAAAATTCATAGTGGGAGACCCATGATAAATCAGCTTTTCCATAATTCCTGCCAAGATTCTCTCCTCTAGTGGGATTGCAACGGCTCTTGTCTATGAGCTCGATATTGACTCGAGCTTGGTATCAACTCGAGCCATCGATCTTGACTCAGATCCTTGTATTGATTCGGGGTCAATATTGGTCGGTCTCTGCCTTATAAGCTCGATAACTTCATCATAGTTCGATTTGGACTCGAGCTTGATAATGATATCGAGATCGACATTGATCGGTCCCTAGGGCTCGAAGCTTGGTGACCTGACTTCGGACCTCAACCTGATATTATGAAGACGCTTCTTCGATCCAATGCATTACCATTTTGACCAGTTTGTACGAAAGACTAACCGGTTTTTACCGTATACAGTGATCTAACTAGGGAAAATGAGCCAATGGGAAAGTAAGTTTGTAGATCAAGGTCAGAATTTGGATCATGGCAAATTTCATGAGTACCCTTATCGGGGTCATCTACGAATTTCAAGAACTTTAGTGTGTTGGTCCGAGATCTCATCCTAATAGAGTAGGATCGGTTGATGATGATGCTGGCTGCAGATCTTGAGTGTACTAGCAACAACTCTGTTGGATCTTCCAAAATGAGTGAACAAGCAACAACTCTGTTGGATCTTCCATTCGCAATCTTGGTGGAAATTCTGTCTAGACAATGAAATTTGCTATAATCAGAATGGGGACCTTGATCTCCCACTTTACTTTCCTGTTGATCCATTTTGCCTAGTTAGTTTTGTTCATGGTTTCGTTTGTTGTAATCAATCCCGATGATCTTGGTACTATTTACATCCTTAATCCATGAACCAAAGAGTATGTCATCCTTCCAGAGGCCCAAGGGATAAGAGGCCGGGTACCCGAATTTAGTCACATTTGAGTACAAAGTGGTTAGAATTTACCAAAAGGAAATCAGCGATAGACAATAATATTTTTCGTTATCCTTTTGTCATGTTCACCCCTACCCTAAGATAAGATGGTTCCCGCCCTCAGGTCAGAGAATAGAGCTAACTGCATCGGATAAAATAGCAAATCCTAGTTTGGTTGCAGGGCATATAGTGTGAATCTATATGGAAAGGTTCATTGATTGGTTGCTGATGCTAATGGAAATGAGTTAATATGTTTCTAAGATCATTTTATTTCCCACGGCTAGCCTCTAGTGTAGTATACGGTCGAAATTGATATCGGCCTTCGTACAGCTAATCGAGATGGGAACATAATGGACCGAAGAAAGTCTTCATAATATCGAGATGGGATCCGAAGAAGGCACAAACAAGCTTCGAGTTTCAGGGACAGGTCAAATACCGAGCTCGAAGTCATTATCGAGCTCGGGTCCAAATCGAACTATGATGAGAAGCAGTGGAATCGAGCTTAAGGGCCAAAGGCCAACCAATACCGGCCTAATACTAGGCCCCACATCAACATCGAGCTCAAACCCGCATCGAGCTCTAAAACTGGGAACCGACCAATACCGACCAATACCAAGTCTGATCAAGATTGAGCTCGTAGACAAGAGCTGTTACAATCGCACTAAGGGAAAGAATCTCAGCGGGAATTAAGGAAAAGTTGATTTATCATGGGTTTCCCACTATGTATTTTTAATTATATCTAAAGTAGGATCCCTCCACTATAAGAGGGATGGCTATATTTCTGTAAAGAGGGAGGTTCGGCATACATTGTAACTCAGATATCATACACTCCCATATTGAAGAATTATCCTTTTTAGCTTCATAAGATTGATTCATCTTGCTTAATCCATAAATCATTCTCTTTTCAGCTTTGCTTATTTTTCATCCTTACAGTCTATATTCGATATTCTTATTTACTCTTACGATTTGTGTCAAGTTATACCACATACCCTTAGAACTACGTACAAATTCAACTCTATCCATTTTTCGGGTAAACAATTTGGCGCCCACCGTGGGGCTAAGGATAATAGTGATTATTTGATACGAATCTACAAAAACATACCATTTTTTGCTTGTTTCCGGAAGTATCTTTGATTTCGGATTATCAACGACGAGTTCTCAATTAAACGACCTTACCTATCGACAACGAAGTTGGCCTTCAAGGTGAGAACAACAACTTGATGACCATGGCCGGAATGCCACTTGTTGACGCCGTTGGAGCTCGAGTCGAAGTACTATTAGACATTAATTCGCATGTGGCCATTGAGGCAAACCTACGTTCTGAACCTGAAAATAGCATTCATGGTGGTACTCGATCTGCAGCCCGAGACACCCATAATAATGAGGAAAACGGAATCAGCTTACGTATGATTTTCGAAATGTTGCAAGCTCAACAGGTAACAATAGCTCAATTGCAAAGTCAAACCCATGTACCGAGCTGACTGGAGCCCAGTCCACCCTGAGAAATCACCCACAGAACAGAGCCAGCTATAGTAAGGTCAAATGAGCAAGAATCGGGGACTAATCCCTAAATTGCTAAGATACTAGAGTAACTCACAAAATGGATAGAAGCAAACGATAAAAAAGTGGAAACATATAACTTAAGGGTCGATCAGATCCCGGAGGTACCACTAGTGTTGAAAGGGTTGGATTCCAAAAAATTCGTGCAAAAGCCTTTTCCCCCGAGTGCAGCTTCAAAACCGATCCCCAAACAATTATACATGTTCGAGATTCCTAAATATAATGGGACGACCGACCCTAACGAACACGTCACCTCTTACACGTATTCCATAAAGGGCAACGATTAAGAATATGACAAAATCGAATCTCTGCTGTTGAAAAACTTCGGAGAGACCCTTTCGAAGGGAGCAATGATTTGGTATCACAACTTGCCACCAAATTCCATCGACTCATTTGCCATGTTAGCCGATTCTTTCGTAAAGGCACATGCAGGGGCCATAAAGGTCGCAACGAGGAAATCAGACCTTTTTAAGGTAAGAAAAAGGGATAATGAAATACTGAGGGGGCTTGTGTCCCAATTTCAAATATAATGCATGGAATTGCCACCGGTCACAGATGATTGGGCCGATCAAGCTTTCACCCAAGGGTTGAACGAGCAGATTTTAATAGCATCACGTCAGTTGAAACAAAGTTTGATTGAGTATCCGGCCATGACCTGAGCAGATGTGCACAATCGATATCAGTCAAAGATCAGGGTCGAGGATGATCAACTAAGATCCCCCTCCGGTTCAGTACATCCAAACAGGTCTGTAGTTAAGAACCAGAGGGACATCGACATGGAGCGAAGGTCGAACAGAGACCGATATCAACCATATACCGCAGATCAAAGGAACGATGGTTCAGGACGCAATTCCGCCCGGAACAATCGAAGAAGTGATGAAGGATAGAGCTCTCGGGGACTTATGAGCAAAAGTGGTTTTGACAAGTATGCCGATCCCACAGAGGCACCTTGGTTATTGGAATATAACTTTAGCATTGATGCATCGGGCATTGTATCAGCAATCGGAAGGATTAAAGATACTAGGTGGCCCAGACCAATACAAACCGATCCTTCCCAAAGAAACCCAAATTTGATGTGCAAGTAACATGGCACGCATGGTCACAAGACCGAGGATTGCAGACAATTAAGGGAGAAGGTAGCCCGTCTGTTCAACGAGGGCCACCTTCGAGAGTTCCTCAGCGATCGAGCCAAGAATCATTTCAGAGAAAGAGACGCCAATAGGAAAAATGAACAGGAGCCAACATGTCATTCATATGATCGTCGGTGGGGTCGGCGTTCCATATGGACCCATGTTCAAACACACTAAGGTATCAACCACTAGGCAAAAACAAACCCGAGACTATGTGGCCAAAGGCACTTTGTCATTCAACAACGAAGAAGCAGAAGGAATTTCTCAGCCCCACAATGACGCTCTGGTAATTTCTTTCTTATTAAGTAAAGTTCAAGTTAAGCGTGTTTTAGTGGATCCAGGTAGTTTAGTGAATATCATCCGATCGAGGGTCGTGGAACAGCTTGCCCTGCAGAATCAAATCATACCCGTAGCTCGGGTTTTAAACGGCTTCAATATGGCCAGTGAAACAACTAAAGGGGAGATTATTCTACCGGTGAACGTGGCCAGAACCATTCAAGCTACCAAGTTCCACGTAATTGAGGGTGACATGAGGTACAATGCCCTGCTCGGAAGGCCTTGGATCCACAATATGAGGGTAGTCCCTTCTACTCTCCACCAGATATTGATATTCCCAATGTCGGACGGCGTAAAAATAGTATATGGGAAGCAGCATGCTGCAAAGGAAATATTTGCGGTCGATGAGGTAACACTGATATCAAAACTATCAACCTCGGAAAGGTCAAACATCGAAGGTAAACAGGAAGTCAAATAGCAATCACAGCCACCATCTTCGACCGAATCAAGGAAGTAGGAGGTAGAAGAAGAGGAGGAGGAGTTTATGACCCCTCGAACTTTTATCGTTCTCGAAGATTCCGATACCACCAAATCAACGGTCGAAGAGTTGGAGCAGGTTATATTGATCGAGTACCTGCCCGAGCGAAAGGTATACGTGGGAACGGGATTAACCCCCAAACTCAGGAAAAAGCTTATTCAATTTCTTATTGATAACATAGATTGTTTTGCGGGATTAACCCCCGAACTCAGGAATCCCACCGGATATAGCGACGCATCGGCTAATTTTGTACCCTAGGTTCAAACCGGTGAAGCAAATAGGAGAGCCCAGTCCAAGGTAAAACACGCATTCGTAAAGAATGAGGTAACTAAACTTCTCAAAATAGGGTCCATTCGGGAAGTGAAATATCCTGAATGGTTAGCCAATATAGTTGTAAAAAACTTAGAATGTGTGTAGATTATAAGGATCTAAACAAGGCGTGCCCCAAAGATTCTTTTCTGCTGCCTAACATCGATCGCATGATCGATGCCACAGCCGGCCACGAGATCCTTACTTTTTTCGATGCCTATTCCGGGTATAATCAAATCCAAATGAACCCGGAGGACCGAGAAAAAACTTTATTTCTCACCACGTATGGAACATATTATTATAATGTAATGCCCTTCGGGCCAAAAAATTCAGGAGCTACTTACCAACGCCTAGTAAATAAAATGTTCGAGGAAAAATAGGTAAATCAATGGAAGTTTATATTGATGACATGCTAGTTAAGTCCCTGCGCGCAGAGGACCATTTGGCTTATTTGCAGGAAACGTTCGAGATTTTAAGAAAATACAACATGAAGCTCAACCCCGAGAAATATGCTTTCGGGGTCGGTTCAGGCAAGTTTCTTGGATTCATGTATCAAATCGGGGGATCGAGATCAACCCCGATAAAATCAAGGCCATCGAAGACATCACCATCGTAGACAATGTAAAAGTTGTACAGAGGCTAACCGGAAGAATAGCTGCCTTATGCCGATTCATCTCGAAGTCGTCAGATCGAAGCCACCGATTTTTCTATCTACTCAAAAAGAAGAACGATTTTGCCTGGACCCCGGAATACCAACATGCATTAGAGGAATTGAAGCGATACCTATCGAGCCCACCGCTGCTTCACACTCTAAAGGCAGATGAGAAACTTTACTTGTACTTGGCGGTATTGGAAATAGCGGTAAGTGGTGTCCTAGTTCGAGAAGAGCAAGGTTCACAATTTCCCATTTATTACGTAAGTCGAACCTTAGGGGAAGCAGAAACTAGATATACACACTTAGAGAAATTGGCACTTGCACTGATAAGCGCCTCTAGAAAGTTAAGACCATACTTTCAATGTCACCCCATATACGTACTAACCACTTACCCACTTCGTAATATTTTGCACAAGCCTGAACTATCAGGCCGATTGGCCAAATGGGCCGTCGAACTCAGTGGGTACGATATCGAATATCAACCCTGCATGGCCATCAAGTCTCAAATTTTAGCGGACTTCGTGGACGATTTCACGCCAACCCTCGTACACGAAGTTGAAAAGAAACTCTTGTTGAAATCAGGTTCATCATCAAGGGTATGGACCCTTTTCACA
The DNA here is from genome assembly GCF_000390325.3 of Nicotiana tomentosiformis. NCBI lineage: Eukaryota > Viridiplantae > Streptophyta > Magnoliopsida > Solanales > Solanaceae > Nicotiana > Nicotiana tomentosiformis. Next base: position 78,580,453 of record NC_090815.1, read on the forward strand.
GACGGGCCTTCGAACGTGAAGGGGTCCGGGCTAGGCATCATTTTGAAGCTGCCCACGGGTAGAACTATAAGGCAATCTATCAAAACTACTAGGTTGACTAACAACGAGGCCGAGTATGAGGCCATGATTGCTCGTCTCAAGCTAGCTAAAAGCCTGGGAGCAGAAGTCATTGAAGCCAAGTGTGACTCTTTACTGGTGGTAAATCAAGTAAACAAAACCTTCGAAGTTCGAGAGGATAGGATGCAAAGGTATTTGGACAAACTACAAGTAACTTTGCACCATTTCGAAGAATGGACTTTACAGCATGTACCTCGAGAACAAAACAGTGAGGCCGATACACTTTCAAATTTGGGGTCATCAGTCGTGGAAGTTGAGATCGGCTCGAGGACTGTCGTTCAACTCTCGAGATCCGTGATCGAGGAAGGTCATGCCGAGATAAACTCTACAAGCTTAACCTGGGATTGGAGGAATAAGTATATTGAATACTTGAAGAACGGAAAGCTCCCATCAAACCCTAAAAATTCGAGGGCCCTACGAACCAAAGCTGCTCAATTCACATTGACTACAGATAGGGCATTGTACCGAAGGACATTTGATAGACCATTGACAGTGTGCTTAGGACCAGGAGACACCGACTACATTCTACGTGAGATTCACGAGGGTACTTGTAGAAATCATTTCGGTGCCAATTCATTAGTCCGAAAAATAATCAGAGCAAGATATTATTGGATCGATATGGACAAAGATGCAAAGGAGTTTGTTCAAAAATGTGATAAATGTCAAAGGTTTGCACTGATGATCCATCAGCCCGGAGAGCAACTTCACTCAGTCCTATCCCCATGGCCATTCATGAAATGGGGAATGGATATTGTTGGCCATCTTCCATCGGCCCCAGGTAAAGCTAAGTTTATTTTATTTATGACTGACTATTTCTCTAAATGGGTTGAAGCACAGGCGTTCTAGAAAGTAAGAGAGAAAGAGGTTATAGACTTCATCTGGGATCATATCGTATGTCGATTTGGGATACCCGCCGAAATAGTGTATGACAACAGGAAACAATTTATCGGCAGCAAAGTAACAAAATTCCTCGAAGACCACAAAATAAAAAGGATATTATCAACACCATACCACCCTAGTGGGAACGGACATGAAGAATTGACGAACAAAACTATCATTCAAAACCTAAAGAAAAGGTTGAATGACGCTAAGGGAAAATATAGAGAAATTCTACCCGAAGTTTTTTGGGCATATCGAACAACATCAAAATCCAGTACGGGGGCAACCCCGTTCTCCTTAGTATATGGTTCTGAAGCCTTGATTCCAGTCGAATTCGGGGAACCCAGTGCCAGGTTTTGATATACAATAGAAGAGTCAAATCACGAGCCTATGAATACTAGCCTCGAATTATTGGATAAAAAAGAGAAGCCTCTCTCGTCCAATTGGCCGCCCAAAAGCAGCGGATCGAAAGATACTATAATAACCAATATTCACCATTTTAAAATCGGGGACTTAGTGCTAAGGAAAGTCACCCTCAGCACCAGAAATCCAAATGAAGGAAAACTGGGTCCAAACTGGGAAGGACCGTATCAGGTACTTGAAAACGTCGGTAAAGGATCCTATAAGCTCGGTATTATAAACGACAAACAACTACCAAGCAATTGGAATGTGTCGCACCTAAAATGATACTACTGCTAAGGTACGACCCCCCCCCCCCATATTCATTTATATTTCGAAACTAACCCTTAGATCGGTTTTATCCCAAATGGGTTTTTCGGCAAGGTTTTTAATGAGGCAACCATTGATCGTGCTAACGTAGAATAACTCAACAATATCTAAGGCCTATTTATAATCAACCTCGAATACTGAGGGGGCATTACCTTACCCTCAAATATATCAAGTTCGATGCAAGAAAGTTGCTTCACAACAACAGGGTTTTGATAGAAAAAATTGTAAGAGCCAAATGGTCAAAACGAACCATGCTCGTGTAGGTTGCTCGATCCCTGGTACAAAATATAAACACATGTATAATGACATTAAAAGTAGCTTCTTTGCCCATATCTCATGTCTCACAGCCCATCCTCTATTTCATGATCTATTATGCAAACAGGCTTAAGGGCTGACCATTACCCCATAAATCGAGAACTATCTACTAAGCCTATGGGTTACATTACTTCGAGTTCGAATCAATCACTCGACTAATAAGCCTACGGGCTATATCACTTCGAGTTCGAGCAAGCACTTACTCGAGTACTAAGACTACAGGCTACTCTTATTTCGAGTTCGAGCAATCACTCACTCGACCATTAAGCCTACGGGCTACATTACTTCGAGTTCGAATCACTCACTCGACTAATAAGCCTACGGGCCACATCACTTCGAGTTCGAGCAAGCACTCACTCAACCATTAAGGCTATAGGCTACATTACTTCGAGTTAGAATCACTCACTCGACTACTAAGCCTATGGGCTACTCTTATTTTGAGTTCGAGCAAAGCACTCACTCGACTATAAAGCCTACGGGCTACCCTACTTCGAGTTTGAGAAATCACTCAACTATAAAGCCTACGGGCTACCTTACTTCGAGTACGAATCATTCACTCGACTATTAAGCCTACGGGCTACATCATTTTGAGTTCGAGTAATCACTCACTCGACTACTATGCCTAAGGGCTAATCTTATTTCAAGTTCGAGCAATCACTCACTTGACTACTAATCCTAAGGGCTAATCTTATTTCGAGTTCGAGAAATCACTCACTCGACCTCTAAGCCTACGAGCTACATTACTTTGAGTTCGAATCACTCACTCGACTATAAAGCCTATGGGCTACAGCATTTCGAGTTTGAGCAATCACTCACTCGACTACTAAGCCTAAGGGCTAATCTTATTTCGAGTTCAAGCAATCACTCACTCGACCTCTAAGCCTATGGGCTACATTACTTTGAGTTCGAATCACTCACTCGACTATTAAGCCTACGGGCCACATAATCCCTAGTCCAAGAAAATACACTCGATTATTAAGCCTAAGGGCTATTTTTAATTCAAGATTGAGCAAACGCTCACTCGATTATAAAGACTACAAGGTCCGACTTCGATCAAATTGCCTAAAGCCTCGAACTTATCAAAAACTTTGCATAAGGCATGAATGAAACAAAATCTTCACAAGGCAGAGAATAAAACAGAGGCAAGTCGAGAAAAGAAAAGATCTTTATATATATATACAAGAATGTTTACAACGTCCGAATAGGACCCTACATACAAAGGACCAAAATAGAAACTAAGGGCTAAGTTTCTTGGTTATCTCTGGGGAAGGTCTCTTCTCCATTGGGCTCCTCCCCGCTATCGGAACCACTCTTGCTCCCATCATCATCATCATCATCATCATCGGAAGCCAAGGCTTCAGCATCAGCTTCAAGCTCTTTAGCCCTTTTTATTTCTTCGGTGAGATTGAAACCTCGAGCATGGATCTCTTCGAGGGTCTCCCTCCGAGATCGACATTTAGCAAGTTCAGCAACCCAATGTTCTTGAGTGTTAGCAGTCTCGGCTGCCTCTCTTGCCTGTACCTAAATAGCTTCATCATCGGCCCGATAGACGACAACAAATGCATCCGCATTAGCCTTTGCTTTTTCGGCATCAGATTTGGCCTTAGCAAGTTCGGAGGCCAACCGAGCCTCGAGCTCCTCTATTTTCCTTGCTTGAACCGAGCTCCTCTCCTTTAGACCTCGAAGTTGACTTTCGGCAGATAATAATTGGGCCCGAATAGTTTCCTTTTCTGCAGCAAGGCGGTTCATGCCATCTTTCCATCCCATGGTCACCGCCCTTATTATATCAACCTTCTCACGAAGCTGCCCGATTGTCTCGAGCTTCTGCTGCAGCTGTGAGATCAAAATATTAGCCTCCGATCCTAAATCAAGCCCATGCGTTTTCAAGATTACCATTACCTGCTCAGTCAGGTCAGTCTGGTCTTGATGAGCCTTGGCCAACTCAGCTCGAAGGCCCTTGATTTCTTCTTCCCTTTGCCCGGAAAGGAGTCTAAGGGCGTCCCTCTCCTCCGTGACCCGTCGGAGGTCGGCCTTGAACCAGTACAGCTCAGCTCGAGACCGAGAACATACTTTTTGATGAACCGTTGCGGCCTACGAAGAAAGAAGACAAGAAGTTAGAAAAGAATAGCAAACATAAAAGTGATATCGACAAAGGGAATTAGGTCTTACCCGATTTAGAGCTTGTTGCACTTCACAGAAAAGGCCCGACACATCACTAGGGCCAGCAACGTCCTCAACACCAGTAAACAAATCACAGAAGGGGTCTTCCCCTTCATGAGACCAGTTTATCTCGAGGCCCCCCAGAGCTTGGGCTTTCCAAATCGCCCCTTCAGAGAAAGCAGGGATAGTGGGCGAGTCTCCGATCACTATTGCCCCAAGCGACTCGCTTTGGGCGTTCTCCTCGGTTCGGAGAGCCTCGGGATCGGCCATTTCAGATATACCCATCGGTTGTCGACTTCGGTGGGAGGCATCCTCGACCTCCATTAATTCGGGGACTTAGCCCGAATCCTTCTCCAATACCGCCTCAGTTCGAGGCGGAGACGCACGAACCATCATCGATCCAGCTACATTTGAGGCATCGATGGTTTTCTTTACTCGGGCCACCAGTACAGACCCGTCATCTTCTTCTTCCTTATCTTTATCCCTTAGACACCGAACTGATTCTTCGGTCAAAGGGATGATATCCTTCCTCGGCTTACGATCCATCCTCGTCTTCGTTTTGGATCTTCGGAAGCATAGGCCCATTTTCTCTTATTATCCTTCACCGGTTTTGGAACAAAGGCCGAAGCCTCTTCCTCGTCGGACGGGGGCCTCAAAACTGCATCTTTGCCCAGGCCTACACACAAGAAAATTGATTAAGTATATGGAAAATGCTTCGTTCGAACTATCAAAGATACGAGAAAAAAAGGCTTACCATGATTTTTGGCCTCCCATCGGCCCTTTGACAAATCGCGCCATGAGCGCTCGACGTATGTAGAGGTCGAATCCAGGCCCCATACCCAGTTCTTAAGGTCAGGAACTACACCGGGCTTCCAAGGAACCGCTGCATCACAAAGGGAGATATTAGTGAGAAAGAGACGAAGGAACAAAATAATAGGATATAACGACAGAGTTACACTTACACTTCATGTTCCACTCCTCGAGAAATGGCATCTTCTCGGCCAGTATTAGGTCCGAAGTCTTCACTCGAACGAACCTACCCATCCAACCTCGATCCTTGTCCTCGTCTATACTCGAAAACAGAACCTTAGTGACCCGGCGCAAAAGTTTTATTAACCCGCCTCGAAAAAGGCGGGGGCTGTACAATCAAATGAGGTGGTCGAGGGTGAAAGGCATCCCCTCGATCTTGTTCACGAAGAAACGGATCAGAATAATGATCCGCCAAAATAAAGGATGGATTTGACCTAGGGTTACCCGGTATTGACAGCAAAAATCGATGACGACATGGTCGAGGGGGCCCAATGTGAAAGGGTAAGTATACACACTGAAAAACCCTTTCACATAAGTGGTGATATCTTCTTCAGGAGTCGGGATTATCACTTCTATTTTCTCCCAGTTACAGCCTTTCCTCAGCTGCTCGATATGCCCCTCGGTTATCGAGCACATATACCTTGATATTGGCTCGCATTGATCGGGAACCGACGAGCCTTTATCGACTTAAAATCGGAGGTAAGAACACATGCCCCGGGAACATACTCCTCAGGTCGTGGCTCCACCGGTGTTTTGTCGATGGTAGGCTGTGAAAAAAAAGGTTTTTCTTTTTGAGGAACGGTTTTAGATGTTTGAAATGGAAAATAGAAGGAGATGACAAAGATGTGGTATTTTGAAGAAAGATTTTTCAGTAAATATCATAGAAGAAAGATATTTGCAGAAAAATCACAGATTTACAGATGAACTCAGAAGATGCGAGAAAGAACTTGGAAAATTTGGAGATTGAAGATTGAAGATGTAAAAGTGATAAATGGTAAAAGGAGGGGTTATTTATACATCGAGCGATGACGGTTCAATATCAGCGGTGGCCGACCACCATCTGACACGCATTAAATGCCTTGGTAAACTTAACCGACGGGACAGCTATCACGTACGTCATGGTCAGACTCGATGCAAACGTCAGTGTACATCCAATCGAGCCGTTGTGAAGTCATATCATTTCTCGCCACATCCTTCCCGAGAAACGAGGGACTATCTGTATACGGTTAAAATTGATTTCAGCCTCCGTACGACTGATCGAGATGGGAACATAATGGACCGAAAAAAGTCTTCATAATATCGAGATGGGATCCGAAGAAGGCACAAACGAGCTTCGAATTTCAGGGATAGTTCTAATACCGAGTTCGAAGTCATTATCTAGCTCGGGTCCAAATCGAACTATGATGAGAAGCGGTGAAATCGAGCTTAAGGGCCAAAGGCCAACCAATACCGGCCTAATACTGGACCCCGCATCAATATCGAGCTCAAACTCGCATCAAGCTCTAAAACTGAAAACCGACCAATACCGAGTCCAATCAAGATCGAGCTCGTAGACAAGCTGATTTATCATGGGTTCCCCACTATGTATTTTTAATTATATCTAAAGTAGGATCCCTCCACTATAAGAGGGATGGCTATATTTCTGTAAAGAGGGAGGTTCGGCATACATTGTAACTCAAATATCATACACTCCCATAATGAAGAATTATCCTTTTTAGCTTCATAAGATTGATTCATCTTGCTTAATCCATAAATCATCATCTTTTCAACTTTGCTTATTTTTCATCCTTACAGTCAATATTCGATATTCTTATTTACTCTTACGATTTGTGTCAAGTTATATCATATACCCTTAGAACTACGTATAAATTCAACTCTATCCGTTTTTCGGGTAAACAAGTGTACTGTACGGTGAGGAAAATTGTCCCAATTTGCAAAATTTGGGAGTTTTTGGACGTTGTCTAGTCATTTTTATATTTGGGTGATTGAAAGAATATGGAGTAACTAGTTCATGGGTCAAAGAAATTGTAACAAACATAATTCCTGAATGCAATGAAATGATTTATCTGCTGGAAGTTTTGGATGGTGTTGTTCTTGTAGACTAGAGCATATTGTTACCATTTTATTTTATACTCTTTTTTATTACATCAAAGAAGGGGGGAGGGGAGGGGAAGGGAATACTATGCTATTGATGGGGTTTAAACTAATGGTGTTAATCGGGCCAGGCCGGCTCACTAACAACCCGGTTCGACCCAGTTCAGTCCGGTTCAGCCCGGTTCGGTAAGGGGTGGGACAGGTTGGTTAGGGTAGGGGGTTGTGCCGGACGGGGTCAGGTCTTTTTTGGCTACCGGTGCACCGAAACCCGACTAGCCCGCTAACCCTTCCAGCCCTATCCAGCCCAATTTATGTTGTAAATTTATTTTACTTTTTAAATTCCAACCGGTCAATAAAAAATGATTGTTAGGCAATGGTCATTTTTTTACACTTTTAGCTATTTTGGCCTATCCCCTTACTAAAATAGCCCCTCCACCCCCTAATAATTGATAAATTACATTCTTAGCCTTTTGATAACTATAAATAGCCCCCCTCTTCTTCATTGTTTTCACAACTTGGCCTCTTCTTCAGCTCTAATTTTCTCTCAATTTTCTTTTGATTATTGAATTGCTTATTGCTCTCAAGTTCTCAATTAATTAATATTTCAAGTTTTATCAATTATTTACGGTAGTCACTACAAAATTACAATTATCAAGTGAAGTGTGGTTACCATTTTTGTTAGGTTCAAGTTAAATCATGTGCTTTTAGAGTGCGTTCACATATTTAGGAACACTTTAAGGTGGTAGAAGAAAATGAAGAAGTTCGCAAAGTAGAGTGCAAGAACTGTGGTCGAGTCTTTAATGTTCATCGAAAGTGGGAGGGCACAGCTGGTTTAAGAAGGTATATCAAGGGTTGTCTTGTGCGTCCTCCGGGAATTCGTATTTAAGTTGATTTGAGACAATTTTGGTTATTTTGAATTTGTTAGACTTATTTAAGTTTAATGTGTTAGTTTATAAGACAAGTTAATTTGAAGTATTATTATGCCATGAAAATGTGAAATGAAAGCATTTGAAATTTGATCCTTACATATTGGTCTTATTAAATAATTTTATGTAGCTAATTAATTTTAATTTTTAAATTTTAAATTTTAAGTTTAAAACTTTAAAGTTTAAAAGTTTAATTTTATGCCTTAAAATACTTATTTTATTATTTAAAAGTTTGCAAACACTTAAGTAATAATTATATTAAACAAGGAAACATAATACACTATAAAAAAAATTAACCCGGCCCGGTCCTGACCCGATAAGCCCGAACCCGGATGGACCCACCAAAATTCGAAATATCCCAGCCCACTACCAGCCCGGAATCCCAGTCCACTAACCAGTCCGTCCCACTAATCTGACGGGCTATATTTTTTTATGTGCAGTCCGTCCGGTAAATACCCATAGTTTGAACCCTCCACCTCAACTGCGAAAGGCAGGAAGCGACAAGGTTATCTTTATGATGATGACATGGGTTGAGCTTAAGTGAAGAAGGGATGACTCATATAATCGATCCCAATTTATTTGGGACTGTGGCATAATCCTTTGCTACAACAATAAGAACAACAACAACCCAGTATAATCCCACTAGTGGGGTTCGGGGAGGGTAGTTTGTACGCAGACCTTACCCATACCCTAGGGTAGAGAGGCTGTTTTCGATAGTCCCTCGGCTCCCTCCCTCCAAGAACTTCTCACCTTGCTCTTGGAGTGACTCGAACTCACAACTTTTTGATTGGAAGTGGAGGGTGCTCACCACTAGAGCAACCCACTCTTTGCTACCTTGTACTATATAGCATGCCAAAGTATAGTAATTTGTACAAACATAGAGTAAGGAAAAGACATCATCCACTGAAATGCAAATACTTTACAGCACCCCAAAGCTCTGAAGTAATTTATCAAGTTTCTTAAGTCAATTTAATACCTAAATAAGAAGTTTCTTTTGCTTTAGTGACAACTAGTAATGCATATAAGGACCCAGGAGCAGTTTAACACTTTACATATCCATTTCGTGGCCTATTCCAACACCAAGGGAGTATAACTGCTGAGGCAGTGTATGAAAGAAAAGTTGTAAAACATAAAACAAAAGAGTGAAAAATCAATATAAAAAATTAGGGTCGTCAAATTTGGCCCAAGCCCAAATGACCCCACCAACCCGTCTAAGGTTGAGGTAGTTATTGACCCCGCTCATTTATTAAACTCAACCCATCTTGACCCAACTCATCTCAACCCATTTAAAGTGGGACTTTTGCATCTACCCGATTTTGGGATCACAATTGAATCTATATCCACTTTGCGAAAAAATTTGCAAGCCTATCCACTTTATGATAAAATTCAGACTTATCGGGTTTGAAGTTAAAAAAATTAGTCTGAAGTTAAAAAAAATTAGTCTGAAGATGCACTTAAGACCAAATAGGTCTAAAGTGCAACCAATTATTGCATGCACTTAAGGCAAATAAGTTTGAAGTGAAAAATTGCACTTCAAATGCACTTAAGGCCAAAAGGTTTGAAGTGCAACAAACGTTTTCCTACACTTAAGACAAATAAGTATGAAGTGAAAAATTGCACTTCAGATGCACTTAAGGCCAAATGGGTCTAAAGTGTAACCAATGGTTTCATGCACTTAAGGCCAATAAGTCTGAAGTGAAAAATTATATTTCAGATGCACTTAAGGCCAAAAGGTCTGAAGTGCAACAAATGTTTTCCTACACTTAAGGCCAAAAGGTCTGAAGTGCAACAAATATTTTCCTACACTTAAGGCCAATAAGTCTGAAATGAAAAATTACACTTCAGATGCATTTAGGGGTCGTTTGGTAGGGTGTATAAGAATAGTGCCGAATAAGGTGTATTAGTAATGCAGGGATTAGTAATGCATGGGTTAGTAATGCAAGCATTAGTTATGCAGAGATTATTTCTTATCCATTATTTGGTGTGGTGTATTAAAAATTAAAATGCATTACATAATTTTTAAGAAAATTAGTTGCTTACAAAAATGCCCTCCATATTCTTTAGCTTTAAGGATTTTAAGGATATTTTTGTCTTTAACCATGCTAATGTATGCATTAATAGCCTTGATATTGCTAATACTCTGATTTTCTATGCAGTAGTTATACACAGGATAATACCAAATAGGGTGTATAATTAATGCTTCTATTAGTTATACACAGGTTGAAAAAGTGTACCAAATAAGGTATTTTTTTTTTTGGTAATTAAACTTTTATATAACAGGGAAAATATTTACAATCAATACAAAAAACCCTACATATATTCCTATGCTTCCTATACTTCCTCCCCCTTGTACTTCCTATTGTTATCTTTCTATTACTTCTAGCTATTATATTGGATAGTAATCTAGTTTACTTAGAGCTTTTCCTACTTCCTTGTTGCTTCGATAGTGCACTTCTTGTACTATTAGCTTGCCAATTATCTCCCAGTTCCTCGCTTTATCTTGAAATAGTCTAGCATTCCTTTCCTGCCAAACAAAATAGACACACCCTGCTAATACCATGTTGAACAGCTATGTTTTTACATTCCTGCTTCTTATCCAGTTTTCTGCCAATTTCAGTTCCTCTGACCAACCATATATGTTCCTGCTAATACCTTGCCATTTGAGCATCCTCTTCCATAGTTCAGCCACATATTGGCACTCAAAGAATAGATGTTGTATAGACTCATTTGCCTGTGTGCATAGAAGATATGTTTGATCAGTTTGAATGCCCCACTTTAACAATCTATCCTTTGTGTATAGTCTGCCATTTGCCACCAGAGTTAGCATGAATATCCACCTAGGACACCCTGCATTGTTGCATACCAATTTCCTCCAGCTCACTTTGCTAAAGTCTCCTCGCAGTTTATGATATATGTGATTGATAGAGCAATCATGCATCTGCCTTAGATCTTCATAGTTATATCCTGTTGCCTCAAAATTTTCTTTAGCTTTCACTATCTTCCTCATAATCCATGATGCTTGGTTCAGTTGCACCTCCTAAATATGTATATTCTTTATGTAGTAGCAGTGCACCCATTGCATCCATAGCTTGTTCTTTTCTTTGCATAGATTCCAGAATTGTTTGCTTACAACTGCTTTGTTCCATAGACCAATATCCATTACATTAAAATCTCCTGCTGATCTGGGTTGGCAAACTTTCTCCCAAGCTAGTAGAGCTTTCTTTGAAATATTGTTGTCCCCTGTCCATAAGAAACTTCTGCAAATTGCCTCAATCAACTTGGTAATCTTCTTTGGCAGCATGAATATCTGAGACCATTAGGTTTGAATGGAGAACACTACACTTTTGATGAGTTGAAGCCTCCCTGCATATGATAATAAATTGGTTGTCTAGGATGTAATTCTGCCCACTAGTTTGTCTATTAGAGATTGACATTGAACTAGTAAGACCCTTTTATAACTTAATGGTACTCTTAGGTATCTTACTGGCAACTCCCCTTTTTGAATGCCCAAGAACTCCAGTATGTCTGCTTGCATATCTTGTGATACTCCACCAAAGAATATGGAGCTTTTCTTCTTGTTGATCTCCAGTCCTAAAGCTTTTGAAAACTCCAGAAAGCAGTTGTATAGTAGTTTAATTGAGCCAATGTCACCCCTGCAAAACAACAAAAAGTCATCTGCAAATTCAAGTTGCATGATTTGCATCTTTGCACACTTAGGATGATAGTTGAAATCTGGGATGTGATGCAATGCCTTCAGTCTTCTTGTAAAGTACTCCATTGCCAACTCAAAAAGAAAGGGAGATAGTGAATCCCCTTACCTAAGTCCTTTCCTGGCTTCAAAAGGCTGAGTTGGTGAGCCATTCAGCATGATAGTATATGTAACACTCTGCACACAAGTCATTATCCATTGCACAAACTGGTCTGGGAAAGCCAGTGCATTCAAAACCTGCTCAAGAAATGGCCATTCAATTGAGTCATATGCCTTATGCATATCCAACTTCATCATGCATCACCTATGCATATCCAACTTCATCATGCATCGAGGTGATACTCCTTTCCTTCCATAACCTTTAACTAATTCATGGCTTAGAATGATGTTGTCAACAATTACTCTTCCAGAGACAAAACCAGACTGGGTCTTATCTATTAGCTCATCCATAACTCCATGTAACCTACTAGCCAAGACTTTTGAGATAATTTTATATAGTGTGGTGCAACATGAAACAAGCCTATACTCCTTGATATTGTCAGGGTTTCTGACTTTAGGAATTAGAGTTATTGAGGTACAATTAATTGGCTTAAACATCTGTGATATCTCAAAGAAATTCAGCACAGCTTGTGTTACCTCCCCTTCTATGATATGTCATGGCTTCTTGAAGAAAACTACATTAAGCCCATCATATCCTGGAACCTTTGGATCATTTATGTCTTGTAGAGCTTTCTATATCTCTTATCTAGTGACATGTTGAATCAGTTTAACTTGTTGATCTCTTTTGAGCGTTGCCCCTCTTTGCATTGCATTTGGATCAATTGCTGGAATTGCAGGAGCATTTGACCCTAGCAATTGTTTATAGTAACCAAGTATTTCTGCCTCTATGTCCTCATCCATATATAATTGCACACCAAGGTCATTTGTAAGAGCATGAATACCATTCAAACTATTCCTATTCTTCATATGAGCAAAGAAATATGCAGAGTTAGTGTCACCCAACTTCAGCCACGGTACTCTTAACCTTTGTCTATATATACTTTCCTCTATCAATATCCATTTCTCTAATTTTCTCTTTAGTTCCTTTTCTTCCTCAATTAATTTTGCATTCAACAATCTGCTGCTCATTTTATCTTGCACTTCCTGCAGCTCCCTTCTGATTACTTTGATTCTGTCCTCAACACCTTTGTAGTGTTGAGTGTTAAGCCCTTCAATTACTTGCTTAACTCCTTTTAGTTTATTCCATACTCCCTGTAGCTTCCCATCTTTCCCAGTTGTGCTCCATGCTTGATCTACTTCTTGAATAAATTGAGGATGCTCAGCAATGCAATTGAAAAATCTGAATGGGCTGCTTTCTTCCTCTGCATTTGTGAAATCATCAGCTTAAGTGGGGAATGGTCATAGAAAGATGGTTCTAGGATTTGTATACTCAGGCTAAGCATTGTCATCATCCAGTCAATGTTCACCAATCCTCTATCTATTCTGCTATATGTATGGTTATTTGTCCATGTATAGTCCCTTCCCACAACAGGTAATTCATTCATTCCTGTGTCACTCATGAACTCCCTACAGTCCTTTGTTTTCATATCTTGTATTATAGTACTATGTTGCCTATCCTGGCTATTTAATATGGCATTAATATCTCCCATTGTTAGCCATGGTCCTTGCTGTAAGCTATTTATCTGCCTCAACTTCTGCCACATACTCAACCTATCTTTTATGGTATGCAAACCATATATTGCTGTAAATCCAAATGCTAGTAGTCTTGAGTGAGTTCTGACCTGTCCATGTATGATTTGATCATCTATATCAGTTGGTTCAAAATTAAATATTCTTGGATCCCATTGTACCCATATTCTGCTCTTATTGTTATTGCTGAAATTTGATATCCACTACCATCCAGGAGCAATTTTACTGATTATACTACTAGCTTTCTGTTCCTTTATTCCGTGTTCTACTAAGGCTATCACTGCCTTTTTATTTTGCTTTATGAACTCCTTTATCTCCTTTTGCTTGTATGCTTTATTTAACCCTCTAATATTCCATGTGACCACACTCATACTGGTATGAATTGGGTATCCTGATACATCTCTTGTGCCCCATAGCTCCTCAGCTGCATACTGCTTGTTCATGGTTCATTTGTTGCTTGTTCACTCCCTAAGGATTGAAAACCATTGTTGTCAGCTAGTGTCTGTTCTTCAATTTGCTTTGCTTTAGCCATTCTTGCTGCTGATTTTCGACTGACTGTTGTCCATCCTGCTTCTTCAGGTTGTTTTGCAGCTGCACTAACCTGCACTGGTCTATTCTCTGGTGGTTTTATTATTTCAATCCTCTTTGTTAGCTCCTTCTCCTGATTATTGTCTTTAGGTCCATCTTTCTCAGTCCTCTGCCAGACTTGTTTGCCTTTGTTTTCTCTCCCTCTATATACATGTTTTTATGGTTTTTGTATTCTGTTTTCATTACAATTGTGCCCTATCTTTAGGCATTTGTTGCAATAGGTTGGCTCCCAATCATAACTTATCTGTTGTTCAATTGTATTGCCCATTGGGTCCTGCATCTTCACTCTTCTAGGAAGGGGCTTGGTGATGTCCATCTCAATTAACATTCTCGCATAAGAAATTCTAACTGTGCCAGTTGTACAATCATTAGCATACATTGGATTTTCCAATGCACTCCCTATTTTGCTTAGTGCCTTCATATTCCAGTAATTGAGTGGAAGATTTGGGAACCTCACCCACAAAGGAATGGTTCTCAAGACTTCATCGTGCAGATTAAAGTCTGATGTCCAAGCTTTCATCACAATGGGGCGGTTATTGATAGTGTGATGCCGAGTACATAACACTTGGTTCCTTTCTTCCAAATTAGCAAATCTGAGTACAAAATAATCTTCATTATGATAATATATCTGAGGTTTGGTAGAGAATTTACCCACTGAATTTATGAATCGTTCCATTGCTCCTATGGTAGGTGAATCTCCAATTACATACAGCACTATTGCTGAGCTTCATTTTGCATTTTCCTGCTCAACATCCTCAAGATCTGGCTTCACAATTTTCTGCCCATCTTGAATCATCGGTGCTATATATTGAAGATTCATGCCTCTCATTGCCAATTTATTTCATGCTACCACATTTGCCCATGATTGATTCCCATTTACCTTCTCAATTTGATCAGTACCTTTGAGAATTTCTACAGTATCAGCTTTGCATGGCACTGTTTCATTGCTATTTGGCGTCTTCAATTGCATTTTTGCCTTCCTGCTCCCAGATCCACAACCTAGTCCACTAGTAGCTACGGGTGTAGCTATCACTGCTTTCATCTTGCCATTTTTGATTGCTGGATCTGATTCTAGCTTGCTCTGCTCACTTATCATGCTCCTCGGAGTAGTGTTTCTTGTTGGTTCTTCAATTCTCACCCCCTTTTGGTGAGACAAACAGCTTCATTACTGCCTTCCTTGCATCTGTTGAACTCGGATCAGTAGTCGGAATTTTCATAAGATTCCGTTTAGGTCGTCCTCTTCCTCCCATGGCTTCCAGCTGCGCACGTTAGCAAGGCCACGTTAACGTACGCCGAGAGAAAACTTTAATTGGTAATACGAGAATATATGTGTACCAAACAAGGTATTACTAATACACAAAGCTAATGCATGCATTATTTTCTCTAATGCACTCTACCAAACGACCTCTTAAGGCCAAAAGGTCTGAAGTGCAACCAACGTTTTCATGCACTTAAGGCCAAATAGGCCTGAAGTGCAAATTGCCCAGAAATAGAATTTTGTTCTTCGAATTTTAACAATCCAATATACGATTTAATACATAAATCTACTCCAAATTAGCTCAAATTTGAAACATAACCTCCAAATATCATCAAGAACAAATCTCAATCATCAATTTGTCAAAACAACAAATCTAACGAATCCAATTTGCAATTAAGAAAAAAAAAACCTAAGCAATAGTAAAAGTTAAAGGGCCACAACAGCTCACCACTGTAAAACATTATAAACTACCTTAAAATATGTTCACAAACACCATATAAAATCACTGTTACCTGAAGAAGAAGAAGAAGAAGAAGAAGAAGAAGAAGAAGAAGAAGAAGGAGGAGGAGGAGGAGGAGGAGGAGGAGGAGGAGGAGGAGGCCCGAAATTGTTTAAACAGTAGGTACAAGTTAAAAAAAAAATTAAAAAGTGGGTACAGGTTAAATGTGGGGCGACCAAATAAGGCGTGCGTATAATTTTCGCATTTAAAGTTGGGTTGATTTTTAGCCGAATTGATTTATGAGTAACTTTGCAAAAATATCTTAGAAATAACTTTGTTTTTTTTTAATATATTATATATGACCATAACAAAAGAAAAAAAGTCTTATTTAGTAATTATACAATTCATAAGACAACAACAACAACCCAGTATAATCCCACTAGTGGGTCTGGGGAGGGTAGTATTTGTTGAGGTTTTTGTTATTTAAGATGAAATAGTCTTAAAACGAGGGTGAATGGGAAATGGAGGGAAAATGAATTTTGCTCTTGGGGTGACTCGAACTCACAACCTCTTGGTTGGAAGTGGAGAGTGCTTACCATCAGAACAATCCACCTTGTCAAAACAACATATATTAACTAAAGATCGATAAGAATTGGGCGGGTTGGACTATGACCCAAATTTTAGCCCATCTTGATCCAGCCCATCTTAGCCCAAGTAACTTAAATGACCCACCCAATAATTGACTCAACCCGTTTTGACCCGTTCAAAATCGACCCAACCCGCCCATTTGAAATCCCTTTGAAAAATGAACGAGGAAAGTCAGAATGATATTCAAGGACATATTGGACATCAGTATGCCCGGGATGTGTAGCTAATGCTCCTACTTTTACAACTGAATTAAGATCAGCGTGCTTCCTCATATTAGAGGGGTTATTAGAGTAAATTGCACAATAACTAATTGTTTACGACTTATCAGCAAAATAAAATAATTTTGGTTATATATTTTTGGTTTTGTTGTTACATCATCACTGCTTGTTTTCAAGTCATGGACCTGGTTACCTCACCAAGACCAAATGTATCTTCTTATAAGTCATTCCTTTTGTTTTGTCACATTTGTTGCTTAACAGTCAAATAGTCCATCAAAGTAAATTTAGAATAAAAATAATAGTACAACAACCCAGTATAATCCCACTAGTGGAGTCTATAGAGGGTAGATTGTACGCAAACCTTACCCCTACCCTAGGGTAGAGAGACTATTTCCGATAGACCCTCGGCTCCCTCCCTCCAAGAACTCCCCACTTTGCTCTTGGGGTGACTCGAACTCACAACTTCTTGATTGGAAGTGGAGGGTGTTCACCACTAGCAACCCACTCTTGTCAAAAGAATAAAAATAATAGTACAGTACGAAATTTGAAAATGCCTGTGCAATGAAGTAAACAAATGGAACACTAGCTTCTTTCTATACTATATATATGTTCATTTCACGAGTTGTACACAATGAGAAGCAACAGAAAAATGTCAAGTTCGAGCTACCATTGCCTTGCTCACGAACAGATCATTGCTATTGACTAAATACTACCATCAATCATATAATACTGCTATACTATAACTAGGTGCGGTGCCCACCAAACTCAGAAATCTACAATCTAGGCCCAAAAAAATGAGTTTAGTAATGGACAAGAATAATAAACAGATATCAGACATCTGACCTAGAGAACAAAAAACCGAAACTCTCTCAAGCTGATCGGAAGATCCAAAATCTGGGATGATAAAGTTTGTTTGGAGCCATAGAAAAATGCCTCCAACCGATCATTTAAGTTCCTTTTTGGCCCTACTTGAAATGATCCTGCCTAATTATTGCAACAAATTCTGAATGCAAACCGTCCTCTTTCTGCTTCCATATTTCTCCGTTGGCATGTACCAACCATGATATTTGAGGGGAAAGTTGCGTGTACATATCTGCAGGAAATAAATGAATAAATTTAAACTACTCCAATAACTTCAGCAAAGAAAAAATATATAATTTCACAATATCTGGCTACTCGTCTTCTTCTACCAATACTTCACCCTACAGACTCATCCAATCCAAAACGAAGCTGTACCATCTCCAGATCATCTCATAAAATAGAAAAAACTACGTCCATTTCCCATGGAAAGAGAGGCTATTCAAAACAAAAAGCCAAATGAATTCATTCTACACTAGTACTCTGAGCTCCCTAGCAACAATGAGTGTCATTGTATATAAAAGAGTCTCGTAAGGGAGACAAGTTTGTCCACGCCTATTACTATTTGGAGAATAATTTTTTATTACGAGAACCAGTAAATGAAAAAGC
Organism: Nicotiana tomentosiformis; assembly: GCF_000390325.3. NCBI lineage: Eukaryota > Viridiplantae > Streptophyta > Magnoliopsida > Solanales > Solanaceae > Nicotiana > Nicotiana tomentosiformis. Next base: position 78,598,499 of record NC_090815.1, read on the forward strand.
AGAAAAATATTTTCTCTGCACATCAACAGACTATCACGCTCTAAACCATGTAAATACCTGTATTAGGAGGAGGAGCTGGATCTCTTGTACTATGAAGAACCATAGTACCTGAGAGCACAGTTAAAAAGCCACAAAGCACTGAAACTATGTCGCTAGCACTCTGACCAGACCAATCCTGAAACATCACAAAAAAGAGAATGATATTAGAAACAAAAACGAGTGATTTTCCCCATGCATCCCAAACATTCACTTTCAGAAATACCTTAAACATTATGGCACTGGCTAAAATTGTAAGCGATGTGAACATGGCATAATATATTGGAGAAACCACAGCTGTGTTAAATGTGTCCAATGCCTGCAAGAGCCAAATTCAGGCATTTTATGTTACAAGTCTAAGCCAAGCTTAGCCCGAAATGCAATGCCATGTACTTTCCACAGTAATCCTTGTAAATATTAGCCCATGCATTTAAACATCTTCAGTAAGTGTCAATCCATTACTGTTTTCCATCAAAACCTTACTCTCATACTTCAACTATAATTAGATATTACAACGGAAAGTAGAAGTCTACCTTATTTAAGTAATTTAGTTGAGTAATTATACATGTAACAGCAACCATCACAAACACCCAAGTTTGAAGATGTGCAACTTGGCTTGAACCCTCCAATGTAAGCTTTATTGCTATACCGATAGCTTTGATGCTCATAACCTACAATAGAACAACAAACGAGCTTAAAAAGAATGCTACATGCAATTTTTATCAATTGTACTTCTGAGAAACTGAGAAGGATCAGTAATGTTAAACCTATAGTTTCTTTACTTTTCATGAGGATAAATTTTATCCGGTTTCATTGGAGACACAAGCATTCTATCTAAGTTACACAGTTTTGCATAGGGGGGCTGCAATATTAGCTCAATGAATAATAAATACTTAAATGTAGGTAAATTGCGATGATGTAGAATGGACCTGTTGTTATTATGTCATGCCTTTTCTCTCCATTTTAAATAGACCGCCTGATTTAGCACCAGAAAGGAGAAGGGAGAAGGACAGAAGAAGTAAGAGAAATGAGAGAAGAACAAGAGAGGAATCAATCATAAATTGTTACTCATCAAGTGAAGTGTTATTCACTATTTGTTTAAAGATCTTAAAACTAATTCTATCTCAAACTAACAAGTTAAGAGTAGATAAAACTAAATTATATGATTATCACTAACTAATAGATACGACTATTAGTTAGAGACAATTCAGACGATAAAGAGTTAAGCTTCATAAACAATAAGGTTATCTTTATTCTGTTTTAAACCTTAAAAAAATAATTAAACATAAAAGATAATGATATTGCAGTTTTTTTATAGAGTTTCATCATTTTCCTCTGGTTGAAGAATACTCGAATCCAAAACGAGTGAGCAGCTGGTACCACTTGGAAAGACCCAATTTTACGAAATGGAACACATCCTTGCTGGAAGCATCAGGGGATGATTCTCGGATAGAATTCCCACTTGTAGTGGTATAGGGTGTGTTTGGTATGAAGGAAAATGTTTTCCTTGGAAAAAAAGTAGTTTTCTTACTTATTTTCTGGTGTTTGGTTAGGTAGCAGAAAATATTTTTTTGAAAAATATATAATTTAAGCAAACACTATGGGAGACGAAATGGGTAATGGCAGAGAAGGGTGGTAGGTCAGAGTATAGGGGCCGGAGTGGTAGTGGTGAGGGTAAGGGTAGGGGTTCGTGGTTGTAGGGGTGGGGGTGGGGTTGTGTGGGGAGTGGGGATGGGTGTGGGGTTGGGAGGTGGGTGGGAGTGGGGGTAGGGGTGGAGGGTGGGGGTAAGGAATAAGGTGGGGAAGGTTGAAAAAGAGTTTTGAAAAATATTTTCCCTTCTTTTGGTAGGGAAGTCAGTTTCCTCCAATTGAAGGAAAATGAGTTCATGAGAAAAATGTTTTCCAAAGCATTCAAGCCAGCCAAACATGGGAAAATTGAAAATAATTTTTCAGAAAATGTTTTCTTTCGTACCAAACACATCCATTGTGGTGGCTTGAATATACCTAATTAATGTTTCCAACTTCCAAGAGAGATGAAAAGATTGAACAATCATGCCTTACTATGGCGCTTCTATTTGAATGATGAAGAAATGTTGGTTGAATCTTGAAGATAATGCTATTTGTGGAGGGTAGGCGAATGAGTATTTTATTTAAAATATATGGACAGGAAATGTAACAGTGCAATGAATTGGAATCTAAACTCTAATACCAAGATTGATGGTTGGTTAATCCGGTCAGTTCATCAATCGTCAGCAAGTATGATGGTACTATGAATATCCTATATGTATTTCGTGTGTATCTCAGTGGCAAATTTAAAATACCTCGCGAATTGACTTGGGTTATTAGCACCAGAAGGGAGAAATAGCAAGGGGAGAAGATTAGAGCACAATAGGAGAAATGAATTAGAAGAATAGGAGAGGAGTCAGTTCATAAAGTGTTAGTTATCAACATTCAACTGTACAATAGAGACACTAACCGTCAAGGACCCAAAGATGGAGCAAACACCTATATAGACCATAATATTTGTCTGACCATAGCGAGGCTCACAATACAAGACTAGTACCAATGTTATTGCAACTGCTGAGGCAGTGTACAAAAGAAAAGCTGCAAAACAAAGAGTGAAACATCAACTAAAAGAACTACACATCAGCAAGGAAATCAGATGATATTCAAGGAAATACAGCACAGGCCTACCTGGTTGTGTAGCTAATGCCCATATCTCATCCACTGAATTAAGATCATGTTCACCAGGTGCATGAAGAACTATGACGGTAGAACCCACTATACATAGAACACATCCTAATACTCCCAGTTTCTTCAACTTTTCCTTAAGTAAGAAATGTGCTAGAACAGCACTGAAGCAAAGCACCAAATTATATGGAAGAAAATCGAATAAGCAATTGTCCAGAAAACAATAAAATCGAGTAACAGATTTACCTAACAATTATACTTAAAGCTCCAAGTGGGGTCACAAGAACTGCTGGCGCATAAATATAAGCCACGAAATTTGCAAATTCTCCAACAATCACTGCAAGGATTATGGTGCATGTTGCGCTCAATATTAGAATAACAAATTCAGGACATATTCTCTAAAAAACAAGGAGCAATTCAAGACTTACTAGTAATCATCCCAATCCACCAAAGAGGCTCCCGTAGATAACCATATCCGCCCGAGCCTTCAGCAAGAAACAAATATCTCATTATCAAATAGATAGAGCAAGCAACAACAGATTTCAAATCATCAGCTTTTAAATTAACTTTTATTTAGTGTTGATACGGAAAAGCATCTTCAATATATAAACTTTATAAATGATGTGCATGATGTATCTATTTGTAATGAGGAAACTAGCTGATAAATTACAGCTTCAAGGAAAAACAGCTTGTTACAGTGAAGTATGATCTATCACACCCATCAGCTATTAAAGTCAAGATTCACATATTATGTTTTTAGCTCATTTCTTGTTCTGTAACATAAATAATTAGTACTTCCTACTACAGCAGTTTGCCTATATTAGAATATGACAACAACAACAACAACAACAACAACAGCAACAACGACAACGACAACAACGTACCTAGTGTATTCCGACAATGTGGGGAATATTAGAAGATGACAGATCATATGATTCGGAATACCAAGAACAACCATTTAATGGACTACAAGCATAATGGAAAAAAGCACACTCATCGAGCTGACCCCATTCCACCAGCACAATCCAAGTATTACAGGTGCTAAGTTTAAACAGGTGCTGCTTGAGCCACTCCAATTGCTAAAGCATTGTCATTAGTCCTAGATAACCTCCACGAATACTCAACCGCAGCTGAATGGTCAAAGTTCTGAAGAATATGAACTCTTTTTCAAACTTCACCAAGTCTATTCAAAGACTACTTAAATGATATGTGCAAAGTGTCAATTCCAAATTAAGTAACTTGGTACTCACTTTTCCCCAGAAATATACAAACATTCGGAGAGAAGTGCCAATTCCATTTGTTATGTTTCTGAACAAGTGTGCCCTTACCCCACTCAGATATCTGCTTTGAAAAGATCCAGCACCTTTAATAAGAAGCCGTATGTATTAGTTATACCCACCAGAACTCTATACTTGCCGCAAGCATTACACTACTGATCTTATTTAACAGTCGAATACCTATATCATCGTGTATCAACAGATCATAATATAGCCTTAAACTTCTTACTTTAGCTATCAAGAAAATAGTAGCCTTAAACTGTACTTAAGCAGAGAGAAAATAAAGAATTTCCAGGTGAAGAACTTGTGCTTCACCCGAAAAACTAATATGGGGGCATCTGATAAGCATGTACCACCAAACCACTATAAAAGACCCCAACATCATCAGTCTGTTACCACTTCATATTTCAAAGTAAGGACAAACAACAATATAGTCATCAAGCATAATCACTCATTCCATCAGTCCAGAAACAGCATCTGATATATCCCGTAAACTTTAATCACGCTGCCTCTTGGCTGATGGTAATGCCGTAAAATGGTTAGAAATTTAAATCAATCAATCAACCAACCAACTCTGACTCAATCCTATAATAGCTGGTGTCAACTATATGAATCCTCAATATCTTATATATAATAGTAACCATTTCATTTCAATATTAAAAAAAAAAAAAAAAAATTTAGCAAACTTATGAATTTTCTAAAACTAGATATTCTCAAAATTTCACACTTCCCTCTGACACTAACAAGTAAGAGAAAGTTTTTAAATGTAGTCCCAATTAGATGGTATCACCTATATAGATCATTTACTTCCATTACATTTTGTGCTTAGCTAAATTTGCATCATTGGTTGAGATTTTGTAGGGTTTTTGTGACAGCTTCCAGTGATATTATTTCAACGAAGGTTTAGTCTTCCTAAGGCTGCATACATCAGACTCAATGTGGTCCAGCCCTTCCACGGACCGGTGCATAGTGGGAACTTAGTGCATCGGGCTGCACTTTTTAGTCTTCTTAACCTCAGCAGGACACACACACACACACACACACACACACATATATATATATATATATATATATATATATATATATATAGAGAGAGAGAGAGAGAGAGAGAGAGAACTGAGTATACCAAACAACTTTTAGCAAAATATCTCCTCAAACACTAAGTTGCTGAACTTTTTTAGCAATCACCTATTTATCACACAACTAAAACTCCATGAATCCAGAAAGCATTGACAAAGTTCAAAATCAACAAAAAAGAAAATAAAATGTGTGACAATTAGACCTAGAAGTACTTTTAACATCAAGAAACTTAAGAAATTCGATTACTCACTGGCTCGAGTTCCAGAGGAGCCGGCCTTCTGAAGACCCTTCTTCTTGATAATGAAACTTGATCCAATAAACGCGCTAGACACCACAGCCAATATAAAACCAGTCAAATTAGCACTGTACATGATGATCCCAATATTATTTCTAAAGCTTTATTCTGGAATTTAATTCTCATCTGAATTTTCCAAGAACAGAAATTTCAACACCCAAAAAGGTTTCCTTTAATATACTCAACAAGATTACACTAATAAAGAAAGGCTAAAATAGCAACGCAAGAAAAGGGTTCTTGAGTAGATTGGTGAAAAGAAGTTTGAAATACTTAAAAGCTCTTATATCTTTACTCATTTAAGGAAATGGGTATGGGAGCAAATTGGAGAAAAGGGGGTTTGAGCTAACAGTCTCAGCTCGTTATGGAGAGTGATGGTTAGTTAAGGAGAAAGAAGACAATTTATACGTTTGTTTTTTGCTTCTTGTGTAAGGATGGAGATTTAAGGGAGGAGAGTGAATTGTGGTTCCAAGAAGCATAATCTTGTCATGTCTTTATTCGTTGAGTTTTGGGTTTATTTGAACCAAACCGAAACCGAAAACTAACTGTGAAGATTGGTATCGGGTTATCGGATTAACTAGCGGTGAACGGATTGAAATTTTATTATTAACGTCTTATCAGTTTGGGGACGAATTATTCAATTTTCTTATCGGATAAACCGTTAACCCGTTAATAATTTTTATATTTATATATTTTTATCCATATGTATATTAATTCCCATTATAATCATCACCAAAATGCATGCATAAAGCAAAAGCTTTAGAAAGCCAAGAAGTGTTCAATACTTTACCTTGGATTCAGTAAGGCAACCATTATTGTTGATGTTTGGGTGGAATTCTTTGATTTTGAAGGCAACCTACAAAATGCACAAGCCAAAATAAAGTAACGTAAAAAATTCAATCACTGAACCAGGAATCACTGAACCAGGTGCCTTTAGACAACTAAAGAATGACAAAATGCGCAAGTAAACTGGCTTTTTGCTGGTATTTACTAGTAACACGAAAGATCAAAATAGGCTTGTGTAATACAGATTCAGATAGGCCGATAAACCGCCCGATTAGCTAAACTGATACCAATTCGCCTGATATCTTATCGGGAGGCTAGCAAATTAATGCATTTAAAAATCGATAACCGATAAGCTGAACCGTTAAGAGTAAATAATCGCTCGATCCGTCCGATAAGCAGCCCTAGTGTTTATGGATGCATTAATAAATCTATAAGACAAATCATACTATACTTCTTTTTTAATTTGTTTCAGAAAGAATCATATTTTTTTATATTTATAAATAATTTAACTTTAATATTCTATTTTTTTATTATCGTAATTCTATACGCAAAATATAATAATTTGTTTAAGATTCAAATTTCAAAAAAAATCTAAATTTTTTTCTTAAACTTAGTGGCTTATTTTCTCTAGTTCCTTTCTTTTGGCACAGTTTCTTCTTTTTAATTTCATTTTTTTCTTTTCTAGAAGGGGGAGAGTTGAAAGTCATGTAAAAAATCAAAGCTTTAACCTTAACTGATAAAGGTCCCTTGTGTGACAATAGCCCGAAACAAGAGAAAGCACCAGTCAAGAAATATTCTAAGATATTTATTGGTGTAACCTAGTAATCAATTGAGTGTATATAAATTTTAGAGCTCATATTATAAAATGGGTACAAATATTGGAGATCATGCTTCAAATTCCACTATAAACGAAGAATACTAGATGATTTTTTTCCAATATGCTTTTGTCTTAATGAACAAAGTTAACTTGTACTTGTGTTGTTGGAAATTATAGAACCAATAATATAATCCTAAGTGTGCCACTACTAGAAATTGGTTCTAGTCAATATTTGACTAATCCATGGTCAGACTTACTTGCGTCGTTTGAAAAAAAAATTAAGTAAAAAAAATTCCTGAATACCGATCAATATCGGTCAGTATTTTTAATTTGCTTTTTCCTGCCCAGTGTCTATTTTTTTTTCATAACAAATATAATTTTAAAAACAAATAATGAAATTACCGACCAATGTCGGTCTGTATTAGTGGCCAAACATGATCAACCTTTTATAGATTATTGTTATTTACAATCTATATATATTTAATATTATAAAATATAATATTATATTTGACCGAGTATATGTTGTTGTTGCTACAACTTAAGTTTTAATATAACACTACATCTTACATCACTATACATTTTGTTTTCAAATGTGTTCTAGTGTGTTGGATGTAGATATTTGGACTCGATCGCTCACACATTAAAACTCAATATTTAATTTACTAAGGCCATCAGTATGTCCGAGCATCTTGCCAGTTAAAATCAAGAATGATGCATGTTTTAGGTTAAATAAAGTGATAAAAATCATATCATAGGTTAATTGAATATAATTGAATTTTCAATTGATCTCTTTGGCTTTACGATAGAAAGCTCGTCGGAGAAAGCCAGGTGTCGTAGGTAAGCTCTATTTAGCCACTGATAAAGTATCCGAGCAAAGTACTAATCAGCTGATCGAGAATAAAACATCCAAGCACGTCATATACTAGATTATCTAAGTGTAAATGAGTTAGATGACACTACATTATATGAGGTAGGTATAAGGCGTATTGATTCTAAGGATAGTGATATACCCTCGCTTCCGTCCACTCCACACTTGCATTCCTCTGCTGCAGATGGCCGGCAACAATCTTCCAGGCACACATCTTTTTCACCACATCCATATACGTATCAGACTACCTATCATTCGCCTTCTCAACAGTACTCTTATCATTCTCCACCACAGGGCTATACCCCGATTCTTCCACATAATCCTGCATATACTTTCATCGCTACACCAGGCCAGTAGTCACAGGGCCATGTAGTGATACGCTCGTCATCTGCTCCATTTGCTTCACCACCAGCTGGATCATAGCCATCTAGATTACATCCAGCTGGATCACAGCAGGAGGCTAGATCGCAACCATCTTCATCAGCGACCTCATCTCCCTCTCCATAAAGTGCGTCTCCTAGCATTTCAGGACTTCGCCTCGGGATAGTAGCGTTGAGCCAGATGCCTCCCCTTCTATGTATGCTTCAGATACACATGAGGATGATAATCCAGATGCACTGCGGTATGATCGTTATCATAGGATGATTATCAGGCCTGAGGGTAATGGGTAAGATTTATTTATTATTTCTTTATTTTTCCTGCATTATAATAGTTATAGTCTTGTTTATTTAATATAATTGATATATTGTAGGTTCATACCTAGTCATCCGACTAAAAAAATAATCACTGAAGCCATTAGTCGGTTGTATGATGCACCCTAAGCGACTTGGATTGATTTTTCACCGGATCTCGTACAACAAATTTTCAATCAATTTAAGGTTTTAATACAATTCTTATCTATTTAAGCGTTATATTAACAATATTTTCATCTACCATTACACATTTGATGTGCGGTCTAAGTGTGCATGGAAGGACCACCATAACAGTGCAATTCTTACAGATTTTGAGTTCAATTGTCGTAAGAGAATAACCGATGTCTTTTGTGCTGCTCGGAAGAATAACAAGAAGCCTTCATGGGTTTTGTTGATACCCAATCTTTCCCTCATATTTTTATAAATATCATATATACTTTTAAAATATCATTTTTTGCATCATCACCAATTTACAAGAGTCATATAAGTATTTTCTATAATTTTTCATAATTTTTTTAAGGCTTCAAAATTGATTTTCTTGCATTTAAATTGTTCAAATATTTAATAATTTATTATTTTTACCCACGCGTGTGTTTTATAATATTTTAGTTCTTTTTATATAATTACATTTGCATTTTTGAACTATTTACGCATTTTTGCAATAATAGCATATACTTTACAATTAATTATATTTTTTTATTTTATTCAAGGTCAAAATAAATTTTTATATTTTTATAACCTTTATTTATTATTTTAAAGTATTAATTTTCATAAATAATATTTTTAATATTTATTTAGCTATTTTATTAAATTATTTTTCCTTAATTTCTTGTATTTAGAATCTAGCCCAATCCTAAGCCAATTTTTTCGGACCAAAAGCTGGCCCAAATACTTAGCCCACTTCTTTGAACCCTCAGCAGCCCAAACCAAATAACCCTATTAATCCAACCCGGTCGGGACCCGTCCATTTAACCCGCCCCGTTTCCTATTCGATTTTGGCTGTTGATCTTAAATGATCAACGGCCCATAATAAATCCCCCATTCTCCTTATATCCTCATAACCAAACCCTAAAGACCATTCCCCCAACCGACCGCCTTTGCACTCTCTTTACTCCCTTCTTCTTCTTTACGAACCCTAGCCACCGTATCTTTAAAGCCTCTCCAAATCTGGCCCCAAAATGGAATCAATCCATGATTCACTTACCTATTTTGTGATACTTCGCTATTGTGTACACGTCAGTGGTGTTACTTAGTTCTTGCCCTATTTTTGGCAAGAACTACCTTTCAAAATGAGGCCTGATTGACTTCGATCTTCAAGGATTCAGACGGTATTTGGTCTACATACACTTGAAAAGAGGCGATTCTTGCATTCCTAATTTGATTTACAGTTGGTTGAACCCAACTAGGGTTTGATATCTCCATCTCCTTTACCGATTCTGATTACATGAGATCTTTTCTTTCTTTTTATATGTTTAAATTGATTGTTTTCCATGATTGTCTGTTAAAATCGATCGCTATATAAACCCCTTTTTCCCCGCTTCCCCTCTAAGTTTGAACGACTACTACTACGACTACTACTACCACTATTCTCCCACTCCCATTCATCCTATACTATTATGAGATTTTGGTTTTTGGCCGGCTGAAGGCCAAGGCCACCGGATTATGTTCATTAACCTCCTCCAATGCAAGCACTGCTCGAAGTCTATTTCGAGGCTTCTATGAACTCTGAAGCACTGGGGGTTTGGGTTTTCATCGTTTTCCTGTAATCGCAGCTATTCTTGAAATTCTTGAGTTCTTCGTCCTTTGTTTAGTTTGTTCGCAACTGGTTAGAATCTTATACTCTCGTAATTTCATTACTCTATGATTGTGTGCATTTCTTTGGGTGTTTAATGTTATGCCACTTCAAGCCTGCTCTAATTCTGATTTTTTCGCATAGTTAGCTAAGTTGATTCATGATGTTTACTTGGTTTACGATTAAACCTGATTAATGTTATCGCACTTTGTTTGGATCCCTGGGAAATTGCGTCTGCCCAGAATTGTTTTCTTCCTGTTGAATCCCTTATGAATCACCTGTTGTTCTACTACAAATTATGTGATGATACTGTCTAAATGCTTAGCCTAATATGCTCTTCCTTGATATTACTAGCCTCAATGCATGCCCATTGTAAGATGTCCAACTTGATTAATTGCTTATTTTCACGTTTAAGTCTAATTGATTACTCAAGACTGTTGCTTATTATGAATCCATGACTTAGAATCTCCTAGAAAATTAATGCATGCCCAGAACCTATTGGAATGTTTCTATGCTAAATCTTTCATGTATACCTGCAATTTCCCTAAAATCAACTTGTGATTATATGAATTCTATATGCCAATATTGTTGCAATGCCAAAGCAGACTTGTTCTTTGCTTTGATGTTGTGCACTCACTGATCGTTTGAGACTCCTAGGGTGAATTCCAATCCATGTCTAGTTTACTTCTCTTTATATCGACTAAGACAATGTCCCTGCCCTCTTTACATGACGCCTGCTTACTTTATTTACCTGAAAGTTAGCATTTTCTCATCTGAATGCTTACCTATTAGATTTAAAAACTTTGTGTGGTAAATTGTATTTTCCTGAATATTTCACATGTTAAGCTCTGCAAGTTAGTTGTTCTCATTAGGCTCTCGTGTTAAAGCTTCCATGTTAAGACTGTATCTCACTGGTTCTTATCTATGACATTACTAGATTTTCATATTCAAACCCCTGCCTAAAGCTCTTTAAGATAGTTCTAGACCATGCTTTATTTTGAAACTTTGTTTGAAATAACCCTGTTGCTTTTAAACTTTGTTTCTGGAATGATAACCATAAACTTGCCTCATATATGCTTTGTGTGCCTTCCAATTTAGTATGATCCTGTCTATATATATTGGCTAGAAATGTTGTTAGTCACAACTTTAAGAACTAAGTGTTTAAAGCTTCGAAGCTGTTTAATTAATTCTATGTGCAGTTTGTCATCTGTATGGCTAATTTTGGCATCCATTTGGGTAAGTAAGTTATTCGTTTGGGCCTAGTATGTTTGGCATTCCTTTGGTATTGAGGTTTCAAGGTATATTGTCTGCACCTGGAGTTTGGGCCTGCTGTCCACATGAAGTCCTAAGCCTGTTTGAAGGCTCATATGTATTATTAGGTTATTCTACATTTGTATTGGGCCTGTAATTATTTAAAATAGGCAGAATAGCCTGGTAGATACTTGTACTTGTTCCCATTTGTCATCCCGGTCCCTATATACAATAAAGTTTTATCCAGACACTTGTAGTTATTCAAAATTAGTGTTTTAAACAACTCTGACCATTGACCAAGTCTATGTGGCAACTTAATGGCTGAACTGGACAAAGTACGTGTATTTCACGCGTATAAGGAGCGTGAATATAAGTATTTAAACCAAAAATGATTAAAAAAGAAAAAAAGAAAAAAAAATACAATAACATAAATTAAAAAAATAAAGAAAGGTCATCACTCCTCCACGTTCTGCCCCTTCCACCCTATTTTTCTCTCTCCTTCTTCCTTCTTCCTTCTTCCTTCTTCACGTTATCCCCACTCCTCCATTTTAACCTAAAACTCCCAACTACATAGCCCTCCTCCAGCACCTCTTTATCCACTAGTAACACCCCTCACCACCACAGATCTGAAACCTCCGCCAAATTGGCAGTAATTTTTGGGAAAATTTCTTCCCCGCGTCCTTATTCCCCAACTTTTGAAGATGAGCCTTTGCAAAGAAAAAAAATAAAAATAGTGGAAGAAGATCGTCGGTGAAATCTGTTTCCGTTAAATTTTATGGTAGAAACATTTTAAAAAGTTTTGGGTGAAGTTTTTGGTGATGATGGTCGTTTGGTTGGTTTCAAATAGCAAGTTATTTTTGGTGGTTGATTGGTGGTTCTATGGTGAAGTATTGGCTGTGAAGAAGCCTTCTCGATGAAGGGTGATCAGAGATGGACCGTAGGTGTTGATGGTTACACGATTTTTAAGATATATAGTTAATTTCAGAAAAAATAATGAATTTATTCTCTTGATTATATGTATTGTAAAATTGTTACTTGTGGGCTGTTTCGAAGGTATTGGTAAATGTGCGGGAAATGATAGAGAATAAAGATGTGAGGGAGGAAGAAGGTGGAATGAAAAAGAAAAATTAAAAATATTAAAATAAATGATGTGTTACAAAAAATCTGACGTGGACACTGATGTGTTATCCATGTCAGGGATTTGAAGAACACGCAAGATGAGAGGGGTTTAAAACACTAACTTTGAATAACTATAAGTGCCTGGATGAAACTTCATTGAGTACAGGGACCGGGATGACAAGCACAATCAAGTACATGTGCCTACCAGGCTATTCTGCCTTTAAAATAATCTGTAATAGCTTGTAAAACTGGATGATGGGGAAATTAGTGAAAAAGGGGCTGTGGTATTCTAATGCTTGAATAAAAGGATAGAAAATATGCATATAGAATCTATGTGTTTTATTTGCTATTTCGTTTAGCATGCCTTATTTGTTATTTCGTTTAGCATGCTCTATTTCTGTACACTAATAGAATCATGCCTATAGGAATCACTCACACTTCACTCGCACACTATTTAAAGCATGTTAGCACTCGCCATACTTGTTTTTTATGTCTATTATTGTGCATACTTAGACAACATGCCTATAGGATAAAATAATATTATTTTGCTAACGCTCATTTAGATACCATGTCTATAGGGTTTTAATTAATCAATCGGTCATTTCTATTGTCTTGGTACGCTGTTAACCTGGATATCACGACTATAGTGTCTTAATTAATTAATCAACTACTTTGTTACTTTATTGTGTTACCATACCTAGATGTCATGCCTATAAGGATAAAATCTTACAAAGTCAATTCAGTCTATCAACTGTTAGAAATCCTGCCTATAGGATATTGTCACTCACATAAGAAGTTGTCAATTCTGGGCTCTCGAAGTTGTTTTACTGCCCCATTGCGTAATATTTAGATTCATGCCTATAGGGTTGTAATGCCTTAATTTGCAAATCTGTTAGCCTAAAGCTGCAATGCTGCCTGTACAATACTGAAAATCAGAATCGTGTAGAAACCATGCCTATAGGACTTAATGGCTATAATGTTTCTTAACTTTCAAATAGTCCACTGCCTAAATCTGTTGCGTGCATTTGCTGCTTATGTGTGAGGGTTAACTTCAGCCTTTTCATGCATTTATGTGAAGTCTTATATGTTTTGAATGAGCGCTAGTTTTGTCATTTTTGAGCATCCTAAGTAAAGTCTAGAGCCACCCAAATAGCAGGTCCAAAGCCTCCTGGACCATAGGCATGGGACGGGTAGTGCACACATAGGACGCGGTTTAGAATTGAACTAGAACGCTTCAGGTAAACAACTTTAACATAGTAATTGGATAGCAGGAGAAGATAGTCTGTGCCCGCTGAATAATATGAGCAACCCCTACCCTAAGAGAGTTTCGAAGTATTATTTATGTTGCACGGGCGATCCTTTAGGCTAAAAACTTAGGACTCCCCCCCCCCCTTTATATTGTTCACACTCAGTCGTTGAATTTAGAACAATTGAGTTGTACCGTGTAACCTCTAAATACTTGTACTGATTATCTTTATAACTTAATTACTGCCGGATTTTCTTTACACTTGTTCATAATAGAGCCTTTAAATTCTTTGTCTTCCCTCGCTTATATGATCACATAGGACAATTATAATCTAATAATCCACATAGTATGAACTTCGGCCGGGACCCATAGTTGTGGACCTCGAAGAGTGCCTAACACCTTCTATTTGAGGTAATTTGAGCCCTTACCCAATATTTGGTGACATGAACAAGTTCTAATCAGAGTCATTTGCAAATAGGTTCCCTAACGCACCTTAAAACCGTTAGGTGGCGACTCTTCTCTTTTTATACCCATTTAAAAGTGTTGTCACACATCGAAGCCCGCTTTCGCGAGAAAACGGGGCGCGACAACATGGCGACTCTGCTGGGGATTTACACTTAGGCTCTTACCATAATGAAGTTGACTTATATGGATTATTTGATGATATGTACATCCCTTCCCTTACTTTTCTTTATTTGTTTAAATTGCTATGACATGCACATCCCTTCCCTTATTTTCCTTTATTTGTCTAAATTGCTATGACATGAACATCCCCTCCCTGTTTTCCTTTATTGCTATGACATGTACGTCCTCTCTCTATTTCCTTCATTTTGTTTAAGACTGCTATATTATGTCTATCCCATCCCTATCCCCTTATTTGTTTCATTTAATTCTCGCACGTTTTTATGAATTAAACCGACTTCTCTCTTTTGTCTTTCTTTTCTTTTCTCTTCTTCCTCCTATTCATCTTTACCATATCATTTACTATTTTTATGCACTTTTATGGCAATGTGTTACTATTTATGCATAAAGCATGTTCCACATCATACTCCACTCGTGTTTATTATCAAAATAGCGGAGCTCGATGAGCGTCCACGCTTTCCTGAAAATACCCTTTTAAATCGAAAAGGCTTATTTACGATAGACTAGTCATCAGCGGTGCAGTCGACAGTCCCGTGTCTTTCCCTCTCAAGTTGTCCACTTAAGAGTACCGGTCTAGACCTCTCTAGAAAACCATACTATGATTTGAAATATACATGCATAATGCTAAACCTAGTACGGATTGAGACGTCATTGACGTAACAACCCTCTTAGATGAACTTTGTCCAAAGTCCAATGTGATTTCCACAGTCCCAAAGGACACCATCATATTATGTGCATTACTTGGAGAAAGTGTGTCAACATGCTGATCATCATTGCATAAATAGTCGAATTTGGAGCGGGAAAGGGCTAACTTTTATTTGTTTGTCAAAAATGAAGCACGAAATCCCCAAGTTCGGTATGGTCCAGAATATCACGCCTTTGCTAATTGACTGGTGGAAAGACTTTGCGCCCTGTGACAGAAACTATGTGAGGAGAGTACTTGGTGGTCTGCCATCTTTGTTGAACATTCGATCAAATAAGGAACTAATTGAGGCTGCTACCATGTTCTGGGACGAGAAGAGAGCTATTTTTCGATTTGGCAATATAGAAATAACTCCTCTCCTGGAAGAAATAGGGGTTTTCGCCAAGTTACCATGGGATAGTCCAGGACTATTGGTCCAGAGAATCGCACTCCACACAGTTTTCTGAAAATGTTGAATTTTAAGAAGAATGATAAACTGGCCTGTCTAAGGAAATCATACATCCCCTTTGAATTTCTCTATGAGTGTTATGGGCATAGCAAATCATATCGCCTTCATCATGAGGAGCTAGCTATTACCTCTTTGGGATGGGTGCACCACCGAGTTTATGTTTTCATATTCTATTTCTTAGGTTTATTGATCTTTCTAATGCAAGGGGGAGAATTCATACTCGCTTAGCCATGGTCGGCAAGACCTTAATGGAGGGTATCGAGGGACAAAAGTACACTATCATCCCGATGATCTTAACTGAGATGTACCGTGCTCTAGATCGGTGCAAGCATGGGTCCGGACACTTTGAGGGTTGTAATCTCTTGCTACAAGTTTGGCTGCTGGAACACTTTCAAAGGGGTGATTATCACCAAGAGCTTCTAAGAAGGCCACTGAATGACTACATAGCCAGTCATCATCCAAAGAAAATGACATTCATTCCAGACAGGTTTGAAAAGCCTGGAAATGTTATAGGCTGGGTGCGTTTCTTCAGCAATCTGACAGACGAGCAAGTGCATTGGATGTTTGAATGGTTTCCAGTAATGAGTTCATTATCAGATCCAAAAGAACTACTCACTTAGTACTATTCGGGTTGCGAGGCATCTACCCTTACGCTCCTATAAGGGTAATGAGGCAAGCTGGAATGAAACAAGTCATACCTCGGGTTTCCAATATGGTTCAGTATAAGGCAGATTTCAAAGGGGATGTCATCCCATTCAAGTTCGAAGCGCAACACATGTGGAACCAAAAGATCATCGTGGAAGGAGAGACTATTGAATCAGACAGGTATCACGCCGGTCATATGTACTACTATCTCTCATGGTTGGAGGACGACATAGCTGGGGACGTCAAACCAGGAGTCAATATGAAAGATAGGATCATAAATGAGGTGGCCGAAGCACATGTGAAGTATAAGAGGCTACGCAAAAGGGTGTTCGAGTCTGAAGCTAAGCATCTAGAACAACATAAAGTGAACATGGAGGCGATAAGAGAATGGAAAAAGATTTCCAATAAGTCAACAGAGAGGTTAGAATATCTATAACAGGGATTGATGGAACTAGAGGGGAAGATGAGAAAGAGGCTTTGGGATTGTCAAGGCATGGACGATGATGAAGGAGGGAAGCTGGCAAAAGCTTACTTGCTACTGGACATGCGCGATTTGGGAAATATGATTGATGGGATCAAGAGAGCCAAGCATGGAGAGGGTCCTTCAGGGACCAAATAGACTCGAAAACAATGTCCTTTACTGCTTTCTAGATTAGATTATATTTCGATGTAATAAGGCTTAGTGTCATTAGTGACTTTATTATTATTGTCGATTTAGTGAAAGATTGATTTAGATTATTTTCGCACTAATGAAATGCGGCAAACATTGACATGAATTTTCTCCAAGTCTATGTGTCGCTTAGGCCTACCTCAGGCACAATGAGGTCCCCAAAATTAGGATGTGAATTATTGCATGACCTTACGTGATACATGCTTAAATATTGCAAATAGTCTTTTACTTCATCTTACTGACTTGATTACCTTTTGTTTTTATTTCCTTTGATTATTCCCATTTCCAAAGATTGGTTCATGCATTCTGGCATCATCAGTATACCACACCAGATACAGAGGTCCTCTACCTCCCCCTCCACCTACCGACCTGAAAAGTAAAGGCAAAATCAAAGGGAAGATGGATAATTTAAGTGGTATTCGAAAAGACAATGCTACCATGGCAGAGAATGTTGAAACCTCAGACGGGAGAAGTACGCCAGGATAGAATGAGTTGGTCCTACGTTTGGAGCAGAAAATCCTGGAGTTGTAGGGTGATCTTGAGCAAGTCCGAAATTTGGAAAACCTCTCTTTTACCCTAAATGTTCCTGACATTAACCAGCAAAACACAAACACTCAACCAAACACCACCACAAAACACACAAAACCAGAAATTCACTACCCATAGCTCTAAATCCTCCTGCACCACACCAATATCACAATCCTGCACCTCCTCAAAACCTTAACCCACCACCAGTGCAAACCACTTAACAACACCACCATCACCCGACCCAATATTCGCAAACCACAATTTATCACACACCTTAAAACGGATCACAACCTACCCCTGATCCCCCTCAAACCTCAATCAATGATCATCCATATACCCAAGTTCTAGGAACTCATCAAGGCAGCCCGATATACATGGAAACCTTACCCCATACCCCGCAACAAACCTTATATATACCTGAGCTGACATAGGAAGGACCTGCGCATTCGAAACATGGCAGAAGAACTCAAGAAATTGACAGGGAGAGTCTAGAGTGTTGAAGTTTTAAACTATGAAGATTTGTGTATCCAGCCATATGTAGAACTATCGGAGGTTACAAACCTCCTAAGTTTGAGATGGTTGATGGCACTGGTAATCCAAAGGTGCATATGAGAACTTACTGTGACAAGCTTGCAGGAGTGGGTAAAAATGAACAAATCCGCATGAAACTGTTCATGCGAAATCTTACAGGAGACGCCTTATCTTGGTATATCAGTCAGAATCCGAAGAAGTGGGCGAATTGGGTGAGCATGACATCAAATTTTATGGACAGATTCAGGTTCAAAATAGAGGAACACGCCAAATGTTTTCTATATTCAAAACCTCAAGAAGAAGCCGACATAAACCTTCTGCAAGTATGCTACTCGTTGGAGATCAGAGGCCGCCAAGGTAAGGCCACCACTTGAAGAAGAACAAATGAACAAGTTCTTTGTTAGAGCTCAAGATCCACAGTACTATGAAAGGCTGATGGTTATTGAGAATCATAAGTTCTCAGACATCATCAAGTTAGGAGAAAGGATAGAATAACGAATCAATAACGGGATAGTGACTAATTTTGAGGCACTGCCAGCCACAAACAAAGCCATGCAATCAGAGGGCATTTCGAAGAAGAAGGAAGTGGGTGCCGTGATGGTGGCCCAGGGCCCTAAGTCTCCCCTTACATACCAAACACATACACCCACATATCAACTCTCACCTCCAAAATACCAATACCCCGCCACCACCTACCATACATATAACACCCAACCTGCATATTTCTATTCACCTCCACCCGCCCGCCAAAACTGCCCAAAGCCACGACCAAACTTTGACCGCAGAGCTCCCAGACAATACACCCCAATCGCTGAACCCATTGCCCAATTGTATGAGAGATTGAAGGTCGCTAGTTATGTCACCCTTATTCCTGTTGTTGCTGTTGAGAACCCTTCCCAGTGGGTTAACCCCAACAAAACTTATGCCTATCACTGAGGCATGAAGGTTCATACCATTGAAGAATGCTGCATGTTATAGGACAAGATTTAGATACTGATCAACACCAAGGTTATACAGTCAAAGGAAGCCACACTAAATGTCTGTAATAACCCTCTCACGGATCATAGAGGTGAGGGAGTGAATGCGATAGAAACTGATGAGGAATGGGATTGGGAGGGATCCATTGGACTTATTCGAGAGGGGGATACTCCCAAAACATCTCCTGTCACCCTCTCTCTGATTGTGGTACAAACCCAGGCACTATTTAAGGACGAGGTAGCTACGCCTTTCACTGTGATGGTAGCTCCCACACTATTTTATAAGTCCGATGCCGTCCCATGTGATTATGTTACGGAGGCAAGAAGAAAAGGAAAAGACAATATGGAAGAGACAGGTGCTGCACAAGGTATGACTAGAACTGGCAGAGTTTATACACATAAGAATCTTGGGGAACAAGCAAAGAAGTTGCATCTAAGCCACCTGTCATTGAGACGAGCACTGATGACCTTTGGAGGAAGGTACATATGAGAGAATACTCTGTTGTTGATCACCTGAACAAGACTCCCGCCTAGATATCCATTTTGTCACTGTTGCAAAATTTAGACGCGCACAAGAATGCCTTGATGAAGGTGTTAAGCGAAGCTTATATGCCCGCCGGTATCACTAGCGAGGGGATGGCTAACACGGTCGAACAGGTACTGGAGAGTCATAAAATTACTTTCCACGAAGATGAGTTACCGCCAGAAGGATTGAGCCACAACAAAGCATTGCACATCACTATGCGATTTAAAGGCAAGTTTATTGCCTGGGTCTTGATAGATGGAGGTTCGAGCCTGAACATATGCCCGTTGACTACTCTGAAAAGATTAGGTAAAGGCATGCATGGGATACGGATAGGGAGCATGAATGTGAAAGCATTCGATGGATCTTAGAGAGCCACTATCGGATAAATCAACCTTGATCTACAGATGGGCCCGACCTGCTAGTCATCGAAAATAAGAGGAAATTGGGAGGAGAAACATACAACCGCATTGAGTGAGTAAACACAATTGAGAAGGATCAATGGTGGATCAATAAGATAGAAAGCATATTGATGTGGTTGGGATATGAACCAGGAAAGGGTCTTGGTCGAGAGCTTCAGAGGATCACAGAACCCATACGACCGCAGTATCATGGCATAACCTTTGGGCTCAGATATGAATATACCATGCAAGAGTACTAGGATTGGACACCGCCGTGGCGCACCGATTACTATCCGCTGGAACAACCCATACCACCGCTGCAATAGATATTCCACTAGACTAACATGATTTGGGGATCCGAGGAAGATGAGATTTTGGCCGGTATGAGAAAGCTATTTCTGAACGATGAAGACATGGATTGCAGTGCAATTTTAGAGGAGGAAGACCTTACTATTCAGATAATATGAGAAGGAGCTGTTCTCAAGAACTGGACCGTTGCACCGTCCCGGGTTCTCCGAGTACCTGGGTAGCCTGTCAGAATTAGCATGACTTATTTTTAATTTTTCTTTTTAGCATTTAAGACATTTTCAGTGTTTTATTTTGAAATAATTACTCGAGCCACCGAGTCGTACTTGTTGACAATTTTAAGCTTTATTAATGCATCATAGTTTTTCGTATTTATTATTATCTTTCTACATTCTTTTCAGCGTAATTATTACATATCCTAATGAACCTACGACTGTGACATGTAATGAGACAACGCAACATCAAGAAAGTGATTCGAAAGATTTGGAAGATGATATAATACCTAAGGAAATTGTCAAAGAAGTAGAGAATTTTGAGAACAAACCAAAGTTCAACTTGGAGGAAACTGAGACAATTAACTTAGGGGATTCTGAAACAGTCAAAGAAACTCGCATAAGTATTCATCTATCACCGTCAGAGAAGGAAGAATACATCAGGTTTCTAAAGGAATATGAGGATATTTTTGCATGGTACTACGATGACATGACTGGGTTAAGCACATCCACAGTAGCTCACAAGCTACCTACCAACCCCATGTGTCCGTCGGTAAAGTAGTAGCTTAGAAAATTTAAGCCAGATATGAGTCTGAAGATAAAGGAGGAGGTTACCAAGCAAATCAAAGCTGGGGTCCTTCGAGTGGTTGAATACTCAACCTAGTTAGCCAACATTGTGCCAGTTCCGAAGAAAGATGGGAAAGTCAAAGTGTGTGTTGACTATCGAGATCTGAACAGAGCAAGTCCTAAAGATGATTTTCCGTTGCCCAACATACACATACTGATCGACAACTGCGCCAAGCATGAACTCCAATCCTTTGTGGATTGCTTCACAGTATACCACCAGATTTGTATGGACGAAAAGGACGCCAAAAAGATAGCCTTTATCACACCATGGGGGATATATTGTTACAAAATGATGCCATTCGGTTTGAAGAATGCTGGGGCCACCTACATGAGGGCCATGGCGACTCTTTTCCACGACATGATACATAAGGAAATATAGGTGTACGTGGATGATGTTATCATCAAATCTAAAAGGAGTTCAGATCACATAGCAGACCTGAAGAGGTTTTTCAACTGACTTTGAAAACACAATTTGAAGTTGAACCCTGCAAAATGCACCTTCGGAGTCCCTGCTGGGAAGTTGCTGGGTTTCATTATCAGCCGCTGTAGTATTGAGCTAGACCCGTCGAAAATCAAAGTTATTCAGGACTTGTCACTGCCAAAGAACAAGAAGGATGTGATGAGTTTTCTAGGATGCCTTAATTATATCAGCCGTTTTATAGCACAATTAACAGTGATATGTGAGCCAATCTTCAAGATGCTTAGGAAAGATGTTGCGATGAGCTAGACCGAAAAATGTCAAAAGGCTTTCGACAAAATCAAGGAGTACTTGTCTAAGACGCCCGTGTTGGTCCCGCCAGAGCCAGGAAGACCTTTGCTACTGTATCTATCCGTGTTGGACGGAGCTTTTAGTTGCGTCCTGGGTAACATGATGAAGATATTTCCGAAACATATGACGGTTGGAGGATGTTTTTCGACGGAGCAACAAACTTCAAGGGAGTGGGCATTGGGGCTGTCTTTGTATCAGAAATCAGTCAACATTATCCAGTATCCGCAAAGCTCAGGTTCCCGTACACCAATAACATGGCAGAATATGAGGCCTACATCTTGGGACTCAGATTGGCCGTCGACTGAGTGTTCAGGAGTTGCTGGTAATCACAGATTTGGATCTATTGATACACCAGGTACTAGGAGAATGGGCCACCAAGAACACTAAAATATTGCCATACTTGCATTATGTACAAGAGTTGATCAAGAGGTTCACAAAGATAGAATTCAAGCATGTTCCAAGGATCTAGAATGAATTCGCAGATGCATTAGCCACCTTGTCTTCCATGATACAACATCTAGACAAGAATTTCATTGATCCTATCCCAATAGAGATTCGTAAGCAACCAACTTATTGTGCTCATGTTGAAGAAGAGTTTGACGGAAATCCATGGTTCCACAATATCAAGGAGTGTTTGGAGAAAGGAGAATACCTAGAAAATGCTACACACACTCAGAAGCAATGGAGTTTCGGCGTGTATTTCTTCAAGCAATCTAGATACCTCCTTGGCACGAGAAGTTACCATTTGCTTTGCTCGGGTACTGCACCATAGTTTGTACATCAACTGGGGCAACTCCCTATTTGCTGGTCTATGGTACTGAAGCCATTATCCCTGCCGAAGTGGAAATTCCTTCCTTAAGGATCATACAAGAGGCCGAGCTCAGCGATGCGGAATGGATATAAAACCGGTATGAACAACTGGCTCTCATTGATGGTAAGAGGATGAGCACAGTGTGTCACGGTCAGCTCTACAAGAATAGAATGGCAAGGGCTTTTAACAAAAAGTTTAGATCGAGGCAATTCATATCGAGGCAATTGGTTCTGAAATGGATCTTCCCGCATCAGGATGAAGCAAAAGGGAAATTCTCACCTAACTGGCAAGGCCCTTACATGGTTCACCGATTAGTGACAGGAGGAGCACTTATACTTGCAGAAATGGATGGAGAAATATGGCCAAAACCTATCAACTCGGATGCAGTCAAGAGATATTACGTTTAAGATTATGTTTTCACTTTCTATTTGATGTAACCTGAACTACACTTGACCTGATTCCCATTTAAGAGGGGATACGTAGGAAGCCCTGTGGGTTTGGTCACATCATAATAAAATTTTCATTCCCCCCTATGGTCAGAAACTAGGAAAGATTTCGAGTTCGTCAAATCTCGTATGTTATGGATCACCAAGAAGTATATAGCTAGAAGTGTGCATTTAAACTAGGGAAGAATTTTGAGGAGGGTCCCCAAAATTCCTAGTTGAGGAGGTTGCAATGTCTCAAAAGCGTGTCACAGTCACCAATTCGACAAAATTATTTGCTTTTATGCATTATCACATATTTTGAACAACTGCATTTTTATATAAATGATTTGTCACAAATGCATATTTTTGAAAATTTCATTTTTTTGTAATAGCCAGATGTTACCCAAGGTGACTCGAACAAGGCATCAAGACAAGGAGCAAAGGCGAAATGAAGAATCAAAGGCACGAACCAACGATTTTTCTTTGGATGCAGGCACGAGGGACATAACAAACACGTCTGCAAATATATACATACAACAAGATCACTATCTTCACACCGACAGAAGTCGCCAAACAAAAATGCGTCATGCTAAGAATCACTTTTCCCTCTCACATTTAATCGTTGCTCTTCCTGCATAGGACTAAACACTGTCCTCATCATTGCATAAGGTTAAGCGCTGCCTTTCCTTGCATGAGACTAAACACTGTATTCATTCTTTGCATGAGGCTAAGCACTGCCTCCATTATTGCATAAGGCTAAGCACTGCCTTTCCTTGCATGAGACTAAGCAATATCTCCATTCTCTGCATGAGACTAAGCACTGTCTCCATTCTTTGCATGAGGCTAAGCACTACCTCCATTATTGCATAAGGCTAAGCACTGCCTTTCCTTGTATGAGACTAAGCACTGTCTCCATTCTCTGCATGAGGCTAAGCACTGCCTCCACCATTTCATAAGGCTAAGCATTGCCTTTCCTTGCATGAGACCCATCACTGGCTCCATTCTTTGTATGAGGCTAAGCACTGCCTCCACCATTGCATAAGGCTAGGCATTTCCTTTCCTTGCGTGAGACTAAGCATTGTCTCCATTCTTTGTATAAGGCTAAGCACTGCCTCTATTATTGCATAAGGCTAAACATCTCCTTCCCTTGCAAGAGAGTATGTATTGTCTCCATTACATTGCATGAGGCTAAGTATTGCCTCCATCATTGCATGATGCTAAATGACGCCTTCCTTTGCATAGGGCTAAACATTGCCCTCATCACATACAAGGCTAAGCGCTGCCTTGTCTCGTTCTTGCATACCAATAAGCACCACCTTTTCCCTCTATCAAATAATTGATATCGCCGCATCTTTGCATTTCATGGGCTGAACATCGCCACATTGTCCGAAGGTGTCATAGTATAAAGGCATCATCCTCATAGCCCGAAGACATCATGCCATAGCCTGAGGATCTCTCAAAACTGCACATCATTATTCAAAGGCGTCATAGTCCAGAGGGACCATCCTCATGGCTCGAGGACACCATTTCATGGCCTACGAATCCCTTATGATACGCTTCATGGCCCAAGACGTTATGGTCTAAGGATATCATCCTCATCGTGCAAAGACAACTCTCATGGTCCGAAGGGAATTTGCATTATGTTTAAATTTTCACAGTAACCCCGTATATACGCGCACATCGTATTTTAAGTTTTGCAGGTAACTTGAGGGGTAACCATTCTACAAACAGGAGCAATTCTCATTACGGTTTGCGTTCACAATGTCCACATCCTTCGATCATCTCACACGTAACCGATGACCAGCAATTGATTACCCTTTATCCTGTAACCGCTCAAATATTTGCCTTAAACATCCGTAACGTTCAAATTCGCATTCATAGCTTCACCTGAAATTATCCGTTACTCATGACACCATCCTATACAAAAGATCTTTCCTTGAAACGCATAACCATTTTTCATAATAACTCCATCGGTTTCATTTGCCGTTGGATCCAGAACTACACACGACCTGATTCTCGTAACACCGGGGATATGTAGGCAAATCAAGAACCAGGGTTCGGCCCCTAGATTTTCAAAAAAACACATCATCCCCACTCATTTCGGACAAAATTGGTCATCATTTTCTTTATCCGACAACTCTTTCATCATTCCCGGGTAAAAAAGGGCAGTTGTTGATACCCAATTTTGCTCTCATATTTTTATAAATATCATATATACTTTCAAAATATTATTTTTGCATCATCACCAATTTACAAGAGTCATATAAGTATTTTTTATAATTTTTCATAATTTGTTTAAGGCTTCAAAATTGATTTTCTTACATTTAAATTGTTCAAATATTTAATGATTTATTATTTTTACACACACTTGTGTTTTATAATATTTTAATTCATTTCATATAATTATATTTGCATTTTTGAACTATTTATGTATTTTTGCAATAATAGCCTATACTTTACAATTAATTGCATTTTGTCATTTTATTCAGGGTCAAAATATTTTTTTATATTATTATAACCTTCATCTATTATTTTAATGTATTAAGTTGCATAAATAGTATTTTTTGTATTTATTTAGCTATTTTATTAAATTATTTTCCCTTAATTACTTGTATTTGAAATCTAGCCCAATCCTAAGGCAATTTTCTCGGACCAAAAGCTGGGCCAAATACTCAGCCCACTTCTTTGATCCCTCAGCAGCTCAAACCAAACAACCCCATTAATCCAACCCGGTCGCGACCCGTCCATTTAACTAGCCCATTTCCTATTCGATCTTGGCCGTTGATCTTAAATGATCAACGACCCATAATAAATCCCCATTCTCCTTATATCCCCAACCCTAAAGACTATTCCCCCAACCGGCCGCCGTTGCACTCTCTCTACTCCTCTCTTATTCTTTACGAACCCTAGCCGCCGTATCTCTAAATCCTCTCCAAATCCGGCCTCAAAATGAAATCAATCCATGATTGACTTACCTATTTTATGATACTTCACTATTGTGTACGCGTATGTGGTGTTACTTAGTTCTTTTCCTATTTTTGGCAAGAACTACCTTTCAAAATCAGGCCTGATTGGCTTCGATCTTCAAGGATTCTGACGGTATTTCGTCTACATACACTTGAAAGGAGGCGATTCTTGCACTCCTAGTTTGATTTACAGTTGGTTGTACCTAACTAGGGTTTGATATCTCCATCTCCTTTACCGATTCTGACTGTATGAGATCTTTTATTTCCTTTTATATGTTTAAATTGATTGTTTTCCACAATTTTCTGTTAAAATCGATAGCTATATAAACCCACTTTCCCCACTTCCCCTCTAAGTCTGAACGACTACTGCTACGACTACTACTACCACTATTCTCCACTCCCATTCATCCTAAACTATACTAAGATTTTGATTTTTGGTCGGCTGAAAGACAAGGCCGCCAGATTCTGTTCATTAACCTCCACTAGTGCAAGCACTTCTCGTAGTTCATTTCGAGGCATCTTTGAACTCTGAAGCACTGGGGTTTGGCGTTTCACCGTTCTCTAGTAATCGCAGCTATTCTTGAGTTCTTCATCCTTTGTTTAGTTTGCTCGCAACTGGTTAGTATCTTATACTCTCGTAATTTCATTACTCTATGATTGTGTGCATTTATTTGGGTGTTTAATGTTATGCCACTTCAAGCCTGCTCTAATTCTGATTTTTTCGCATAGTTAGCTAAGTCGATTCATGATGTTTACTTGGTTTACAATTAAACCTGATTAATGTTATCGCACTTTGTTTGGATCCCTAGGAAATTGCGTTTGCCCAGAATTGTTTTCTTCCTATTGAATCCCTTATGCACCATGTTGTTCTATTGCAAATTATGTGATGACACTATCTAAATGCTTAGGCTAATATGCTCTTCCTTGACATTACTAGCCTCAATGCATGCCCATTGTAAGATGTCCAACTTGATTAATTGCTTATCTTCACATTTAAGTCTAATTGATTACTCAAGACTGTTGCTTATCATGAATCCATGACATAAAATCTCCTAGGAAATTAATGCATGCCCAGAACCTATTGGAATATGTCTATGCTAAATCTTTCATGTATACCTGCTATTTCCCTGAAATCAACTTGTGATTATATAAATTCTATCTGCCAATACTGTTGCAATGCCAAGGCAAACTTGTTCTTTGCTTTGATGATGTGTGCTCACTGATCGTTTGAGACTCCTAGGGTGAATTCCAATCCATTTCTTGTTTACTTCTATTTATATCAACTAAGACAATGTCCCTGCCCTCTTCACATGACGCTTGCTTACTTTATTTACCTGAAAGTCATCCTCTTCTCATCTGAATGCTTACCTATTGTATTTAAAACCTTTGTGTGGTAAATTGTATTTGCCTGATTATTTCATATGTTAACCTCTGCATGTTAGTTGTTCTCATTAGGCTCTCGTGTTAAACCCTGTTGCTTTTAAACTCTATTTCTAGAATGATAACCATAAACTTGCCTCATATATGCTTTGTGTGCCTTCCAATTTAGTATGATCCTGTCTATATATCTTGGCTAGAACTAATGTTAGTCACATCTTTAAGCTTCGAAGTTGTTTAATTAATTATATGTGTAGTTTTTCACCTGTATGGATAAGTTTGGCATCCATTTGGGTAAGTAAGTTATTTGTTTGGGCCTGGTATGCTGGGACTGCCTTTGGTATTGAGGTTTCAAGGTATACTGTCTGCACCTGGAGTTTGGGCCTGCTGTCCGCATGAAGTCCTAAGCCTGTTTGAAGGCCCAGATGTATTACTCGGTTATTCTATATTTGTATTGGGCCTGTAATTATTTAAAATAATCTGTAATAGCTTGTAAACCTAGATGATGGGGAAATTAGTGAAAAAAGGGGCTGGGGTATTCTAATGCTTGTATAAAAGAGTAGAAAACATGCATATAGGGTCTATGTGTTTTATTTGTTATTTTGCTTTAGCATGTCTTATTTGTTATTTCGTTTAGCATGCTCTATTTTTGTACACTAATAGAAACATGCCTATAGGAATCACACACACTTCACTTGTACACTATTCAAAGCATGTTAGCACTCGCCACACTTGTTTTTTATGTCTATTATTGTGCCTACTTAGACAGCATGCCTATAGGATACAATAACGTTATTTTCCTAATACTCAATTAGATGCCATGTCTATAAGGTTTCAATTAATCAATCGGTCACTTCTATTGTCTTGGTACACTGTTAACCTGAATATCATGACTACAGGGTCTTAGTTAATTAATCAACTTCTTTGTTACTTCATTGTGTTACCATACCTAGAAGTCATGCCTATAAGGATAGAATCTTACAAAGTCAATTGCGTCTATCAACGGTTAGAAATCCTACCTATAGGATATTGTCACTCGCACAAGAAGTTGTCAATTCTGGGCTCTCGAAGTTGTTTTACTGCCCCATTGCGCAATATTTACATATCATGCCTATAGGGTTATAATGCCTTAATTTGCAAATCTGTTAGCCTAAAGCTGCACTGCAGCCTATAGAATACTGAAAATCAGAATCGTCTAGAAACCATGCCTATAGGGCTTAACAACTCTTTGAAATTGTCCACTGCCTAAATCTATCGCGTGCATTTGTTGCTTATGGGGGGGGGGGGGGTTAACTTGAGCCTTTTCTTGCATTTATGTGAAGTCCTATATGTTTTGAATCCGCGCTAGTTTTGTCATTTTTGAGCATCCTAAGTAAAGTTTAGTGCCACCCAAATAGCAGGTCCAAAGCCTCCTGGACCATAGGCATGGGACGGGTAGTGCACACATAGGACGTGGTTTAGAATTGAATTAGTACGCTTCAGGTAAACAACTTTAACATAGTAATTGGGTAGCAGGAGAAGATAATCTATGCCCGCTGAATAATATGAGCAACCCCTACCCTAAGGGAGTTGCGAAGTATTATTTATGTTGCACGAGTGGTCCTTTAGGCTAAAAAAACTTAGGACCCCCCTCCTTTATATTGTTCACACTTAGTCGTTAAATTTAGAACAATTGAGTTGTACCGTGTAACCTCGAAAGACTTGTACTGATTATCTTTATAACTTAATTATTTCCTGATTTTCTTTACACTTGTTCATAATAGAGTCTTTAAATTATTTGTCTTCCCTCGCATATATGATCACATAGGACAATTATAATCTAATAATCTATATAGTATGAACTTCGGTCGGGTCCCACAGTTGTGGTTCTCGAAGAGTGCCTAACACCTTCTCTTTGAGGTAATTTTAGCCCTTACCCGATCTTTGGTGACATGAACTAGTTCTAATCAGAGTCATTTGCAAATAGGTACCCTAACGCACCTTAAAACCGTTAGGTGGCGACTCTTCTATTTTTATACCATTTAAAAGAGTTGCCTCAAGTTGAAGCCCACTTTCACGAGAAAACAGGGTGCGGTGGGTTCTACTGCATTTATGGGAGGATCTACTGAGGCAGTGGGCCACTGAGGAGTTCGAGAAGTAGAGTGAACAGGGAAGAAAGGCTCGGGCATATGAGAAGGGTGGCTCCTTGCACTATGCGGGAGCAAGGAGCAAGGGGACTGCGAGGAGACTACTGGTAATTCCATAAAGCATTAAAATCTATTTTTTGAACTATATTCATTTCAATTTAGTAAACATGTTTTATTTTATTTGTAGGAAAAAAATAATCGGAGAAAGCTAGCTCACGATGAG
Source organism: Nicotiana tomentosiformis (assembly GCF_000390325.3). Taxonomy (NCBI): domain Eukaryota; kingdom Viridiplantae; phylum Streptophyta; class Magnoliopsida; order Solanales; family Solanaceae; genus Nicotiana; species Nicotiana tomentosiformis. The sequence goes on from NC_090815.1 coordinate 78,628,356, forward strand.
TTTTTCATGGAGACTCACATCTGGAAGAAGAAGGCCCCGACGAATCCGAGTAGATGGGTCGAGGACCGAGTGGAGACTACCTATGTAAGTTTCATAACTACTATAATTTAAAATTTATTTTTATAATATTATTGACTTACTAATTCTCTATCTTCTAAATAAAGGGTAGATATAAGACTACCTTGGAGGATTACAGTCAAAGTCTGCCACCAAATAAGCAGGGCGACCCACCTTCTATTTCAGATGAAGAAACACAGAGGCTTTGGCTGGATGTTGTCGGTGGTCCTAAAAAGGGGATAGCATACGACCTTCCAGAGATATCATTTTGGCGCTACAAGGCTGAATTGCAAGGTATAGGGACTTCCGCGCAGGGCGAGGCACTTGATAGGTCGACTCTCTCGGCTATGGAAAAGAAGATCGCACAACTGTCAGTTGAGCTTGAACAAGCAAAGGCTAGAGAACAAAAGAGAAATGAACAATTTAATAGCCTTCAAGGTCAGCTAGAGAAGAAAGATCAGCAATTTAATACCCTTCAAGGTCAGTTGGCCAATCTTCTTCCTAGTGGGGCTTTCTTGATTCTCCGGTCTCGTGAGTCTTCCCAGATGCTACTCCTTCTCATCGTGATCCTTTGAACCGTGCTGACGATGAAGCTTCTAGTAGTGAAAATGATGCAGTACGAAATACTCCTTGAATGGTGTTTGTATTGCTATGTGAAGTCTTGAACTTGTGAATAGTTTGTTGGAATTATTGCAACTCTATAAATGTTGTTGATATTGTTTTGTTGTTGAATTATTTTGTTATTATTTGTATTGCGTTATTGTTATAGTATTGTTGTCTATATAGCTATAGTTGGTTTATTAGGTTGAATTGTGGCTGAATGGCAGCAATGTAGTGATGTCATTATAGATTGTTTATCGGTTGTTATTGGAAGGTGATGTAGCTTTAAACCAGCTGTAACGACCCGACCAGTCATTTTGCTTTCTAGAACTCCGTTCCCCTAAATAAGACTTCCCGTACATGCTCTTACTGTTTTATGACTTGCGGGAATGGTTAGTTTGGGATTTGGAAGGGTTCGGGTTGAAATCGGAACACTTGGTTCCTTAAGATTGGCTTAAAAGGCCAAGTTTGACTTCGGTCAATATTTTGAGTAAACGACCTCGGAATCAGGGTTTGCCGGTTCCAATAGGTTCGTATGATGATTTCGGACTTGGGTGCATGTTCGGATCAGGCTTTGGATGACCTGGGAGCGTTTCAACGCCTAATAATGAAAGTTGGTTCCTGAAGGTTTTAAAAGTTCCTTAAATTTGGTTTGGAGTGGGTTTTGGTGATATCGAGGTCCCAACAGAATTTTGAGACTAGAAATAGTTCTGTAATGTCATTTAGGACTTGCACGTAAAATTTGGTGTCATTCCAAGTAGTTTAAGTACTTTTCGGCGCATTGGAAGTAAACTGAAGAACTTGAAGTTTTAAGTTTGATTCAATGGGTTTTGGGGTGCGATTCTTAGGTTTAATGTTGTTTTGGGTGTTTCGAGAGTTTGAGCGAGTCTGTTTTATGATTCCAAACTTGTTGGTATGTTCGGGCGGCGCCCCGGGGACCCCGAGTGTCAATCGGACGAGGCTCGAACCAAGATGAGAATTTGGAGCAACAGCTGATGCACCAGATATGTCAAAACCGCACCTGCGCTTGGTCAGCCGCAGGTGTGAGCTCGCAGGTGCGGGCCAATCCACGCAGAAGTGGCCAAAGAAGGGCAGCCCAAGTTCCGTAAATGCGGCCCATCCTCCACAGAAGCGAGGCCGCAAGAACGGGTACCCATCTACAGAAGCGGTCCCAGCCGGCCCAGTGAATTCCGCAGAAGCGGACCCTTGTCCGCAGAAGTGAGGACGCAGGTGTGGCTCTATGACCGCAGGTGCGGAAATCGCTGGAGGCAGTGAGCCTCATTTATTACGGGTTAGAACCATTGTTATCACATTTTCTTCCACTCTTGGGCGATTTCGCCCTAGCTTTGTGAGGTAAGTAATTTCTTCTAAATATGAGTTTAGTACATATACTATGGGTAGATTTCCACATGAAAATTGGTAAAAATTATGGGTTGAGATGAAAAACCTAGGGTTTAATAAAAAAAGAGATTTTACCACGAAAATGATTATGAAACTTAGTGAAAATCGTATATTATGTTCCTAAGGTTATGGGTAACAACTTTCTTCAAACATTTCCGGAATCCGGGGGGTGTGGGGGGGGGGGGGGGGGGGTGAATTTTAGGAATCTTGCAATTTTGGTTGGGTAATCACTTTAATAGTGGAGATATGAACTTTTGAGTAATAGACTGATCGATTTATATAATTTTGGCTAGTTCCGAGTCGTTTGACATCAAATTGGAGGTTTGAGCGCATTCTTGAATTGGGAAGTAAGCTTTGAGACGAGGTAAGTCTCTTTTCTAACCTTGTAAGAGGGAACTTACCCCATAGGTGAACTTAATTAATAGGTGTTGTTATTTATGGGGGCTACGTACGTACGAAGTGACGAGAGTCCGTACATAGCTACTATTCTTGTTTATGTCCGGGTAGTTTTAGGTTTACACCATGCTTGTGGACATAGTTATTTGATTATATTTGTTGACTGTATCAAATGGAACTGAGTTGAGGATTTTTAAGGATTTAAAAGCTTCAAGTCGAATTGTCTTTATTTTGAAAAGAATCAAGGAAGGATTATGATTTATTTATAAATTTATATTTGACCGCGTCGCATGTATGATTCGCGAGCGGGGTAATAGATGCATCTATGGTTCGTGCCGTTCGACCCTTGGCAGTGCACAATTTACATTTATGTTGAATTGGGTCGAACGTCCTCGGTGGTATTCGCGTGTGATAATAGAACTGGAAGTTCCTTTCATAATTGGTATAAATTCATTGTTTGTGTGATCATATATTTTAAAGAAAAGAAGTGATTCAAGCTCTTAAATATTTCTGAAGACTTATTCAGTTATTTCTTGTTCTGAGTCTTATTGTTGTATACCATGCTTAATTAGAATTTCATATTATCATGTTATTGGCCCTAGTAAGTGTCGGAGCCGACCCCTCGTCACTACTTCTTCAAGGTTAGACTAGATACTTACTGGGTACATATTATTTATGTACTCACGCTACACTTATGTACTTAATTATACAGGATCTGAGGTAGGTGCATCTGGTTACCAGTCTGGTGTGCAGATTTGATCCCCATCTCGAGACTTCACGGTGAGCTGCCTTTCGAGCCGTTCTGCAGCAGTTGGAGTCTCCCTTATGTTTTAATTTTTTTCTGTCTATTTCATTTTAGACAGTAGGCTAGTGTCCTTTTGTATATTCTACTAGATTGCCCACATACTTGTAACACCAGGTCTTAGCACAAATACTAGTAGACTTATGATTTTGGATTTGTTTACATGATTACGATTTGTACTCGTTTGCTTCCGTTTAATTATGTCACATTTGCAAATTTCTAAATCTCTTTAACAAATGAGGAAATGTTATACACTTAGTATTTTATTTAAATGGGAAACCATTAGTTTGATAAGTGTTGGCTTGCCTAACAATGGTGTTGGGCACCATCACGGCCTAAGATGGAATTGGGTCGTGACAACATGGTATCAGAGCTCTAGTAGGTCTCACAAGTTATGGGCAGACCTAGTAGAGTCTTGCGGATCGGTGTGGAGACATCCGTACTTATCTTCGAGAGACTATAGGGTGTTAGGAAACTACTCTTTATTCATCTCCTATCATGCAGTTGGTGGTATACTAAAACCCTTTTTCTCTCATTCTCTCATAGATGGTGAGGACGCGTACGACGGACATTCCAGACCCGGGAGGAGCTGCTTCCCCCATTGCTAGAGGCCGAGGCAGAGGCCGGGGGAGGGCACCGGCCCGAGGTAGGGTATGAGGGTGTCCCTGAGCTGCCTCGGTAGCACCACTAGCAGATCCAGTAGAGGATCCCATCATTGAGGAGCAGCGCGAGGTGCCCGCCACAGAGCCAGCCCCGGTAGATTTCTTGTCAGCACCGAGTTTTCAGGAGGTCATGGGCCGTATGCTCGATTCATGGACACTATGACTCAGGCTGGTTTATTTCCAGCAGACCCAGCCACATCTCAGGCGGGAGGGGGAGCGCAGACCCCTATTTCCCAAGCCCGGGGCATGTAGCTGCAGTATATCAGACTCCGGGTACACTGCCCATGGGCGGATCCCAACCAGTTGCAGCGGTTGCATCTGAGCCTAGATCAGCTGCGGACGGTAATCCGCAAAAGCTATTGGACAAATGGACTAGGCTACACCCAGGACTTCATTGACCCGTGCAGGGACAGACTGCACAACATGAAAATATTGGAGTCCCATGGGGTGGATTTCACTACTTTTCAGCTGTAGGGCAGGGCCCATAGATGATGGCAGTCTTATCTACTTAGCAGACCATCAGTTTCTCCTCCCATGACTTGGGACCAATTTACACAGCTTTTCTTGGACAGGTATATTCCACCCTCTCAGATAGAAGAGTTGCGAGGTCAGTTCGAGCAGCTCGAGCAGGGTCAGATGTCAGTTACCGATTATGAGGCGAGATTCTCTGAGTTGTCTCGCCACGCACTTATGATACGTCCTACCGACGCAGAGAGAGTGCAGAGATTTGTTGTGGGGTTGCACCCCGATATTCGGGCTAGTATGTCCCAGGAGGTTGAGATGGGTACTGATTATCAGCTAGTAGTGGAGATTGCTCGGAGGATTGAGGGCTACCACCAGAGGGGTAGAGAGCAGATACAGCAGGATAAGAGGATCCGTTTCTCTGGAGAGTTTAGAGGTGCCCCGGCTAAGGGCAGAGGTCAGTTTGGGAGGGGTCAGCCTAGCAGGCCCACATATCCAGCACCACCACCTCCTCGGGGTGCTCCAGCACGACCCTATTTTAGTGCCATGCTGGAGAGTTCATACCGCCCACCAACCATCCAGGGTTCTTCTAGTGGGTATTCAGGCCATCAGGGTCAGACTTCGGGGCAGTAGTCTATGGTACCGAGAGGTTGTTACGAGTATGGGGATCTGAGTCACATGAAGAAAACCTGTCCCAAACTTCAGGGCAAGGTAGTACAGCAGGGTCATCAGCCCATAATTGCAGTACCAGCCGTCCGACTTCCCAGAGGTGGGGGACAGGTGGGTAGGAGCCATCCTAGAGGTGGAGGCGAGGCAGGGGGAGGTCAGCCATTTATTGTTCAGCCAGGTGGAGGCCAGCCAACCGGTGCTCCAACTAGATTCTATGCTTTTCCGGCCAGAGCAGATACAATGGCCTCAGATGCCGTGATCACAAGTATTATTTCGGTCTGTAGTAGGGATGCTTCGGTATTATTTGATCCAGGGTCTACCTATTCATATGTATCATCTTTGTTTGCTCATTTCCCGGATATTCCTCGTGAGTCCTTGGGTACTCATGTCTATGTGTCCACTCCTATGGGCAATTCTGTGGTTGTGGATCGGATTTATCGGTCCTGTGTGGTCACATTCTGTGGTTACAAGACTAGAGCGGACCTTCTGTTACATGATATGACCGACTTTGAGGTCATCCTGGGCATGGACTAGTTATCCCTATATCACGCTATCCTTGATTTCCATGCCAAGACTGTTACCTTAGCAATGCAGAGTTTCCTAGATTGGAGTGGAAGGGTTCGTCTGTCAGTACATCTAGTCGGGTTATCTCTTTTCTAAAGGCTCGACATATGGTCGAGAAGGGTTGTTTGACTTATCTAGCCTATGTTCGGGATACCATCGCAGAGTCCCCGATGATTGATTCAGTGCCAGTAGTTCGAGAGTTCGCCGGTGTGTTTCCTTCTGACCTTCTAGGTATGCCACCAGATCGTGATATTGATTTCTGTATTGACTTGGCTCTAGGCACTCAGCCTATATCTATCCCACTATATCGTATGGCTCCGAAAGAATTGAAGGAGTTGAAGGAACAACTTGAGGAGTTTCCAGCAAATGGGTTCATCAGGCCGAGTGTATCACCTTGGGGTGCACTAGTATTATTTGTGAAGAAGAAGGATGGGACTATGCGAATATGCATTGATTACTGCCAGTTGAACAAAGTCACCATTAAGAACAAGTACCCGTTGCCGCATATTGATGATTTGTTTGACCAGTTGCAGGGTGCTAGGGTGTTTTCTAAGATCGACTTGAGATCGGGATACCATCAGTTGAAGATTCGGGACTCAGATGTTTCGAAGACTGCCTTCCGTACTAGATATGGCCATTATGGGTTTCTAGTGATGTTCTTCGGCCTAACTAATGACCTAGCGGCATTTATGGATTTGATGAACAGGGTGTTCAGGCCCTATATCGATTCCTTTGTTATTGTCTTCATTGATGACAACTTGATATACTTACGTAGCATGGAGGAGCATGAGCAGCATTTGAGAGTAGTGCTTCAGACCTTGAGGGAACAAAAACTATATGCTAAGTTCTCCAAATATGAGGTTTGGTTAGATTTTGTGGCATTCTTGGGGCAAGTGGTATCAGGTGAGGGTATTAAGGTGGATCCCAAGAAGATTGAGGCGGTTCGCAGTCAGCCTCATCCTACTTTGGCGACTGAGATCAGTAGTTTCTTAGGGTTAGCAGGTTATTATCGCCGATATGTGAAGGGCTTCTCATCCATTGCAACACCTTTGACTAGATTGACCCAGAAAGGTGCTCTGTTCCGTTGTACCGATGATTGTGAGGTGAGCTTTTAGAAGCTCAAGACAACTTTGACTACAGTACCAGTTCTAGTGTTGCCTTCTGGTTCGGGGATGTATACGGTGTATTGCAATGCTTCACGCGTTGGCTTGGGTTGTGTATTAATGCAGGAGGGGCAAGTTATTGCATATGCTTCACGTCAGCTGAAGCCCCATGAGAAGATTTATCCTGTGCACGATTTGGAGTTGGCCGCGATTATTCATGCTCTTAAGTTCTGGAGGCATTATCTATATGGGATGCCTTGTGAGGTTTACACTGATCACCGCAGCTTGCAATACTTGTTCAAGCAAAGGGATCTCAATTTGAGGCATCGCAAATGGCTTGAGTTACTGAAGGACTATGATATCACTATTCTTTATCATCCGGGCAAGGCGAATGTAGTCGTGGATGCCTTGAGCAGGAAGGCAAAGAGCATGGGTAGCTTGGCATTCATTTCAGCAGAGGAGAGGCCACTAGCTTTGGACATTCAATCCTTGGCCAACAGACTTATGAGGTTGGATATTTCAGAGCCCAGCCGAGTTCTTGCATGTGTTATTGCCTAATCTTTACTATTGGAGCAGATCAAGGCTTGACAGTTTGATGATCCACACTTGATAATTCTTAGGGAGACGGTACTACAGGGTGTTTCCAAGGAGGTTTATATTGGCGAGGATGGTGTCCTACGACTCCATGGTCATCTATGTATTCCTAATGTCGATGGCTTGAGGGAGAGGATCCTAGAGGAGGCACACAATCCTCGATATTCCATTCATCCAGGTGCTATGAAGATGTATCGGGACCTGCGACAACATTATTGGTGGCGGCGGATGAAGAAAGGCATAGTTGAGTATGTAGCTAGGTGCCTAAATTGCCAGCAGGTTAAGTATGAGCACCAGAGGCCAGGTGGCTTACTTGAGTAGATGACTATACCAGAGTGGAAATGGGAACGCATTACTATGGACTTCGTAGTTGGGTTACCGCGGACCTTGCGGAAGTTCGATGCAGTTTGGGTCATTGTTGACAGGTTGACCAAGTCAGTACACTTCATTCCAGTTGCAACTACTTATACTTCAGAGAGGTTGACCCAGATTTATATTCGGGAGATAATTCGGGTGCACGACGTGCCTGTTTCCATCATATCAGACAGATGCCCTCAGTTCACTTAGTATTTCTGGAGATCCGTACATAGTGAGTTGGGGACCCGTGTAGAGCTCAACACTGCGTTTCATCCACAGATCGACGGGCAGTCAGAGCGGACAGTCCAGATCTTGGAGGACATGCTCAGAGCATGTGTGATTGACTTTGGGGGACAGTGGGATCAGTTCTTCCCTTTGACCGAGTTTACTTACAACAACAGTTATTAGTCCAGCATCGAGATGGCTCCATTTGAGGCTTTATATGGTCGGCGATGTCGTTCTCCTATCTGTTGGTTTGAGCCCGGCGAGGCTAAGTTATATGGTACTGATTTGGTGAAGGACGCCTTGAAAAAGGTAAAGTTGATTTAGGAGTGACTTCTCACAGCACAGTCCAGACAAAAGAGTTACGCGAATCAGAAGGCACGTGATGTATCATTTATGGTAGGCGAGAAGGTTCTCTTGAAAGTCTCGCTGGTGAAGAGCATTATGAGATTCGGGAAGAAGGGCAAGTTGAGCCCAAGGTTTATAGGCCCATTTGAGGTGTTGAAGCGGGTTGGGGAGGTTGCTTATGAGCTTGCTTTACCTCCCAGCCTATCAGGGGTTCATCTGTTTTTTCACGTGTCTATGCTCTGGAGGTATCACACCGACTTATCGCATGTGTTAGACTTCAGCACTATTCAGCTAGATGAGAACTTGAGTTATGAGGAGGAGCCAGTTGCCATTGTTGCTAGACAGGATCGTTAGTTGAGATCCAAGAGGATTTCCACGGTAAAGGTCTAGTGGAGGGACCAACAAGTCGAGGAGGTGACCTGGGATTCCGAGGAGGACATACGGAGTAGATATCCACACTTATTTAGCACTTCAGGTATGATTCTAAACCCGTTCAAGGACGAACGTTAGTTTAAGATGTGGAGAATGTAACGTCCCGACCAGTCATTTTGCTTTCTAGAACCCTATTCCCCTAAATAAGACTTCCCGTACATGCTCTTACTGTTTTATGACTTGCGAGAATGGTTAGTTCGGGATTTGGAAGGGTTCGGGTTGAAATCGGAACACTTGGTTCCTTAAGGTTGGCTTAAAAGGCCAAGTTTGACTTCGGTCAACATTTTGAGTAAACGACCTCGGAATCAGGATTTGACGGTTCCAATAGGTTCGTATGATGATTTTAGACTTGGGCGCGTTTCGAAGCCTAATAGTGAAAGTTGGTTCCTGAAGGTTTTAAAAGTTCCTTAAATTTGGTTTGGAGTGTGTTTTGGTGATATCAAGGTCCCAACGGAATTCTGAGACTGGAATAGCTCCGTAATGTCATTTAGGACTTGCACGTAAAATTTGGTGTCCTTCCGAGTAGTTTAAGTACGTTTCGACTCATTGGAAGTAAATTGAAGAACTTGAAGTTCTTAAGTTTGATTCAATGGGATTTGGGGTGCGATTCTTAGTTTTAATGTTATTTCGGGCGTTCCGAGAGTTCGAGCGAGTCCGTTTTATTTGGTATGTTCGAGCGATTCTTAGTTGGTATGTCCGGGCGGCGTCCCGGGGGCCCCTAGTGTCAATCGGACGAGGTTCGGACCAAGATGAGAATTTGGAGCAACAGCTGATGCACCAGATCTGTCAAAACTGCACCTGCGCTTGGTCAGCCGCAGGTGCGGGCCAATCCTCGTAGAAGCGGCCAAAGGAGGGCAGCCCATATTCCGCAGATACAGCCCATCCTCTGCAGAAGCTAGACTGCAGGATCAGGCACCCGTCTACAGAAGCGGTCCCAGTCGGCCAAGTGAATTTCGCAGAAGCAGACCGTTGTCCGCAGAAGCGAGGGCGCAGGTGCATGATAAGTAGGGATTTTGACCGCTTATTTTCTCTCTTTTACTTACGTTTTAGCTAAAACATGCTTAAATGTATTCCCGAGAACTAATGAAATGTACTTTCTTGCAGAAATATTGAGAAACGAGCCAAAGAAGTGAAAATCAACTCAAAAAGGAGTAAAATTGGACAAGAACCAAAACAAGGCAAAAAAAGGCTACAGTGCAGACCGCACAATACTATGTGCGGCCGCAAACTCTGAAGATGCACTGATAATATTTCTTCACAGAGTGTGGACCGCACAATTATTGTGCAGCCGCAGAAGACTAGATTCAGAGAGCTGAAGTTTGGGTGCTTGAAGATGTGCGGACTGCACTATTATTGTGCGGCCACAGGATGCCAAAATGCGGCCACACTCATAAATGCGTGGTCCTCAGAATGAAACCCTGATCAAGTCTAAGAGCAAGAGTGCAGCTGTACTCAAAAATGTGCTGTCTGCACAATTAGAGGAAGTGCGGCCGCATCTCACTTTTGTGTGACCGCAGAAAGCCATACACACCAGTCAGTTTCAAAGTGCGGACTGCACACAGAATTGTGCGGCCGCACAACCTTCGCAGGGGCAATTCTGTAAGATATTTTCAGCTGGGTATAAATAGATCTTTTTATCATTTTTAGGTTAAGGTTGGGTGCACCTGAATACTTAGAGCCGTTTTTATTTACTGTATTGGGCAACTTTGTACTAGTTTAGCATTTAAACATTAGATTTTCTTTCCTTAATCAATTATTATGCATTTTATCTTAGTTTCTTCTTTAATTTCTTTATTTTCCATGAGTAGCTAAACCCTTAGCTAGGATTGTGACCCAACCCTAGTATGGGTACTTAATGGGTGATTGATTTAGGGCTTATTTGTGATTGGGTATATAAATTTTAGCCTAGTTCTTGCTTGAATTTGAGAGTTGATGGTTGCAAACATTGATTCATGCCTAATTGACTTAGTCTATACTTGAGAAAGTGAGACTAAGTCTAGGAAAACTTAGCTAACAAGAAATTGGAGTGAACTCAAGAAATTGATAGCCCCAATTAAAGGGTCGAATCTAGAGATAGTAAGACCATACTTGAGCATTTATCACTTGTTTCGTAAGATATCCATTTGGACTTGAGAAAGCTGAATTTGGAAAAATCACTCAAACTACCGAGAGGTATAGAGTGAGTAATTATGTGTGATTGCTATATTGTATCTCGATCAACCAAATATGCCCTAAAGCTATAAATCCGTTAGGTAACCAACTAGGCGTAAGTCACTACCCTAGATCTTTTATAACTTGAAAAGCAACCAAAACCAAAAACATTGTCTCTTAGCTTTACAATTACAAGCCTTAGCGTAAAAGTAGAAGTAGAAACAACAGTTGAAAATGTGGAAGTGTAATCTGAGGCACGTCATACATTCACACTAGGTATATACCTAATCCCACATCAAGCTCCCTGTGGAATAGACCCCGACTGGCTTTGGGTTTTTATTATTTCATCGACCGCCTCGCAACCGAAATTAGTGGTGTGAGATTGGTCGATATCAATTTTTGGCACCGTTGTCGGGGAGCTAAAAACGGATTTAGCTATATATTTGGTTTTGTGTGTGACTTGTCTTCTTTTCCTTCCTGGTTACTAACCTTTTTTGTGAATCGATTGTAAGTACAAAAAAAATGGCTCTCAACAACGATCCTCTCGGAAACATGCCTTTAGGGAATGTGGACGTGGAAGATGACCCAGTTGAAGAGGTTCCTCTTGAACCTTATGCAAATAGACGAGGCCGACAGCCTCAAGACAACATTTCCGTTCCTCCCCCAAATCCACCAAGAGCGGCTCCACACTGGGTGTTGCCGAATGAAGGGTACGCAAGTGCCATTGTCCCGCCCCGCATTAGGGCGAGCAACTTTCAAATAACAAATGTTATTCTTACACTTCTTGAGCAACGGGGATTCTTCACCGGGGCTCCGAATCAAAATGTGTACAAGCACTTGAAAGAATTTGTGGACACCTGCTGGGGTAGTAAACAGACCAACGTTTCTGAGGATGCTTTAAGGTTGAGACTATTTCCCTTTTCTCTACGGGGAAAGCCTTGGACTGGTTAGAAAGATTGCCAAACCATTCTATCCATACATGGGATGAATTGGCGGAAAAATTCATTGCCAAGTTCTTTTCTCCTGGGCATATGGCTACTCTTAGAGACGAGATTCTAGCATTCAAACAAGAATCCAATGAGTCGTTGCACGATATATGGGAGAGGTACCGCACTATGGTGAAAGAGTACCCGAATAATGACATGACCGAGGCTATGATTCAACAAACCTTCTATAGGGGGATCAATACTACCAATCAATGCGTGGTCAACCAACTTGCCGGTGGAAATTTCATGACAACACCATATGCCGAAGCTTGCAAAATCTTAGATGAAATGGCGGATACCTCATCGGCATGGCAAAGTAGAGAAAATGTTCCTCAAGGTGATCCAAATGTGATTCACCTACACGAAGAATTGCACGATCATGGGCAAGCAATTGCCGAGTTGACCACTACAATGAATCAATTGGCCAAAGCTCAACTTCAACAGGTTCAAGGTCCTACGCAAGTAAATTCAATGGAAGGTGTCAATATGATGGTGAACAAGCAAATGAAAAAGGGTCAACAAGTGCAAAACCGTGTAGAACAATTTATGCAAGATGATAGTGGGTTCGACCAAGACGAATCATATAATGAGCAAGAGGAAGAAGTGCAATATGTGAATAATTACCAAGGGCAAAGGAACAACTCTTAAGGCCCGAATCAAAAATGGCGATCTTATTCATAACCAAGGGAATCGGGGGGTTAGAACGGTAACCAAGGGGGTTAGAACGATAACCAAGGGAATTGGGGGCCTGGCTCTCAAAGGCCCCCGATGTATCAACAACCAAATAACCCGCCTCCTTATCCGTCTCAAGGTCCTAGTTCTTCCAACAATGAGATGGAACAGATTGAAAATATGTTTAAACAAATGATGGAGAAAAATGTCGACTCCGATGCTCAATTAGCCTCTCACAACACTTCAATCCGCAATTTTGAAGTTCAATTGGGGCAAATCTCGCAAGCTTTAACCATTCATCCTAAGGGGGCACTACCTAGTGATACAGTGGTGAACCCGAAGGGCGGGAACAATACGGGATATGCCATGGCCGTAACAACAAGGAGTGGAAGAGGTGGAGATGCAACCACCTCAAATCAAAGAAGAATGTTGGATGATGATATAGTGGTTCAAGAAGATGAGATTCCAAGCAATGTGGTTCAAGCTAATGAAGAAGTGAAAATTGATATTAATGAGAGTACGGAGGAGACCCAAGAAGAAGTGAACCCGTCTAGGGAACACGTGATTGACATACCGTAATCGGTAGTGCCAAAGGCCAAGACACCAATGCCAAGGCACCAATGCCAAGGCCTCCTCCTCCATACCCTCAAATGCTCGCCAAGAAAATAGTGAGAACCAATTCAAGAAGTTTATTGACATGATGAAGAGCTTATCCATTAATGTGCCATTAGTTGAGGCGTTAGAACAAATGCTCGGTTATGCAAAGTTCATGAAAGATTTGGTGATAAAGAAAAGATCAATGAATTGTGAGACTATCAAGATGACACATCAAGTGAGTGCTATTGTACACTCAATGGCTCCGAAATTGGAAGATCCCGGTGCTTTCACAATCCCTTGCACTATTGGAAGTGCCGACTTTGCCAAAGCTCTATGTAATCTAGGGGCGAGTATCAACTTGATACCCTATTCGGTGTTCAAAACTTTGGTAATTGGGCAACCAAGACCCACATCTATGAGGTTACAAATGGCGGATCATACTATGAAGAAACCATTGGGTATTATTGATGATGTGTTGGTTCGTGTTGATAAGTTCATCCTCCCGTCGCACTTTGTGATCCTTGAGTGCGAAGTGGACTATGAGGTGCCTATTATCTTGGGTAGACATTTCCTTGCTACGGGGAAGGATCTTGTTGATGTGGAAGCCGGTGAGCTCACCTTCTGGGTGGGCAATGAAAAGGTAATTTTCCATGTGTGCAAATCTATGAGGCAACCGAATAGTAACGAAGTTTGTTCGTTTGTGGACTTAGTGACCGAGGTGATTGTTGATGATGCTAGTGCTATGATGAATGTTTATAATACTTTGGAGGTCGTATTGCTTAATCATGATGATGATGAAAAGGATGACTATGTGGAATGTGTAAATGCATTACAAGGAATGGGGTCGTATACTTATGAACCTCGAAAATTGTCCTTAGATCTTGAGAACCAGAAGACTCCTCCAACAAAGCCCTCAATCGAGGAGCCTCCCACTTTGGAGTTAAAGCCATTGCCTTCACATCTCAGGTATGAGTTTCTTGGCCCATGTTCTACGTTACCTGTTATTCTTTCCTCTTGCTTGACTAACGTGCAGATAGATTCTACTTTGGCAGTGCTTCAAAAGAGGAAGAAAGCTATAGGATAGACACTAGCGGATATTCGGGGTATAAACCCCGCCTTTTGCATGCACAAGATTATTTTGGAGGAGGATTCCAAACCCTCCATTAAACACCAAAGAAGGTTAAATGAAGCAATGCAAGAGGTGGTAAAGAAGGAGATCATAAAGTGGTTGGATGCCGGGGTAGTTTACCCCATTTCCGATAGCTCGTGGACCTCTCCGGTGCAATGTGTCCCAAAGAAAGGGGGAATGACTATGGTCATCAATGACAAGAACGAGTTGATTCCTACAAAGTCACTCGGAAAGATCATTTTCCGCTTTCATTTCTTGATCAAATGCTTGACAGGTTGGCCGGACGAGCATTTTATTGTTTTCTTGATGGATATTCCGGCTACAATCAAATTCTCATTGCTCCTGAGGACCAAGAAAAGACTACTTTCACTTGTCCCTATGGTACTTTCACATTCTCGCAGATGCCATTTGGGTTATGTAATGCACCGACAAATTTTCAACGGTGTATGATGGCCATCTTCACCGACATGGTGGAGGATTTTCTTGAGGTCTTTATGGATGATTTCTCTGTGGTTGGGAATTCCTTCAATGATTGCTTGAACAACTTGGATAAGGTCTTGGCAAGATGTGAGGAGACAAACTTGGTTTTGAATTGGGAGAAATGTCATTTCATGGTCGAAGAAGGCATAGTCCTCGGCCACAAAATTTCAAAGTATGGTATTGAGGTCGACAAGGCCAAAATTGAGATGATCTCCAAACTCCCTCCCCCTACATCCGTGAAGGGAGTGAGGAGCTTCTTGGGTCATGCAAGGTTCTATCGTCGATTCATCAGGACTTTTCTAAGGTGGTGAACCCCTTGTGTAAACTTTTGGAGAAGGATGCCAAGTTCCATTTCAACGAGGATTGTATGAAGGCATTCGAATTGCTCAAGTTCAAGTTGACTACTACTCCTATTATCACAGCACCGGACTGGAGTTTGCCTTTTGAGCTCATGTGTGACGCAAGTGCGGTCGGAGCAGTTTTGGGGCAGCGTATCAACAAAATCTTCCATCCGGTCTACTATGCTAGTAAGACCATAAATGATGCCCAAGTCAACTAAACAGTGACCGAAAAAGAGCTCCTTGCTATTGTTTTTGCTATGGAAAAGTTCCGCTCGTACTTGAAGGGTACAAAGGTGATTGTTGACACCGACCATGCGACGCTTCGATATTTGATGAGTAAGAAAGATTATAAAGCAAGACTAATGCGGTGGGTGCTTCTTTTGCAAGAGTTTGATCTAGAGATTCAAGAACGCAAAGGTAGTGAAAACCAAGTGGCGGACCACTTGTCTCGTTTGGAGGATGAGGGGAGGACACATGATTGCCTTCAGATAAATGATTCATTTCCCGACGAGCAACTCCTAGCCATTTATATGATCGGGATGCCATGGTTCGCCGACTTTGCCAATTATCTTGTGAGTGGCATTGTACCAAATGAGTTCTCTTCAAACCAAAGGAAGAAGCTCAAACTGGATTGCCTTGACTATTATTGGGATGAGCCTTATCTCTTCCGGATGTGTACCGATGGTGTGATTCGATGATGTGTACCGGAGGAGGAACAAATAGAAATTCTTGAGGCTTTCCACTCTTCGACATATAGTGACCACTATGGTGGAGCTAGAATGGCAACAAAAGTGTTGAGTTGTGAATTCTATTGGCCTACTCTTTCCAAGGACACTAGCGATCTCATCAAGCGTTGTGATAAATGCCAAAGGACCGGTGGGATTTCTAAGAAAAATGAGATGCCCCTTACCACCATCTTGGAGATTGACATTTTTGATGTGTGGGGCATTAATTTCATGGGTCCATTCGTGAGCTCTTGTGGGAACACTTACATATTGGTAGCTGTGGATTATGTGTCAAAGTGGGTTGAAGTCGTGGCTTTGCCCAACAATGAAGCTTGGAGTGTGGTGGCATTTTTGAAAAAGAACATCTTTACAAGGTTTGGTACTCCAAGGGCCATTATTAGTGATAGTGGATCGCACTTTTGCAACAAAGCTTTTGATACCTTACTTACAAAGTATGGTGTTACTCATAAAGTGTCGACCCCCTATCATCCTCAAGCAAGCGGGCAAGTTGAAGTTTCCAACCGGGAGATCAAGAGTATTTTGACAAAGACCGTGAATGCCGGCCAGACAGATTGGTCAAAGAAACTTGATGATGCTCTTTGGGCTTATAGGATGGCTTACAAAACACCGATTGGTATGTTTCCGTATCGGTTAGTGTTTGGGAAAGCTTGTCACCTACCGGTGGAACTTGAGCACAAGGCTATGTGGGCATTGGAGAAGCTTAATCTTGAATGGGATGTCGCTGCCAACTTAAGGGTGGCACAATTTAATGAGCTTGATGAATTCTGGCTCCATGCATATTCAAGTTCGTCCTTGTACAAGGACAAGATGAAGTACCTCCATGACAAGTACATCCAGAACAAGGAGTTCAAAGAAGGCAATCTTGTGCTATTGTTCAATTCTCGATTGCGTATGTTTCCGGAAAAGTTGAAATCCAAGTGGAGTGGTGCATTTGAGGTTGTGCATGTGACACCCTTTGGTGCACTAGACTTGAAGAACAAGAATGATGAAGTGTTTAGAGTCAATGGTCACCGGGTGAAACATTATCTTGGCAAAGTTGATGATGGCCACGTTGTGGCGTTAATTCATTTCAAGTGATTGATGGTAACCTGCGTCGTGCCGCAGCGTTAAATCTGGCACTTCTTGGGAGGCAACCCATGTGTCTTTTTCTTTTTATTTTTCATTAGATAGGCTTTGTTTTATGCTAACTAGTTTTGAAGTGTGTGCAGGAACGGATGTGCATTGCAGGGACTGTGTCAAAATTGTTGGCTAAGTGTTGAAAGAGTACGTACCACACATTAATTATGCGGACCGCACAATTCTAAAGGCAACAACAGAAATCACTCTGCGACTGCACAATTCTGTGTGCGGTCGCACAATTGGAAGACAAAAATTGCAAGTTCTCTGAAGTTGGCCTGTCAAAATTCATAGCCAATCTGCGGCCGCACAACAAATTATGCGGTCCGCACAAATTCTGCGGCCGCACTCACTTTTATTGGGACCGCAGAGTTGCTTCAAGGTCCAGGTAAAGAGTGCAGTCCGTACTCAAAATTGTGCAGCCGCACTCGCCTTAAGTTTGGGGCGACTTCGTCAACCTACAAATAGAACCTTGAGACACTATTCATAACTTTACCACTCTGAAGTCTTGAACCCTAAGCAAACATAGTGCACGATCAATTAATTCACAATCTTCCTTCATTTCATCAGTGTAGATTCTTACTTACATCCTTCATAATTGGTATGTTCATTACATCTTTAGATTTTGAAATTTCTTTTAGTTTTTGTTCTTTTGCGGTGCGAGTTCTTAGACCTAAAATGTCAAATTGTTAGTCATGGGTGCTTAAAATCATGTGGGTAGTTTCATATATGTTCATTAGGGACTGGGTAGACCATTAATCATGTTAATTTGTGCATGCCACGTCCAAATTGTGAATAATTGCATGAACCCTAACTTTACTGTCGTAAATTCTCAAATTGTGCGGCCGCACACAAATTTGTGCGGTCTGCAGACCACTTGATTAGGGCAAATATTGAGCTTGAAAAGTGCAGACCGCGCTCTAAATTGTGCGGTCCGCAAAAAAAATTGTGCAGCCGCATAAATATGTGTGCGACCGCACTTGTGAACTTCAGAGACTCGGTATCTCAGGAATGGACTTGTGTGGTCACACTCAAAATTCTGTGGTCCGCACTTCAGGATGTGTGGCCGCACTCACAATTATGTGGTCCTCACTTCAGGGTGTGCGACCGCACTATCTCCGTTGATGACTGTTGTATTGTAATTGATTTGTAAATGTTTGAAATGTTTTGAACTCAATTGACCCATGTACCTTGTTTTGCAGACAATGGTTAGATCATGTGGTGGAGGCTATACATCAAAAGGGAGAGGTGAACCCTCCCGAGGAAGAGGAAAAGGCACTCGCCCTCTGCGAGTGCAATCAAAGCCTGTTGCTAAAAAGCCGACCACCAGGAGAGGAAGGGACACATAGCCCTCAGAATCCAGTTCCTATGCCCCATCCAGGGAAGCCTCTGAGGGTCATTCAATAGAGGTCCAACCTGAGGCTAATTCCCAACCATCCTAACCCACTGGGCATTTCAATTGCGTGACGAACCTACATCTAGTTTTTCTGGGGGTTCGATGCGGGAAGCCAGGGTTCCGAGCCCTCCTCCACACCTACTCCTCTGGCACCAATACCTATTGATGTCAATGATGATAATGTCCCAGATGATGGTAGAGGGGGGGGGGGGGACACGCGGCCTTAAGAGGTCGAAGAAAAAGGAAATGTGGGAGGATCGGTTCGTGATCTTGATAGCCTTCAACAGATTCCGGGAATGGTGGCCCCAGAGTTTGCTCACACTTGAGCGACAGTTCTTAATTAAGGAATTGGATATTCATAATCCAAATGTCCTTAGACAGTTCCACGAGCGCAAGAGGTGGAAGTGGTTCACCCACAGTGTCATCGATGCAAATGAGCACTTGGTTAGGGAGTTCTATGCCAATGTGGCTCACATCAAGAAGGGGACGAAAGTGACAAAGGTGAGAAATTTGAAAGACCGCTTCGACGCATGCTCTTTGAACACTTATGTGGGATTTAAAGACGTGGAGGCAGTCCAGTACCTAAATAAGTTGGCTCTGGGTGACGCAGCTCGCCCGTGGCTAGCTGAGATTTTGGCAGCCCGAGGACCATCACCACCATGGATTACAGCAGGAGTTCCTATCCTCCGGGTCACCCTAAAGTTTGAAGCTAAAGGGTGGCAAACCTTTGTATGTAGCCGGATTGATCCGAGTTTGAATGAGAACAACCTCCCACTTCCCCGGGAAGTTTTGGTGGATTCTATTATGGTGGGGGTACCCGATCAATGTGGGTGCCATCATGTCAACCAACATCACATTGGCGGTTCGAAAAAGTGAAAAGTCATACCCTTATCCAAACACCCTCATAGAGTATTTCAATGATGCCAAGGTGGAGCCGAGGCCATATGACACAAAAGTAAAGGCCAAGAAGCCTTTCTCATGGTACCACCTGTAGGGTGCGAACAACCCAAAGTTCAAGGGTAAGATCACTACCACCGTTGGTCAGTCTAACGAGCCATCGGTGGTAGGTTCTGAGGTTGCTGTTGAGCCATCTACAGCTCCCATGCCTTCCACAGCAGTCGGGCCTTCCACCGAGACAGACGCCATGCTACCATCTTCATCTTCTAGGCCATCAGCTGCAATACAAGTGCCAGCCTCATCCGCCTACCCTCTCACTGCGCTGCGAGTCTCCCAGACTTTGGTGAACCTCAACAAATGGATGCAGACAGCCACTTCTAAGCTGTCTGACATATCCAGTACTGTTGCAGCACAGTCTTTCACCCCAGCAGCACCATAGGTCCCTCTGTCAGTGGAGGAAACATTGAAGAAGATTCTGGACAACCAGAAGACTGTTATGGATACTCTGGTGGCTCACGAGGGTGCTATTGAGGAGTTGACCAAGCAGGTGAAGAAGATGAGGAAATCCCAAACTTCAAAGAAATCAGTGGAGAGTTTGAGCAGGGAGGTGAAGAAGATAGCAGCAGCAGGTGATTTTCCCTTTGACCTACTGATGGAGACAGATCTATCAGTACCAGCTGATTCAGAGGCACCATCAGCAGAGGCACCAGTTGGCCAGTCTGACGAGCCAGATCTCACTGCCCCCACTGCTGAGGAGATGCTTCAGAGGGTTGGTCCCTCAGTCCGGTGATGATGAGATACAGTTGGAGGAGACGGAAGGTGGTGATGTTGCCAGTCACCTTGAGACTACATAAGGAGTTTTCTTTACTCTCTACCCTCTTTTATTCTGATTTTGCTAAGTATTGAGGACAACGCTTATTCTTATTCTGGGAGGTGGTCTATTTTGGTTCATTTTGGATGACTGTGATGACATTTGATTACATTTGGGCATGTAATAACTTTAATACTCTTTTTCTTTTATCTTTATTTTTATTTTCTCCCTCATTATGTATATATTCATCCCGCTTGTATATATTCTATTCCTCTCAGTTTGTATATTTATTTGCCTTACTTTTAGTATTTTATTTCATAGCTTCTTCATTTTGTTTTCTTAATAGTATAGCTCTTAGTTACTTTATTAGCTTCTTTTTAATTTGTTAGCTTCTTTTTATGTTTTAGTTAACAATAAGCCTTTGGTTTTCTTAATGCTACGGTTCTTTCCAAAGGTGGGTCTTGTGTGAACCGGGTGGCTCTTCCCAATGATGGATGGCGTGACAACCTTCTTAAGGGATCGAGTTAGCTTTTGATGATTAGGTAGAAACAAGCAGTATTAATGAATAAAGAAGGGTCAAGCATGCTTCACTTGGTACCAACACACTTAACTACGCGCTTATCGTTAAAAATAAGTTTTTGTAAAGAAATAGTCATAGTTAGTGACCTTGTGACTCTTGTGTTGACTTAGGCAATCATTGGGTGATTTAGTTGAACCATTAGCGATTTTCAATCTTGAATGCAGTTGTTGTGGGCCCTCGACTCTATTCTCTTTGACAATCCGGTTGTGTGAGAGGTGAGGTATTTTGTTACAAGTTCAAGTACTCGTGCGAGTGGTCTCGAACTTGCCCCGAATGTGTTTCTAGGCGAAATTCTAAGTTAGCCTGGCTTGAGAAGTGATTGTAGGCTTTCCTTGACCCGTTTTGAAACCTTTCATGACCCACTAATGATATCATCCTTAGTAAACCCTTTTGAGCCTAAAAGACTTTTTATTCGATAACCACATTACAAGCCTTTACCCGTTTTATAGTGACTCTCTCTTGGCACCTAAACTTTCTTTAGCACTCATGTGATTCAAATGGCAAAAAAAACATAAGTTTGGGGGAGAGACGAGGAGTTTTGAAGATGGTCCATCTCAAGACAAAGAAAAGAAATGAAGAAGAGGAAAGGCAAAGAAAAAGAAAGGAAGAACTAAAGAAAAATACAAAAAGAAAGTGAATAATGTGAAAGGGTTGAAAAGATGCAAAAGAAAGCAAAAGTTCAAAGCATGGATAACAAAGAAGGAAAGTATGAATAGCATGACAAAGAAAGAGTGATGTAAGTCCCTCTAATCCGCCTAAAGGAAAAGAAAATGACTCAAAGAGTCGGCAAAGTAAGAGCCAAAAATAGAATATGAAGTGCTAAAGGGAAGACGAACCAATTCCATTCCGATATTTCCCTCCTTAGTCCAAAAGCCTTCATTACATGCCGAAAAAACCCTACGTTATTTCAAGACGAGCGAGCTTATATTAGTGGTAATCTACATGAGAGGCAAGCATATGGTACTTAGAGCCGGGCTTGTGACATTCTTTTGAGAGTGATGAGTAAATCTTTCTCGGGTCATTGAATTGAATTCTTCATTCATGAGTGAGATGAGCTTCCAGAGAGTATAGGAGGAGGAGTTGGGATCCACAGTGACATGCATGAAAGTGCGAGCTTCCTTGATGAACAAAGTCAACCCTTGATGCTCAAGCGTCACATTAGAGCAATTTGTGCTTTAACATTCAATTCATAGGCTTGTTAATGATTCATGAGCGTGTGGGTAATTGTTAGTCCCAATTGATTTGTGTTTGATTCAATTTAGGCCAGATGAAATAGCCCTTTTTCTAGTGGAGGTGGGAAATTACCTTAATTGCTTGAGCACAAGCAAAAGCTTAAGTTTGAGGGAGTTGATAAGTAGGGATTTTGACCGCTTATTTGCTCTCTTTTACTTATGTTTTAGCTCAAAAATGCTTAAATGTATTCCCGAGAACTAATGAAATGTGCTTTCTTGCAGGAATATTGAGAAACGAGCCAAAGAAGTGAAAATCAACTCAAAAAGGAGTAAAATTGGACAAGAACCAAAACAAGGCAAAAAAGGCTATAGTGCGGCCGCAAACTCTGAAGATGCACTGATAAGATTACTTCACAGAGTACGGACCGCACAATTATTATACGGCCGCAGAAGACTAGATTCAAAGAGCTAAAGTTTGGGAGCTTGAAGATGTGCGGACCGCACTATTATTGTGCGGCCACAGGATGCCAAAATGTGGTTGCACTCATAAATGTGCGATCCGCAGAATGAAACCCTGATCCAGTCTAAGAGAAAGAGTGCGGCCGCACTCAGAAATGTGCGGTCCGCACAATTAGAGGAAGTACGGCCGCATCTCACTTTTGTGCGACCGCAGAAAGCCATACCTACCAGTCAGTCTCAAAGTGCGGACTGCACACAAAATTGTGCGGCCGCACAACCTTCGCAGGGGCAATTCTGTAAGATATTTTCAGCTGGGTATAAATAGATCTTTTTGTCATTTTTGGGTTAAGGTTGGGTGCACCTGAATACTTAGAGCCGTTTTTATTTACTGTATTGGGCAACTTTGTACTAGTTTAGCATTTAAACATTAGATTTTCTTTCCTTAATCAATTATTATGCATTTTATCTTAGTTTCTTCTTTAATTTCTTTATTTTCCATGAGTAGCTAAACCCTTAGCTAGGATTGTGACCCAACCCTAGTATGGGTACTTAATGGGTGATTGATTTAGGGCTTATTTGTGATTGGGTATATAAATTTTAGCCTAGTTCTTGCTTGAATTTGAGAGTTGATGGTTGCAAATATTGATTCATGCCTAATTGACTTAGTCTACACTTGAGAAAGTGAGACTAAGTCTAGGAAAACTTAGCTAACAAGAAATTGGAGTGAACTCAAGAAATTGATAGCCCCAATTAAAGGGTCGAATCTAGAGATAATAAGACCAGACTTGAGCATTTATCACTTGTTTCGTAAGATATCCATTTGGACTTGAGAAAGCTGAATTGGGCAAAATCACTCAAACTACCGAGAGGTATAGAGTGAGTAATTACGTGTGATTGCTATATTGTATCCCGATCAACCAAACATGCCCTAAAGCTATAAATCCGTTAGGTAACCAACTAGGCGTAAGTCACAACCCTAGATCTTTTATAACTTGAAAAGCAACCAAAACCAAAAACATTGTCTCTTAGCTTTACAATTACAAGCCTTAGCGTAAAAGTAGAAGTAGAAACAACAGTTGAAAATGTGGAAGTGTAATCTGAGGCACGTCATACATTCACACTAGGTATATACCTAATCCCACATCAAGCTCCCTGTGGAATAGACCCCGACTCGCGTTGGGTTTTTATTATTTCATCGACCGCCTCGCAACCAAAATTAATGGTGTGAGATTGGTCGATATCAGTGTGACCCTATGACAGCATGTGCGGAAACTGTTGGAGGCAGTGAGCCTAGTTTATTACGGGTTAGGACCATTTTTATCACATTTTCTTCCACTCTTGGGCGATTTGAGAGCTTCTAAGGAGGGGATTTCGACCTAGCTTTGTGAGGTAAGCAATTGCTTCTAAATGTGAGTTTAGTACATATATTATGGGTATATTTTCACATAACAATTGGTATAAATCATGGGTTGAGATGAAAAACCTAGGGTTTAATAAAAAATGAGACTTTACCACGAAAATGATTGTGAAACTTAGTGAAAATCATATATTATATTCTTAAGGTTATGTGAAACTTTCTTCAAAAAATTCCAGAATTCGGGCGTGTGGACCTGGGGGTGAATTTTAGGAATCTTGCAATTTTGGTTGGGTAATCACTTTAATAGTGGAGATATGAACTTTTGAGCAATAGATTGATCGATTTATATAATGTTTGGCTAGTTTCGAGTCATTTGGCATCAAATTGGAGGTTTGAGCACATTCTTGAATTGGGAAGTAAGCTTTAAGATGAGGTAAGTCTCTTTTCTAACCTTGTAAGAGGGAACTTACCCCATAGGTGAACTTAATTAATATGTGTTGTTATTTGTGGGGGCTACGTACGCACGAAGTGACAAGAGTCCGTACGTAGCTACTATTCTTGTTTATGTCCGGGTAGTTTTAGGTTTACACCATGCTTGTGGATACCGTTATTTTATTATATTTGTTGACTGTATCAAATGGAACTGAGTTGAGGATTTTTAAGGATTTAAAAGCTTCAAGTCGAATTGTCTTTATTTTGAAAAGAATCAAGGAAGGGTTATAATTTATTTATAAATTTATATTTGATCGCGTCGCATGTATGATTCGCGAGCGGGGTAATAGATGCATCTATGGTTCGCGCCGTTCTACCCTCGGCAGTGCACAATTTACATTTATGTTGGATCGGGCCGAACGTCCTCGGTGATATTCGTGTGTGATAATAGAACTGGAAGTTCCTTTCATAATCGGTATAAATTCATTGTTTGGGTGATCATATGTTTTAAAGAAAAGAAGTGATTCAAGCTCTTAAATATTTCTGAAAACTTGTTCAGTTATTTCTTGTTTTGAGTCTTATTGTTGTATACTATGCTTAATTAGAATTTCATATTATCGTGTTATTGGTCCTAGTAAGTGTCGGAGTCGACCCTTCATCACTACTTCTTCGAGGTTAGACTAGATACTTACTGGGTACATATTATTTATGTACTCACGCTACACTTCTGTACTTAATTGTACAGGATCTGAGGCATGTGCATCCGGTTACCAGTATGGTATGCAGATTTGATCCTCATCTCGAGACTTCACGGTGAGCTGTCTTCAGAGCCGTTATGCAGCAGCTGGAGTCTCCCTTATGTTTTATTTTTTTCTGTCTATTTCATTTCAGACAGTAGGCTAGTGTCCTTTTGTATATTCTACTAGATTGCCCACATACTTGTGACACCAAATCTTGGCACAAATACTAGTAGACTTATGATTTTGGATTTGTTTACATGATTACGATTTGTACTCGTTTGCTTCCATTTAATTATGTCACATTCGCAAATTTCTAAATCTATTTAACAAATGAGGAAATGTTATCCGCTTAGTATTTTGTTTAAACGGGAAACCATTAGTTTGATCAGTGTTGGCTTGCCTAACAATGGTGTTGGGCATCATCACGGCCTAAGATGGAATTGGGTCGTGACACCAGCAGTATTCTGTCAAATATTTACCCAGAAAACCAATCGCACACCGACCAAAATCGGTCGAATAATTTCAATATTAAAATCCCAGAAATTTAAAAGTACCGACCGAAATCGGTCGATATCTGGAATGTGAAATCTCCAGGATAACAACTACCGACCGAAATCGGTCGGAATTTAAGTTTTTATATTTATTATATTTTAATAATACCGATCAATATCGGTCGGTATTTTATATTTTCAAATAGAATATAAAATTAATAAATCGACCAATACCGGTCGCTATATTAAAAAATAAACAAAAATTATTTTCTAATATGCCGACCGAACTTCGATCGGTATATTTAGTTTTCCTAGAAAGTGTGTCAGTTAATTTGGTAAACTTTTGGTTGAATAAACCGACCGTTATCGATCGAAATCTGCGACCGACTTTGGTCTCTACTCATTAGCGACCAACCTTATTTCGACGGATTAAAGTCGGCCGAAAATCGGACAGTTTTTCAAGATTTTCGACTGATATTCCTGGATAGTTTTTGACAGTTTTCTAATGGTATACTTCAATTAGGTCTTGGATGAGAGTAATCCTCATTTTTCTAACTCGAGAATTTGAGTACAAACAACTTTTCGAACTCACAAACGATTATCATCTTTTGATCCTTTGCATGCCTACCATTTTCAGGTTTAGGCCCGCTTAAACACTATTATGTGCTCAAGCACCCTTTTTAAATCTGGGCACCATATAGTTGTGTAGGCAATTAATTAACAATAAGGGATCGTTTGGTTCGGAGACAAAGTTATACATGAATTAGTTATTACAGAGATTAGTTTATGCCGGGAATAGTTATTTTTTGTGTAGTATA
Source organism: Nicotiana tomentosiformis (assembly GCF_000390325.3). Classification (NCBI taxonomy): domain Eukaryota; kingdom Viridiplantae; phylum Streptophyta; class Magnoliopsida; order Solanales; family Solanaceae; genus Nicotiana; species Nicotiana tomentosiformis. The sequence goes on from NC_090815.1 coordinate 78,654,396, forward strand.
GATAGTATATATAATTTAAATTATGTGTTTTCATTTTTTTCTTTAAAGAAGTTTATACTATTATATCTTTTGAGTATATATTTAAAAAAAACTACATAAAATAAGAATTTTAAAATGCAGCAGAATGAATGACTCTTCATATCAGTATAGTAGAAAATAAAAGGTAGAAAGCCATTCTAAATTGCCAATGCCATAAGCCATCGAAGTAGATGTTCAAATAAATAACAATTGAATTGTATCAATATAAAATTCAATAATATAATACCATCGAAGTCTCAAATCTTAATACATGTATTAAAGACACAAAAACACAAAGGAATTTAAGTCTAAAGTGAAATATAATTTTTATCACTATTAGTTTAATCTATACTATATTAAAAGTGGGAAACCTAGAACTTAAAAGTCAAATTACATAAATTCCCCTCTTATATTTTTTTGCTAAATACCCTAATACAATATATTAAAAATAACACTTAAATAAAAGAAAAAATGATTTGATTTAAGTGAGTTTTCTAAAATGTTGTGTTTGTTCTCATTAACAACTAAAGGTTTTTTCCAAATTAGTTTTAATCGGTGGCTTGGAAAAATCGGTCACGACCCAAAATTCGACTAGTCGTGATGGCACCGAACCCAACCCATTAGGTAAACCAATTCAAATGATATTTATTAAGAGAAGAAATGATAATACAACTGAACTATTATACAAAGAATTTCTCAAGGACTGGTAGTACAAATCATGAGCGTCTAAGATTTAGATTTCTTTATAAAACTGAATTGAAATAATTACAACATCTGTTTGAAATATAAATGAACATAACTCAAATCTAATGCTACCAAGGACTAGTGATATCCATAACTGGAACGCAAGTACATCTTCCGATCCAGCTCCCATCGTACGCAGCAACATCAGCATCCAACATCTGCACGCAAGATGCAAAAGTGTAGTATGAGTACAACTGACTTCATGTACTCAATAAGTAACAAACCTAACCTTAGGTTGAAAGTAGTGATGATTTGGGACAAGGGTCAGGGTTGTCACGACCCAAAATCTAACTAGTCGTGATGGCACCTAACCCAACCCGTTAGATAAGTCAATTACCAACTATCTGATTCCAATGAAATTAACGAGGCAATTAATTAAAAGAAAATATTTAAACCAATACTTTTCCCCAAGAACAGGTAGTACAAATCATGAGCTTCTAAGAATAGAGTTTACAAAGCTAGTATGAAATAAATACATCATCTGTTTGAGAAGTACATAAACAGAGTTGGCTACCATGAACAAGAGGCAGCTACAACCAGAACGCATATACATCTTCAAATCCAGCTCCCATCGAACATAGCAACATCAGCAGCCAATATCTGCACGCAAGGTGCAGAAGTGTAGTATCAGTACAACCGATCTCATGTACTGAGTAAGTAACAAACCTAACTTTAGGTTGAAAGCAGTGACGAGCTTTTATCAAGGTCGGGTCCAAAATCAATAATCCACAACAATATCCAGAAAACAAATCTCATAACAACAGAATTGAGGCAGCACAATGAATAACTCAATAATAAAGTGCTCAGTTCGTTCACCGTTCTGGGAAAATAAATATTTTTCTTTTCAAATATAATAGTAAAACTCAATTCTTTTCACTAAAATCACCAAAATATGAGTAAGTCTGAAAACTGTGATTTTTCCAAAATCCTTTCAATAATAAATGGGATGTTTCATTTTCTTTCCAAATAACCCGAATAAAACAATTGCATCACTATGCCCATCTGTCAACATATGTGAGAAATCATGAATGATGTGATACTGTACAGCATGAGGAAAAATCCATCTATATGGTTGTATGTCACGTGTACATGTCAATGCGATGCAACTCAGTGATAAAATCATATACATACTCTCAGAGTATCATTTCACTCAGTCCTCCCAATCACTCAGTCCTCCCAGTCACTCAGTCCTTACAGTCACTCATGCCTCACAGTCACTCAATCCTCCCAAATCACTCGGCACTCGCACTCAGTAGGTACCTGCGCTCACTAGGGGTGTGTACGGACTCCGAAGGGGCTCCTTCAGCCCAAGCGTTATATCAAGCCAATCATGGCATAAATCAATAAATATTCTGCGGCGTGCAGCCCGATCCATAAATATTCTCACAATTAGGCCCTCAGGCTCACTCAGTCATCAACATCTCCAGTCTCTCGGGCTCTTAGAAATCATGATAAGCAGCCCAACAACAATGATATGATGCATCAACAATAAATAAGAGAGACTGAGGTATCATATGAAATGAATAAACATGACTGAGTAAAAAATTACAATTTGAACATATTATTCAACCACAAAAATGACCCCAACGGGTACCAACAATAATAACATATGCCTAAGCATGATGTTTAATACTAGTCTCAGTTCAATTTTCTCTAACACATAGAGAATGTACGGATATCAACAGATTATTCAACTATACAGTCCCATGGAATTTGACCAAGTCACAATTCTTACGGTGCACGCCCACACGCCCGTCACCTAACATGTGCATCACCTCCAAACAATTCACATAATATGTATATTCAGGGTTCATACCCTCAGCTCCAAGATTAGAAGAGTTACTTACCTCGAACAAACCGAATCCAATGTCGATCAAGCTAAACAATGCTTCCAGAAATTCTATTCTGCATGTAATAACTTCTGAACGGCTCGAATCTAGTCACAATTAATTTGATTCAGTCAACCCAAATTATAGGAATTTATTCCATATCAAAATACTAATTTTTCTACAAAATCTGAATTTACACTCAAACATCGCCCGTGGGGCTCACATATCGGAACCCAACGAAAGTTACAAAATATTAACGCCCATCTAACCATAAAAATTTCACCAAATTCTGACATCAACTCGACCCTCGAATCTTCAATTGAAATCTTTGAAGATTTCTACCATTTTCAACCCAATCTTTACCCATTTGAACTCAAGACTCTTTCCATAAACCTTATTGATACATATAAATAATACTCTTACACCCAAGAATCATACTCTTAATCACCCATCATTACCCAAACTCGAAATTGAAGATTAGGGTTTAGAACCTTACCTCTTTGATGAAGAACTTGAGGGATTTCTCGTTGGATTTCAAGGCTTGGACAAGAATTTGATGAACAAGACACTTCATCTACTTCCTCTCTCTAGAACACTCTCACTTCCCTCTAATATCATCAGATAATTGCCCCAAAATAAGCCCCAAAGCCTATTTATCAAAATGGGGTCGGTTTATGAAAATAAAAAAATTAACCCTCCGAAAGCAGGTCTGCGGTCGCATAATGGACCGCAGAATGGGTATGCGGACCGCAAAATTGATCGCAAAATTGGTGCCCAGAACTGGGCTCTTCTGGTCCATTCTGCGACCAGTTTGCGGTCGCAGAAGCAGTTTTGCGATCGTAGAATTGCATTTTTCTAGCCTTTGGTAATTTGATCATAACTTCTTGTAGGAATGTCCAAATGACACACAGTTTGAAGCGTTAGAAACTTGAGTCAAAGATCTTTCACACCATATAACACTTCATGTCCTGAGAGTTATGCTCATTTGAAATTAGGTCTTGTGCGAACTCACTTGACTTTAGTCTATTATGAAATTTCCAACTTTTACATTCGATGCCGAAACCTATCGAATCAAGTACGATTGACCTCAAATTTTGCACACAAGTCATAAATGACATAACGGACCTATTCAAATTTTCGGAATCAGATTCTAACTCCAATATCAAAAAGTCAACCCCCGGTCAAACTTTCCAAAAATTCAACTTTCGCCATTTGAAGCCTAATTCTACTACGGACCTCCAAATAATTTTTCGAACACGCTCCTAAGTCCAAAATCACCATACGGAGCTATTGGAATCATCAAAACTCCATTCCGGGGTCGTTTACACATAAGTCGATATCCGGTCACTATTTTAACTTAAGTTTTCAATTATGAGACTAAGTGTCTCATTTCACTCCGAAATCCTTCCGGACCCAAACCAATTAACCCGATAAGTCATAAATCAACTGTAAGGCATAAATTGAGAAGTGAATGGGAGAACGGGGTTATAATACTCAAAATGACCGGCCGGGTCATTACATTCTCCCACACTTAAACATACGTTCATCCTCGAACGTGCCATGAGTTGTTTCCATGCCACCACATCACTGTTCCATCTTACCACGCACGTACCCGGGGGTGATCCCACGCCACCCTATTCCGTGTAAATTGTATAGTCCTAACAACACAACATAATTAAAAATCATTACTTTAACCTTAGCCCATAAACCTTGGAATTCAATTTCCAACATTCAGAATTTCTTTTCTAGACCTGAATCTCACATCAACACGCTATATAAGTCTGAACAAGTTGTATTGAGCCATAACCATAACCCCAGATATAATCACGTAATATACTACACAACTCGCATGCTCGCAACACCATTTTCTATCACATTAACTACTCCAAAGTAACCCGGTAATAGTATTAAACCCCATATCAAACAAAACCTCGTTCTAAAACTTTTGCACACTGCTGATAATGAAAGAAACACGCAACAATCTCAAGGCCCCTTATCAGATCAACAAGTAATGGAGCTCTCTCGCCCCAACCAGAACCATAATCACTTTCTAAGCCGAATTTCAATATTATCTTCCCGAATATACCGTTTCAAACCTGATAGTACTCATTCTAGGTCCAATGACCTTATATTATTAAACACAATTATCCCACAAACACGCTACATCAATATAGCTCCAGCCACTACTGTGCAATCCGTGTACCCAAATATGGGAGATGTCTCAAGGAAGAGAACCATATTGCAAGTTCAACAAGTACCACCACAACCACAATGTTACAACCAACTCCTCAAATTTCATGACGACGATAACCGTAGGTGCATGTGCACAATTGTAGAGGAAGAAAATTAATGAATCGGATAAATTATCATAGAAATAAAATCCCACACATGGCACGGATGACTCACGTTCTAATAATATGAATCGCCCGGCATGGTCACATGCCTCTAGTCCCAGCATATCATACAAGAGTAATTAAACAAGTACACGTGTATATAATAATGAAATAAGATTCGCATGCTCCTGGACTGGTATAAATGCCATAGTGTAAGCATGTGCAAAGTCCGCTATCACACTTCAAATCGGCAATTTAACGCAGAAATAGTAACTACCCCGTTTATTCAGAGAATTAGCCTCTTTGTAACCACAAGTGTAGCCCTGATAGTTCTCAACAAAGGTAAGAACACGAGAAACGTTATAACTTTATGCTTAACAATCAACCCTAGGCAAATCATAGCCTAAGCATTCTTTCGAGTATAAATACCTGCCTCAATGCCCGCACATTGGCTCAAACCTCACATATATGCACATTTATAGCACATAGCTATCACAAATAATTAACGCAACTAGTGCATCCGCTGAGTTAAAATAAAATACTCACCTCAAATAGGCCACAACCCGAAACAATATACTTCTGAGAACTCTCAGTCTCCAAATTCATCGAACACATGAATCACCGTAACTGATTCCAACTCCAGCACTAAAATGACTAACACATCTTCCACTCACGATTATCCCATGAGGAATACTTTCATAATTCTTCTGTGCCACATAGCAAATATTTGGATTTCAACAGTCTATCAACCAGGTGAGTACTGCAATACCGATGAACATCTGAAAGTCAAAACACAACGCGCCTTCTGAAATGCGCACCCTTCTCAGGAATTACCAAGTAGTTATAACACTCATCGAAATATCTGAAACTGACCATGCTGTCCAACATTCATTATCTTCTCTTCAAGACTGAACTGTCACCCTGTACATGTAAATCCTAATCCCGCACAATACACCACATCTATTATGCCATCATGTGAAAAGCACAAGAATCTTATTATAAACTTTGAGTCACCAACAATTTACATACCCTATTAGTTAGAAACCGTTCTCTTGCTTCTTTCCAGGAGAAAATCACAATACACAATACGTTCTTCACACCGGTAGAAAAGTATCCGATTCAAACCATGGTAGAAACCATCATGAACACTTTGAAATCCATCTGCACATAACCAAGCTATTAGAACTAAATTCCTCTAACTCGACCAAACCACGTAGATCACCAAAACCCAAGAATATTGCCACCAAAACATTTGTAAAGTCTTACCACGTCGTAATTACCCAAAGAAGCAATCCTACCATTACCATACTGGTCCAGCCTACTACCCAGTTGTCTTATTTCTCCAAGTCCCTTCCGAATTTGCCTTCCGATTGATACTTCTCCTTGCTAAAATGCCACGATCTTTAGCCACACTCACCCCACAAACCTTAGCATAGAACCACAACGCCCTACGACCCTTAAGCAACTGTGTTCTTCTTAAGCACATCCATAAATACCACAACTATAACACTCACTCTGAAAATACCTTATGTGAATTTAAAATTATTCTTCTTACCTTCCTTATACTGAAACATAGAGTCCCTAGTCATACAGAATTTTCGCAAGTCCAGTCGCCATTAAATGCAAATCTCAGATTTTATCCATACCCAAGTCCGGAAACATTCTCAATTGCTATATGATCCTCGAACCTATTGGACTTTCTCGAGAGTCTCCCCCTTTGTTAAAATCCAAATTACACCGCCCAAATTTGCCAAGAGACACCTGCCCCAATAGCACAACAACACTCAAAGAATTAACTCTACTTTTTAATACCACCGATCAATTTCATACTCCGTGGGCACTACATCATTCACAAATAACAACTCATTCATCCCACGATTTTTTTATATACTCATAAAGCGCAATATAACCCGTATCCAGAAATTTCCTTACTAGAGTCATTCTTGAACTCCACCTCTGCAAGTCATCACTGATTCCCAAGTAAACCTCAGACCAAAAAAAAAATTTGACACATACCCATGAACTGATTTGTCCATAGCAGACTCCCCCACTTGTCTCAAAGCCATAGATTAAAACACTCTATAACTCACAATACCCATACTTATTTACTCTCATAATACTGCAGTCGGTCCAACAAAAATTCTTTTCAAGCTCATGCAACACTAACCATAAAATACCTCAATCGTCTGCTAAGTTCGCATTCATTTTCTCAACACTCAAATCAACTTTCTCAACCAGATTCAAATTCATATCTCAAAACATACACCCCGCTGGTAGCAAAGAAACTCTCCATTCATATTATAAGGAACACACCTATGTAGATTTCTTCGCAGGGGATAACCCATCTCCTTAGCCTCAAATTGGTATCTTGTTATACCCTTTCGCAATTACAATTACTATGAAATCACCTAATTTTTCTGAGTCCAAACTCATTTACCAGACCTGAGAATTTAATTTGTCCCAAATTTTAACAACGTGAAAGATCCTTCAAAACATTCATACTCGAGACTGTACGTCACATCAAATCGAAAATCAAGCACCCCCAATGGCATTTTCTTTACATTTCAAGGAAACATTTCTCGTCATATTCAAATCGTCTTAACACATCCCGCGGTCACATCATACCCATCACACAGCCATTCCACAGCTCATCGAGCCACAAATTCCACTCGTAGGGTCATTACCGGACATATGAGTCCAGTTGTACAAGTTATAACTGAAACTATCGAGCTTAAGCTGCGGTCTAACCATGGCCTCAAGTCCTCCAGACTGGCCCATCACTAAAACACAGAATACATATCTCGCACATCATCCCTGAAATCACAAGTCGGCAATACACAACTGATACCGAGCGCTCATGTGCGCATACAAATGCGTGGGAAGAATTCAAAGAGTTATATTTCAAGCTGAATCAATTCTGCACGATAAAGAAAAAAAGATGGAAAATTATCCTAAATGCCCTGTAGCCTCTCGAATATAGGTATGGACGTCATCATACCGATCTGCAAGACTCTACTAGACGCTTGCTTATGATTTGTAGAACCTATGAACCTAGTGCTCTGATACCACCTTGTCACGACCCAAAATCTAACTAGTCGTGATGGCACTTAACCCAACACGTTAGGTAAGCCAATTACCAACTATCTGATTCTAATGAAATTAATGAGGCAATTAATTAAAAGAAAATATCTAAAACCAATACTTTTCCCCAAGAACTGGTAGTACAAATCATGAGCTTCTAAAAATAGAGTTTACAAAGCTGGTATGAAATAAATACATCATCTGTTTGAGAAGTACATAAACAGAGTTTTATGAATCAAAGGCTACCATGAACAAGAGGCAGCTACAACCAGAATGCAGATACATCTTCAAATCCAGCTCCCATCGAACACAGTAACATCAGCAGCCAACATCTGCGTGCAAGGTGCAGAAGTGTAGTATCAGTACAACCGACCCCATGTACTGAGTAAGTAACAAACCTAACCTTAGGTTGAAAGCAGTGACGAGCTTTTACCAAGGTCGGGTCTAAAACTAATAGTCCACAACAATATCTAGAAAACAAGTCTCATAACAATAGAATTGAGGCACCACAATGAATAACTCCATAATAAAGTGCTCAGTTCGTTCACAGTTCCGGAAAAATAAATATTTTTCTTTTCAAATATAATAGTAAAACTCAATTCTTTTCACTAAAATCACCAAAATATGAGTAATTCTAAAAACTGTGATTTTCCCAAAATCCTTTCAATAATAAATGGGATGTTTCATTTTCTTTCCAAGTAACCCGTATAAAATAATTGCATCACTATGCCCATCTGTCAATATGTGTGAGAAATTATGAATGATCTGATACTGTACATCATGAGGAAAAATCCATCTCTATGCCTGTATGTCACGTGTGCATGTCAATGCGATACAACTCAATGATAAATCATATGCATACTCTCATAGTATCATTTCACTCAGTCCTCCCAATCACTCAGTCCTCCCAGTCACTCAGTCCTCGCAGTCACTCATGCCTCACAGTCACTCAATCCTCCCAAATCACTCGGCACTCGCACTCAGTAGGTACCTGCGCTCACTGGGGGTGTGTACAGACTCCGGAGGGGCTCCTTCAGCCCAAGCGCTATATCAAGTCAATCATGGCATAAATCAATAAACATGTTGCGGCATACAACCCGATCCATAAATATCCTCACAATTAGGCCCTCGGCCTCACTCAGTCATCAACCTCTCCAGTCTCTCAGGCTCTTAGAAATCATGATAAGCAGCCCAACAACAATGATATGATGCATTAACATTAAATAAGAGAGACTGAAGTATGATATGAAATGAATAAACATGATTGAGTGAAAAATTACAATTTGAACATATTATTCAACCACAAAAATGACCCCAATGGGTACCAACAATAACAACATATGCCTAAGCATGATTTTTAATACTAGTCTCAGTTCAATTTCCTCTAACACGTAGAGAATGTACGGATATCAACAGATTATTCAACTATACAGTCCCATGGAATTTGACCAAGTCACAATTCCTACGGTGCACGCCCACACGCCCGTCACCTAGCATGTGCGTCACCTCCAAACAATTCACATAATACGTATATTCAGGGTTCATACCCTCAGCTCCAAGATTAGAAGAGTTACTTACCTCGAACAAGTCGAATCCAATGTCGAGCAAGCTAAACAATGCTTCCAGAAATTCCATTCTACACGTAACAACTTCCGAACGGCTCGAATTTAGTCACAATTAATTTGATTCAGTCAACCCAAATTATAGGAATTTATTCCATATCAAAATACTAATATTTCTACAAAATTCAAATTTACACTCAAACATCGCTCGTGGGGACCACATATCGGAAACCAACGAAAGTTACAAAATATTAACGTCCATCCAACCATGAGTCCAACCATACAAATTTCACCAAATTCTGACATCAACTCGACCCTCAAATCTTCAATTGAAGTCTTTGAAGATTTCTACCATTTTCATCCCAATCTTTACCCATTTGAACTCAAGACTCTTTCTATAAATCTTATTGATACGTATAAATAATACTCTTACACCAAAGAATCATATTCTTAATCACCCATTATTATCCAAACTCGAAATTGAAGATTAGGGATTAGAACCTTACCTCTTTGATGAAGAACTTGAGGGATTTCTCGTTGGATTTCAAGGCTTGGACAAGAATTTGATGAACAAGACACTTCATCTACTTTCTCTCTCTAGAACACTCTCACTTCTCTCTAAAATCATCAGATAATTGCCCCAAAATAAGCCCCAAAGCCTATTTATCAAAATGGGGTCGGGTTATGAAAATAGAAAAATTAAACCTCCGAAAGCAGGTTTGCGGTCGCATAATGGACCGCAAAATGGGTATGCGGGCCCCAAAATTGATCGCAAAATCAATGCCCATAACTGGGCTCTTCTGGTCCATTCTGTGACCAGTTTGCGGTCGCAGAAGCAGTTTTGCAATTGCATAATTCGTCGCAGAATTGTATTTTTCTAGCCTTTGGTAATTTGGTCATAACTTGTTGTACGAATGTCCAAATAACAAACGGTTTGAAGAGTTAGAAACTAGACTCAAAGATATTTCATTTGATAGGTAATACACCATATAACACTTCGTGTCCTGAGAGTTATGCTCATTTGAAATTAGGTCTTGTGCGAACTCACTTGACTTTAGTCTATTATGAAATTTTCAACTTCTACATTCGATGCCGAAACTTATCGAATCAAGTCCGATTGACCTTAAATTTTTCACACAAGTCATAAATGACATAACTGGCCTATTCAAATTTCCGGAATCGGATTCCGACCCTAATATCAAAAAGTCAACCCCCCGGTCAAACTTTTCAAAAATTCAACTTTCGCCATTTCAAGCCTAATTCTACTACGGACCTCCAAATAATTTTCCGAACACGCTCCTAAGTCCAAAATCACCATACGGAGCTATTGAAATCATCAAAACTCCATTCCGGGGTCGTTTACACATAAGTCGATATCCAGTCACTATTTTAACTTAAGTTTTCAATTATGAGACTAAGTGTCTCATTTTACTCCAAAATCCTTTCGGACCCGAACCAACTAACTCGATAAGTTATAAATCAATTGTAAGGCATAAATTGAGCAGTAAATGGGAGAATGAGGTTATAATACTCAAAATGACCAGCCGGGTCGTTACAAGGGTCCAACTCCAATAACCAGCCACAACTCATAACTATATAATAAAAGTGGTACAAGAAAATAACTCGGAGATAAGATGCTCAACTCGTTCACATTTACGAAAAATAGGCATACTTTTCAAGTATAACAGTAAATCCCAAATCTTTCGCCGAAACACCACAAACATATGAGTAAGTTTAAAAATTGTGATTTTTTCAAAAACCTTTCAATAATAAATAAGATGTTTCATTTTTAGATAGCATGAGAAAAATACATCTCTATGCTAAGTTTAAAAATTGTGATTTTTTCAAAAACCTTTCAATAATAAATAAGATGTTTCATTTTTAGATAGCATGAGAAAAATACATCTCTATGCCTACATGTCAATATACAAGTGAAATCATGAATGTCACCAAAACCAGGTAGCAGAAGGAAATGCATCTCTATGCATGTATCTCAAGTACGCATGTCAAATGCAATGTGTCTCAATGATGAAGTCATGTACTCACACTCTCAGAGTACTCAATCCCACTGTCTCATACTTTCCACTCATCACGCTCAATCACTCGACACACTCAATCACTCGGTACTATACATGGAAGATCCAGCCCATGGCAGATCCAGCCTAAAATGATAACTGGTAGCAATTGTGTCCACTGTGGATGTGCAGACTCCGGAAGGGCTGTTCCAGCCCAAGCGCTATAATAAGCCAAATCCTGGCATGAATCAATAAAGCCTGATCCGCACAGATAACTCACGTGCCATAGTATCGATATAAGAATCCGAACGGATAACTCATGTATTGCACGGACAACTCACGTGTTATAGTATCAATATCTGGATCCTCACGGACAACTCATGTGATATAGTATCAATATCAGGATCCTCGCGGACAACTCACGTGCTGCACGGACAACTCACGTGCTATAGTATCAATATCCTCACAATCAGGCCCTCGGCCTCACTCAGTCATTAATCTTTCCAGTCTCTCGGGCTCACAATGTCATGAAGAATCAGCCCAAAATTATGATGTGATGTATTAATAAATGGTAATAGAGACTGAGATATGATATGCAAAGGAATGCGTATGACTGAGTATATAATTGCAATGTAAACAAATAACTCAACAACAGAAATGACCTTAGTGGGCCCCAACAGGATAAGCATATAGCCTAGACATGATTTCTAGCATAAATTACAGCTCGAGTGCTCTAACACATAGAGTTCGGTAAAAATGTTTAGATAAGATAGCTACATAGTTTCATGGAATCAACTAAATCACAATTCACACAGTGCACACTCACACACATGTCACTTAGTATGCGCGTTACCTCAACATCAATCACATAACACGTAGTTCGGGATTTCATACCCTCAGCACCAAGTTTAGGAGTGTTACTTACCTCGAACAAGCCAAATCAAAAATCGAGCAAGCCAAACGATGCTCCAAAAATGCCATCTGGCGCGTACCGACCTCCGGACGACTCGAAACTAGCCAAAAGCAACTCAAATTCATCAAATGAAGCCCAAGAAAATAATTCCAAATGATAAAGATCGAATCTTTAATCAAAAGCCCAAAGTCAACCAAAAAGTCAAATCCGGGTTCGCACCTCGGAACACAATAAAACTTAAACAATCCGATAATTCATTCAATTACGAGTCCAACCATACTAGTTTCACTCAAATCCGACTTCGAATCGATGTTCAAAACTCAAAAATTCACTCTATGAAACTTTAGGCAAAAACCCCCAATTTCTCTTTTGAAATCATTAATCAAATGCCAAAAACGAAGATAGATTCATGAAATAAAATTAAAATCAAGTAGAATACACTTATCCCGGTCCATATGGTAAAAATCTCTTCAAAAATCGCTTCAATCCGAGCTCCATAGCTCCAAATATGATAAAATAGTCGAAACCCCCAAAATAGAGTACTTTATAATTCACTAGACAGTCATATGCATCGCGATCGCGGAACAATCCACGCGATCGTGAGGAAGAGAAAATGGCAATGCTCAAAATACCTAACGCGTTAGCGAGACAAACTATGCGAACGCGCAGACCACTGGAATAAAGCAACGCGAACGCACCCTGATACACGCGAACACGAAGACATCTCTGCCCAGCACCTACACTGATATGTGATAGCCTTCCCAAGCACGCGACCGCGTTACACAAGCCGCTCAACCTACACGAACGCGGTCCTACAATGGTGAACATGTAGAAGAAAGTGCACCAGCTCCAACATTGCACATTGCGATCGCATTTCTTCCTCGCGATCGCATAGAAGGAAAATCAGCACTAGCAACTCAGAACATACCAGCAATCAAACATGAAGGATAAATGCTCCGATTCCACTCCGAAACTTACCCGAACCCCTCGGGATCATGACCGAACATTTCAACAAGTCCCATAACATAATACGGACCTACTCGAGGTCTCAAATCACGCATAACAATATCAAAACGATAAATCGCACCTCAAATCGAACTTAAGTAAACTTTCAACTTTCAACTTCCGAAACTCGCGCCGAAACATATCAAATCAATCCGGAATGGACTCAAATTTTGCACACAAGCCCCAAATGATATAACGAAGCTATTTCAATTTTCGGAACCAGAATTCGAACCTGATATCATCAAAGTCAACTCTCAGTCAAACTTATGAACTTTCCAATACTTCCATTTTCAACTTTCGCCAATTAGTGCCGAATCCTTCTGGAAATATCCAAATGCAAATTCGGGCATATGTCCGAGTCCAAAATTACCATCCGGACCTAACGGAACCATCAAAACTCCGTTCCGGGGTCAAATTCATAAAAGTCAAATTTGGTCAACTCTTCCAACTTAAAGTTTCAACAATGAAATTCATCCTTCCAAATCGATTCCGAATAATCATGAGACAAATATTGCTAATGAATCCGCTTGATAAATGCGAAAGTTGTGGAACAATGATCGAGTGGATTCAAATATCCTGTGAAGTGATTGCGAGAGCCTATGTCTGATCAAGTTTTCTCCATTTTTAAAAATATTATCTTGAGATATACTTCCTTATGCTTTCTCAAAGATTTCCCTATTGATTCCATATAAACCTGGCTTGACACTTCTCCCATATACTTCATGAGTAGTTAGTTCATCATGTTTCTTTTCTGGACTTATGTAATAGTTTATGAGTTTTTTTAATGTTTACTATTAAATGTAGAAGCGTCCTATTGAAATTCTTTTTTTTTAGCAAATAAAAACGATAAGCCCACTGCACGTATGTGGTTTACTAGATAAATCATTAATAACTTATATACTTTCAAAGAAATTTGTGATTGTTTTGGCAAAAAATTGTTGACTCACATTTATTATTTTAGGATAGTTTAACTTATTTTATATTTAAATTTCTTCTATATGTTATATTATAGTTATAAGACTATTGTATAACTTTTTTTTCTCCTATACACTTTGTTAGTTTTATTTACTTCCTAGCTTTCTTTTCTTTTTGCTTAAAGTTAGCTTAATATTTATGTTACAGATTTGCTTTTGTTAGTCCTGCAAAAAAGATTATTTGATATTTTTTTAAGTATGTTAAAGTTTAAAATATTTGAAGTTAACAAATTAGAGCAAAAATTTCAAAGTAAAATTTATCAAAATGTACAATTCTTTGCTAACGTTTAAATTTGTTACATTATTTGTGCGGTTATAATTTATACAATTAAAAAATTTAATTTTTAATGCACTTTTCGGTTTTAGTGTTAGAAACTTAAAATTTATTGTTCGTATTATTTTAAGAAATGATATCATGCATAAATGTTTTTTGTCCAACTACTTAAAAAAGAGACAAAAAGCCTAAAATGACCCGTATCGCCTTAACTATAGTTGTAACATGTAATTTTTGAATCTTTTTGTGCAACGGATGTAATACTTCACATCATTTGTTGGTTTGAAGAACTGCTACATCTTAAGTTGCAAATCTAAAACCAATTTGAAGTCCTTGTTATTTCCATAACAAACATTACTACTATTGTTTGCATGTGTGCCTCTCCATAAATAATGTGAGACCTCCATGCTCCATATATAGAGGTGAGTTTATAGTGTTGATAAAATAATATATGAAGAAATTAGAAAAATTAAAGGTGTGCTTTCTAATAGTTTAAGTTTGTAGATAATATAGTATTACAATTCAACATGAAAAGTGATTTTGGATTCAAATTTCATTGCTATCATCTTGGTCAACACCTATGTAATTAAAAAAAAATCACCCCTATTTATGACCCGCCCCACCTCGCTTTGAATTAATAAAAAATTTAATTTGGCCTTTGTCTCTCTTTACTTCCACAAAACAAGTCACTTTACGATGATTCATCTAAATCATACGCGCGCAGAAACTTATACTTTATTCTTTTATGTATTATTATTTATCGAAAACTTTATTTTAATAATATTGATATTATTTTACAAAGTTATGTATTACTTGACTTGACATATACGTGCAACGCACGTGTCGAGAAACTAGTTCATATATTATGATTACACGTATTCTTATTCCACCTTTCATCACATATAAAATAATACAAAGATTTCCTCATCAATATATACAAATATTAAATAATATACAATTAAGAATTATTACTATCAAATCATTCAAAAAATATTTACATATAAACCTCCTTGAATATTGAGATTTGTAATCTTGAAAATAAAATATATTACCGGTTAATCAGATGTAAAGAGGAGGTGATGAATGTATATACCTAATGGTTCGTGAAATATATATTTTAAACTTTAATTCCTCATTACGATTCATTATTGTGCGTTGCGGCGCTCAATTTCTTCCTAACCATTTACTTCTATATCAACAGCTTGAGTTGATGAGGAAAATTAAACAATTTTGGTTTCAATTCAGGTGAACTAACTATAGGTGTGGTAGCTATGAGTCTGACTGAATTGTAGACCATAAATAAATTTTGCTGGACCTACCTCCTCGGTTAAAGAGACACAAATTGCTTTATCTCAGTAAATAAATATTTGCACTTCATAATTTTATAACCATCATAATTTGGTATTCGAAATTTTGTTTTGCCTCTTCTATATTAGTAAAAGGTTTTATAGCGTAACTTGGGCTTCCGTTTATGTATTTCACAAAACAATATTACAACTTTGGGATTAGTCAATTTTATGCTTGAGAAGAAAAAGATACTTAAACTTTAAAAAGAAATACGCGAGGAAACTTGATGTCACGACCCAAAACTCAACATGTCGTGATGGCGCCTATCACACTACTAGGCAAGCCGACAACAACAGATAACTACGCATTTTTAAATTGAAAACAAGATGAAACGGGTTTAACAATAATAACTCTCGTAAATAGTTGATAAGAAATAATGCGATTCAAATACAAAATTCCCAAAATCGGGGTGTCAATGAGTACGTGAGCTACTAAATATTAACGTAGTCAAAACTTCTAATACAACTGTCTGGAAAGTTAGAACAATGCTAAATAAAAGGAAAAAGAAGGAGAGTCGAGGTCAGTTGTAGCAACCAAAAGTCTCCAAGCCGGAAGTACTCCAAATCTAGCAACCACCATGTCCAGAAGTACCTGGATCTGCACACGAAGTGCAGAGTATAGTATGAGTACAACCGACCCAATGTATTCAATAAGTAACAGGACTAACCTTGGGCTGAAAGCAGTGACGAGCTCAAATAGGTGCAGTCCAAATACAGATTATAACAGTACAGATATGACAGGAAAAATGAGAGTAATAACTCAGAGGAATCTCAAAATCAATTTGTACACAATACCGAAATGTAGACATGCTTTCAAGTTTAACAAATTAAGTTTAACACGGATAAGATATGCCAAGTATGACTGATATGAGGAGTGTTACATCTCTATATCAACATGTCAAATGTGCATGTCACATGTAATGCATCACAATGATAACCTCACATACTCACACTCTCAGAGTACTCAATCTGACTGGCTCAACTTTCACTCATCATACTCAATCACTCAGCAATGTACATTGCGCTCACTGCTAGTATGTCACACTCCGGAGGGGCGGATCTTGCCCAAGCGCTAATATAAAGCCAATATGGCCTGATGCGGCGTGCAGCCCGATCCCATCATAATAATATATATAAAGCCTATAAGGCCTACTGCGATGTGCAGCCCGATCCACACCTCACTCACAACATGGCTCTCAGACCCCAACTCAATCATCAATCTCTCCAATC
Source organism: Nicotiana tomentosiformis (assembly GCF_000390325.3). NCBI lineage: Eukaryota > Viridiplantae > Streptophyta > Magnoliopsida > Solanales > Solanaceae > Nicotiana > Nicotiana tomentosiformis. Next base: position 78,671,720 of record NC_090815.1, read on the forward strand.
TCTCGGACTCACCAATCTCATGCCAAACAGCCCAAAAATGATACATGATGCAACAATAAATAGCAACTAAGACTGAGAAATGATATGCAAATGATGGATGTGACTGAGTACATAATTACTACTTAGGCAAATAAATCAATAGCAAAAATGATACCAGTGGGTTCCAACAGAAGAAGCATATAGCCTAAACATGATTTCTAACATGGATTGCAGCTCAATTACTCTAATGCATAGGAATCACATGAATAGCAACAAGATCTAATAACTACATAGTACCACAGAATCGACTGGGTCACAATTATCACAGTGCACGCCCACATGCCCGTCACCTAGCATGTGTGTCACCTCAACACCAACCACATAACACGTATTTCAGGGATTCGTACCCTTAGAACTAAGTTTAGAAGTGTTACTTACCTCAAACCGCGCAAATCTCTACTCCAACAAGTCCTTGCCTCGCGAATCGGCCTCCAAACGATTCGAATCTAGCCACAAACAACATAATACAATCAACACAAGCTATAGGACTCAATTCTATATGATAAAGCTAGGTTCTTTAACAAAAGTAAAAAACTCAACCCAAAAGGTCAACCACGGGCCCACGTCTCAGAATCTAAAAAAATTAATAAAATTCGAACACCCATTTAACGACAAGTCCAACCATACCAAAATTACTCAATTCCAATCTCAACTCGGCCTTCAAATCCTCAAATTATAGTTTATGAAGTTTCTACACTTTTTCCCAATTTTTCTAACCCAAAACAGTAATTAAATGGTAAAAACAATGATAGATTCAAGTATATTAACTAAATTCGAGTTAGAATCACTTACCCCAATCAATTCTTTAAAAATCCCTCCAAGAATCGCCTCAATCCAAGCTCCCAAAGTCCAAATGTGAAATAATACTCTAACCCTCATTTTTGAAATCTTATATTCTGCCCAGATGCTCCTTTTCGCAATCGCGGAAAGTCCCTCGCGATCACGAAGAACAAAAATCACAGCCCTCCAAATTATTCTTCGCGAACGCGAATAAAAAACCGCAAACGCGTTGCACAGAAAATCAAATGTACGCGATCGCATGCCTCCTCGCGCGATCGGGATCGCGATGAACAAACGTGTGGCTTCCAGCCACCCCTCCTTCCTTTTTGCAAACGCGGCACAACCCTCGCGTTCGCATAGTACTACTGACCATAGCTCCGTGATCGCAAACCTATTCTCGCGATCGCATAGAACAATTTTCACAGTCACCCAAACAACTCTTCCCGATTGCGGACTTCCACTCGCGATCGCATATAAGGAAATCTAAAGCACAAGTATCAGCAACTTCAGCAAATCTTCTAAGTCCAATTTCAATTCGTTAACCATCCGAAATCCACCCGAGGGCCCCGGACCTCCACCAAATATACCAACAAGTCCTAAAATATCATAGAACTCGCTCAAAGACTCAAATCACATCAAACAACACTAAAATCACAAATCGCACGTCGATTCAAGCCTAATGAACCTCTAACTTCCAAAACTAATGTCGAAACACACCAAACCAACTCTGACTGATCACAAATTTTGCACATAAGTCATAAATAACACAACTGACCTCTTTCAACTTTAGAAACCAAAATCCGAGCCCAGTAACCACAAAGTCAACTCTCAGTCAAACTTCTCAACCCTCCAAACTTCAACTTTTCCAACTTTCGCCAATTCAAGCCAAAATCATCTACGAATCTCTAAATCAATATCTAGACACACTCCTAATTCCAAACTCACCATACGGAGCTATCGGAACCATCAAAACTCCATTCCGGAGTCATTTACACATAAGTCAACATACAGTCCACTCTTCCAACTTAGGCTTCCAACCTTGGGACTAAGTCTCCCAACTCATTCTGAAATATCCCCGGAAGCAAAACCAACCATCCCGGCAAGTCACATAACAACAAATGAGCACAAAATAAGTAATAAATGGGGAAACAAGACTATAATACTCAAAACGACCGGCCGGGTTGTTATATTCTTCCCCTCTTAAATAAATGTTCGTCCTCGAACATGTCTAGATTCATACCTGGAGTCTCAAATAGGCATGGATATCTGCTCCGCATCTTCCGCTCAGTCTCCCAAGCCTGCTCGACTGGCTGACTTCTCCACTACACCTTCACTAAACCATATTCTTTGACCTCAACTTTCGAACCTGTCGATCCAAAATAGCCACCGGATCCACATCATAAGTCAAATCACCATCTAACTTAAACTAGGCGGCAATGCAAGCTTGTAAGCTAATTCTCTTAAGCACCTCAAAAGGTCCAATATACCGAGGGCTCAACTTGCCCTTCTTCCCGAATCTCATAACACCCTTCATGGGTGAAACTCTAAGCAATACCTTCTCCCTCACCATGTAGGCAACATCACAAACCTTCCGATCGGCGTAACTCTTCTGTCTAGATTGCGCCATGCGAAGCCGATCCTGAATCAACTTAACCTTTTCCAAAGCATCCTGAACCAACCCTAGCCTCACCCGGCTCAAACCAACCAACTGAAGACCAGCACTATCTCCCATATAAGGCCTCATACGGAGCCATCTGAATACTCGATTGGTAGCTGTTATTGTAGGCAAACTCTGCAAGCGGCAGAAACTGATCCCAAGAACCCCCAAAATCCATGACGCGAGCACATGGCATATCCGTAAATATCTGAATAGTGCGCTCGGACTGTTCGTGCACTCGGACTGTCCGTCCGTCTGAGGGTGGAATGTTGTACTCAACTCAACTCGTGCGCCTAACCTTTGTTGCACTACTCTACAAAACTGCGATGTGAACTACGTGACCTGACTCAAATAATAGTCACTGGTACACCGTGAAGGCGAACAATCTCGCAGATATAGATCTCAATCAACCACTCCGAAGAATAGGTAGTCCCAACTGGAATGAAATGCGCGGACTTGGTCAACCAATCCACAATCACCCAAATAGCATCAAACTTCCTCAAAGTTCATGTGAGCGCAACTATGAAGTCCTTAGTGATATGCTCCCATTTCCACTCAAGAATCTCAAGCCTCTGAAGCAAATTGCCCGGCCTTTGGTGCTCGTACTTCACCTGCTGAAAATTTAAGCATCAAACTACAAACCCCACTATATCTTTCTTCATTCTCCTCCACCAATAGTGTTGCCTCAAGTCCTGATACATCTTCGCGGCTCCGAGATGAGTGGAATACTGCGAACTGTAGGCCTTCTTAAGAATAAACTCACGCAACCTATCTACATTGGGTACACAAATCCGACCCTGCATTCGCAACACCCCATAATCCCCAATAGAAACTTTCTTGGCATTACCGTGCTGAACAGTGTCTTTAAGGACAAGCAAATGAGGGTTATCATACTGCCGCTCTCTAATGCGACCATATGAGGAAGACCGAGAAACCACACAAGCTAGAACCCGACTAGGCTCTGAAACATCTAACCTCACGAACTGATTGGCCAAGGCCTGAACATCCGATGCAAGCGGTCTCTCAGCAACAGGAATAAATACAAGGTTACCCATACTTACTGCCATTCTACTCAAGGCATCGACCATCACATTGGCCTTCTCGGGATGATACAAAATGGTAATATCATAGTCCTTTAGCAGCTTCAACCATCTCCGCTGCCTCAAATTTAGATCATTTTGTTTGAACAAGTGCTGAAGACTCTGATGATCCGTAAATACCTCACAAGACACACCGTAGAGATAATGCCTCCAAATCTTCAATGCATAAACGATGGCTGCCAACTCCAAATCATGGACGGGGTAGTTCTTCTCATGAGGCTTCAACTGGTGTGAAGCATAAGCAATCAATCTACCCTCCTGCATCAAGACACACCCAATACCAATCCGAGAAGCATCACAATACACTGTATAAGAACCCGATTTGAAGGCAAAAGTAGAATTGGAGTTGTGGTCAAGGCAGTCTTGAGCTTCTAAAAGCTCTCCTCATACTCATCCGGCCACCTGAATGGAGCACCCTTCTGGGTCAACCTGGTCAAAGGCGCTGCAATGGATGAAAAACCCTCCACGAAGCGACGATAATATCCGGTCAAGCCGAGAAAACTCCGAATCTCAGTAGCTGAAGATGGTCTGGGCCAACTCTGAACCGCCTCTATCTTCTTTGGATCCACCTTGATCCCCTCATTGGACACCACGTGTCCCAAGAATTCCACTGAACTGAGCCAAAACTCACACTTAGAGAACTTGGCATAAAGCTTCTCCTCCCCCAACCACTGTAGTACAATCCTCAAATGATGTGCATGCTCCTCCTGGCTACGTGAGTACACCAGAATATCATCATTAAATACTGTGACAAACGAATCAAGATATGGTTGGAATACACTGTTCATCATATGCATGAATGTTGTTGGGGCGTTAATCAGCCCAAAAGACATCACAAGGAACTCATAGTAACCATAGCGGGTCCTGAATGTCGTCTTCAGAATATCTGAGTTCCGAATCTTCAAATGGTGATACCTAGACCTCAGATCAATCTTAGAGAACACTCTAGCTCCCTGAAGCTGGTCAAATAAGTCATCAATGCGTGGCAAAGGATACTTGTTCTTAATTGTAACTTTGTTCAACTGCCTATAGTCAATGTACACCCGCATAGTACTATCCTTCTTCTTCACAAACAGAACCGGTGCACCCCAAGGCGACACACTAGGCCTAATGAACCCCTTATCAAGAAGCTCCTGAAGTTGCTCTTTCAATTCTTTCAACTCTGTTGGTGCGATATGGTACGGAGGAATATAAGTGGGCTGAGTGCCCGGTACCAAGTCAATACCAAAATCAATATCCCTGTCAGGTGGAATGCCCAGTAGGTCTGCAGGAAACACATCCAGAAAGTCTCGCACTACCGGAACAGAATCAATAATAGGAGTAGCAGCACCAACATCCCTCACAAAAGCCAAATATGACAAAGACCCTTTCCCAACCATCTGTTGGGCCTTCAAATATGAAATCACCATACTGGAACATAGTCTAGAGAACTCTCCACTCAATCCTAGGCAACCCCGGAATCGCCAACGTCACGATTTTAGCGTGACAATCTAGAATACCATGACATGGGGATAACTAATCCATGCCTAGAATCACGTCGAAATCAACCATACTAAGCAATAAGAGATCAACTCTCGTCTCCAATCCCCCAATAGTCACCATACATGACTGATACACTCGGTCATAATAATATAATCGCCCACCGACATAGATACATGAACAGACAAATATAAGGACTCACGGGGCATATCCAAATAACGAGCAAAATATGATGATACATACGAATAAGTGGAACCAGGGTCAAATAATATAGAAGCATCCTTGTGGAATACTAAGATAATACATGTGATCACCGCGTCTGAAGCAACAACCTCTAGCCTAGCAGGGAAAGCATAGCATCGAGCATGACTACCACCTGATTGGCCTCCACCTCTAGGGCGACCTCTAGCTCCTTGTGCCCCACCTCAATCTGGTTGATCGGGTGATGAAGTAACTGATGCGGAAGTCATAACCGGACCCCTCTGTTGAGCTAGACCTCCCAAAATACGAGGACAATACCTCCTCACATGTATAAACTCCCCATACTCGTAGCAACTCCCATCCATCAATGGTGGTGGAGATTGAATGGGGCCCCGAGAAACAGAATAGCTACTAGAATAACCTAGTACAGATGAACCCTGAACTGATGGAGCATGAGATGAACTCTGAGCTAGGAGGGCACTAAGAGATGACTGGCCTGGACGAGCACTATATGAAGCATGGCTAGCTGATGCACCATGATGAACCTGACAAGTCATCTGAGTAGGCCTATAAGGACGACCCCTGCTCCAGAAGAAACACTGATGAAACCACCCGAACCACGAGGCCTCTTGCCCTCCCTCTCCTCACGCTCCTGGCTACAGACCTACTTTAGCCGCCTAGAAATATCAACCACCTCGTCGACCCTAGCACCCGACGTAATCTCCTGAGTCATAACTAAGCACAGTCCATAGTTGAGGCCATCAATGAACCTCCTAATCCTCTCCCTCTTTGTGGGAACCAACCAGATCGCATGACGAGCCAACTCTACAAATCTCATCTCATACTGGGTCACGGACATACCCTCCTGGCATAGCTGCTCAAACTGCCTGCACAACTCCTCCCTTAGGGTCTATGGCACAAACTTCTCCAAGAAGAGAATGGAGAACTCGTGCCACGTAAGTGGTGCAGTGCGGGTAGGCCTGCTCAACTCATAGGCCTCCCACTATCTGAAGGCTGCCCCCAACAGCTGAAAAGTAGCAAATGAGACTCAACTAGTCTCCAGAATACCAGTCGTGCGAAGAATCCGCTGGCACCTGTCCAAGAAGTCCTGAGCATCCTCTGACTCAGCCCCACCGAATGATGGAGGCCTGAGCCTCCCAAATCGCTCTAGCCTCTTCTGCTCCTCGTCAATCATCGGTGAACACACCTGGGCCTGAGCAACTACAACTGGATGGGCTGGTAGTGCCCACGGTGTCTAAAGTCCCTGAACCACCTACTCAGGGGTACGTGCGGCAAGAGTCTGAGCACCTCCCCCGGCTTGAGAAGTGGATGGCGCGACCGGAACTGAAACCTCTTGAGCAAGGCTAGTGCATACAGTCAATATCTGGGCCAGAGCCTCCTGAAGGCCTAGAATCACATTGGGCACAGTTGGTGCCTGAGTTGGACCCACCGGCTCAACCATATCTGGAATCTGCTCCTGAGCTGGAGCAACTAGTGGGTCTACAAGTGTTGCTATAGCTGATGTATGAGCTACACCTCGGCCTCTATCACGCCCCCAGCCTCTCGTGGCCCTAGCTAGTACTGGTGGTCGTCTGCTTGATCCAGTAGCACGTGTACTCACCATCTGTGAGAGAATAGAATAATAGAAGTCCGGAATCAACAAATTTGCATGATAAGAATACAAGAAAATGAAGTTTTCCTAATGGTTCGGTAGCCTCTCGAAGATAAGTACATAGATCTCCATACCGATCCGCAAGACTCTACTAAATTTGCTCATGACTCGTGATACCTACATAACCTAGGCTCTAATACCAACTTGTCACAGCCCAAAACCAAATATGTCGTGATGGCGCGTATCACAATACTAGGCAAGCCGACAACTACAAATAACTACGCATTTTTAAATTGAAAACAAGATGAAAAATGTTTAGTAGTAATAACTCTCATAAATAGTCGATAAGTAATACTGCGACTCAAATATAAAATTTTCAAAATTGGGGTGTCACTGAGTACGTGAGCTACTAAATATCAACATAGTCAAAACTTCTAATACAACTGTCTGGAAAGATAGAACAATGCTAAATAAAAGGAAAAAAAAGGAGAGTCGAGGTATGTAGACACCAAGGCAGCTACCTCAAAAGTCTCCAAGCCGGAAGTACTCCAAATCTAGCAACCACCATGCCCAGAAGTACCTGGATCTGCACACGAAGTGCAGAGTGTAGTATGAGTACAACCGAACTAATGTACTCAATAAGTAATAAGACTAACCTTGGGTTGAAAGCAGTGACGAACTCAAATAGGTACAGTCCAAATACAGATTATAACAGTACAGATATGACAGGAAAAATGAGAGTAATAACTCAGAGGAATCTCAGAATCAGTTTGTACATAATACCAAAATGTAGGCATACTTTCAAGTTTAACAGATTAAGTTCAACACGGATAAGATATGCCACGTGTGACTGATATGAGAAATGTTACATCTCTATATCTACATGTCAAATGTGCATGTCACATGTAATGCATCACAATGATAACCTTACGTACTCACACTCTCAGAGTACTCAATATGACTGGCTCAACTCTCACTCATCATACTCAATCACTCAGCACTATACAGTGCGCTCACTACTAGTATGTCAGACTCCGGAGGGCGGATCCTGCCCAAGTGCTAATATAAAGCCAATATGGCCTGCTGCGGCGTGCAGCCCGATTCCATAATAATATATATAAAGCCTATAAGGTCTGCTGTGGCGTGCGGCCCGATCCATAATAATAATAATATCTATAAAGCCAAGAAGGCCTGTTGCGGCGTGTAGCCCGATCCACACGTCACTCACAACATGGCTCTCAGGCCCCAACTCAGTCATCAATCTCTCCAGTCTCTTGGGCTCACCAATCTCATGCCAAACAGCCCAAACAATGATACATGATGCAACAATAAATAGCAATTGAGACTGAGATATGATATGCAAATGATGGATGTGACTGAGTACATAATTACCACTTAAGCAAATAAATCAATAGTAGAAATGATCCTAGTGGATCCCAACAGAAGAAGCATATAGTCTAAACATGATTTCCAACATGGATTGCAGCTCAATTACTCTAACGCATAGGAATCAGATGAATAGCAATAAGATCTGATAACTACACATTACCATAAAATCGACCAGATCACAATTATCACAGTGCACGCTCAGCTGCCGATCACCTAGCATGTGTGTTACCTCAACGCTAACCACATAATATGTATTCAGGGATTCATACCCTCAAAATCAAGTTTAGAAATGTTACTTACTTTAAACAGCGCAAATCTCTAGTCCTACAAGCCCTTTGCCTTGCGAATCGGCCTCCGAACGACTCGAAACTAGCCACAAACAACTTAATACAATTAACACAAGCTACAGGAATCAATTCTATATGATAAAGCTAGGTTCTTTAACAAGGTAAAAAAGTCAACCCCGGATCCACGTCTTGGAATCTGACAAAATTAATAAAATCCAAACACCTATTCAACGACGAGTCCAACCATATTAAAATTACTCAATTCTGATCTTAACTCGACCTTCAAATCCTCAAATTATAGTTTGTGAAGTTTCTACAATTTTTCCCAATTTTTCCAACCCAAAACACTAATTAAATTGTAAGAACAATGATAGATTCATGTATATTAACCAAATCCGAGTTAGAATCACTTAGCCCAATAAATTATTTGAAAATCCCTCCAAGAATCGCCTCAATCTGAGCTCCCAAAGTCCAAATATGAAATAATACTCTAGCCCTCGTTTTTGAAATCTTATATTCTGCCCATATGCTCCTCTTCGTGATCGCGGAAAGTCCCTCGCGATTGCGAAGAACAAAAATAACAGCCCTCCAAATTACTCTTCGCGAACGCGAGTAAACAACCATGAATACGGTGCACAGAAACTCAAATGTACGCAATCGCACGCCTCCTAACGCAATCGCGATCGCGATGAACAAACGTGTGGCTTCCAGCCACCCCTCATTCCTTCTTCGCGAACGTGGTACAACCCTCGCGTTCGCGTAGTACTAATGACCATAGCTCCGCTTTCACAGACCTATTATCGTGATCGTATAGAACAAGTTTTCACAGTCACCCAAACAACTCTTCCCGATCGCGGACTTCCACTCGCGATCACGTATAAGGAAACCTGAAGCACAAGCATCAGCAACTTCAGCAAATCTTCTAAGTCCAATTTCAATTCGTTAACCATCTGAAATCCACCCGAAGCCCCCGGGACCTCCACTAAATATACCAACAAGTGCTAAAATATCATACGGACTCGCTCGAAGCCTCAAATCACATCAAACAATACTAAAACCACAAATTAGACGTCGATTCAAGCCTAATGAATTTCTAACTTTCAAAACTAATGTCAAAACTCACCAAACCAACTCCGACTGATCACAAATTTTGCACACAATTCATAAATAATACAATGGACCTATTCTAACTTTCGGAACTAAAATCTGAGCCCGATAACCACAAAATCAACTCTCGGTCAAACTTCTCCTCCAAACTTTAACTTTTCCAACTTTCGCCAATTCAAGCCAAAATCATCTACGGACCTCCAAATCAATATTCAGACATACTTCTAAGTCCAAAATTACCATACGGAGCTATCGGAACCATCAAAACTCTATTCTGGGGTCATTTGCATATATGTCAATATTCGGTCCACTATTTCAACTCAGGCTTCCAACCTTGGGACTAAGTGTCCCAACTCATTTCGAAACATTCCTGGAACTAAACTAACCATTCCGGCAAGTCACATAACAACAAATGAGCACATAATAAGCAATAAATAGGAAAATAGTGCTATAATACTCAAAACGACCAGTTGGGTCGTTACACTTGATGAAGCTATTTAATAGAGTTAAAAAAGGAAGTAGGCATCTCTGTATAAAATCATGCAACAAGAAAAGCTTTTCCATGATGTACATAACTACTTATAGCCTTCCTTTCTTTTCCCCTTTTTTCCTTTTTCCTCTTTTCTTTCCTTTTTTCCTTTTAGAAGGTGGACTTTTATAGTTAAGGTGCAATAATGGTGTATCATTTTGGCATTTAGAATGAATTTTATCGGTATTTTATCCTACATATATGTGTTACTTCAAGGACTGTGGGAAATTGATGTATCATTTTTGTCATTCTTATTTCCATCCTTCACCCTTTCTTGCTTAATTTTTGTCGATATTTTATTTTAAATAAATTACTCTCTCTATCAGTTAGGGGCAACATCCCAACCAAATTTGGCCCATATTTTACCTTTTTATCCAGTTGGTTCACTTTGTATATAACTTAGAATTTTTTTTCATCCCTTAGCCCAGCATTAAAGACCCACTTCTAGTTATTTTTTCTTTTCTTCTTTCTTCTTCTCCTTCAGGGTCGACTTTGCATCTCCAAATTTCTCAGTCATTGTTGTTCTCCTTTACTTCTCCTTGCAGGTTCAAATTATTTTTGCCTCGAATCTAAAGTTTTCGTGAAAATAACCCAGAAAGGCGTCGATGGAGATGAAGGCTACTAAAAGAAGGTACAGTTCGAGAAAACTCATCTCTTTTATCAGCCATTTGCTAAAACTTTACAGGCGAAAAAATTAAATTACCAAAGTTGAGGAACGTAAGTCGTTTGGGAATAGCAAGAGTGCTACTCTAGGAATGTCTTTGAGAATTTTCACTACTTATAAATCCCGTTTGAGATGTAGTGTAATGACTCGACCGGTCATTTTGTGTATTTGAGCCGCATTTCCTTGTTTGATGCTTCTCTTATGCTTGTTTGTTATTTTATGACTTGCGGTGTTGGTTGATTTAGTTTCGGGAAGATTTTGGAGTAAACTAGAACACTCAGTTCCATTGTGTTGGAAGCTTAAGTTGTAAGAGTTAACCTAGGTTTGACTTTTGTGTAAACGATCTCTGCTGACGATCAATTTTGACCCTCTCTTTTAAAATTAATTTATTTATACTTAATAATTTTCAATAAATGTGTCAAAAATATTTTCTAATCAATAATACTTATTTTTGAATAAATTAGTAATTAATAAGTTGAAATTAATAATTTGGCATTACAAAATTGTAAAATATGTTACACTTACTATTTTTGAGATTGTTAAAAAAACTTTTATATTTATTACATAAGTTTCGTAGTTAATTTAACAAATTAATCCTTAATTTTAATTAACTACCCTACTATTTCAAACAGTAATCCAAAATTAATGTTATAATTTGAGAAATAAAGTATTTTTATAAATAATTAATTAATTAAAATAATTAATGGTGTATATGATGATTATAATTTTTATCATGTTTTATTAGAATTCATTGAGTTTAATTAAATTAATTTTAAAAGGTTTAAAGACTGAATGGCTATAATTGTAATTACACTCCTAAACACAAATTGGACATCTCTTAAATTGAAATTAGCCCAAAATATTGGCCTAATTCCCATCTGACTCAGTCCAAACACCCCCTCCAGACCAAGCTGGCAATCCGCGACACTCTCTTAGCCAATAGAATTGTGCCACGTTACCGCTCTCAAACAAACACACACATCTGAGCTGTTAATCCCTTTGATCAATGACCTATGTTTAATCTCGGTTTTTTTAATTTTAACGCTTGCCAGATCTCATCTCCACTATTGAAATACAAAGATCCAAGGATTCCCATATTTCCTCGTAAAAACCCATTTAAAACCTTTCAACGCCTGAATTATCAGGGCCATTGATCAAACGATCCAACGGCCCAAATCTCTTCCCTTAACTTTAATCTTAGAGACCAGCCTGGTTACCCCCCCCCCCCCAAATCCTAAATCATTTCCCCATTGACCAGCCGCCCTCTTTCCCATTTCCCTCTCTATTCTCTCCCGCCATCAACCACATCAATCTTCAAAACCTTGCACAAATTCGTGCAAGGTCACTAATCAACCATGAAATCATCCACTTTTTCTTCTGAATCTGCGAATCTCGCTGGTTTCTTCCCTATTTCATCACTCAAATTCAAAAAGCCCTAAATCCGAACCTTAGCTTAAAAATGAAACTTTGAGTCTTCTGATTTATCTTGTACTCTATCAAATCGAAGCATGCATGAACATTTTTCATAGCTTCATCATGATTATTCGAGGTCAAGAGGACAAATGCATTGACTTTGGACATTGAAGCTTTGTCTGAGGGGTCTTTGCTTTCAACGGTTGACCTCTTTCCTCTCAGGTAAAATTTTCACTGATTTCCCCTCTGTCTCTTAGATTTTCACTCGTCTTCGTTTGCATCATCTGGTAGTCGTCACTCTCCACTACCATTGTTTGAATCCGCTGAAATCCTAACCTTTTAGTCCGCATAACTCTTTTGGCTGGACTGAGCTGTACGAAGTCGCTCCTGAATCACCTTAACGTTTTTGAAAGCCTCACGGACTAAATCTGTGCGCAATAATCTAGCCTCATAAGGCTCAACCAACCAACTGATGACCGACATCAGACTCCCATCCAAAGACTTGTACGGAGCTATTTGGATGCTCGACTAATAGCTGTTATAGTAGGCGAACTCCGCTAAAAGTAAAAACTGGTCTCACTGACCTCTGAAATTCATAGAGCATGCCCACAACATGTCCTCCAAAATATGAGTAATACGCTCGGTCTGTCCGTCCGTCTGAGGATGAAATGTGGTACTCAGCTTGACCTGCGTGCCCAACTCACGCTGCACGGCTCTCCAAAAATGTGATGTGAAATGAATGTCCCAGTCAAGAATGATAGAAATGGGCACGTCGTGCAGGCAGATAATCTCTCGGATGCAAATCTGAGCCAACCGCTCTTAAGAATAGGATGTCATCATCGGAATAAATTATGCGGACTTAGTCAACCGGTCCATCATAATCCAAACTGCGTCATATTTCCTCAAGGTCCGTGGTAAGTCTACCACAAAATCCATAGTGATGCGCTCCCACTTCCATTCTCGTATCTCCAATCTCTTAGTCAACCCACCCGGTTTCTAATGCTCATACTTCACCTATTGACAATTTAAACACCGAGAAACATGACTAACAATATCTTTCTTCATCTTCCGCCACCAATAGTATTGTTTCAAGTCACGGTACATTTTTGTGACACCTGGGTGAATGTAATATCGCGAACTGTGGGCCTCCTCAAGGATCAACCCTCTCAACCCATCAACATTCGAAACACAAATTCGGCCTTGAAGCCGCATAACACCATCATCACCAATCACAACCTCTGTGGAACCATCCCGATGCACCGTGTCTTTCAACACCAACAAGTAAGGATCATCAAACTAGCAAGCCTTGATACGTTTCAACAAAGATAAATGTGCCACAACACAAGCAAGAACCCGGCTAGGCTCTGAAACATCCAACCTCATGAACCGATTAGCTAAAGCATGAACACTGATCCGAGGTCGTTTACCAAAAACGTTGATCGTAGTCAACTCAAGTCGTTTTTAAAGCCAAAAATCATATTTTCTTCAAAATTCCACATAATAACTTTCCGAAAAATGACACGGACCACGCACGCAAGTCATAAATCATCAAATAGAGCTGCGGGAGTTCTCGGAACATAGAAAAAGGATCTAGTACTCAAAACGATCTATCAGGTCGTCAGATATATTTTTTAAATAAATTATTCGAGTAAGACAAAAGGCTGGCCAGATCCAACTTAACCTTATTAGGCGTGTAATACAATCTAGTAATACGAACTAATTCGTTATATCCCTATAGGCATAATTTCTTGATTGTGATAGAGGCTGATTGAGATTATATTAAATTATACGGACATAATTTCTAAATGTGAAAACATGTAGAACGTTGGAAATACACTTAGTCTTATAAGCATACATTCTAAATAGAATAAGAGAATGTTTGAAAAATCACCTTGGAATTGGATTTGTGTGTAATTGAGTGTAATTGCACAGTTTGATATGTTTTCTGGCCAAGTAAATATTTGGTTAGCATAGAATTTGATGTAATTGGGGGAGTGTAATCACACTCTTCAATTTTCAAGGGGAGGTGAGAATTGGTGGTAATTACACCATGTAATTATAATGTAACTTTTTAATCTTTTTTATTACAAATATATTATTTCCCTTTTATTTTCTTCTTCTCATTTTCCAACTTTCCAATTTCAGACGTGTTCTGCTTCCAGGTCTGCTTCTTCCTTTATTATTTTTCTTTTATTTTTTATAATTCTTAGTTGTGCTATTAAATATTTTATGAGTTTCTTAGCGCATTTTTTGCTTCTTGATTCGTTTTACCTTAGCTCTTGGAATGAAGAACTACATACTCTAAAGGCCTAATTAACTTAATTAGACCTTTCTTCATTAACTTAATTAGACCTTATTATTTCACTTAGCTAACAAACTCATAACAAAGCTTAATAAAGGTACTTGCATTTAATAGGTGGCTATTTTTCCTTGACCACAAATTTATCGCCTGCGAATTCACGTAAACATTAATAGTGTAGCAAATTAAACTTTCCTTCTAATAACACTCACTAAATAATTAGATAAAAGACGATCTTACATATTATTTAATTGTTTATCAGTTTATAGTTCTTTAATATATTTTTACAAAAATATTTATTTAAATACCTTATAATAAACTAATATTTGGTTATATATATATATATATATATATATATATATATTTGTGACACAAAACCGTATCTATATTTAATCTGAAAATTTTGTCTAAATATAATTACACTTGTCCAACCAAACATGACAGCGAAAATTACAATGTAATTATATTTTTGCAAATAAACAGGTCATTATAAATACTATACTGTGTATTATCTGGCTATGTAATTACTAGGATAGTAATTACACAGTCAAGTAATTACACGTAACTTTCCCAGCAGACTGTAAAAGAAATCCATTGAAGTTGCATTAGTTCCTACATATATGATTTTTAGGTGTAATTGAGGCTTGTTATATTGGGACCTTATAAGCAGGATATCTAAAAACATAACCACATAAGTTAAGTCCTATAGGCAGGATATCTAAACATGAAACATACACATTGAATTCTAAAGGCATAATATCTTGGGGCGCTTATCAGGTGGATAATTATGCTTAACGGTTCGACTTAACAGTTATCGGATTATAAATGTAGTAATCCGCTAGCCATCCATGAGACAACGGGCGGATTGGTATCATATTAACAATTATCGGGCGGCTTATCGGCTAAACCAAATAGAAAATTTTTTAGCAATCATTCAATCAATACCAAACAGTTTCAAATCAATACCAAATTTTTGATACCATCTAAGATCTAACCAAATGGTATTTTTTAATTGAAGAGTCTTCAAGACTACTCATTCTGTCATACACATATTAAATAAATTTTTAATACCATCGAGACTACTCATACAGACATACACGTATTAATCATTGAGATTTCAATTTTTCGACTTCTTAGTTCAAGAGAGACAAAACTGACGACTTCTCTGTCTCTAGTGGCTGCAGACAATTGAGAATTAGAAAATACAAATTAGAGATTTAGCCATTTAGGGTTTTAATAGTACTTTATATACATATGGATAAAAGTATAAATATAAAAATTCTTAACGGGTTAACGGTTTATCCGATAAGAAAATTGAGTAATCCGCCCCCAAACCATTAAGCCATTAATTATAAAATCTCAATCCGTTCACCATCCATTACCCCAATAAGCCAATAAGCCATCGGTTCAGTTCGGTTAACGGTTTTGGTTCGGTTTTGAACACCCCTAATGATATCTACCCATTTGAATCATGTAGTGTCACGACCCAAAATCATACCTGTCGTGATGGCACCTAACCCAACCCACTAGGTAAGCCAATTACCAATTATCTAATTCTAATGAAATTAATAAGGCAATTAATTAGAAGAAAATAGATAAAACTAATACATTTTCCCAAGAACTGGTAGTACAAATCATGAGCTTCTAAGATTAGAATTTACAAAACTGGTATGAAATAAATACATCATCTGTTTGAAACGTACATAAACAGATTTTTATAAATCTAAGGCTACCATGAACAAGAGGCAACTATAGCCAGAACACATGTACATCTTCAATTCCAGCTCCCGTCGAGTACAGCAACATCAACATCCAATATATACACGCAAGGTGCAAAAGTGTAGCATGAGTACAACCGACCTCATGTACTCAATAAGTAACAAACCTAACCTTAGGTTGAAAGTAGTGACGAGCTTGTACCAAGGTCGGGTCCTAACTTCAATAACCAATAATAGTTCATAACAACTTAAATAAGTAATACCAAAAGTAACTCAACAATCAAATGCTCAGCAAAAACATGATTTCTGAAAATAGTTCTGCCTTTCAAGTACATCAATGAAAACCCAAATCGTTTACCGAAATTACCAAAAATATGAATAAGTTTGAAAACAATAATTTTCCTAAAATCCTTTCAATAATAAATAAGATATTTTATTTTTCTTTCCAGATTACCAGTGTAAAACAAATGCATCACTATGCCCATCTGCCAACATGTGTGAGAAATCATGAATGACGTAATATCGTACAGCATGAGGAAAAATACATCTTTATGCATGTATGTCATGTGTGCATGTCAATGCAATATATCTCATAGATGAACTCATATGCATACTCTCAGAGTATCAATTCACTCAGTCCTCCCCATAACTCAGTCCTCCCAGTCACTCTGTCATCACAGTCACTCTGTCTTCCCAATCACTCGGCACTCGCACTCAGTAGATACCTGCGCTCACTAGGGGTGTGTACAGACTCTGGAGGGGCTCCTTCAGCCCAAGCGCTATAATCTGCACGGATAACTCATGTGATGCACGGACAACTCACGTGCTATAGTATCAATATATGTATCCGCACGGACAACTCACGTGCTATAATAAAACATATAAGACCTACTGCAGGCGGGCAGCCTCGATCCACATAATAATAAAGTATATAAAGCCAATATGTCTTGCTGCGGTCTGCGACCCGATCCCATAATTACCCTCACAATCAGGCCCTCGGCCTCACTCAGTCATCAATCTCTCCAGTCTCTCTCTCATGGGCTCACAATGTCATAAAAATAGCCCGAAAATGATGATATGATATATCAACAAATAACAACAGAGACTGAGATATGATATGTAATGACATGAATATGACTGAGTATGAATTTTCAATTTAAAACAAATAATTCACAGCAATATGACCTCTGTGTGTCCCGATAATACTGACACATAGCCTCAACATGATTTTTAATATGATTCTCAGCTCAATTTCTTCAACACATAAAATTACATAGAAAATGCCAAGATTATTTGACTACAAAATTTTACGGAACCAATTACGTCATAATTGTTATAGTGCACGCCCACACGTCTGTCACCTAGCATGTGTGTCACCTCCCAACAATTCACATAATACATATATTCAGGGTTCATACCCTCAGCTCCAAGATTAGAAGAGTGATGTACCTCTAACAAGACGAATCCAATGCCGAGCAAGCTAAACAATGCTCCAGAAATCTCATTCTGCGCGTATCAACTCCTAAACAGCTCGAATCTAGCCACAATAAATTTGATTCAGCCCACACAATTTATAGGAATTAATTCCATATCAAAATACTAATATTTTCCCAAAAAATTCGAAATTACACTCCAAAATTTACCCGTGGGGCCCACATCTCAGAATCTGACGAAACTCATAAAATCCAACCACTCATCTAATTTCAAGCACAACCATATAAATTTTACTCAAATCCGATATCAACTCGACCCTCAAATCTTCAAATTAAACCAAGAGGGTTTTCACAATTTTCCAACTTAATTCACCAATTAAATGTTAATAAACAACCATGGATTCAGGTAATTTGACCAATATTGAGTTAAGAACACTTACCCTGTTGTTTTTCTTGAAAAACAACCGAAAATTGCCTCTTCCCGAGCTCCAATCCGTCAAAAATGGAAAAATGGGACGAAGTCCCATTTTCATAACTTAAACTCACTGCCCAGGCTCTTCTTCTTCGCGAACGCGGTCAGTACCTCGCGTTCGCAAAGCACAAAATTGTTCCCGTCCAAATTCCTCCTTCGCGATCACGACATACCCCTCGCGTTCGCGAAGCACAAAGTGTCTCTGCCTCAATGCCTTCTACACAAACACGCTCAACCAATCGCGAACACGATGCTTCGTCTCCCCCTCACTACGCGATCGCGACACCCCCCACGCGAACGTATAGATCAAATGCCTGGGGTCCTCATCTGCTTCCTCTCTTCTTCTTCGCGAACGCGTAACACCTCTCGCGTTCGCGATGCACACCCTATCCACCCTTCGCGAACGCGTCCTTCTCTTCGTGAACACGAAGAACCAATATTTCCAGCCTCTCATTTCCTCTTTGCGAAGGCGAGGCTCCACTCGCGAATGCGATGAAGGAAACCAGATGATGCATCAGAAAAATTCCAGTAGAGTTCCAAGTCCAAAATCCAACCCGTTAACCATCTGAAACTTACCTGAGGCCCCCGGGACCTCAACCAAACATACCAACAAGTCTCATAACATCATACGAACTTAGTCGACTCTTCAAATCACCTCCAACAACATCGAAAACACGAATTACACATGGATTCACGCCTAAGAAACTTCGAAATTCCCAAATTCTACAAATGACGTCGAAACCTATCAAATCACGTCCGATTGACCTCAAATTTTTCACACAAGTCACATTTGACATAACGAAGCTATTCAAATTTTCAGAATCGGATTTCGACCCCGATATCAAAAAGTCAACCCCTCGATCAAACTTCCCAAAAATTTAACTTTCGCCATTTCAAGCCTAATTCCACTACGGACTTCAAAAAAGATTTCCGGACACACTTCTAAGTCCAAAATCATCATACGGAGCTATTGGAATCATTGGAATTCAAATCCGAGGTCGTTTACATATAAGTCAACATCCGGTCAACTTTTCCAACTTAAGTTTTAGATTACGAGACTAAGTATCTCATTTCACTTCGAAATCTCTCCGAACCCGAACTAACTAATCCGATGGGTCATAATACAGCTATAAAGCACAAATAGAGCAGTGAATAGGGGAACAGAGCTGTAATACTCAAAATGATCGGTCGGGTCGTTACATTCTCCCCTACTTAAACATACGTTCGTCCTCGAACGTGCCAAGAGTTGTTTCCAAGCCATCAAATCATTATTCCATATTACCACGCACGTACCCGGGGGTGATCCCATGTCACCCTATTCCACATAGGCCTGACAACACAATACAACTGAAGATCCTTAATTTAACCTTAGCCCAAAAACCTTGGAAATCAATTTCCAACATTCAGAATTTCTTTTCAAGACCCGAATCTCACATCTACTCACCGTATGAGTCTGAACAAGCTGTATCAAGCCATAACCATAACCCCAGATATAATCATGTAACGTACAACACAACTCACATGCTCGTAACACCATTCCCTGTCACAGTGACTATTCCAAACTGACCCGGTACTAGTATTAAATCCCATATCAAACAAAACTTCATTCCAAAACCTTTGTACACTGCTGATAATGAAAGAAACACGCAGAAATCTCATGACCCCTTATCGGATCAACAAGTCATGGATCTCTCTCGCCCCAACCAGAACCATAATCACTTTCAAAGCCGACTTTCAATAGTGTCCTCCCGAATATACCGTAATCAAATTGATAGCACCCATTCTAGGTCCAATAACCTTATATTATTAAATACAACTATCCCACTGACATGCCACATCAACATAACTCAAGCTGCATCTGCGCAATCCGTGCACCCAAGTATGGGAGATATCTCAAGGAAGAGAACCATATTACAAGTTCAACAAGCACCACCACAACCACAATGTTACAACCAACTCCTCAAATTTCATGAAAAGGATAACTGTAGGCGCATGTGAACAATTGTAGAGGAATAAAATTAATGAATTAGATAAATTATCATAGAAATAAAATTCCCACACACGGCACAGACAACTCACGTGCCAATAATATGAATCGCCCGGCATGGTCATAGGCCTCCAGTCCCAGCATATCATACAGGAGCAATTAAACAAGTACACTTGTATATGATAATGAAATAAGATCCTCATGCTCCTGGACTGGTATAAATAACACGTCATAGTGTAAGCATGTGCAAAGTCTGCTATCATACTTCAAATCGGCCATTTAACGCAGAAATAGTAACTACCCCGTTTATTCAGTGAATTATCCTCTTTGCAACCTCAAGTGTAGCCAGATAGTTCTCAAAAAAGGTAAGAACATGAGAAACATTATAATTTTACGCTTAACAGTCAACTCTAGGCATATCATAGCCTAAGCATTCTTTCGAGTATAAACACCTGCCACGATGCCCGCATATTGGCTCAAACCTCACATATATGCACACTTATAGCGCGTAGTTATCACAAATAATTAACACAACTAGTGCCTCCACTGAGTTAAAATAAAATACTCACCTCAAATAGGCCGCAACCCGAAACAATATACTTCTGAGAACTCCCAGTCTCCAAATTTATTGAACACATGAATCACCGTAACTTATCCCAACTCCAGCACTAAAATGACTAACACATCTTTCATTCACGATAATCCCATGAGGAATACTTTCATAATTCTTCCGTGCCACATAGCAATAATTTGAATATCAGCAGTCTATCAACCAGGTGAGTACTGCAAGACCGATGAACATTCGTAAGTCAAAACACAACGCGCCTTCTGAAATGCGCACCCTTCTCAGGAATTACCGAGCAGTTATAACATTCATCGAAATATCTGAAATTGACCATGTTGTCCAACATTCGTTATCTTCTCTTCAAGACTGAACTGTCACTTTGTACGGGTAAATCCTAATCCCGCACAACATACCACATCTATTACGCCATCATGTGACAAGCACAAGAATCTCATTATCAACTTTGAGTCACCAGCAAATTACATACCCGGTTAGTTAGAAACCTTCCTATTGCTTCCTTCTAGGAGGAAATCATAATACACAACACGTTCCCCACACCGGTAGAAAATATCTGGTCCAAACCATGGTAGAAACCATCGAGAACACTTTAAAATCCATTTGCACATAACCAAGCTATTAGAGCTGAATTCCTCTAACTCGACCTGGCCACGCAGGTCACCAAACCCAAGAATATTGCCACCAAGACATCTGTAAAGTCTTACCATATCGTAATTACCCAAAGGACCGATCCTACCATTACCATACTGGTCCATTCTACTATCCAGTTGTCCTATTTCTCCGAGTCCCTTTCGAATTTGTCTTCAGATTGATACTTTTCCTTGCTAAAACACCACGATCTTTAACCACAACTCACCCTGCAAACCTTAGCATAGAACCACAATGCTCTACGGTATATAAGCAACTGTATTTTTCTTAAGCACCTCCATAAATACCATAATTATAACACTCACTCTGAAAGACCTTATATAAATTTAAAATTGTCCCTCCTTTGCTTTCTTATACTGAGATATAGAATCCATAGTCATATAGAATTACCGCAAGTCCCGACACCATCCAATGTAAATAATCGATTCTAGCGATATACGAATCCGAAAAATTTTCAATTGTCACTTATACGTCTTTGAATCCATTAGCACCTTCTCGAGAGTCACCCATTTTGCTCAAATCTAAAAATTGCACCGCCCAAATGGGCCGAAAGACACATGCCCCATTAGCACAACAACACCCAAAGAAGTAATCATGCCTTAACACCATCAATCAAATTCATACTTTGTGCGCACTACATTCTTCAAAGTGACAACTTAATCATTCCATGAATGTTTTCATATTTCCATAAAGTGTAATGTACCCCGCATTCCAAAATTTTCCTTACTCGAGTCATCTTCGATCTCAACCTCTGCAAGTCATAACTAAGCCAAAAGTATGCCTCAGACCAAAACTAAACTTTTACATATAACCATCACTTGAATTGTCAATAGCAGGCTCCCCCACTTGGCTCAAAGCCATAGATTTATATACTCCATAACTCACAATTACCCATATTTTATTATTGCCATAATACTGCAGTCGGTCCAACAAAAATTCTTTTCAAGCTCATGCAACACCAACCATAAAATACCTCAATCGTCCTCTAAGTTCGCATTCATTCCCTTAACACTCAAGTCAACTTTCTCAACCTGATTCAAATTCATATCTCAACACATACGCCCCACTGGTAGCAAAGAAACTCTCCATTCACATTATAAGGAACACAGCTACGTAGATTACTCTGCAAGGGATAATCCACCTGCTTAGCCTCAAATTGGTATCTTGTTATACCCTTTCGCAATTATAATTACTATGAAACCACTTAACCTTTCTGAGTCCAAACTCATTAACCAGACATGAGAATTTAATTTGTCCCAAAATTTAACAACGTGAAAGATCCTACAAAATATTCATACTCGAGACTGTACGTCACATCAAAAATGAAAATCAGGCACCTAATGGCCCTTACATTTAAACTAAACACTTCTCGTCACATTTAAATCGTCTTAACTCATCCCACAATTACATCATACTCATCACATGGCTATTCCACTGCTCATCGAGCCATAAATTCCACTCTTAGGGACATTACCAGATATATGATTCCAAATGTACAAATTACAACTAAAGCTACCGAGCCTATGTTGCGGTCTAAACGTGGCCTCAAGTCCTCCAGACTGGCCCATCACCGAAACACATAATACACATCTCGAACCTCATTCATAGAATCACAAGTCAGCAATGCATAGCTGATACCGAGCGCTCATGTGCGCATACGAATGTGTGGAAGGAATTCAAAGAGTTATGTTTCAAGCTGAATCAATTCTGCACGATAAGGAAAGAAGATGGGAAGTATATATCCTAAATTCCATGTAGCCTCTCGAAGATAAGTATGGACGTCATCATACCGATCCACAAGACTCTACTAGACACTTGCTCATGATTTGTAGAACCTATGAACCTAGGGCTCTGATACCACCTTGTCACGACCCAAAATCTCAACTGTCGTGATGGCACCTAACCCAGCCCGCTAGGTAAGCCAATTACCAACTATCCAATTCTAATGAAATTAATAAGGTAATTAATTAGAAGAAAATAGATAAAACTAATACATTTCCCTAAGAACTGGTAGTACAAATTATGAGCTTCTAAGATTAGAATTTATAAAACTGGTATGAAATAAATACATCATCTGTTCGAAATGTACATAAATAAATTTTTATAAATCTAAGGCTACCATGAACAAGAGGCAACTACAGCCAGAACGCAGGTACGTCTTCAATTCCAGCTCCCGTCGAGTACAGCAACATCAACATCCAATATCTACACGTAAGGTGCAGAAGTGTAGCATGAGTACAACCGACCCCATGTACTCAATAAGTAACAAACCTAACCTTAGGTTGAAAGTAGTTCTGCCTTTCAAGTACATCTATGAAAACCCAAATCGTTTACCGGAATTGCCAAAAATATGAATAAGTTTGAAAACAATAATTTTTCTAAAATCCTTTCAATAATAAATAAGATGTTTTATTTTTTGTTTCCAGACTATCAGTGTAAAACAAATGCATCACTATGCCCATCTACCAACATGTGTGAGAAATCATGAATAATGTAATATCGTACAGCATGAAAAAAATACATCTCTATGCATGTATGTCATATGTGCATGTCAATGCAATGTATCTCAGAGATGAACTCATATGCATACTCTCAGAGTATCAATTCACTCAGCCCTCCCCATAACTCAATCCTCCCAGTCACTCAGTCCTCACAGTCACTCACTCCTCCCAATCACTCGGCACTCGCACTCGGCACTCGTACTCATTAGGTACCTGCTCTCACTGGGGGTGTGTATAGACTCCGGAGGGGCTCCTTCAGCCCAAGAGCTATAATCTGCACAGACAACTCACATGCTGCACGGACAACTCACGTGCTTTAGTATCAATATATGTATCCGCACGGAGAACTCACGTGCTATAATAAAGCCTATAAGGACTACTGCAGGCGGGCAGCCCCGATCCACATAATAATAAAGTATATAAAGCCAATATGGCATGCTGCAGCGTGCAGCCCGATCCCATAATTATCCTCACAATCAGGCCCTCGGTCTCATTCAGTCATCAATCTCTCCAATCTCTCTCTCATGGGCTCACAATGTCATGAAAATAGCCCGGAAATAATGATATGATGTATCAATAAATGACAATAGAGACTGAAATATGATATGTAATGACATGAATATGACTGAGTATGAATTTTCAATTTAAAACAAATAATTCACAGCAATATGACCTCTGTGGGTCCCAATAATACTGGCACATAGCCTCAACATGATTTTTAATATGATTCTCATCTCAATTTCTTCAACACATAAAATTACATACAAAATGCCAAGATTATTTGACTACAAAATTTCACGGAACCAATTACGTCACAATTTCTATAGTGCACGTCCACACGTCTGTCACCTAGTATGTGCGTCACCTCCCAACAATTCACATAATACATATATTCAGGGTTCATACCCTCAGCTCCAAGATTAGAAGAGTTACTTACCTCGAACAAGACGAATCCAATACTGAGCAAGCTAAACAATGCTCCAGAAATCTCATTCTGCGCTTATCAACTCCTGAACGGCTCGAATTTAGCCACAATAAATTCGATTCAGTCCACATAATTTATAAGAATTAATTCTATATCAAAATACTAATATTTTCCCACAAAATCCGAAATTATACTCCAAAAATCGCCCGTGGGGCCACATCTCGGAATCCGACAAAATCACATAATCCGACAACCCATCCAATTACAAGCTCAATCGTACAAATTTTACTCAAATCCGACATCAACGCGACCCTCAAATCTTCAAATTAAACCAAGAGGGTTTTCACAATTTTCAAACTTAATTCACCAATTAAATGTTTAAAACAACCATGGATTCGGGTAATTTTGCCAGTATTGAGTTAAGAACACTTACCCCGTTATTTTTCTTGAAAAACTCCCGAAAATTGTCTCTTCCCGATCTCCAATCCGTCAAAATGGAATTCGTCCCATTTTCAGCACTTAAACTCACTGCCCAGACTCTTCTTCTTCGCGAACGCGGTCAGTGCCTCACGTTCGCGAAGCACAAAATTATTCCCGTCCAAATTCTTCCTTCGCGAATGCGACATACCCCTCGCGTTCATGAAGCACAAAGTGCCTCTGCCTCAATGCCTTCTACGCGAACGCATTCAACCAATCGCGAACGCGATGCTTCGTCTCTCCCTCACTACGCGAACGCGACACCCCCTACGCGAACGCATAGACCAATTGCCTGGGGTCCTCAGCTGCTTCCTCTCTTTTTCTTCGCGAACGCGTAACACCTCTCGCGTTCGTGATGCACACTCAGTTTCTCTTCGCGAATGCGAGGCTCCACTTGTGAACTCGATGAAGGAAACCAGATGGTGCATCAGAAAAATTCCAGCAGAGTTCCAAGTCCAAAATCCAACCTGTTAACCATCTGAAGCGTACCCGAGGCCCCCGGGACCTCAACCAAACATACCAACAAGTCTTATAATATCATACGAACTTAGTCAAATCTTCAAATCACCTACAACAACATCGAATACACGAATTACACATGGATTCAAGCCTAAGAAACTTGAAATTCCCAAATTCTACAAACGACGCCGAAACCTATCAAATCATGTCTGATTGACCTCAAATTTTGTGCACAAGTCACATTTGACATAACGAAGCTATTCAAATTTCAAGAATTGGATTTCGACCCCGATATCAAAAAGTCAACCCATTAGTCAAACTTCCCAAAAATTCAACTTTCGTCATTTCAAGCCTAATTCCACTACGGACTTCAAAGAAAATTCGAACACGCTCCTAAGTCCAAAATCACCATACCGTATGGAATTATCAGAATTCAAATCCGAGGTTGTTTACATATAAGTCAACATCCGGTCGACTTTTCTAACTTTAGTTTTAAATTACGAAACTAATTGTTTCATTTCACTTTGAAATCTCTCCGGACCCGAACTAACTAATCCGATGGGTCATAATACAGCTATAAAGCATAAATAGAGTAGTGAATGGGGGAACGAATCTGTAATATTTAAAATAACTGGCCGGATCGTTACAGTTGGCATGATATCTAATGGAATAAAATAAAGCGCACAACCCCAATTTCGATATACTCTAATAGTCGTTTACAAGTAATTAATACAGAACAAATGAATATAAGTGAAAAATGAATTAACTTTGGATCTATTGCCGAAATTTACAACTCCAGCAACTTCCAGGGACGCAATGAGATGAGGCAGGCAACCCTATATTCCAACCAAATACCCATTCTGGCCCAACACTTTTTAGGGCAATTCATTATACCCTTTTTACTAGTTATGCTCGACTAACCAGTAAAAATAGGGAGGTGAAACAGATTCTCTAGGTGCAGTTTGACTCAAACACACCAGTTAAAGCAAAGATAGACATTTATACATGTAAGGCTTGCTTTCTATTCTACCAAATTAGCCAATCAACAAGAAAGAAAGAAAGAAAAGAAAGAAAGAAAGAAAGAGAAGGTATCCTTTAACTTATAGTAAATACATGTCAAAATAGTAGAGGGAAGAACACATGGAGCTTTGCAGAACTCACATATATAAACATAGATGAGCGTAGAATCTTATGGATAGGGTTTCTATTAAATTCAAAGATAGCATAGAGAGGATGATAAAATTCCAATATAAACACAAAAGGATCTTATAGGCATGAATTCTAGCATGAGTTGAAAGCCAGGATAGAGAGGATATTCAAAGATGCAAGCTTCAGGCATAGAAGAACCCTAAGTGCATGCTTTCTAACATGAATGTGAGAGAAACACCAGTCGAATATATAGGATTCAATCATATAATACCCCTAGAGTCATAATGTTTAATGTGAACTTAAGGAAAGTGATCTAAATATGCAGGGTTTTAATCACACAAGAAACTCCACAATCATGATTTTAACAGAGGTATTACTGCAAAGAGTATTAATATCAAAGATGACTAAATTTCCTAGTTAAAGGGCTAGACTCGAACAATATGGCATAGTTAAAGTGATACAAGAAGAATTAGATTGAACCAAAATCCCTCAAGTTCTAAATAAGCAATATAGCTGTCAAGATCCCAAATTCCACTTTAAGGATCGTGATGGCACCTAGTCTTTACTAGGTAAGTCTATCACACAACAATATTGAACAAGATATAACAACTTGATATTAAATAAAAGTGAGAAAAATGCTCAGATCATAAAATTTATAGTAATACAACAATCAAATTCCAAAACCCGGTAATACGAAGTCATAAGCTCTACTGAGAATACACTAAAAGTCTTGAAATACAACATTGTTTGGAAATAAAGTAAACAGTAGTAAAGAAACTAAAGAAGGTGACTTTGAGGCCTGCGAGCAGACAGTAGGTATACTTTGAAGTCTCTGCAACTCTAGCTCAATTCAAAACTCTACCATCCGGCACGATCCGAAGTACCTGGATCTGCACAAAATTGTACATAAGTGTAGTATGACTACACCACAACCGGTACCCAATAAGTATCAAGACTAACATGGTGGAGTAGTGACGAGGTTTAAGTCAAGACACTCACTAGACATAAAACTTGTGCAGAATATCAATATAAAGCTAACAACAGAAAGCAAAACCAATAAATACCAACAAAAAGTAACATGTAGTAACATAGCGAATTAACCCAAACATACTTAAAATGCAAGTGAATTTAAGAAAAACAATGATAGTTCAAATCCTCAAGTTGTTCCAACATAAGAATTATATTAAGAATCATCCTGAGGTACCACACTTCATAATCACAAGTCCCCCTTATGACGCTGCGTGAGTTTCACATTTCTAAAATATTTTCCCGAAATAGCTTCACGCGTATAAGCCCCCTTATCTCGCCGCGTGTGCTTCACAATAAAGTATTTTCCCTTATTAGCAACACGCGCATAAGCCCCCTTATCTCGCCGCATGCACATCAATATACACATCACCCTTATTTTGTTGCATACGCATCTCAATCACAACACAACAATAACAATCACCAGCACCTCACATATACATGTGCCACAACATTATCACAATAACAATACCAATGCTACAACAAGATATAGCCCAAGGTTCAACAACAATGTGTACAAGAGTCATCACCAATAATATAAGGGTGTGGGGAGTAAAATATAAAATAAAAGAATGTTTCATATGACAAACATCTCCAAATCAATGCATATTAATAGCCTAAGGTCTAATCTGGTCATAACCAACACATCTGCCTGTGTACACACTCGTCACCTTATGTACATGTCGTTTCACATAACACAAATATTGCAAATCAGACCAAATCCTAAGGGAAATTCCCCCTATCCCTTCCCCACAAAGTTAGGTAAGATACTTACCTCAAATAAGCTAAATCAATCCACTAATAAGTCTGTCACGTGCAAATCAACCTCCGGACGGCTCGAATCTAACCAAAATAACTTAATATCATAAATAAAAGTCATAAAAAATAATTTTGGATAATAATACTTCGATATTTAACTAAAACCAAAATTCAACCCGAAGCCCGCCCTCCAAAATCCAACAAAAATCACAAATTCCGAACACCCATTCCGATACAAGTCCAACCATACCAATTTCATCCAATTCTGACCTCAAATCGACCTTCAAAATATCAAATTTTATTTTAGAAATGTTTTTACTAAAATCCCCAAGTTTTTCAATTAGATTCTTCAATAAAATACTAAAATCGAGGTTGGAATCATGAAATATAAACAAATCTGAGTCAAAAACACTTACCCCAATCCAAATCGTGAAATTTCCTCAAAAATCGCCCAAATCCAAGCTCTCTAACTCAAAATGTGATAAATAAAATTAAACCCCTCGTTCAACATATATTTGTCCAGCCCTTTTGCTTCTGTGGTCCATTAGTCGCATCTGCGACACCGCATCCGCGAAAATATCATCACAGGTGCGGACTCCACTAAAATCCCAACATTTTCGCTTCTGCGGACCTTCACGCACTCCTGTGAAGCTGCTTTTGTGGACCAAAGCGCGCATATGTGGATCCACTTCTGCAGACCCAAGCGTTCATCTACGAAAACCTCTAATCTCAACCAATATCGCATATGCGGTCCCCTATCCGCTTTTGCGTACTCGCACCTGCGGGCCAAAAGTCGCAGGTGCGAAAGAACCAGAACTGAGCTGCGAAAACCACCCCAAATGATTTGAAGCCCATCCCAATCTCACCTGAGGCCTCTGGGACCTTGTTCAACCACACCAACCAATACCAATACATAACAGGGACCTACTTGAGGCCTCAAATCACACAAAACAACATCCAAACCACGAATTGCACCTCAATTCAAACTTAATGAACTAATGAACTTTCAACTTCCAAAACTCATGTCGAACCCTATCAAATCAACGAGGAATGACCTCAAATTTTGCATGCAAGTCCCAAATAAGACAACGGACCTATACCAACTCCCAAAATCGCAATCCGAATCCGACATCAACAAAGTCAACTCCCAGTCAAACCTATCAACCTTCCAAACCTTTAACTTTTCAACTTTTGCCAATTCAAGTCAAAACAACCTAGGAACCTCCAAATCCAAATCTGGACATATGTCAAAGTCCATAATCACCATTCAAAGTTATTGGAACTATCAAAATACCAATATGTAGTCTTCTATCGCGCCCTGTTTTCTCGCGAAAGCAGGTTTCGACGTGTGACAACTCTTTTAAATGGGTATTAAAAGAGACCAGTCGCCACCTAATAATTTTAAGGTGTATCAGGGTACCTATTTGCAAATAACTCTATTTAACTAGTCTGTGTTATCAAATACCGGGTAAGGGCTCAAATTACCTTGAAGAGAAAGGGTTAGGCACTCTTCAAGGTCCACAACTATGGTTCCCGGCAGAATTTTATTCTATGTGGGATTATTGGATTATAATTATCCTATGTGATCATATAAGTTAAAGAAAGATAGTGAGTCTAAATAGCTAACTACAATGTGAAAAAATCATAAAAGGGATTGCACATATGAAGGAAGTAGATTATATATTAATAAGTGATTGGTACAATCTTTTGAGGATTACAAGGTACAACCTAGTCTGATCTAAATTCAAATAAACAGGGGTGAAAGTAGTAAACATATATGGGGGGGTGTCCTAAGTTTTTTTAGTCTAAAGAATTACCCCGTACAACATAAATAATACTTCGCAACTCCCTTAAAGGTAGGGGTTGTTCATATTATTCAGTGGCCACAGACTATCATCCCATACTACCCAATTACTATCTTAAAGTTTTTTATTTAAAGCGTTCTAGCTCAATTCTAAACCGCGTCCTATGCGTGCTTTACCTGTCCTATGCCTATGGTCCAAGAGGCTTTGAACCTGCTACTTTGGTAGTTCTAGACTTTACTTAGGATGCTCAAAATGGTAAAACTAAGCAAGCAATCAGAAAACACATAGGGTTGCACATAATTGTCAGCTAAAGGCTCAAATTGGCCTCCTCACATATGCATGCAACAGTTATGCTAACAATGTTCTAAATTATTAAGTGAACGACTGTAGGTAGCAAAACTTGATATGGAGCAGTGTTGAATGGCGCAATACTTATAGGCATAATTTCTAGATGATTAAACTTAGACAGTTTAAAACCAAGTTGTTCAGTAATGCTGATTCTCATTGTATTTAACCCTAAAGACATGATTTCTAAGCAGGCAACTCAATTAAAGAGGATATCAGTGTAAAAAGTCTCAAATAGTCCACATGGAGTTCTATAGGCATGATTTCTAAATGGTCAAACATGGACAATTTTAGGCATATAGTTGTTGGAAGGCGCGAGTTTGTTTCATTGATCCTATAGCTATGATTTCTTGGCGAACCATACGATTGAAGGAAATTCCAATGTAAACAGTCTAAAATACTTAAAGTGGAATCCTATAGGCATGCTATCTATACGCGAAAGTAAAATAGGTTAAGCAAGTAGCAAAAAAATTCAATTTGAATCCTATAGGCATATTTTCTAATTGCGAGTCTTATTGATATGGTCATTATTAGAATTAATTAAGGTCCTAAATCAAGTTCTTTAGGTGAATATGCGAGGTTGATGGCCTATAAGCATGTTGTCTATATGCAAATAGTTCATAGGAATAGAACATGGCAAACAAGATAGCAAATAAAGTATTTAGACCCTATAGGCATGTTTTTTTACCTTTCATGCAAAAATAGAATATACCCATTCCCCAATTTCACTAATTCCCCAACTGTTTTATTTACAAATTATTACAGGCCTAAAATAATAAATACAAGTGCAAATAGTACACACTGAAATACTGCAAGCCCAATAAACAGAGCAGGTCCAAAGGAAAATAACCCAGTACTACTTGGGCCTTCAACATGCTCACTTTTCACACAAATAGCAGACCTAGATCCAAACACACCTCAAACAGGAGAGTGTATCCATTGCACAGCTCGGGGCCACACATGAACTCATACCAGGCCTAGATAGAGGACCCATTTACCTAGCAATTGTAGATTAACCACTCAACCACATAAGTTAACAAACCACACATGAAAACCAATTAACATCTCTGAAGTATATTAACAGTAATACCTCGTAGGGACAAGATTACAAAAAGCATATTGGCACTTGCATTTAGAAGCTAAGGTAACAAAGCAACTAGGAGAACCAGCAGGACTCTGTTTCAACATGGCAAGTTTGACATAGAAAACTAATAATATAAGTTCATCATTGAGCAATTATTCAACAAAAGAAAGAGTGAAGTATGTTGAACATAGTCACACATTAGGAGGACTTAAGAGGCATGTCTATTGAGTTATCAGAGTGAACACACACACATGCCAAATTTTCCAGAAATCAAGTTTAGAGTAAGGCATGATCCTGAATTAGTCAAAAGGGACTTTAGACCTAGGAACTTTAATCATAGAAGTCTGATAGAGTTATAGTCAGGGGAATAGCAATTTTCACATGCAATTTCAAACATGACACTACTACAAAAAAAGCCTTTGGCAGCAATACAAAACTGCTTTAGCGGCAATAATAATAGCCGCTATATCTTTTACCAACCTTTAGTGTTTTGCCGCTGATGTCGGGGTCGGCAAAGCCTTTAGCGGCATTTCTAGAAAAAGCTGGTAAAAGGTATGGTTTATTGCCGCTAAAAATTATTATCTTTAACGGCAATTATTGGCGGCAATTATAATGGCTACTAAATCCAATCCAAAACGGCTAACTATATATCTTTAGCATCTATTTTTATAGCTGCTAAATTCAAATTAATTGCCACTAAATTCAAATTAATTGCCGCTAAAAATTTGCATCTCTAACGATAATTATTTGCGGTAATTATAATGGCTACTAAATTCAATCCAAATAGCTAGTTATACTTCTTTAGCATCCATTTGTATAGCCGCTAAATTCAAAATAATTGTCGGTAAAAGTTCGCATCTTTAACAGCAATTATTTTGTGGCAATTAAAATGGCTATAGTATCCCTTATTAAAAAATATTAGTTTACCTTTTAGTGTCCATTTTAATGGCTAATATGTTTAACTAATTGGCTGCTAAAAGTCAATAACTTTAACGGCAATCTTTTTACATCAATTATAATGACTGCAATATCCCTTGTGAAAATATCTTAATTTATCCTTTTATCATCCATTTTTATAGCTGGTATATCAAACTAAATTAGCACTAAAAGTCACAAGTGATAATAGAAATAATTTAGCTACAATTAATAATAGTTACTACATTTGTATAGAATATGACCCAAATAATAAAATATATTAATATTAATTCAAAAAAATATAATATATCTCATTAAATCTTAACAAACAAAAGGAAGTACTAATCAAAAATATTAATATCACAGTAACTTAAAACATAAAAATATTTTATTTGGACTAAATAGCTAATATTATCATATTACTAATCCAGACGAATGATGGTCTTCAAATGATTTTCGCAACTTTCCATCATTTTGAAATCTTCCAACTGCTAAATTATCGAACATCAGACTGTATGACCTGAAATTATAAAATAACTGTGTTAAAGGATAAATTATAATATGAAAAAATATCTTGAAGATTCCATCACCTTGGATTCCATTATACAAAAAAACAAAGAAAGCTCTGTAGACATCAGCCATTATTCTTGTCTGATCAATAACCTTAGCACAAAGGTCTAGAAAGAAGAAATCAAAATCAAGACTCAATGAGACTTGTTGTTGACGAACGAAATGGACTGATGTTCCTGTTGATCGTGCCTTAACTAGGATGTTTTCAATTAGTTAGTCCAAAGTGCCTGGCATTGATGCAATATGTATCGAGGACACATGTTTGGTTGTTGAGCACTTCATTGAACAAATAGAAGAAGAAAACTTCATTAGTTTGGTAGTGGTACAGTGGCAAAAACCAGATATTGAAGCAACAGATATTGTAGGCAAGACTTCAATTTTGAAAGGATTTGAATTACATGATCGACCTGTTACTGCATCTGTTGAACCAGTTGAAAAATCAGTTATGGTGGAGAAGCACGAACAGGAGTTACGAGTGGAAAATCACAAGTGCAATGAGCAGACTGCTAAGCTAGGCACGAACACTTCTCATATTGTAGCTACATGTGATGGTGAGGTGAATTTAGGTGAGGTCGTTGCTACAACAGTTGGGAAAAATTCTAAGGATCAGGGCCAGTATATTAAGGAGGTAAAAATAACTACTGTAACAGGTACACCAAATGTATCTGCTACTGTTGAAGTTGGTGCACAAACAACTTATTTGGAAGTTGCATCTGTTAATGTTGAGGACCGGGACCACATTTCAAATTCATCTAATGGTGAGGGATTACATAGAAGTGCAGCTGGGGTGGATTGGACACTGGTGGTAAGGTCACCTACCAAGTAGAATACAACTCCAAACCCTAGGAAACAGTAGTAGAAACTCCTAGGTAGACTGTAATATAAATGTTCAACACATACTAGTGTGTCTTGTACTTCTAAAAATTATCACAACCTTTACGACATCAACAACAGTGAGAAAAGGAAATATATAAAAGCAAGAAGCGTCCAAGGTAAGCCCAAATACAACAACAAACTAAAAAAAATCGAAGGAGGAAAACTCAAATAGTAGCGACGAAGGACAAAGATGAGTAGTACCATGAGAAGGTTGAGCATTTTCAGCAACACTATGCATTCTTGATGTTTGTGGTACTCATTCATGTCCACTATTGGCATCGGGGATCTAATAAATATTAACATGTCAGATAACAATACTTTTATATGATTAGAATTTTATTAAAAATATCTAAAGTTTATGAAATGGAGTTACCTGTTCACCTAAGGTGTCATTGCTACTTTGAGGCATAGATGCATTAGGAGCATATTTGCACATTAATTGTCTCATTTGGAGTAATTTTGATTGCATGTTCTCCTGATTTTGTTTCATCATATTCATGTCTTCTTTGTTTTTTCTCATTTAACTCGATTATCAAATTTATTCAAATTTCTGCATTAAAAAAATCCCTAGAAGCTCTTAATAAAAATTGCAAGAAAAATATTCTATAAGTTCCAAATATCTTATCCAGAATCACATTTATTTTCAACATCATTTCCTCCCTCAACATTAGATTTACCACCATTTATATAAGCTTGAGAATGTACGTTTGTATCAATTATTACCCCATCGACACCACTTCTTACCCAATCATTATACTCATCTTCTGGAACTGTAACGACCCGGCCAGTTATTTTGAGAGTTTAAGTCACGTTCGGCACCATAAGGTCTTAAGCAGCTTCATATTATGTATATTAACTTGTGTGCATGGTTGAATTCAGTTATCGGACGATTCGGAGTCAAATCGGACGGAGGATTCAAGTTTTGGAAGCTTAAGTGGTAAGAGTTGATCGGAATTTGACTTTTATGTAAACGGCTCCAAAATGGGTTTTGGATGATTCCAACATCTTCGAATGGTGACTTTGGACTTAGGCGTGCGTCCGGATTTGGATTTGGAGGTCCGTAGGGTAATTTGGAGCATTTCGGCGAAAATTGGAAAAGTTGAAGTTTTGAAGGTTGAGAGGTTTGACCAAGAGTTGACTTTGGTGATATCGGGGTCAGAATTTAATTTCGAGAGTTGGAACAGCTTCGTTATGTCATTTGGGAATTGCTTGCAAAATTTGACGTCATTCCGGGTTGATTTGATAGGTTTCGGCATGAGTTTTTGAAGTTGGAAGATTTGAAAGTTCATAAGTTCTATTCATGGCGCGATTTGTAGTTTCAGCATTGCTTGATGTGATTTGAGACCCCAAGTGAGTTTGTGTTAGGTTATGGAACTTGTTTGTGTGTTTAGACGGGGTCCCGGGGGCCTCAGGTGTGTTTCGGATGGGCTACGGGCCAATTTCTTCTATTTTTGGACTGCTGATTTCTGCCATCTGGTTTCCTTAATCGCGTTCGTGTCACTTCTTCCGTGTTCGCGTAGTGAAATTTGTGGAGAATGAATTATTGTTCTTCGCGTTCGCGTAATTCCATTCGCGATCGCGAAGGTCTACTTTTTCCTTCTTCGCCTTCGCACCCATCTCTTTGCGTTCGCGTAGCTCAGTTCCTGGGCCATCAATTTCATTATTCGCAATCGCATATGTTTGTTCGTGATCGGTAGCACTAATTCTGGGCAGTAATTATTTCTTCTCTGTGTTTGCGAGCTTGTCTTCGCGTTCACGAAGCACTTCTTGGCAGCCTCATTTTTCTTCTTCGCGAACGCGATCCTTCCTCCGCGTTCACGATGCATAATAATCTGGACAGAATATAAGATCTTCAAATCGAGGGTTAGGCCATTTTTATCATATCTTAACTTGTAAAGCTCGGTTTTGAGCGATTCTTTGTGGGTTTTTCAAAAAAATCGATTGGGTAAGTGTTCTTCACCTAGAATTTATTATATTCAATGATTTTATATTTATTTTTAGCATTTAATTTGTGTTTTGAGTTGAGGAAAATGGAGGTTTTTGAAGAAAGTTTTCAAAATAAAAAATCATGATTTGAGGGACGAATTCGTATCGGAATTTGATAATTTTAGTATGGTTGAACTCGTATCAGAATGGGTGTTCGGGTTTTGTGAAATTTTTTGGGTTCCGAGGTGCAGGCCCGGGGGTCAACGTTTTGGCCCGGGGGTCAAGAGGTTCATTTGTGCTTTGAAGTTATTTTGGTTAGATTTGAGCCGTCCGAAGGCCATTTCACCCGAGAAGTTCATTTTTGAGTATCCGTCTATCTTCTTTGAGGTAACTATCTTGCCTAACCTTGTGTGGGGGAACCTACCCCTTAGGATTTGAGTTTTCTATGCTAATTGTAGTCCATGTACGCGAGGTGACAAGTACGTGCTCGGACTTATTTGTGGAAAATTGGCCTTTTAGGGTTCTTAGGTCCTTGTATTCACTGAATATGTAGTTGTTCTCATTATGATCACGTTTCTTAATTACTAGTCTACCTCTACCTGCTTTAATTAGAATTAATTGCTTCATGATCTACTCTTGTTGCTTATTTGATCTATCTGTGCCTTAACTGAAATTGTTATCTCTTCTATTGCTATGTTTTCCTTTCCTGACTGCTTATCTTTATTTGAAGTATAATTATCTCTTCTACAATTGTTCACCCTTTATTGAGGCTATGATTATCTTTCTGATGCTTATTCTTATTGAATTTGTTGTATCTCTTCCCTAATTGCCCAACCTTAAAAAGAAGTTAGCCATCATATAATTTAGTTGACTTGTCCTTATTTGAAATTATTCGACTTGTGTTAAATCCCTCGTTGTCTAATTGTATATTGTGGACCGTTGTTACATAGTAATTCCTTTCTTGTTGAGTTGTTCTTATTATGACTAGCATTCTCTGTTGTGCCTATCCTTGTGAATTAGTTCCTCTATTTTTTGAGTTCTGGTATCTCTGAGTTGACTTATTTGTCGTACCCTTGTATTATTGTTATTGTTGTTATTGTACTAGTTGTTGTGATGCACGAGGTTTCTGTCGTGCGGTTGTTGTTATTGTAATGCATGAGGTTTTTGTCGTGCGAGTGTTATTGGGTTGCACGAGGTTTCTGCCATGCTATTATTAATATTTATGATTGCACATGCGGCGTGACAAGGCGGGCTATATATATATGTGGGTTGCGCATGTGGTGAGACAAGGTGGGAACATTATTATGCACATGTGGCGAGACAAGGCGGGCATTCACTTTCCTATTGCACATGTGGCGAGACAAGGTGGGCTGTGTCAGGGATTGATTTCTGATAACTTGTGATGGCCTGGGGGCATTCTTGTTGTTGATATTTGCGCAATGGTACACTTACCTGTGTGAGCTTTATCTTGTGGAAAGTTGTGGGAAAACATTCTATGTGCTGTCCATTTATTTTTCTATACTTACTAGCTGGCATGAACTATGTTAGGACAATTGCACAAGCATACACGTAGTTAAGCACTCTTATCGGTTAAGAGGTTTTCTTGATATTGTTGAGTATAGATGCACACCCTTGTTTACTTGCCTTCTATGTGAGAATGGCTCTATTTGGCACGTGAGTCGTCAGTGCGGTTATAAATTGTAATGAGAGCACAGGATGCTAAGTGTTAGGGTTCAGGAATTGAGACCCGTGAGTTATGAATATTCTGAGGTTCGGTACCTCGTGGAGGTTTTTGGATAAAACCCGGTGTGAAAGCGGTCGTTTTGTTAAGCTGTTATTTGCCTTTCATTTATTTGTGGTCGCCGGATTTAGACCGTGTTTCTGTACATCTATTGTGTCATTATCATGGTATTCCGCTGATAGTTGTTATTTTCCTTTCTTGCTGAAATTACCGAATTATTTGCCATTTCGCGTAGCCCTTATGTAGATATCATACTCTGTTGTTCCTATACTTATACTTGTTCAGGTTATTTAGTCCAGTAAGTATCTTGATTGTACCTCGTAACTACTCCATTGAGGTTAGTCTCGATACTTATTGGGTACCACTGTGGTGTACTCATACTACACTTCTGCATATTTTTTATGCAGATCCAGGTATTTTTGAAGTCAATTGATCATTAGCTAACTGTGCGGATTGTTGCTGTGGAGACTCAAGGTAAACCTGCTGCTGCGTTCACAGGCTTCGTAGTCACCTCTGATTTGTATTAACACTATTTACTTTATTTCAAACAATTGTATTTAGAAAATTTTAACAAACTCTATAGAGCTTATGACTTGTACTACCGGTTTTGGGAATTATAAATTTTATAGAGATTTCTATTTCAAAAATATTGTTAGATATTATTTAATTATTGTTGTTATTCAATAAATCTTAGGCTTATTTGCCTTTCATTTATTTGTGGTCGCCGGATTTATACCGTGTTTCCGTACATCTACTGTGTCATTATCATGGTATTCCGCTGATAGTTGTTGTTTTCCTTTCTTACTGCAATTACCGTATTATTTTCCATTTCGCGTAGCCCTTATGTAGATATCATACTCTGTTGTTCCTATACTTATACTTGTTCAGGTTATTTTGTCCAGTAGGTGTCTTGACTGTACCTCGTCACTACTCCACCGAGGTTAGTCTTGATACTTGCTGGGTACCGCCGTGGTGTACTCATACTGCACTTCTGCACATTTTTGTGCAAATCCAGGTATTTTCGAAATAAGTTGATCATTAGCTAGCCGTGCGGATTGTTGCTGTGGAGATCAAGGTAAACTTGCTACTGCATTTGCAGGCTTCGGAGTCGCCTTCTGATTTGTATTCACACGGTTTACTTTATTTCAAATAGTTGTATTTAGAAAATTGTAACAAACTCTGTAGAGCTTATGACTTGTACTACCGGTTTTGGAAGTTATAAATTTTATAGAGATTTCTATTTTTAAAAAAATTTAGAAGTTATTTAATTATTATTGTTATTCAGTAAATGTTAGGCTTACCTAGTCCCTAAGACTAGGTACCACCACGATACCCAACGAAGGGAAAATTGGGTCGTGACAAGTTGGTATCAGAGCCCTAGGTTCATAGGTGCTACGAGTCATAAGCGAGTTTAGTAGAGTCTTGCGGATCGGTACGGAGACGTCTGTACTTATCTATGAGAGGCTAGAGAACTATTAGGACAGTTTCACTTTCTTCATTCCTATCGTGCGATTTTATTGATCTCGAAGTCTGAAGCTTTTATCATTCCATTCTCTCATAGATGGTGAGGACACGAGCTGCAATTACTGATGATGCTGCCCCAGGAGCAGATGTCGCTAGGGGTAGAGGCATAGGCCGAAGAGGAGCACGCGTTACAGCTAGAGCATCCACCAGAGCAGTAGTTGAGGAGTCGTCAGTAGCTCCGGTTGGGGGACAGGTACCGGAGATGCCTGTTATTACCCCCGGACTTCAAGAGACCTTATCACAGTTCCTGAGCATGTTTGGTACATTGGATCAGGCGGGGTTGATTCCGGTTGCACCAGCTACTTCACAGACCGAGGCGCTGCCCACACTCCAGAGTAGCGAGTTCACGTTGGTCCAGTTCCAGGTGTCATGGCGACAGAGCATGTGGTTCCAGTTCAGCTAGTGGTTAGGGCAACAACATCTGAGGAAGAACAACTTAGACTTGAGAGGTACAAGAAGTACCACCCTCCTACCTTCAGTGGGTTGACGATAGACGATGCCTAGTGTTTCTTGGAGGAGTGTCACCGCATTTTTCATACTATGGGTATTGTGGAGACGAGCGGGATAGCTTTTGTTATGTTCCAGCTCAAGGGAATGGCTTATCAGTGATAGCGGGCATATGAGTTGGGTAGCCCGGCCGAGTCAGCTTCACTTACATGGGTTCAGTTTTCAGAGAGTTTGTACCTCAGTCCCTAAGAGATGCATGGTGTGCGAAGTTTGAGCAGCTACGCCAGGGTACTATGTCAGTGTCAGAGTATGCCGTTAGATTCAGTGATTTGGCCAGACATGCACCTGCTTTGGTCGCTATAGTTAGAGAGTGTGTCCGTAGATTAATTGAGGGGCTTAGGCATGATATTCGGTTCAGCATGGCTGGGGAGTTAGAGTCGGATGTTTCGTTTCAGTAGGTGGTAGGGATTACTTGCCGGGTGGAGGGAATGTGGGATCAGGAGAGAGAGGACAGGCGGGTTCATGAGAGAGAGGTCAGGCGAGGTCAGGAGAGAGAGGACAGGGAGGCTAGGAGGCCTCGTAGACCGGAGAGATCTACTGGTCCTTATTTTGGAGGCAGGGTACGACAAGATAGAGGTTTTGTGGGTCAGCCAGTTCAGCTTGCACTTCAGGCTTCACACTATGTTTCAGGTACTCATGGGTCTCAGAGTACTCGTATCGCACAGTTCCCAAAGCCACGTCAGCTGAGGGGTTGCTTTGAGTGTGGAGATACCAACCACATGGTGAGAGATTGTCCCAGACTCCACACAGATGTGTCACAGCAGGGTATTCAGGCGAGTAGAGGGCGCCCAAGAGGGGGAGACCCGGCCCGTTGATATGTTTCATATAGTAGGCTTCAGGCCGCTGCGCCAGATGATGCCATACAGGTATGCTTTTGATTTGTTACAGAGGGGCACCATTCGTATTTTATTTCGGTTCTGCTTATCGGGGCGAATTCCTTTATTAGTTGCTTCATTTATGGGTGAGTTTCGTGATTAGTAATCTGCTTATGTGTTTACCCCTGTTGGGAGATTCTATGAGTGGTAGCCTGTGTCTATCGTTTATTTTTATTCATTATTGAGAGTTACGAGGCTAGAAGTGAATTCCTGTTGTCCATTATGGTAGGTTTGATGTGATTCCTAAGTAATATAGTTATGATTTGTGATTTGATACTCTACCGGGGTGAGAGTTTAGTAAGTGTTGTGATTTTATTTGCAGAATTGAGTTAGTGGAAGATTTCCATTGGTATGATGTGTATTCGACTTGTGATTCAGAGTTTAGGGTGAGACCCTCGCGATTCCATGTGATTTGATATGTTTGAGCCGGGCTGTGTGCCGCAGTGGAAGTTATATCAGGATGAGATCCTTGTGATTTGTTCATATACTTTAATTTTTCCTTTTAAATTGATTTGTAGGATGGTACTCATAGAGAGTTGTGCATGTCGGGCTTGTTTGATATTTCTCTTATGTGTTTCTCTTTACATATTCAGTCATTTTTCATTCTGTGCTTCTTGAGTTTTATCTTGCGGGGTGTGTGCCCGGTGGTGTTAGTTGTGACTTGTTGATTCGGGTGTATAGTTAAGAGGTCTTCATGTTTCTTGCATCGTTGTTAGTGTTGTGGAGGTTTGAAATAGGGTTCTAACGGATATGAGGCTAATTACCGATGCTGGTTTTGATTACGGGTAGCTATTGTGATCAAAAATGTTATTATGGGCCTATGTGTGGCATGTTATGTTGAGTGGTGGTACCTTGTGGGTGTAGGCATGAGTTGTTGCAGCTGGTTGAGACAGATACCGGGTATGGATTTAGAATCGGAACTTTTGGAGATGAATGGAAGGTGAGAATTTTAACTCTAAGGCTTATCGGTGTTGGTAGAGAGGATAAATTACAGTTGAGATGATGTCGTCGGGCTTATGTGGATTAGGGTGACGTGGGGTCACCCGCGGGTGCATGTTGGATATGTGCATTCAGTGATTTGAAGACTTCGAGGCATTTCTTGCACGTTAGAGGACGAACGTTTATTTAAAAGGGGGAGGATATAATGACCCGGTCGGTCGTTTTGAGAATTTAAGTCTCGTTGGGCGGCCTAAGGTCTTGAGAAGCTTCGTATTATGTGTATTGACTTACGTGCGTGATTGAATTCAGTTACCGGATGATTCGGAGTCAAATCATAAGGAGGATTCAAGTTTTGGAAGCTTAAGCGGTAAGAGTTGACCGTAATTTAACTTTTGTATAAACGGCTTCGGAATGGGTTTTGGATGATTCCAACAGCTTAGAATTGTGATTTTGGACTTAGGCGTGCATCCGGATTTGGATTTGGAGGTCTGTAGGGTAATTTGGAGCATTTCGGTGAAAGTTGGAAAAGTTGAAGTTTTGAAGGTTGAGAGGTTTGACCAAGAGTTGACTTTGGCAATATATGGGTCGGAATGCAATTCCGGGAGTTGGAACAGCTCCATTATGTCATTTGGGACTTGCCTGCAAAATTTGACGTCATTCCGGGTTGATTTGATAAGTTTCGGCACGAGTTTTTGAAGTTGGAAGATTTGAAAGTTCATAAGTTCGATTCATGGCGCGATTTGTAGTTTCGACATTGTTTGATGTGATTTGAGACCCCGAGCGAGTCCATGTTAGGATATAAAACTTGTTTATGTGTTTAGACGGGGTCTCAGGGGCCTCAGGTGTGTTTCGGATGGGCTACGGGGCAATTTCTACTTTTTTTGGACTGTTGGTTTCTGCCATTTGGTTTCCTTAATTGCGTTCGTGTCACTTCTTCCGCATTCGCGTAGTGCAATTTGTGGAGAATGAATTATTGTTCTTTGCCTTCGTGTGATCCTATTCGCGATCGTGAAGGTCTTCTTTTCCCTTCTTCGTGTTCGCACCTGTCTCTTTGCGTTCGCGTAGCTTAGTTCCCGGGCCATCAATTTCCTTATTCGCGATCACATATGTTTGTTCGCAATCGCGTAGCACTAATTTCGGGCAGTAATTATTTCTTTTCGGCGTTCGCGAGCTTGTCTTCGCGTTCGCGAAGCACTTCTTGGCAGCCTCATTTTTCTTCTTCGCGAACGTGATCCTTCCTCCGTGTTCGCGATGCATAATCATCTGGGCAGAATATAAGATCTTCAAATCGAGGGTTAGGCAATTTTTATCATATCTTGACTTGTAGAGCTCGGTTTTGAGCGATTCTTTGTGGGTTTTCAATCAAATCGATTGGATAAGTGTTCTTTACCTAGCGTTTATTATATTTTATGATTTTGTCTTTATTTTTATCATTTAATTTGTATTTTGAGTTGAGGAAAATGGAGGTTTTTGAAGAACATTTTCAAAATAAAATATTATGATTTGAGGGACGAATTGGTATCGGAATTTGATAATTTTAGTATGGTTGAACTCGTATCGGAATGGGTGTTCGAATTTTGTGAAATTTGTTGGGTTCCAAGGTACGGGCCCGGGTGTCAACTTTTGGGTCGATTTTTAGATTTTGATAAAGATTGAGGCTTTATGATCCGGAATAGTTTCTTATGAGTTTTATTTGTGCTTTGAAGTTATTTTGGATAGATTTGAGCCGTCTGAAGGCCATTTCACCCGAGAAGTTCATATTTGAGTATCGGTCTGTCTTCTTTGAGGTAAGTATCTTGTCTAACCTTGTGTGGGGGAACCTACCCCTTAGGATTTTAGTCTTCTATGCTAATTGTAGTCCGTGTACGCGAGGTGACGAGTACGTGCTCGGACTTATTTGTGGAAAATTTGAGTTTTAGGGTTCTTAGGTCCTTGTATTCACTGAATATGTAGTTGTTCTCATTATGATCATGTTTCTTAATTACTAGTCCACCTCTACCTGCTTTAATTAGAATTAATTGCTTCATGATCTACTCTTGTTGCTTATTTGATCTATCTGTGCCTTAACTGAAATTGTTATCTCTTCTATTGCTATGTTTTCCTTTCCTAACTGCTTATCTTTATTTGAAGTATAATTATCTCTTCTACAATTGTTCACCCTTTATTGAGGCTATGATTATCTTTCTGATGCTTATTCTTATTGAATTTGTTGTATCTCTTCCCTAATTGCCCAACCTTAAAAAGAAGTTAGCCATCCTATAATTTAGTTGACTTGTCCTTATTTGGAATTATTCGACTTGTGTTAAATCCCTCGTTGTCTAATTGTATATTGTGGACCGTTGTTACATAGTATTTCCTTTCTTGTTGAGTTGTTCTTATTATGACTAGCATTCTCTGTTGTGCCTACTCCTTGTGAATTAGTTCCTCTGTTTCTTGAGTTCTGGTATCTCTGAGTTGACTTATTTGTCGTACCCTTGTATTATTGTCATTGTTGTTGTTGTACTAGTTGTTGTGATGCACGAGGTTTCTGTCGTGCGGTTGTTGTTATTGTGATGCATAAGGTTTCTGTTGTGCGAGTGTTATTGGGTTGCACGAGGTTTCTTCCATGCTATTATTAATATTTATGATTGCACATGCGGCGTGACAAGGCGGGCTATATATATATGTGGGTTGCGCATGTGGCGAGACAAGGTTGGAACATTATTATGCACATGTGGCGAGACAAGGCGGGCATTCACTTTACTATTACACACGTGGACAGACAAGGTGGGCTGTGTCAGGGATTGATTTCTGATAACTTGTGATGGCCTGGGGGCATTCTTGTTGTTGATATTTGCGCAATGGTACACTTACCTGTGTGAGCTTTATCTTGTGGAAAGTTGTGGGAAAACATTCTATGTGCTGTCCATTTATTTTTCTATACTTACTAGCTGGCATGAACTATGTTAGGACAATTGCACAAGCATACACGTAGTTAAGCACTCTTATCGGTTAAGAGGTTTTCTTGATATTGTTGAGTATAGATGCACACCCTTGTTTACTTG
The DNA here is from genome assembly GCF_000390325.3 of Nicotiana tomentosiformis. Lineage (NCBI taxonomy): Eukaryota > Viridiplantae > Streptophyta > Magnoliopsida > Solanales > Solanaceae > Nicotiana > Nicotiana tomentosiformis. Next base: position 78,716,564 of record NC_090815.1, read on the forward strand.
CCTTCTATGTGAGAATGGCTCTAATTGGCACGTGAGTCGTCAGTGCTGTTATAAATTATAATGAGAGCACAGGATGCTAAGTGTTAGGGTTCAGGAATTGGGACCCGTGAGTTGTGAATATTCTGAGGTTCGGTACCTCGTGGAGGTTTTTGGCTAAAACCCGGTGTGAAAGCGGTCATTTTGTTGAGTTGTTATTTGCCTTTCATTTATTTGTGGTCGCTGGATTTAGACCATGTTTCCGTACATCTACTGTGTCATTATCATGGTATTCCGCTGATAGTTGTTGTTTTCCTTTCTTACTGAAATTACCGTATTATTTGCCATTTCGCGTAGCCCTTATGTAGATGTCATACTCTCCGTTGTTCATATACTTATACTTGTTCAGGTTATTTAGTCCAGTAGGTGTCTTGACTGTACCTCGTCACTACTCCACTAAGGTTAGTCTCGATACTTGTTGGGTACCGCCGTGGTATACTCATACTGCACTTCTTCATATTTTTGTACAGATCCATGTATTTTGAAGTCAGTTGATCATTAGCTAGCTGTGCGGATTATTGCTGTGGAGACTCAAGGTAAACTTGTTGCTACGTTCGCAGGCTTCAGAGTCACCTTCTGATTTGTATTCACAGTGTTTACTTTATTTCAAACAGTTGTATTAAGAAAATTATAACAAACTCTGTAGAGCTTATGACTTGTACTACCGGTTTTGGGAATTATAAATTTTATAGAGATTTCTATTTCAAAAAAATTGTTATATGTTATTTAATTATTATTATTATTTAGTAATTATTAGGCTTACCTAGTCCCTAAGACTAAGTGCCATCACGATACTCAACGGAGGAAAAATTGGGTCGTGATAGGAACGCGAGCATTTTCTAAGAGAGATAAGTCAGTGGCATCACTCTGCATTGATGACTCAAACTACAAACTATTTTCCTCTCCCATATTAAAAATATCTCGAGGTTTAATTAACCTAGGGACAAACCATTCATGATCTTCAGGATCTTGTACAAATATTACTTGTTGAGCTTGTTCTGCAAAAATAAAGGGCCCATGACATTCTCGATCGCCAGAGTCTGTTAGGCGTGAGAAATTCACAAGTGTGAAACCCAAGTCATCTTCCTTAACTCCCCTACCTTTGGTTACATCAACCCAATCACACTTAAATAAGACAACCTTAAATTCTTCATAGTAGTTTAACTCCACAATATCATTCAATCTGCCATAATATATGATATTTACAGACTTTGGAGTATTGTCACTTGTACTTGCATAACTTTCAATCTTTGAAACGACCATAACAACACTATTTTGTGTCACCTTAAATTCTTCACTTTGCTTCGTTCAAAACCGATACCCGTTATTTACATCGAATGCATGAAATGTTTTTGCAATGTAACTCGGCCCTTGTGCAAGGACTTTAACATCCTTTAAGATGTTAGATGTGGCTTCAAGCTTCTTTACCTAACCAAATAAAAGATACAACCATCAATGTGGATATCTGTACAAGGACAATAATTTAACGTAACCAATGAGTTAGTCCTACTACTTACTTGCTCCTTGAACCACTCATGAAATGTATCGAAATGCACACGATCAAGTTGATGTTGTGTCAAACGACACTTACGAAGTGATCTCTTGATTTCAGCAATATGTTCCCTATTCATGTAACTCGCATATATTAATTTTGTTATCAATTAAGTAATATATATATATATATATATTAAATAATAGATATAACATTTACTTTTTATAATTCTCAACCACTTCTGACTCGCAATTGAAAAGCACATGTCGATGTGCTTGCAACCATGTTTTCTCATCTAACTCAAATACATCTACTCTACCGTACGACTCCCAATAGTTGGAAAAAGACATTCTTCTTTACTAGTCTCATGCTCAATCTCAGCACTGTATTTTCTTGAACAATAAGACCTTGAATCTCCACCCTCCAAATAACGTGACCAAAATGCATACACTCATTTGCTATGTATGCTTCAACTATCGAACCTTCTGGACATGCACGATTACGAACATATGATTTTAAAGTACCCAAATACCTATGGAATAAAATAATGGTATTAGTTTGATATTATAATATTTAACAACTAAAGATATATAATAAAAATTCAGTGATATTCTTCATACCTCTCAATTGGGTACATCCAGCGATAATGTACAATGTACTGGCCCCGCATGTTTAGCCTCAGTTGCCAAGTAAATTATCAAATGTATCATAATAGTAAAGAATCCTGGGAGGATAAGTTTCTCCATAGTAGACAATATTTCTGGAATTTTTTCTTCAAGTAACTTTAATTCTTCTACTTTTAGTTCTTTGCTACACAGAACACGAAAGAATGTGCATAGTTCAATTAAAGTGGAACTAACTCTTTTATCTACTGATCTTCGCAAGGCAAGAGGAATAAGTTCTTGCATTATAACATGACAATCATGAGTTTTTAGCCCAGATATCTTCCGTTTGCGAATGCAACATGAGATATTAGACGCATAGCCATCTGGAAACCTGGCATTTTGTAGTACTTCATAAAACAACTCATTTTCCTTCTGAGACATTGTGAAAAAAGTAGGAGGAAGATATGCTTTCCCACTAGCTCGATATTGAGGCCATAAACTTGGTCTTATTTTCATCTCCTTCAAGTCCAATCGAGCTTCTAAGTTATCTTTAGACTTTTTACCAATATCTAATAATGTATAAATTAAGTTATCACACTGTAACAACCCGACCGGTCATTTTAAGTATTACAACCTTGCTTTCCCCTTTACTGCTCAAATTATACTTTACAGCTGTTGTGTGAATTGTCGGGGTAATTGGTTCGGATCCGGTGAGGTTTTGGAATGAATTGGAACACTTAGTTCCAAGGAATAAAGCTTAAGTTAAAATAGTGATCGGATGTCGACTTATATGTAAACGACCTCGGAATTTAATTCTGATGATTCCAATAGCTCCGTATGGTAATTTTGGACATAGGAGCGTGTCCGAAAAATTATTTGGAGGTACGTAGTGGAATTTGGCGTGAATTGCCGAAAGTTAAATTTTTGGAAAGTTTGACCGAGGAGTTGACTTTTTGATATCGGGGTCAGAATCCGATTCTGGAAATTTGAATTGGTCTGTAATGTGAAATGTGACTTGTGTGCAAAATTTGAGGTCAATCGGGCGTGATTTGATGTGTTTCGACGTAAGTTATAGAATTTGAAGTTTCAAGGTTCAATGATTTCGGATTGAGGAGTAATTCATCGTTTCGATGTCGTTAGGTGTGATTTGAGGCCTCGAGTAGGTCCGTGTTATGTTATGGGAATTGTTGATACAATTGGTTGAGGTCCCGGGAGCCTCGGATGAGTTTCGGACGGTTAACGGATCAAATTTGGACTTAAGGAAATGCTGGAACTGCTGCCTACTGGTGTGATCGCACCTGCGAAGATTTTGATCGTAGGTGCGAAGCCGCATGTGCGTGAAATAAGCCGCAGAAGCGGCCAAGAGTGGGACTGGGCAGTGCTCGCAGGTGCGAGGAATTTGCCGCATCTGCGAGGCCGCAAGTGCGAAAGGGAATGCGCATCTGCGAAGCCCGCAGATGCAAGAATATCACCGCAGATGCGAGTTTTTAGAGGGCCGGCTGTTTTCCGCAGGCGCGCATTCTTGTCCGCAAATGCGGATGCGCAGGTGCGAGCCCAAGCACCGCAGGTGCAGAAATGCCTGGGTAGTGTTTAAAAATGAGGGTTCCGAGAATTTTTCTCATTTTGGATATTTTGGAGCTCGGTTTGGGCGATTTTGGAGAGGAAATTTTTCACACAACTTGGGGTAAGTGTTTTTAACTCCCTTGTGATTATATTCCATGAATTCATCGTCATTTTTGGTGTAAGATTATTGAATCTTCAAGAGAAATAGAAGGAAATTTCTATAATGTCACAAAACGAACTTTTCAAGTTTGAATGCCGATTTGGAGTCGGATTTGAGTGAAATTAGTATGGTTGAACTTATAATTGGATAGGTTGTCGTATTTTGTGAGTTTCGTCGGATTGCGAGACATGGGCCCCACGGGTGATTTTTGGGGCGTAATTTCGGATTTTATAAAAATATTAGTATTCTGATATGGAATTAATTCCTATAAATTTTGTGGGCTGAATCAAATTAATTGTGACTAGATTTGAGCCGTTTGGAAGTTGATACGCACATAATGGGATTTCTGGAGCATTGTTTAGCTTGCTCGACATTGGATTCAACTTGTTCGAGGTAAGTAACTCTTCTAATCTTGGAGTTGAGGGTATGAACCCTAAATATATGTATTTTGTGAATTGTTGGGAGGTGACTCACATGCTAGGCGACGGGCGTGTGGGCGTGCACTATAGAAATTGTGATATAATTATTTCTGTGGAATTTTATAGTTAAATAATCTTGGCATTTTTCATGCGGTTTTATGTGTCAAAGAAATTGAGCTGAAAAGCATATTAAAAATCATGTTGAGGCTATGTGTCAGTATTATTGGGACCCACAGAGGTCATATCGCTGTGAATTATTGTGTTAAATTAAAAATTCATACTCAGTCATATTCATTTCATTGCATATCATAACTCAGTTTTATGACTCTATTTTGATGCATATAAATGTTTTGGGCCGAATGCCCTGTTTTACTGAAATGCCCGAGTGGCTTGATTTGTGAGGATGAGTGTGGATGGGGGCTACCCGCCTGCAGCATACTTTATGACTGAGTGAGGCCGAGGGCCTGATTTGTGAGGATGAGTGTGGATCGGGGCTGCCCGCATGCAGCATACTTTATTATTATGGCACGTGAGTTGTCTGTGCAGATTATAGCGCTTGGGCTGAAGGAGCCCCTCCGGAGTCTATACACACCCCCAGTGAGCGCAGGTACCTACTGAGTGCGAGTGCCGAGTGCCGAGTGCTGAGTGACTGGGAGGCATGAGTGATTGTGAGGTATGCCCCGAGTGGCAAGAGTGATTGTGAGGTTTGCCCGAGTGTCAAGAGTAATTGTGAGGTATGCCCGAGTGGCACGAGTGACTGTGAGGTTGCTCGAGGGGCTGTATATGAGTGATGTTCTGCCTGAGGGGCTGTTTATGATTTTATCACTGAATTGCATCGCATTGGCATGCACACATGACATACAGGCATAGAGAAGTATTTTTTCTCATGCTCACATCGTTCATGATTTCTCACATATTTTTGACAGATGGGCATAGTAATGCATTTGTTTTTACACGGGTTATCCGGAAGGAAAATAAAACATCTTATTTATTATTGACAAGATTTTGGAAGAAATTTATTGTTTTCAAACTATTTATATTATTGGAAACTTCGGCAAACGATTTGAGTTTTCACTGAGATATTTGAAAGGAAGAACTATAATTTTTGAAATCATTATTTGGCTTAGTATTTTATCCCTGAGTTATTTCTGGTATTATTTGCTTTATGTTGTTATGGATTATTGTGGACTATTAGTTTTGGACCCGACTTGGTGGAAGCTCGTCACTACTTTCAACCTACGGCTAGGTTTGTTACTTACTCAGTACATAGGGTCGGTTGTACTGATACTATACTTCTGCACATTGTGTGCAGATGTTGGCTGCTATTGTTGCAGTGCTCGATGGTTGCGGGACTTGAAGATGTACCTGCGTTCCTGTTGTAGCTGCCTTTTGTTCAGGGTAGCCTTAGATGTTTTGTACTACCAGTTCTTGGGAGATATATAAGATTAAGATGTTTATTCACTTAAATTACTTTAAATAATTATTATTGGAATTGGATAGTTGAAAGTTGGCTTACCTAGCAGGTTGGGTTAGGTGTCATCACGACTAGTTGGATTTTGGGTCGTGATACACACATATTCTTTTCTATGTGTACCACATCAAGATTATGGCGCACCAAGTTAGACTTCCAATAAGGAAGATCGAAAAAAATACTCCTCTTTTCCATGTGTTTTTCATCACTCCACTTACCCCTTCACTCGACTGGCCGAGAGTAAATCTTATATCTTTAACTTGATTCAACACTAATGACCCAGATACTGGACAAGGTGCACGTCATGTTTCTTTAGTACCATCAAACGATTTTGCATCATTCCGATATTTGTGTCCCGACTTCAAGAAGCGTCGATGCCCCATGTAACAAAACTTTCTGCCATGTGTGAGCCTTCTAGATTGAGTGCTTATGTTACAAGAAGGGCATGCAAACCGATCATAAGTGCACCATCCAGAGAGAGTACCATATGCTGGAAAATTATTTATAGTCCACATAAGAGTTGCTCGCATTTGAAATATCTCCTTAGTAATGGCATCGTATGTTTCTATCCCAACATCCCATAATTCATTTAAATCTTCTATTAAAGGTTGCAAAAAGACATCAATATTATTGCTAGGCACTTTTGGTCTGGGAACAAGTAAGGACAAAATGAAGAACTCTTGTTTCATGCACATCCATGGTGGAAGTTTATATGGCATTAAAATCACTGGTCATATACTGTGTACCGTTCGCATTGTGCCAAATGGATTAAACCCATCAGAAGTTAATCCTAGGCGCACATTGCGAGGATCTCCAGCAAATTTGAGATATTTACTATCAAAATTTTTTCAAGCTTCTGAATCTGCAGGATGTCGTAGAACTCCATCTTTGCTGCGCTTTTCATGATGCCATCGCATTGCTTTAGAAGTTTCTGAAGACATAAACAATCTATGTAGCCTTAGTTTTAAAGGAAAATACCGTAGGACCTTTGCTGGAATTTTTCTAGCATCATTTTTCTATCTAGAAGCCCCACAAAATTTGCATTCATTAACATTTTTATTAGCAAACTCTTTTCTAAAAAGCATGCAATCGTTGGGACAAGCATGAACTTTTTCATACTTTAAGCTCAAGCCTTCAACTATCTTTTTGGTCTCATAGAAAGAAGGAGACAATTTTTCTCCTTCAGGCAACGCATCTTTCAATAGTCCAAGCAAAGAATTAAAAGATTTATTTGACCATTTGAACATGCATTTTATACGATACATATGCAGCAAAAAGTACAGTTTGCTAAATTTCTTACATCCATGATATAGTTCTTCATTTGCCTCCTTCATGAGCCATTCAAACTTATCCACCTCTAGATGAGGTTGATTTCTAGATGAATGAGCAGTATTCTCTTGTACGTTTTTCTCCTTGCCACCACTTTCACTAATGTCAGTATCCATGAATTGTGTAATACCTCCAAATGTATCATGTATCATTCCTCGTATATCATCGCCCCTTAGAGTTGACTGACTGTGGTTATTTTCTCCAGCATTATTTGATCCCTTTAGAGACTCCCCATGACAAAACCAAGTATGATATGACGGTACAATACCATTAATCACAAGATGATCATATGTTGTAGCCCGATTTACTTGATGGATGAGCACACACTCCGTACAAGGACATGAAATTTTTTCTCTACCATGTTTCTTAGAAAAGGCATGATTTAAAAAATCACCTACTCCATCCAAATATTATTTATTAACTCTATCACAATACATCCATCTTTTATTTTTAGGATTGTCCATGACATTCAAGAAATTCCTTTTTTTTCAATAATTACTGCAAGAGCTACAAATTCGTTAGTAAAAAGGAGGAATTAATCAAAAAGGTAGTTCAAAATAAAATAACCATCTTATTAGTAGGTAATTCCATAGCTCAAAGATATCATTTTAACAATTGAAACTATCAAACATAAATCTATTAAAACTATCATTTTAACAATTCAACTATCAAACAGTTATACTCTCTCTAATTTCTTCTATGATTTTCACATATTGGTTCAATTTTTTTTAAGAATAAAATTATTAAACTTATAAATTACACTTCTTCTATGGTTTTCATATATTGGTTCATAAATCTTTTAAGAATAGAACTATTAAACTTATATTTTATAGAAGAACCATATATCATATATTTTAAAAATTTTAAAACTTACTACTCCTATTTGTTGACTTTCCAGATATATACTCCATTTTTACCAATTTATTTTTAACTCTTTTGTTCATTGAGCGTTAGTTTAACTAGCTCTACAGCTAAATGGAATATAAGTTAGTTTATATATTAAAAGTCTACACTTATATTAAAATAACCAATATAATTGCGATGAAATCATCTATCTAAAGTTTCAATTAAAGACTACTTAACCAAACATGACAAGAAAGAGACAAAGTAAATAAACTTGAAAAATTCAACAGATTATGCAAAGCCTAAAAGGGTGTGGACTTTTTTTAACAATACGGCGATAATTGCAGTGACATGGGGCTACTACATGGGACTGGATTGATATGGAATATTTTTCTATTTATAAACAGATCGTAGTCATCATAGAACAAACATGTAAATGAGAAAGAAATCTAGCCAAAGACAACTTGCCAATTTTCACCATATTAGTTCATAAACTTTTTAAGAATAGAATTATTAAACTTATAAATTATACAAATTTTTAAGACTGGACATTCTGACTATAACTACCAAGAAACTAATGGCTACTGATTGTCGAAGGATTCTTAATTTTGCTAACAATCCAAGTTGTTTCTTAACAAACGAATGAATTACTATGGTTGAGAGTCCTATTGGCTATTGAGATTTTACATAGTGAAAAGTAGTGTTAGAAAACATACAGGGAACCAATTCATAAAACAATACCAGAACAGAGGAGGAATGAATTCAATCAATCGACTATCAATCTATCAGCAACCAGTTATCACAAACGACTTAGCAAACACAGAAAAAGCTATACTTTCACAAATTCACATCCTATTTAAAGATCTATAGCCAAACATGAACTCTTGAAATCAAAGTTTCCTAAGCAAATATAAGTTCCTAAGATGCAATGCCTATCATATCATTATATGAATTCGAATAAGCCGTCATTCCTTACCATGATGACAGAAAAGAAACAAAAATACCACAGCTTGCTTAATTAGCTTATTTACTATCTTAATGAAATTCTCTCTAAAGGATGGAATTTTGTACTACTACTCTAACTAAAATCTTAAATGTTCTGCTTAGTATAGGTTCATAATCACTTACAAATTACTAAAGCCATGTTATTTCTTTTAACTCAATAGCACACTAATTTATAGATTATTCATAATTGCTTCTCTAGCAAACCTCACACCTATGACATGAACCTTTAACACATAAGAGAAAAAGTCATGGCAGTAGTATATCACGCCAAAGATCATCTGTGAACTCATGAGGCAAATTAAAGGGCAAAAGAAATTATTTTAGGTTCAGTCTTAATCACTGGTTCATAAAGAATAGGTTCTTACTTTTAACAGGAATTAAACAATCGAGCAAAATCAATCCATTGTAAATCAATCCATATAAACAATCGAGCAGTATCAATCCATATAAATAATCGAGCAGCATCAACACACTATAAATCAATCCGTATAAACAATCGAGTAGCATCAAGCATCAATCCACTGTAAATCAATCCATATAAATAATCGAGCAGCATCAATCCAAAATCTATTGAAAAACGATTGCAAGCAACCGATTTAACAAGGGAAGAAGAGAAGTTAACAGGGAAAAAAGAGAAGTTAACAGGGATGAGAGAACTTACTTGGGAAAAGAATCAACGGGACTATGGCAGGTTATTGACGCATAAGCGATTTAGGTTTTCTATGGCAGCGATGGTATTCTTTCGATTAAAGGGAGTATGTTTTCCTAAACTTTTCTAATTGGAGGGAATCGATAATTCTCGGCCCAAAATATTGGAGGGAAAGATGTTTCTCTTTTTGTGCTGAGGGAAAAGTTAAAATAAAAAAAAAAATTCAATTAGTAATGTTTAGTGGTAATTTTTTTTATTGCCGGTAAAAGGATATCTTTTACTGGCTAATGGTCATGTGCCGCTAATTTTTTAGCTTAAATAATTTATTAGCGATAATTGCCTTATTACCGCTAAAAATTACCGTCAAAGGCCTTTTTTGTAGTAGTGTGAGAGCCTAAACAATACAACAAACAGACTAGTGAGCATGGTCTACAACAGTCGACAATCAGCCTATCTTGCTGAGTATAACACAAAGATTCAAAATCCAAAATAACTCATGGTAGGTAAGGAAAGAATATCAATTTAAGGTTAATAGGACAAGCAGACTTCAAGGATTATGCCAATTGACCATGCATAACAGAAGGAGCTAAATATATTGAGATTCAACTAGAAATCTTTGGCAATACTAAAGAATGCAGGATTGAACAAGTCGAAGCACAATATTAAAGTTCTCCAACAACATAGTAACATGTTTAGCTAAATATTAAGACAGTATTGGACACATAAGATTCATGTAGACATAGATCAGGGAAATCAATATCTAAAACATAAAGGATTCAGTAGAAAGGGACTTGTTAAGGCAGATTATGGGCAAAGACTAGTTCCTTAGAAGTTTCAGTACAACAACCCAAATCTAAATATGAGAAAAAACTCTTAAAAGTCAGAAGTTTCCCAAATTGAATATGCAAGATGAACATATGTAAATTATACAGATTCTAATAAAATTACAGAGTCACAAAGAAACTTCAAGACCAAGGTCGACATAATGTCATATTGATTCACAAAGGTTCAAGTAGCACAAATGCACAGAAGCATAAATACAAACAGGGAGAGAATTGAATTGCAAAAGTCTAATCACTCACCAATTGCACATTAACGAACAAGTAGATGAGAAAATTAAGTTCCAGCAGCAGCTCAAGTAGCAATAGCAAAGAGAGAACAACAAGACTCCCAAAATCTCAGTGCGTCAAAGTTCTCAAGGGTTTCAAGCGAACCCCGGGCAGTGCTTGCACTGAGAAAAGAACAACAATCGAATTCAGGTGGCCTTGGCTTTTAGCCGGCCAAGATCTCAAGTTTTAGAACAGTAGAATGAGTGAGAGTGAGAGAGTAATAGTAGTGATTAAGGTCCGTTTTAGGGGGATTGGGGAAGGGTTTATATAGTAGCAAAATTAAATGGACAAATAAGAAAAAACAGTCGATCAAACATAATAAAGGAAAGAAGAGCATGCAAAATCGATTTAGAATCAAATTAGGAGAAAAATCAGGCAAACCCTAGTTTGACCGGAATCAAAGATTGGCCGAAGATCTTGGTAAATCAGACCCATATAACCTTGCTATGAATGTACACAGACGAAATACCGTCTGGATCTGGAAGATTAAGGACGATTGTTCTTGATTCAAGACCTGGTACTTGCCAAAAATAGGCAAGTACTAGGTGATACCATAACCATATAAGTAACAAAGAGATAGAGCATATATAGAAGGGAAATCACGGATAGATTCCATATTAGGGTCGGAATTGGAGAGGATAAAGGAGGCGGCTGCTAGGATTTTACATGAGAGGAAAAGAGGAGGATAGGGAGCATTTGGGGGGGGGGGGGGCGTCTCAGAGAAAATGGTTAGGGTTTCAGGGGGTTTGGGTAATTAAAGGGGTAGGGTAGTTGTGGGCCACGATTGAAAATTGAGCAGAGCGGGTTTGTTTAACGGGTCGTGACCAGTTTATTTAAAAAGAGGGTCATTTGGTTTGGGCTAAAGGGATTAGGCCAGGGATTTGGGGCATTTGGGACATTAAATTGGTCCGAAAATTAACCTATTTTCGGCCAGCTTTTAAAACACCCAACATTAGTTAAAATAAAATTATTAAAACATCTAATAAATAGTAAAAAAAATTATTTATGAAATAAAATGATTAAAAATAATAACTCAATATTATAAAAATATAAAATATTATTTTAGCATAAATAATATAATAAATGCAATTATTTTATAGAATATAGGCTATTATTGCAACTAATATAGAGAATAGGTAAAAATGCAAATGCAATGATGTAAAAAAGGAATAAAATATTATAAAATACATGTGGGTAAAAATAGTAAATTTGGATGATTAGATCACCCCAAAAATAATTTAAAGGGATAAATAATAAATATTTGAGTAATTAAAATGCAAGAAAATCAATTTTAAGGCTTTGAAAATTATAAAAATACTTATATGACCCCTATAAATTGGGTAATAGTGCAAAAATGATCTTTGAAAGTATATGGAACACTTTATAAAATGAGGGCAAAATTAGGTATTAACAACTGCCCCTATTTACTCGGGAATGATGAAAGAGTTGTCGGGTAAAGAAAATGATGACCAATTTTGTCCGAATGAACGAGGATGAGATGTTTTGAAAAAATGGGAGCCGAACCTTGGTTCCTGAGTTACCTACATAGTCCTGGTATTACGAAAATTAGGCCGTGTATAGTTCTGGATCCAACGGTGAACAGAACCGATAGAGTTATTATAAGAAGGGTGTGCGCTTCAAAGAAGGATCTTTTCTGGATATGATAGTGACATAAGTAACACATAATTTCAGGTGGGGCTATGAATGCAAATTTGAATGTTATGGATGTAAAAGACAAGTGTTTGAGCGGTTAAGGGATGGAACGATCATTGCTGGTTGTTGGTTACATTGGAGGTAATCAAAGGATGTGAACATTGTGAACGGAAATCGGAGTGAGAATTGCTCCTATTTGTAGAACGATTACCTCCCGAGTTACCTGCAAAACTTAAAACACGATGCACATAAATATATGTAGTTATTACGAAAATTTAAACATGATGCAAATTTCCTTAGACCATGACTTCCTGGGCCATGAAGCGTATGGTAGGGATTCGCAGGCCATGAAATTGTGTCTTCGGGTCATGATGATGGTACCTCTAGGCCATGAAATTGTTTCATCCCATGAAATGCACGGATGCATTGATATTGATTGCTTGACAGAGGGAACATGTGATGCTTAGTCATATGTAAGAACGAGACAATGCAGTGCTTAGACTTCAGTAGACATTAGCACAGTTCCTGAGCATGTTTGAAACATTGGCTCAAGCGAGGTTGATTTCGGTTGCACCAGCTATTTCACAGACCGGGGGAGGAGCTCAGACTCCCGCCGCCCACACTCTAGAGCAGCGACTTCGTGATGGTCAGGTGCTAAGTGTCATGGCGACACAACCTGTGGTCCCAGTTCAGTCTGTGATTAGGGCAGCAGCATTTGAGGAAGAACAGATTAGACTTGAGAGGTACAAGAAGTACCACCCTCCTTCCTTCAGTGGATTAGCGACAGATGATGCTCAGGGTTTTCTGGAGGAATATCACCGCATTCTTCGCATTATGGGTATTGTGGAGACAAGAGGGGTTGCTTTTGTTACGTTTCAGCTCAGGGGAGTGGCTTATCAGTGGTGGCGGGCATATGAGTTGGGTAGTCTGGCCGAGTCAGCTTTACTTACATGGGTTCAGTTTTCAGAGATGTTCCTGAGAGAGTTTGTACCTCAGGCCCTTCGAGATGCATGGCACGCGGAATTTAAGCAATTGCGCTAGGGCACTATATCAGTGTCAGAGTATGCCGTTTTCGCCAGACATGCACCTGCCTTGGTCGCTACAGTTAGAGAGCGTGTTCGTAGATCCATTTAGGGGCTCAGGCATGATATTCGATTCAGCATGGCTCGGGAGTTAGAGTCGGATGTTTCGTTTCAGCAGGTAGTAGGGATCTCTCGCCAAGTAGAGGGCATGTGCGATCAGGAGAGAGGAGACATGCGAGGTCAGGAAAGAGAGGACAGGGAGGCGAGAAGGCATTGTAGACCGAAGAGATCTAATGGTCCTTATTTTAGAGTCAGGGTATGCCATGGTAGAGGTTTTGGGGGTCAGCCAATTCAGTTGGCACTTCAGGCTTCGCACAGTATTTCAGGTGCTCATGGGTCACAGAGTACCCGTACCGCACAGTTCCCACAACCACATCAGTAGAGAGGTTGCTTCGAGTGTGCAGATACCAGCCACCGGGTGAGAGATTGTCCTAGACTCCGGACAGGTGTGTCATAGCGGAGTATTCAGGCGAGTAGAGGGCGCCCAAGAGGGGAAGGCCCGACCCGTTGATGTGTTTCATATAGAAGGCTTGAGGCCACTACGCTAGATAATGTCATACAGGTATGCTTTTGATTTGTTATAGAGGGGCACCATTCGTATTTTGATTCGGTTCTACTTATCGGGGCGAGTTCCCCTATTTGTTGTCCTACCTATGGGTGAGTTCATGACTTAGGATCATGTATATGTGTTTGCCCCTGTTGGGGGATTCTATGAGTGATAGTCGTGTCTATCGTTGTTTTAAATTCATTATTGAAAGTTACGTGACTAGAAGTGAATTCATGTTGTCCATTATTATAGGTTTGATGTGATTCCTAAGTAATTGGTTACGATTTGTGATTTGATACTCTACCGGGGTGAGAGTTGAGTAAGTGTTGTGATTTTATTGGCAGAACTGAGTGAGTGGAAGATTTCAATTGGTATGATGTGTATTCGGCTTATGATTCAGAGTTGAGGGTGAGACCCTCGCGATTCCATATGATTTGATATGTTTGAGCTGGGCTGCGTGCCGCGGTGGAAGTTATATCAGAATGAGATTCTTATGATTTTTTCATATACTTTGATTTTTCCTATTTAAATTGATTCGTAGTATAGTACTGTTAGAGAATTGTGCATATTGGACTTGTTTGATATTTCCCTTATATGTTTCTCTTTACATATTCAGTCATTTTCGTCTTGTGCTTGTTGAGTTTTAGCTTGTGGGGTATATGCCCGGTGGTGTTAGTTGTGACTTGTTGATTTGGGTGTATAGTTAATAGGTCTTCATGTTTCTTGCATCGTTGTCAGTGTGGTGGAGATTTGAAACAGGGTTCTAACGGATATGAGGCTAATTGTTGGTGCTGGTTTTGATTACGGGCAGCTATTATGATCAGAAACGTTATTATAGGCCTATGTATGGCATGTCATGTTGAGTGGTCGTACCTTGTGGGTGTAGGAATGAGTTGTTGCAGCTGGTTGAGGTTGATACCAGGTATGGATTTGGAATCGGGTCCTTTGGAGATGAAAGGAAGGTGAGAATTTTGACTATAAGGCTTATCGGCGTTGGTAGAAAGGGTGAATTACAGTTGAGATGGTGTCGTCAGGCTTATATGGGTTGGGGTGACGTGGGGTCACCCGCGGGTGTATGTTGGATATGTTCTTTCAGTGATTTGAAGACTTCAAGGCGATTCTTAGCACGTTCGAGGACGAACGTTCATTTAAGAGGGGAAGGATGTAACGACCCAGCCGGTCGTTTTGAAAATTTAAGTCCCGTCCGGCGGCATAAGGCCCTGAGGAGCATCGTATTATATGTATTGACTTGCGTGCGTGGTTGAATTCAATTACCGGGTGATTCGGAGTGATTTGGGACACTTAGTCCCTAAAATGGAAGCTTAAGCCGTAGGATTTTGACCGTAGTCGGAACTGTGTGAAGACAACTCCGCAATGGAGTTTCGTCGATTCTGTTAGCTCCCTTGGGTGTTTTTGGACTTAGAGGCGTGTCCGGATTGTGTTTTGGAGGTCTGTAGCACATTTAGGCTTGAAATGGCGAAAGTCGAATTTTTGGAGAATTTGACCGGAAGTGGACTTTTTGATATCGGGGTCGGAATGTGATTCTGAGAGTTGAAATAGCTCTGTTATGTTATTTGGGACCTGCCTGCAAAATTTGACGTCATTTCGGGTTGGTTAGATTGGTTTCGGCACGAGTTTTTGAAGTTGGAAGTTTTGGAAGTTCATAAGTTCGATTCATGGTGCGATTTGTAGTTTCGGCGTTGTTTGATGTGATTTGAGACCTCGGGTGAGTCCTTGTTAGGTTATGGAACTTGTTTGTGTGTTTAGACGGGGTCCCGGGGGCCTTGGGTGTGTTTCGGATGGGCTACGGGCCATTTCCTTCTATATTTGAACTGTTGTTTCCTATCATCTGGTTTCCTTAATCGTGTTCGCGTCCCTTCCTTCGCGTTCGCGAAGAGTAATTTTGGAGGAGAAATTCATTGTGCTTTGCGTTCGCATGATCATGTTCGCGATCGCGAAAGTCTGCTTTCTCCTTTTACGCGTTCACATCTATTCCCTCGCATTCGCGTAGTAGAAACTAGGAGCTGGGAGCTGGTGACCATTGCCTCTACATGTTCGCACTGCTCTATCCGCGTACGCGTAAGTGTGTTTTCCCCTCATTCGCGTTCGTGTGCCGCTTCACGCGGTCGCGTAGCCCAATTCCTGGGCCATTATTTTCCTTCTTCGCTACCGCATATGCTTGTTCGCGATCGCACAGCACCAATTCCGGGCAGTAGCTATTTCCTTTTCGCGATCGCAGCTCCCCTTCCGCGATCGCGATGTACAAATGCCTGGGCAAAATATAAGATCTTCAAATCGAGGGTTAGGCCATTTTCATCATATCTTGACTTGTAGAGCTCGGTTTTGAGCAATTCCTTGTGGGGTTTTCAAGCAAATCGATTGGGTAAGTATTCTTCACCTATAACTTGTTTTATTCCATGATTTTATCTTTATTTTTATTATTTAATTTGTGTTTTGAGTTGAGGAAAATGGAAGTTTTTGAAGAAAATTTTAAAAATAAAAAATCATGATTTGAGGGACGAATTGGTATCGGAATTTGATAATTTTAGTATGGTTGAACTCATATCGGAATGGGTGTTCTGGTTTTGTAAAATTTGTCGGGTTTCGAGGTGCGGTCCCGGGGGTTGACTTTTGGGTTGACTTTTAGATTTTGATAAAGATTGAGGCTTTATGATCCGGAATAGTTTCTTATGAGTTTTATTTGTGCTTTGAAGTTATTTTGATTAGATTTGAGCAGCCCGGAGGTTATTTCACCCGAGAAGTTCATTTTTGAGTATTTGGTCTCTCTTCTTTGAGGTAAGTATTTTGCCTAACTTCGTGTGGGTTATATTCATTGAATATGCAGTTGTTCTCGTTACGATTACGTTTCTTAATTTCCAGTTTCACTTCTACCTGCTTTGATTGGAATTAATTGCTTCAAAATCCACTCTTGTTGTTCATTTGATTCATATGTGCCTTAACTAAAATCGTTATCTCTTCTATTGCCGTGTTGTCTTTTCCCTAACTGCTTATCCTTATCTGAAATTATAATTATCTCTTGTGTAATTGTTCATCCTTAATTGAGGCAAATGATTATTCTTATACTGCTTATCCTTAATTGAAGTTGTTGTATCTCTCTCTTAATTGCCCAACCTTAAAAGAAGTTAGATATCTTATATTTTAGTTGAATTGTCCTTAATTGGAATAATTCGTCTTGTGTTAGCTCCCTCGTTGTCGAACTGTACATTATAGACCGTTACATATTATTTCGTTCCTTGTTGAGTTGTTCTAATTATGACTAGCATTCTCTATTGTGACTACTCCTTGTGAATTAGTTCCTCCGTTTTTTTGAGTTCTGGAATTTTTGAGTTGACTTATTTGTCGTACACTTGTGTTATTGTCATTGTTGCTGTTGTACTTGTTGTTGTAATGCACCAGGTTTCTGTCATGCGGTTGTTATTATTGTGATGCACGAGGTTTCTGCCGTGCGAGTGATAAAGAGTTGCACAAGGTTTCTGCTGTGCTATTGTTACTATTGATATTTGCACATGCGGCGTGACAAGGCGGGATATATATATATGTGGGTTGTGTATGTGGCGAAACAAGGTGGGAACATTGTTATGCACATGTGGCGAGACAAGGTGGGCACTTACTTTATTATTGCACACGTGGCGAGACAAGGTGGGTTGTGTCAGGGATTGATTTGTGATGATTCGTGATGGACTGGGGAGCATTCTTGTTGTTGATATTGTGTAGTGGTACACTTATCTGTGTGAGCTTTATCTTGTGAAAGCTGTGAGAAAATATTCTATGTGATGTCCGTTCTTTTTCCTTATACTTATTTGATGGTATGGACTATGTTAGGACACTTGCACAAGCATACACGTAGTTAAGCACTCTTATCGGATAAGAGGTGTTCTTGATATTGTTGAGCATAGATGCTCATCCTTGTTTACTTGCCTTCTATGTGAGAATGATTCTATTGGCACGTGAGTAGTTAGGAGCAGTTATAAGGTGTTATGAGGGCACAGGATGCCAAATGTTAGGGTTCAGGTATTGAGACCCATGAGTTATGATTTGTCCGAGGTTCGGTACCTCGTGGAGTTTGTTGACTAAAACCTGATGTAAAAGCGGTTGTAGTTGCTGAGTTATTACTTGTCCCTGATGTATTTGCGATTCCGGATTTAGGCTGTGTTCCATTCACTTTTTTGTGTCATTTTTATGGTATTCTGCTGATACTTGTTGTTTCCTTTCTTATTGCCATTACTGTATTGTGAGCCATATTGCATAGTTTTTATGTAGATGTCATATTTCTGTTTTCATATACTTATACTTGTTCAGTTTATTAGACCAGTGGATGTCTTAATTGTTCCTCGTCACTACTCTACCGAGATTAGTCTTGATACTTACTTGGCACCACTGTGGTGTGATCATTCTACACTTCTGCACATTTTTGTGCAGATTCAGGTATTTGTTCGTTAGTAGTTGTGCGGGTCGTTGCTGTGGAGACTCAAGGTAAACCTGTTGCTGCGTTCGCAGGCTTTGGAGTCACCTTCAAGTTTTCGTTTTGCATTGTTTATTCTTATTTCTGGACAGTTGTATTTAGAAGTTTTCTAGCAAACACTCTGTAGAGCTTATGACTTGTACTACCGGTTTTGGAAATTGTAAATTTTAAGAGAATTCTATTTCAAATTGGTAGATGTTATTTAAATAATGTTGTTGTTTCAATTAATGTTAGGCTTACCTAGTCCCTAAGACTAGGTGCCATCATGATACCTAAACGGAGGGGAAATTAGGTCGTGACAAGTTGGTACCAGAGCTCTAGGTTCATAGGTGCTACGAGTCATAAGTGAGTTTAGTAGAGTCTTGCGGATCGGTACGGAGATGTCTGTACTTATCTTCGAGAGGCTACAGAACTATTAGGATAGTTTCACTTCCTTCATTCCTATTGTGCGAGTTTATTGATCTTGAAGTTTGAAGCTTTTATCATTCCATTCTCTCACAGATGGTGAGGACACGAGCGACATTTACCGATGATGCTGCCCCCGCAGTAGATATTGCTAGGGGCAGAGGCAGAGGCCGAAGAGGAGCACGCGTCGCAGCTAGAGCATCTACTAGAGTAGTAGTTGAGGAGCCGCCAGTAGCTCCGATTGGGGGACAGGTACCGGAGGCGTCTGCTATTAAGCCCAGACTTCAGGAGACCTTATCATAGTTCCTGAGCATATTTGGTACAATGGCTCAGGTGAGGTTGATTCCGGTTGCACCAGCTATTTCATAGACCGGGGGAGGAGCTCAGACTCCCACCGCCCACACTTCAGAGCAGCGAGTTCGTGATGGTAAGGTTCCAGGTATCATGGCGACACAGCCTGTGGTCCCAGTTCAGCCCGTGATTAGGGCAGCAACATCTGAGGAAGAACATCTTAGACTTGAGAGGTACAAGAAGTACCACTCCCCTACCTTCAGTGGATTGGCGATAGATGATGCCCAGGGTTTTCTGGAGAAGTGTCACCACATTTTTCGCACTATGGGTATTGTGGAGATGAGCGGGGTTGCTTTTGTTATGTTTCAGCTCAGGGGAGCAGCTTATCAGTGGTAGCATACATATGAGTTGGGTAGTCCGGCCGAGTCAGCTTCACTTACATGGGTTCAGTTTCCAGAGATGTTCCTGAGAAGTTTGTATCTCAGTCCTTCGAGATACATGGCATGCAGAGTTTGAGCAGCTGCGCCAGGGCACTATGTCAGTGTCAGAGTATGCCGTTAGATTCAGTTATTTGGCCAGACATGCACCTGCTTTGGTCGCTACAGTTAGATAGTGTGTCCGTAAATTCATTGAGGGGCTCAGGCATGATATTCGGTTCATCATGGCTTGGGAGTTAGAGTCGGATGTTTCATTTCAGCAGATAGTAGAGATCGCTCGCCGAGTAGAGGGCATGTGGGATCAAGAGAGAGGATACATGCAAGGTCAGGAGAGAGAGGATAGGGAGGCGAGGAAGCCTCGTAGATCGGAGAGATCTACTGGCCCTTATTCTAGAGGTAGGGTATGACATGGTAGAGGTTTTGTGGGTCAGCCAGTTCAGTTGGCACTTCAGGCTTCGCACAGTGTTTCAGGTGCTCATGGGTCTCAAAGCACTTGTAACGCACAGTTCCCACAACCACGTCAGCAGAGAGGTTGCTTCGAGTGTGGAAATACCAGCCACAGTGTGAGAGATTGTCCTAGACTCTAGACAGGTGTGTCACAGCGGAGTATTCAAGCGAGTAGAGGGCGCCCAAGAGGGGTAGACCTGGCCCGTTGATGTGTTTCATATAGCAGGCTTGAGGCCACTGCGCCAGATAATGTCACACAGGTATGCTTTTGATTTGTTACAGAGGGGCACCATTCGTATTTTGATTCGGTTGTGCTTATCGGGGTGAGTTTCCCTATTTGTTGTCCCACCTATGGGTGAGTTCATGAATTAGTATCATGTTTATGTGTTTTCCCTTGTTGGGAGATTCTATGAGTGATAGTCATGTCTATCGTTGTTTTAAATTCATTATTGAAAGTTACAAGACTAGAATTGAATTCATGTTGTCCATTATTGTAGGTTTGATGTGATTCCTAAGTAATTGGTTATGATTTGTGATTTGATACTCTAGCGGGGTGAGAGTTCAGTAAGTGTTGTGATTTTATTGGCAGAACTGAGTGAGTGGAAGATTTTAATTGGTATGATGTGTATTCGGCTTGTTATTCAGAGTTGAGGGTGAGACCCTCGCGATTCCATGTGATTTGATATGTTTGAGTCGGGTTGTGTATAGCGGTGGAAGTTATATCAGGATGAGATTCTTGTGATTTGTTCATATACTTTGATTTTTCCTATTTAAATTGATTCGTAATATGGTATTGTCAGAGAGTTGTGCATGTCGGGCTTGTTTGATATTTCCCTTATGTGTTTCTCTTTACATATTCAGTCATTTTCGTTCTGTGCTTCTTGAGTTTTAGCTTGCGTGGTGTGTGCCCAGTGGTGTTAGTTGTGACTTATCGATTCAGGTGTATAGTTAATAGGTCTTCATGTTTCTTGCATCGTTGTTATTGTGGTGGAGGTTAGAAACAGGGTTCTAGCGGATATGAGGGTAATTACCAGTGTTGGTTTTGATTACGGGCAGCTATTATGATCAGAAACGTTATTATGGGCCTATGTGTGGCATGTCATGTTGAGTGGTCATACCTTGTGGGTGTAGGCATGAGTTGTTGCAGCTGGTTGAGGCTGATACTGGGTATGGATTTGGAATCGGGTCCTTTGGAGATGAACGGAAGGTGAGAATTTTGACTCTAAGGCTTATCAATGTTGGTAAAAAGGGTGAATTACAGTTGAGATGGTGTCGTCAGGCTTATATGGGTTTGGGTGACATGGGGTCACCCGCGGGTGTATGTTAGATATGTGCTTTCAGTGACTTGAAGACTTCGAGGCGATTCTTAGCACGTTCGAGGACTAACGTTCGTTTAAGAGGGGAAGGATGTAACGACCCGGCCGGTCATTTTGAGAATTTAAGTCCCTTCCGGCGGCATAAGGCCCTGATCAGCTTCTTATTATGTGTATTAACTTGCGTGCGTGGTTGAATTCAATTACTGGGTGATTCGGAGTAATTTGCGACACTTAGTCCCTAAAACGGAAGCTTAAGCTTTAGGATTTTGTCTGTAGTCAGAACTATATGAAGACGACTCTGAAATGGAGTTTTGTCGGTTCCGTTAGCTCCGTTGGGTGATTTTGGACATAGAGGCGCGTCCGAATTGTGTTTTGGAGGTCTGTAGCTCATTTAGGCTTGAAATGGCAAAAGTCGAATTTTTGGAGATTTTAACCGAAAGTGGACTTTTTGATATCGGGATCGGAATGCGATTCCGAGAGTTGGAACTACTCCATTATGTTATTTGGGACTTGCCTGCAAAATTTGACATCATTCCGAGTTGGTTAGATTGGTTTCGGCATGAGTTTTCGAAGTTGGAAGTTTTTGAAGTTCACAAGTTCGATTCATGGCGCGATTTGTAGTTTCGGCGTTGTTTGATGTGATTTTAGACCTCAAGCTAGTCCGTGTTAAGTTATGGAACTTGTTTGTGTGTTGAGACGGGGTCCCGGGGGCCTCGGGTGTGTTTCGGATGGGCTACGGGACATTTCCTTCTATTATTGAACTGTTATTTCCTGTCATCTGGTTTCCTTAATCGCGTTCGCGTCCCTTCCTTCGCGTTCACGAAGAGTAATTTTGGAGGAGGAATTCATTGGGCTTCGCGTTCGCATAATCACGTTCGCGATTGCTAAAGTCTGTTTTCTCCTTTTATGTGTTCGCATCTGATCCCTCGCGTTCGCGTAGTAGAAACTAGGAGCTGGGAGCTGGTGACCATTGCCTCTACGTGCTCACACTGTTCTATCCGCGAACGCGTAAGTGTGTTTTCCCCTCATTCGCGTTCGCGTGCCGCTTCACGCGGTCGTGTAGCCCAGTTTCTGGGCCATTATTTTCCTTCTTCGCTACCGCATATGCTTGTTCGTGATCGCACAGCACCAATTCCGGGCAGTAGCCATTTCCTCTTCGCGATCGCAGCTCCCCTTCTGCGATCGCGATATGCAAACGCCTAGGCAGAATATAAGATCTTCAAATCGAGGGTTAGGCCATTTTCATCATATCTTGAATTGTAGAGCTCGGTTTTGAGCGATTCCTTATGGGTTTTTCAGGCAAATCGATTGGGTAAGTGTTCATCACCTAGAACTTATTTTATTCCATGATTTTATCTTTATTTTTATCATTTAATTTGTTCTTTGAGTTGAGGAAAATGTAGGTTTTTGAAGAAAATTTTCAAAACGAAAAATCATGATTTGAGGGACGAATTCATATCGAAATTTGATAATTTTAGTATGGTTGAACTCATATCGGAATGGGTGTTTGGATTTTGTAAAATTTGTCGGGTTCCGAGGTGCGGGCCCGAGGGTCGACTTTTAAATTTTGATAAAGATTGAGGCTTTATGATCCGAAATAGTTTCTTATAAGTTTTATTTGTGCTTTGAAGTTATTTTGATTAGATGTGAGCCGCCCGGAGGTCATTTCACCTGAGAAGTTCATTTTTGAGTATTCGGTCTGTCTTTTTTGAGGTAAGTTTCTTGCCTAACTTCGTGTAGGGGAAGTACCCCTTAGGATTTGACTCTTCTATGCTAATTGTAGTCCGTGTACGTGAGGTGACGAGTATGTGCCCGGACTTATTTGTGGAAAATTGGCCTTTTAGGGATTCTTAGGTCCTTATATTCATTGAATATGCAGTTGTTCTCGTTACGATTATGTTTCTTAATTTCCAATTTCACTTCTACCTGTTTTGATTGGAATTAATTGCTTCATGATCCACTCTTGTTGTTTATTTGATTCATATGTGCCTTAACTGAAATCGTTATCTCTTCTATTAACGTGTTGTCGTTTCCCTAACTGTTTATCCTTATCTGAAATTATAATTATCTTTTGTAATTGTTCATCCTTAATTGAGGCAAATGATTATCCTTATACTGCTTATCCTTAATTGAAGTTGTTGTATCTCTCTCTTAATTGCCCAACCTTAAAAGAAGCTAGATATCCTATATTTTAGTTGACTTGTCCTTAATTGGAATTATTCGTCTTGTGTTAGCTCCCTCGTTGTCGAACTGTACATTGTGGACCGTTGTTACATATTATTTCTTTCCTTGTTGAGTTGTTCTTGCTATGACTAGCATTCTCTATTGTGACTACTCCTTGTGAATTAGTTCCTCCGTTTCTTTGAGTTCTAGAATTTCTGAGTTGACTTATTTGTCGTACACTTGTACTATTGTCATTGTTGTTATTGTACTTGTTGTTGTGATGCACGAGGTTTCTGCCGTACGGTTGTTGCTATTGTGATGCACGAGGTTTCTACCGTGCGAGTTTTATGGGGTTGCACGAGGTTTCTGTCGTGCTATTGTTACTATTGATATTTGCACATGCGGCATGACAAGGCGGGATATATATATATGTTGGTTGCGTATATGGCGAGACAATGTGGGAACATTGTTATGCACGCGTGGCGAGACAAGGCGGGCACTTACTTTATTATTGCACACGTGGCGAGACAAGGTGGGTTGTGTCAGGGATTGATTTGTGATGATTCGTGATGGCCTGGAGGCATTCTTGTTGTTGATATTGTGTAGTGGTACACTTACCTGTGTGAGCTTTATCTTGTGAAAGCTGTGAGAAAATATTCTACGTGTTGTCCGTTCTTTTTCCTTATGCTTATTTGATGGTATGGACTATGTTAGGACACTTGCACAAGCATACATGTAGTTAAGCACTATTATCGGATAAGAGGTGTTCTTGATATTGTTGAGCATAGATGCTCACCCTTGTTTACTTGCCTTCTATGTGAGAATGGCTCTATTGGCACGTGAGTCGTCAGTGCGGTTATAAGGTGTTATGAGGGCATAGGATGCCAAGTGTTACGGTTCAGGTATTGAGACCCGTGAGTTGTGATTTGTCCGAGGTTCGGTACCTCGTGGAGTTTGTTGACTAAAACCTGATGTAAAAGCGGTTGTAGTTGCTGAGTTATTACTTGTCCCTGCTATATTTGTGATTCCGGATTTAGGTTGTGTTCCATTCACTTTTCTGTGTCATTTTTATGGTATTCCGTTGATACTTGTTGTTTCCTTTCTTTTTGCCATTACTCTATTGTGAGCCATATTGCATAGTCTTTATGTAGATGTCATATTTCTGTTGTTCATATACTTATACTTGTTCAGTTTATTAGACCAGTGGGTGTCTTGACTGTTCCTCGTCACTACTCTACCGAGGTTAGTCTTGATACTTACTTGGCACCGATGTGTTGTGATCATTCTTCACTTCTGCACATTTTTGTGTAGATTCAGGTATTTGTTCGTTAGTAGTTGTGCGGGTCGTTGCTGTGGAGACTCAAGGTAAACCTGTTGCTGCGTTCGCAGGCTTCGGAGTCACCTTCAAGTTTTCGTTTTGCATTATTTATTCTTATTTCTAGACAGTTGTATTTAGAAGTTTTCTAGCAAACACTCTGTAGAGCTTATGACTTGTACTACCGGTTTTGGGAATTGTAAATTTTAAGAGAATTCTATTTCAAATTGGTAGATGTTATTTAAATAATATTGTTGTTTCAATTAATGTTAGGCTTACCTAGTCCCTAAGACTAGGTGCCATCACGATACCCAAACGGAGGGGAAATTGGGTCGTGACAGGGCAGTGCTTAGCCCTATGTAGAGAAAGGCAGCGTTTAGCCTTATGTAATGATGAGGGCAGTGCGTAGCCCTATGCAAGTAATGAGGGCAGTGCTTAGCCCTATGCAGAGGAAGGCAACGTTTAGCCTTATGTAATGATGAGGGAAGTGCTTAGCCCTATGCAAGTAATGAGGACAGTGCTTAGCCCTATGCAGGCGAAGGCAACATTTAGCCTTATGTAATAATGAGGGCAATGCTTAGCCTCATGCAACGTAATGAGGGCAGTGCTTAGCCCCATGCAGAGGAAGTCAGTGCTTAGCCTTATGCAATGATGGAGGCAGTGCTTAGCCACATGTAATGTAATGAGGGCAGTGCTTATTCTTATACAGAGAAAGGTAGTGTTTAGCCTTATGCAATGATGGAAGCAGTTCTTAGCCTCATGCAATAATGGAGGTAGTGCTTAGCCTTATGCAATAATGGAGACATTGCTTAGTCTCATACACCCGGATGAATGGAATACCGCGAATTATGGGCCTCCTCAAGTATCAATGCACGCAACCCATCCACATTGG
Organism: Nicotiana tomentosiformis; assembly: GCF_000390325.3. NCBI lineage: Eukaryota > Viridiplantae > Streptophyta > Magnoliopsida > Solanales > Solanaceae > Nicotiana > Nicotiana tomentosiformis. Next base: position 78,742,276 of record NC_090815.1, read on the forward strand.
GCACTAAAATCTCAATACCCCATCATCACCAATAGTCACCTCTTTGGCATCACGGTGCTGCACCATGTCCTTAAGGACAAGCAAGTGGGGATCATCATACTGACGTGTCTTGATGCACTCAAACAATAAAGACTATGAAACCACGCAAGCAAGAACTCGGCTAGGCTCCGAAACATCCAACCTCACGAACCTGTTGGCCAAAGCATGAACATCCAAAGCTTACGGTCTCTCCCTAACTGGAATAAAAGCAAGACTCCCCATGCTCTCAGCCTTCCTACTCAAAGCATCGGCCATCACATTGGCCTTCCCGGGATGATAAAGAATGGAGATATCATAGTCCTTTAATAGCTCCAACCACCTTTGTTGCCTCAAGTTCAGATCCTTTTTCTTGAATAGGTGTTGTAGACTCTTGTGATCCATAAACACCTCACATGACACGCCATAAAGATAATGCCTCCAAATCTTCAGCGCGTGAACAATGATTGCCAACTCCAAATCGTGCACTGGGTAGTTTTTCCCATGGGGCTTCAACTGACACGAAGCATAAGCAATCACTCTACCCTTCTGCATCAACACACACCCAATTCTAATCCGTGAAGCATCACAATAAACTGTATAAGAACCTGATGCTGAAGGCAAAACCAGAACTGGAGTTGCAGTCAAGGCAGTCTTGAGCTTCTAAAAGCTCTCCTCACACTTATTGGACTGCCTGAATGGGGCAACTTTCTAGTTCAATCCAGTCAAAGGAGCTACGATGGATGAAAATCCCTCCACAAAACAACGATAATACTCAACCAACCTAAGGAAACTCCGGATCTTAGTAGCGGTAGAAGGTCGGGGCCAACTCTGAACTGCCTCAATCTTTTTCGGATCCACCTTAATCCCCTCACTAGACACCACGTGGTTGAAGAATGCCACCGGATCAAGCCAAAACTCACACTTGGAGAATTTAGCATATAGTTTCTTCTCCCTCAAAGTCTGGAGCACGATCCTCAAGTGCTGCTTATGATCATCCCGTCTGCGAGAATACACCAACATATCGTCAATGAACACAATAATGAAGAAATCAAGATACGGCTGAAACATGTTGTTCATCAAGTGCATAAAGGTTGCTGGGGCATTGGTCAGCCCAAAAGACATCAGCAAAAACTCATAGTGGCCATAAGGGGTCTTAAAAGCCGTCTTTCGGAATATCTGAAGCCCGGATCTTCAACTGATGGTACCTTAATCTCAAATCAATCTTTGAGAATACCCTAGCACCCTGAAGTTGGTCAAATAAATCATCAATACATAGTAGTGGGTACTTGTTCTTGACTGTAACCTTGTTCAGCTGCATGTAGTCAATACGCATTCTCATAGAACCGTCTTTCTTCTTCAAAAATAGAACTAGAGCACCCCAAGGTAAAACACTCGATCTGATGAAACCCTTATCAAGCAACTCTTGAAGTTGTTCCTTTAATTTCTTCAACTCCACTAGTGCCATGCGATATGGTGGAGTAGAGATAGGCTGAGTGCCCGGGCACTAAGTCAATATCAAAATCAATATTCCTATAGGGTGGCATGCCCGATAGGTTTGTTGGAAATACATCTTGAAAATATCTCACTACCGAAACTGACTCAATGGTAGGAGTATCAGCACTAACATTTCTCACAAAGGTTAAGTGTGCCAAGCACCCCTTCTCAACTGTCCGTTGTGCCTTCAGGAAAGATACCACCCTACTAGGAACATGACCCAATGAATCTCTCCACTCTAACCTCAGCAACACCGGCAGAGCCAATATCATGGTCTTAGCATGGCAATCAAGAATAGCATGATATGGTAACAACCAATCCATGCCCAAAATCCACCATATTGAGTAGCAGAAGGCCAACCCTAGTCTCATAACCCCCGATAGTGAACAAACACAAACGATAAACACAGCCTACCATAATCGAATCCCCACAGGAGTAAACACATAAACAGAAGTACTGAAGGAATCACGATACATATACAAATATGGAGCAAAGTAAGATGGCACATGTCACGCCCCAAACCTGGGGATGCGTGGCCGGTACTCGGTGCCATACTCGGCCTGAGCATACCACTCTGTAACTATGAACTCTGGAGGGGTAGCCCTCAACTTAGATTGGCGAGGCCTACCTTCAAGCTAACCATACCAGTCAAGGCCAATGAGACCATATTCTGAATCATCTGAAAATAACGTCCACAAATAGCAATACCAAACTGAACATCTACATAGTGCTGGAAAGGACACAATACCGAGATACAAAATGCACAGGACTCATCTACAAGCCTCTAGAGATAACTTAATTGTATCATGGTCGAGACAGGGCATCGACCTACCCATCAAACTTGTATATATAAAATGGACTCCAAGGTCTAGACCTGGTAAGTCTGAGGAAGTGGAGCTTACCAACCAAGCTTGTGTTTGACTCTATCTATTAGGAAGGTCTAGCTAGCTGTCTATCAGGACATGCGGGCATGAAATGCAGCATCCCCGGCAAAAGGGACGTCAGTATGAAATAATGTACCGAGTATGTAAGGCAATAGAGTAACTGAAAGCTGAAACTGAACTGATAATATAATAACTTAATGTAATTGAGAGTCAAAGATGATATGAAGATATGCTTACCTGCTGATACTGACCCAAATATCTCAATATAGTAAGTAAAATAGTTGTCCGGCCCTATAAAGCTTGGTACGTGTAACTGCTCTGTCGTAGTAGGCTCACTCATAGGCGCTCGGCCAAACTAGGCTTTGTATCTCGGCCATTCTAGGCTCGCTCGTAGGTGCTCGGCCATAGTAGGATTGGTATATAACTTACCATCTGATCTGAGGTTGCCCAATAGGGGCCTGCCCACCGATTATAGATCGATGGTGGTGAAAATATTGTAATACTTCCCAATAGGGGCCCACCCACCGATTATAACTCGATAGTGGTGAAAATACCGTAATACTGTATATATATACATAGACCCTCTATTGACTAGAAGAAGATAATACTTAATTGAATATAAAGTCTCGATAAGGAAGAATAATGTAACTTATGAGACTAGGATAATGTACATAAGTTCAAGAATATGAACTTCTCTTTATGTCTCGTTATCAAACACATATAGTTACGGGATAATGCCAAAATAAGAAAAGGTTTAGCCATAACATACCTTGTTGATAATGACTCAATATACACTACTCGTAGTACTTCAACCTACATCAAGGTATGAACTTGTCACGATCCAAATTTCCCTCTGTAGGATATCATGACGGCACCTAGTGTTTATGACTAGGTAAGCCTAACATTTGTACGGAACAACAGAATATAAACTGAACTCAAACCTCAACACATGAAATATAAATAAAAAAACTGTGATTCAAATAATTACAACTCCCAAAACCCGGTAGAAATAAGTCACAAGCTCTAAAGAGAAATGCTTAGTGTCTCTATACATCAGAGTCTAAGGAAAAATAAGGAAGGAAACAACATAACAAGAATAGAGGGGAACTTCGAGGTCTGCGGATGCTGGCAGAAGTACCTTGAAGTCTCCACGCACGGCTATCTCACTGGTATCTGGCTTGGTAGGAAGAACCTAGATCTGCACAAAAAGATGTGCAAAAGTGTAGTATAAATACACCACAACGGTACCCATTAAATGTCAAGCCTAACCTCGGTAGAGTAGTGACAAGGTTAGGTCAAGGCCCTACTGGAATAAAAAGGAAACAAGGCAGAAGATATAACAATATAATGGAATGATTGAGAATTGAAGAATGAGAAACTATAGAGAGGTACAACACAGTAAATAGAGGTAAACAACAGGGGCACTCCCGAGGTACCGCCTCGTAATCCCAAATGTAAATACACAATAAGGGAGCTCTCGAGGTACCGCCTCGTAGTCCCAAAAGTAAATATGCAATAGTGTGAGCTCCCGAGGTACCGCCTCGTAGTCCCAAAAGTAAATACACAACTCGTAACCTATGGAACAACGAATTTACAGCGAGGAATCCTACAATTAAAGACTGAATACAAGAATCAAGGGAGCAAGTAATTCAACTAAGCATGTTGCACAAATTTCAAGTAAGAGTTAAGATACGTAGACATGTGACATTAGGCTAAGCATGATGACTACACAGGCTAGAGCAACTCAGTTAAGGATTAAAAAGAAAACTACTCAGCAAGAACCGGGGTTTTCAACATTTAACCTGAGTACGCACTCGTCACCTCGCGTATGCGGCCTTCACGTATTTCAAATATGTCATGACCCCATTTTCCCCTCTGTATGGTGTCGTGATGGCACCTAGTATCTAAGACTAGGTAAGCCTAACAATTTGTGAAATCAATGAGTAATAAACTGAACTCTCATCTCAAAACATGATATATAAATATAAAAATGCCATTCAATAATTACAACTCCCAAAACCCGGTGGAAACAAGTCACAAGCTTCTAAGAGCAAATACTAAGTGTCTCTATACATCAGAGTATAAAGAAAAATAAGGAATACAACATAGTAAGGATAAAGGGGGACTCCGAGGTCTGCGGACGCTGGCAGATATACCTAGAAGTCTCCACGTACGGTCCGGCTCACTGGTATCTGGTCTGGTGGAAAGAACCTGGATATGCACAAAACGATGTGCAGAGTGTAGTATAAGTACGCCACAACGGTACCCAATAAGTGCCAAGCCTAACCTCAGTAGAGTAGTGATGAGGTCAGGTCAGAGCCCTACTGGTTTAAAAGAAAAGTAATGCAGAGGATATAATAATATTTTGAAATGACTGAGAATTTAAACAATAAGAAGTTTCAGTAAATATCAGCACAATAAATAGAGGTACACAGTAGGGGCACTCCCGAGGTACCGCCTCGTAGTCCCAAATGTAAAGATGCAGTACAGGGGGATCTTCTGTGGAACCGCCTCTTAATCCCAAAGTAAATATACAGTACAGGGGGATTTGCCGAGTAAACGCGTAGTAGTCCCAAAGTAAATATGCAGTACAGGGGGATCTCCCGAGTAAATGCCTCGTAGTCCCAAAGTAAATATGCAGTAGGTAATCGAAGGAAAACACAATTTTTCAGCAAGAATCTTACAGTTAAAGATTTAATTCAAATCAAGGAAAGCTGGTAATTCAACTAAGCATGTTGCACAAATTGCAAGTAAGAGTTAAGGCACGTAGACATGTGATGCTAGACTAAACATGATCACTACATATGCTAAGGCAACTCACTTAATGTATTTTAAAAGAAGACAACTCAGTTAATGTATTTTAAAAGATGACAAATCAGCAAGAACCGAATTTTCCATAATCAGCTCGTGTACGCAGTCGTCACCTCGCGTACACGGTGCTCACATATCACAAATTGTTACAACAGTACCAAATCCTAAGGGGATTCCCCCCCCCCCCTCCCACCCCACAAGGTTAGAAAAGTCACTTACCTCAAATGCCGCTCAATCAATCGGTAAGAATGCCTTTCCCTCGATTTTCTAACTCCGAATGGCCCAAATCTAGCCAAAAGCAATTTCATAATATGAATACAATTACAAGAAACTAAATTAAATCATAAATCTACGAATTTAGCAAGGAATCGAAAAATCGCCCCAAAATGTCGACCCGGGCCCACGTCTCGGAATCGGGTAAAAGTCACAAAATACGAACACTCATTCAACCATGAGTTCACCCATACTAAAATTACCAATATCCGACACCAAGTCGCCACTCAAATGCCCAAATTACCCTCTCCAAATCCCTAGCCTCAAACTCCCACATTCTACCTTAAACACGCATAATCTAGGTGGGAAACTCAACGGGTAAACAAGATTATTGATAAAACAATAAGCACAAGGGACTTACCTCAAGAAATCCCCCAAAACTGCTCTCAACAATCGCCAAACCCGAGCTCAAATGTCCAACAAATGATAAAAATCCCGAGCCCTTGAATTAATAGAATCTTCCTAGGCTTTCCACTTTTGCAGACCAAATTCTGCTTCTACGGTACCGCTTCTGCGGTGAAGTCTCTGCATCTGTGGAGTTCACTTAAATCCCCAGGTTTCGCACATGCGCGCAAATCTCCACATCTGCGGATGCGCTTCTGCGGTCACTCGTCCGCTTCTACGGAAGCCTCCCTAAGCACTCGCCCGCTTCTGTGATCGATCCCCCGCAGAAGCGACTCCGCTTCTGCGGCCCTCTCACCTCACCTGCGACCACTGGCCAATTCCCTTAGCCCCGTACCTGTGCCCCATTGCTCGCACCTGCGGTCAACCTTGCGTAGGTGCGATTACACCAGAACCAACCCAGCACCAGAAAATCTTCTAAGTCCAAAAATGATCTGTTAACCATCCGAAACTCACCCGAGGCCCCCGGGACCTCAACCAAATATGCCAACCAGTCATAAAACATCACACGACATCAAACAATGCTAAAACACGAATTACACATTGATTCAAGCCTAATGAACTTCAAAGTTTCAAACTTCTACATCTGACGGCAAAACCTATCAAATCAAGTCTGATTGACCTCAAATTTTATACACAAGTCATAATTGACATTACGGACCTACTCCAACTTTCAGAATCGGAATCCGACCTCGATATCAAAAAGTCTACTCCCGGTCAAACTTCTCCAAAATCATCATTTTTTCCAACTATCGCCAATTAGCGCTAAAATGACCTACGGACCTCCAATTCAACATCCGAACACGCTCCTGAGACCAAAATCACCCTACGGAGCTATAGGAACCGTCAAAACTCCATTATGGAGTTGTCTTCATACAGTTCGAACTACAGTCAATTCCTATGACTCAAACCTCAATTTTAGGGACTATGCATCCCATTTCAATCTGAAACCAAAACAAATCCTTCCGGCAAGTCACAAAACCCAAAAATGAATTAGAGGGAACAATAAATAGGGGTTTGGGGCTAATTTCCTCAAAAAGACCGGCCGGGTCGTTACATCCTCCCCCTTTTAAAACATACGCTCGTCCTCGAACGAGTATAGAGACATACCTGAAGTGGTGAAAAGATGAGGATAATTGTTGAGTATATCATACTCGGTCTTCCAAGTCGCCTCCTCGACTGGACGACCCCTCCACTGAACTTTTACTGAAGCAATATTCTTTGACCTCAACTTTCGAACCTGCCTGTCCAAAATAGCCATTGGCTCCTCAACATAAGATAGATCATTGTCCAACTGGATTGAGCTGAAGTCTAACACATGAGACGGATCGTCGTGATACTTCCGGAGCATGGAAATATGGAACACTAGATGAACTGCAGAGAGACTAGGTGGCAGTGCAAGCCTGTAAGCCACTTCTCCAACCCTCTCAAGAATCTCAAAAGGTTTGATATACCTAGGGCTCAACTTGCCCTTCTTTCCAAACCTCATTACACCCTTCATGGGCGAAACCCAGAGCAAGACCCGCTCCCAAACCATGAATGCAACATCGCAAACCTTCCGATCTGTATAACTCTTCTGCCTGGACTGACTGTACGAAGTCGATCCTGAATCAATTTAACCTTCTCCAAGGCATCTTGAACCAAGTATGTACCCAATAGTCTAGCCTCACCTGGCTCAAACCAACCCACTGGGGGTCGGCACCCTCTACCATACAAAGCCTCGTACGACGCTATTTGAATGCTCGACTGATAACTGTTGTAGTAGGCAAACTCCGCAAGTGGCAAGAACTGATCCCAAGCACCTCTAAAAGCAATCACACACGCACGAAGCATATCCTCCCAATATATGAATAGTACGCTCGGAATGTTCGTCCATCTGAGGGTGAAATGATATACTCAACTCCACACGAGTACCGAACTCACTCTGTACGGCTCTCAAGAACCGTGATGTAAACTGCGTTCCCCAGTCAGAGATGATAGATACCGGTATGCCATGAAGCCTTACAATCTCGCGGATGTATACCTGAGACAGATGCTTCGAAGAGTAAGTAGTAATCACAGGAATGAAATGAGCTGACTTGGTCAATCTATCCACAATCACCCAAACTGCATCGAACTTCCTCTGATTTCGTGGGAGCCCAACAACGAAATCCATAGTGATCCGCTCCTATTTCCACTCTGGAATCTCTAATTTCTGAAGCAATCCACCCGATCGCTGATGCTTATACTTCACATGCTGACAATTTAGGCAACGAGCTACATATTCCACTATGTCCTTCTTCATCCGCCTCCACCAATAGTGCTGCCTCAAATCCTGATACATCTTCGCAGCACCTAGGTGAATGAAATACCGCGAACTGTGAGCCTCCAGGAGAATCAACTCACGCAAACCATCTACATTAGGCACACATAGCCTTCCCTGCATCCGTAATACACTGTCATCTACAATAGTGACTTCCTTGGCATTACTGTGTTGAACTGTGTCCGTAAGGACAAGCAGATGGGGGTCATCATACTGACGCTCCCTGATGCGATCATAAAGAGAAGACTGAGAAACCACAGAAGCCAAAACTCTACTCAGCTCGAAAACATCCAATCTGACAAACTAGTTGGCCAAGGCCTGAACATCCTAGGCTAAAGGCCTCTCCGCTACTGGTAGATATGCTAAACTGCCCAAACTCTCTGCCTTGCTACTCAAGGCATCGGCCACCACATTGGCCTTCCTGGGATGATAGAGAATGGTGATGTCTTAATCCTTAAGCAACTCCAACCATCTCTATTGCCACAAGTTAAGATCCTTCTGTTTAAACAGATATTGGAGACAACAAGGAACACCATATAAGTAGTGCCGCCAGATCTTCAAGGCATGAACAATAGCTGCTAACTCGAGGTCGTGGACAGGATAATTTTTCTCATGCACCTTCAACTGTCTAGATGAGTAGGCGATCATCCTACTGTCCTGGATCAACACCGCACTGAGACCAATGTACGACGCATCACAATACACCGTGTAGGACCCCGATCTGTTAGGCAATACTAATATTGGGGCTGTAGTCAAAGCAGTCTTGAGCTTTTGAAAGCTCTCCTCACACTCCTCAGTCAACCTGAATGGAGCTTCCTTGTGGGTCAATCTGGTCATAGGTGATGCAATAGATGAGAAACCCTCTACAAATCGACGGTAATAACCCTCCAAGCCAAGAAAACTCCGGATCTCCGTAGCTGAGGACAGTCTGGGCCAACTCTACACTGCTTCAATCTTCTTCAGGTCTACCTTGATCCCCTCACTCGATACTACATGACCCAAAAATGCCACTGAATCTAGCCAGAACTCACACGTTGAAAATTTTACATACAATTTCTTCTCCCTCAAGGTCTGAAGCGCAGTCCTCAGGTGCTGCTCATAGTCCTCCCAACTCTGGGAGTACACCAGAATGTCGTCAATAAACACAATGACGAAGGAGTCAAGATAGGGCTGAAATACACTATTTATCAAGCGCATGAATGTTGTTGGGGTGTTGGTCAGCCCAAAAGACCTCACAAGGAACTCGAAATGACCATACCGAGTCCTGAAAGCAGTATTCGGGATATCTGGCTCCCGAATCTTCAACTGATGATAGCCTGAACGCAATTTGATCTTAGAGAACATTCTGGCACCCTGAAGCTGATCAAATAGGTCATCAATACGTGGTAATGGATACATGTTCTTCACTGTAACCTTGTTCAACTGGCGATAATCAATACACATTCGCATAGAACCATCCTTCTTCTTCACAAACAAGAGAGGAGCACCACATGGCGACACACTGGGCTGAATGAAGCCCTTATCCAGCAAATCTTGCAATTGTTCCTTTAACTCATTCAACTCTATTGGGGCCATACGATAAGGTGAAATAGAAATGGGCTGAGTGCCCGGTAACAAATCAATGCCAAAGTGAATATCTCTATCAGACGGCATGCCCGGAAGATCTGCCGGAAATACGTCTGCAAAATCCCTAACTACCGGAACTGACTCGACGATAGGAGTATCAACACTAACATCTCTCACATAGGTCAGATACGCATCACACCCCTTCTCAACTATTCGTTGAGCTTTAAGAAATGAAACAACCCTGCTAGTAACATGATCCAAGGTACCTCTCCACTCTAGTCGCGGTAGACCTGGCATAGCAAACGTCACCATCTTGGAATGACAATCAAGGATAGGTGATAGGGCGACAACCAGTCCATGCCTAAAATAACATCGAAATCCACTATACCGAGCAATAATAAATCAGCTCTGGTCTCAAAACCACTAAGAACAATCAAACACGATCAATACATACGGTCAACAACAATGGAATCACCCACAAGTGTAGATACATAAACAGGTGAACTCAGATAATCACGGGATACACACAAATACAAAGCAAAATAAGATGACACATAGGAATAAGTGGAGCCTGGATCAAATAAGACTAATGTATCTCTATGACAGACCGAAACAGTACCTGTGATAACAGAATCTGATGCAACTGCCTCTGTCCTAGTAGGAAGGGTGTAATATCTGGCATGACCTCCCCCTCTAGGGTGACCTCTACCTGTCTGACCTCCACCGCTAGCTGATTGTGCAGGTGAGGTGGTAGCTGGTGCTGTAATCATAGCCTGAGGACCCGATGGAGCACGAGGTGCCTGAGAAATCTGTGGAGGTGCACCCCTCCTGAATTTGGGGCAATCCCTCACCAAATGACTAGTGTCGCCATACTCAAAACAAGCTCTTGGAGGACGTGGCTATTGCGACTAGCTCGGGCCTGATCAACTGGACTAACCACTGGAAGCACCTCATATAGGAGACACACTAGACATTAGCAGAACATAATAAGGATCCTGGGGCCTAGTAGAGGCCAGAGCACCACTGGCGACTGGAAATGTTGAATGAATAGGGCGACCCATATAACCTCTACCCTGACGAGTTGTAGCTCGGGCACGAGTGCCATTGTAAGTGCCAGACTCTCGAGACCTCTTGGCCTCTCTCTCCTCTCTATCCCGAGTCAGCATACCCTCCAACCTCCTAGAAATCCCTACTACCTACTGGTACATAATATCCATCTCCAATTCGCGGTCTATGCTCAATCTGATACTGGGGTTGAGCCCCTCAATGAACCGACGAACCCGTTCTCGAACTGATACTAGAGTCTCCTGGAGAGCTGATGCCGTAACAGGTATCTCGGGTGCCTATCCTCCAACTGGAGCTACTGGTGGCTCCTCTGTAATAGCTCGTGCGGGAGCTCTGGCTGCACCACATAGATGTCCTCGGCCTCTACCCCGACCCCGGCCTCTCGCGGATCTAGCAAGGGGCGCGGGTGTCTGATCATCCGATCTAGCTATACGTATCCTCACCATCTGTGAGAGAGAATAGAAAGCAAAAGTTTAGAGTCCGAAGTCAAAATCTCGCACGAAAAGGAATCAAAGAAAGTGAAACTTTTCCTAAAAGTTCCATAGCCTCCCAAAGATAAGTACAGACATCTCCGTACCGATCCGCGAGACTCTACTAAACCTGCTTGTGACTCATAACACCAATGAACCTAGTGCTCTGATACCAACTTGTCACGACCCGATTTTCCCCTCCGTAGAGTATCGTGATAGCACCTAGTATCTAAGACTAGGTAAGCCTAAAAATTTGCAGAATCAATGAGTAATAAACTGAACTCCCATCTCAACACATGATATATAAATATAAAAATGCCATTCAATAATTACAACTCCCAAAATCCGGTGAAAATAAGTCACAAGCTTCTAAGAGCAAATACTAAGTGTCTCTGTACATCAGAGATTAAAGAAAGATAAGGAATACAACATAGTAAGGATAGAGGGGAAGTCCGAGGTCTGCGGACGCTGGCAGATATACCTAAAATTCTCCACGTACGGTCCGACTCACTTGTATCTGGTCTGGTGGGAAGACCCTGGATCTGCACAAAAAGATGTGCAGAGTGTAGTATGAGTACGCCACAACGGTACCCAGTAAGTGTCAAGCTTAACCTCGGTAGAGTAGTGACGAGGTCAGGTCAGGGCCCTACTGGTTTAAAAGAAAAGTAATGTAGAGAATATAATAATATTTTGAAATGACTGAGAATTTAAACAATAAGAAGTTTCAGAAAATATCAGCACAATAAATAGAGGTACACAGCAGAGGCACTCCCGAGGTACCGCCTCGTAGTCCTAAATGTAAAGATGCAGTGCAGGGGGATCTCCCGAGGAACCGCCTCTTAGTCCCACAGTAAATATGCAGTACAGGGGGATCTCCCGAGGAACCGCCTCGTAGTCCCAAAGTAAATATACAGTACATGGGGATCTCCCGAGGAACCGCCTCGTAGTCCCAAAGTAAATATGCAGTACAGGAGGATTTCCCGAGTAAACGCCTCGTAGTCCCAAAGTAAATATGCAGTAGGTAATCGAAGGAAAACACAATTTTTCAGCAAGAATCTTATAGTTAAAGATTTTATTCAAATCAAGGAAAGCAAGTAATTCAACTAAGCATGTTGCACAAATTGCAAGTAAGAGTTAAGGCACGTAGACATGCGATGCTAGACTAAACATGATCACTACATATGCTAAGGCAACTCAGTTAATGTATTTTAAAAGAAGCCAACTCAGTTAATATATTTTAAAAGAAGACAAATCAGCAAGAACCGAATTTTCCATAATCAGTCCGTGTACGCACTCGCCACCTCGCGTACACGCCGCTCACATATCACAAATTGTTACAACCTCAAATGTCACTCAATCAATCGGTAAGAATGTCTTTCCCTTGATTTTCCGACTCCGAATGGCCCAAATCAAGCCAAAAGTAATTTCATAATATGAATACAATTCCAAGAAACTAATTTAAATCATAAATCTACGACTTTAGCAAGGAATCAAAAAATCGCACCAACAAGTCAACCCGGGCCCACATCTCAGAATTGGGTAAAAGTTATAAAATACGAACACCTATTCAACCACGAGTTCACCCATACTAAAATTACCAAAATCCAATACCAAGTCGCCACTCAAATCCCCAAATTACACTCTCCAAATTTTTGGCCTCAAACTCTCACATTCCACCTTAAACACACATAATCTAGGTGGAAAGATCAACAGGGAAGCAAGATTATTGATAAAAAAATAAGCACAAGGGACTTACCTCAAGAAATCCCTCGAAAATGCTCTCAAAAATCGCCAAACCCGAGCTCAAATGTCTAACAAATGATAAAAAATCCCGAGCCCTTGAATTAATAGAATCTGCCCAGGCTTTCCGCTTTTGCGAACCAAATTCCGCTTCTGCGGTAAAGTCTTCGCATCTGCGAAGTTCACTTAACTCCCCAGGTTCCGCACCTGCGCGCAAATCTCCGCATCTGCAGTCCCTAGTCTACTTATGCGGAAGCCTCCCCAAGCACTCGCCCACTTCTGCGATCGATCCCCCGCAGAAATGACTCCGCATCTGCAGCCCTCTCACCGCACTTGCGACCACTGGCCAATTCCCTTAGTCCCGCACCTGCGCCCCATTGCTCGCACCTGCGGTCAACCTTGCGCAAGTGCGATTACACCAGAACCAGCCCAGCACTAGAAAATCTTCTAAGTCCAAAAATAATCCGTTAACCATGCGAAACTCACCTGAGGCCCCGGGGACCTCAACCAAATATATCAACCAGTCCTAAAACATCACACGAACTTAGTCGAACCTTTAAATCACATCAAAGAACGCTAAAAACAAGAATTACACATTGATTCGAGCCTAATGAACTTCAAAGTTTCAAACTTCTACATCCAATGCCGAAACCTATCAAATCAAGTCCGATTGACCTCAAATTTTGCACACAAGTCATAATTGACATTATGGACCTACTTCAACTTTCAGAATCGGAATCCGACCTCGATATCAAAAAGTATACTCCCGGTCAAACGTCTCAAAAATCATCCTTTTTCCAACTTTCGCCAATTAGCGCTAAAATGACCTACGGATCTCCAATTCAACATCCGAACACGCTCCTGAGACCAAAATCACCCTACGGAGCTATAGGAATCGTCAAAACTCCATTCCGGAGTTGTCTTCACACAGTTCTAACTACAGTCAATTCATATGACTCAAACCTCCATTTTAGGGACTGCGTGTCCCATTTCACTTCGAAACCAAAACAAATCCTCCCGGTAAGTCACAAAAAACAAAAATAATTTAGAGGGAACAGTAAATAGGGGTTCCGGGATAATTTTCTCAAAACGACCGGCCAGATCGTCATAAAATATCATAACAGTACCAAAACCTAAGAGGAGTTTCCCCCACACAAGGTTAGACAAGTCACTTACCTCAAATCTCGCTCAATCAGTCAATAGAATGCCATTCCCTCGATTTTTTGACTCCAAACGGCCCAAATCTATCCAAAAGCAATTACATACTATAAATACAACTATAAGAAACTAATTTAAATAATGAACTATGACTTTAGTAAAGAATTGAAAAATCGCCCCAAAAAGTCGAGTCGGGCCCACGTCTCGGAATCGAGTAAAAGTCACAAAATACTAACACCCATTCGATATCGAGTTCACCCATACCAAAATTGCTCAAATCTGACACCAAATCGCCACTTAAATCCCCAAATTAAACCCTCCAAATCCCTAGCCTCAAACTCCCAAATTCCACCTTAAATACACACAAACTAGGTGGAAAATTCAATGGGAAAACAAGATTATTGAATAAAAATGTTCACAATTGGCTTACCTCAAGAAACCCCTCGAAATTCCTCTCAAAAGCCGCCTTAGCCCGAGCTTGAAATGTCCAAAAATGATAAAATCATGAACCCTCAAATTAATATAATTTGTCCAGTAAAACCGTATCTACGGAACAATTTCGCTTCTGCGGACAGGTCTCAAGGCCCCCTTTCGCTTCTGCGGTCCTTCATCTGCATCTGCGCCCTCGCAGGTCCAGGAGTCTCATCGCACCTGCGCGACTTCCCCACTGACCAACGTCCTCTTCTGCGCCCAGCTTGCCACATTTGCGACTATGTAGGTGCGGAAACTACCTTTCACCTGCGACCACTGCACAACTCATCCTAGGCTGCTTTTGCACTTATCCTTCCGCAGATGCAACACCACTTCTGCAACCTCCTCGTCTCACCTGCGACCACTGGCCACCTTCTCCTGCTCTGCATCTGCGCCTAACCTCTAGCTTCTGCGAGCTTGCACCTGCGGTCAAACTTGCGCAGGTGCGATTGCACCAGAACTGGTGCACTTCAGCCATTCTCTAAGCCTCAACTCGATCTGCTAACCATCCGAAACCACCCCGAGGCCCCCGGGACCCCATCCGAATATACCAACAAGTCCTAAAATATTATACGAACCTAGTAGAGCCTTCAAATCACATAAAACCGTGCTAACAATACGAATTGCACATCGATTCAAGCCTAATGAACTTTAAAACTTCAAACTTCTACATCTGACGCCGAAACCTATCAAATCAAGTCCGATTAACCTCAAATTTTGCACACAAGACATAATTGACATTACGGACCTACTCCAACTTCCGGAATCGGAATCCGGCCTTGATATCAAAAAGTTCACTCCCGGTCAAACTTCCCAAAAATCATCCAATTTTCCAACTTTTGCCAATTAACGCTGAAATGACCTACGGACCTCCAAATCAACATCCGAATGCGCTCCTAAGACCAAAATCACCCTACAAAACTATAGGACCCGTCGAAACTCCATTCCGGAGTCGTCTTCACACAATTCAAACTACGGTCAATTCCTAGAACTTAAACTTCCAATTTAGGGACTATGGGTCCCATTTCACTCTGAAACCAAAAACCAAACCTTCCGGCGAGTTACGTAACCATAAAATGAAATAGAGGGAGCAATAATTAGGGGGTCGGGGCTAATATTCTCAAATCGACCGGCCGGGTCGTTACATCCTCCCCCTCTTAAAACAAACGTTCATCCTCGAACGAGTATAGAGACATACCTAAAGTGGTGAAAAGATGAGGATAACGGCTGTGCATATCATGTTCGATCCCCCAAGTTGCCCCCTCGATCGGATGACCCCTCCACTGAACCTTCACTGAAGCGATGTTCTTCGACCTCAACTTCTGAACCTGCCTGTCCAAGATGGCCACCAGCTCCTCAACATAAGATAGATCTTTGTCCAACTGGACTGAGTTGAAATCCAACACATGAGACGGATCGTCGTGATACTTTCGGAGGATGGAAACATGGAACACTAGATAAACAACAGAGAGACTAGGTGGCAGTCCAAGTATGTAGGCCACCTCTCCAACCCTCTCAAGAATCTCAAAAGGCCCGATATACCTAGAGCTCAACTTACCCTTCCTTCCGAACCTCATAACACCCTTCATGGACGAAACCCCAGAGCAAGACCTGCTCCCCAACCATGAATGCAACATCGCGAACCTTCCGATTCGCATAACTCTTCTACCTGGATTGGACTGTATGAAGTCGATCCTGAATTAATTTAACTTTTTCCAAAGCATCCTAACCAAGTCTGTACCCATTAGGCTAGCCTTCACTTGGCTCGAACAAACCCACTGAAGACCGACATTGTCTACCATACAAAGCCTCATACGGTGCCATCTGAATGCTCGACTAATAACTGTTGTTGTAGGCAAACTCCGCAAGTGGCAAGAACTGATACCAAGCACCATCAAAATTCATCACACACGCACGAAGCATATCCTCCAATATCTGAATAGTGCGCTCGGACTGTCCGTCCGTCTGAGGGTGAAATGTTATACTCAACTCTACCCGAGTGCCCAACTCATGATGTACGGCTCTCTAGAACCACGATGTAAACTGCGTACCCCGGTCAGAGATGATAGATACCGGTACACCATGAAGCCTGACAATCTCGCGAATGTAAACCTGAGCCAGCTGCTCCGAAGAGTAAGTAGTAATCACAAGAATGAAATGAGCTGACTTGGTCAATCTATCCACAATCACCCAAACTGCATCGAACTTTCTCTAAGTCTGTGGGAGCCTGACAAAAAATCCATAGTGATCCGCTCCCATTTCCACTCTGGAATCTCTAACTTCTGAAGCAATCCACCCGGTCGTTGATGCTCATACTTCACCTGCTGACAATTTAGGCACCGAGCTACGTATTCCATTGTGTCCTTCTTTATTCGCCTCCACCAATAGTGTTGCCTCAAGTCCTGATACATCCTCGCGACACCTGGATGAATGGAGTACTGCGAACTGTGAGCCTCCTGGAGAATCAACTCACGCAAGCCATCTACATTAGGCATACATAGCCTGCCCTACATCCGTAGTACACAATCATCTCCAATAGTGACTTCCTTGGCATCATCGTGCTGAACCGTGTCCTTAAGGAAAAGTAGATGGGGTTCATCATACTGACGCTTTCTGATACGATCATAAAGAGAAGACTGAGAAACCACACAAGCCAAAACCCTGCTCGGCTCGGAAACATCCAATCTGACAAACTGGTTGGCCAAGGCCTGAACATCCAAGGATAAAGGCCTCTCTGCTACTGGTAGATATGCTAAACTACCTAGACTCTCCGCCTTATGACTCAAGGCATCGGCTACCACATTGGCCTTCCCGAGACGATAAAGAATGGTGATGTCATAATCCTTAAGCATCTCCAACCATATCCGCTGCCGCAAGTTAAGATCCTTCTATTTAAACATATGATGTAGACTTTGGTGATCGATGTAGACCTCACAAGGGACACCATACAAATAATGCCACCACATCTTCAAGGCGTGAACAATAGTTGCTAACTCGAGGTAGTGGACCATATAGTTCTTCTCATGCACCTTCAGCTATCTAGACGCGTAGGCAATCACCTTATCATCCTGCATCAACACCGCGCCGAGACTAATGCACGACGCATCACAATACACCGTATAGGACCCCGAACCAGTAGGCAACACCAACATTGTAGGTGTAGTCAAAGCAGTCTTGAGCTTTTGAAAGCTCTCCTCACACTCCTCGGTCCATCTGAACGGAGCACCCTTGTGGGTCAATCTGGTCATAGGTGTTACAATAGATGAGAAACCCTCTATAAATCGACGGTAATACCCCGCCAAGCCAAGAAAACTCCGGATCTCCGTAGCTGAGGACGATCTGGGCGAACTATGTACTGCTTCAATCTTCTTTGGATCTACCTTGAACCCCTGACTCGATACTACATGACCCAAAAATGCCACTAACTCTAGCCAAAATTCACACTTCAAAAAATTTGCATAATACTTCTTTTCCCTCAAGGTCTGAAGCACGGTCCTCGGGTGCTGCTCACAATTCTCCCGACTCCGAGAGTACACCAGAATGTCGTCAATAAACACAATGATGAAAGAGTCAAGATAGTGCTGAAATACACTATTCATCAAGTGCATGAATGTTGCTGAGGTGTTGGTCAGCCCAAAAGACATCACAGGGAGCTCATAATGACCGTACCGAGTCCTGAAAGCAGTCTTCGGGATATCTGGCTCCCGAATCTTCAACTGATGATAGCTTGAACGCAAGTCGATCTTAGAGAACACTCTGGCACCCTGAAGCTGATCAAATAGGTCATCAATACGTGGTAATGGGTACATGTTCTTCATTGTAACCTTGTTCAACTGGTGATAATCAATACACATTCGCATAAAACCATCATTCTTCTTTACAAACAAGACAGGGGCACCCCAAGGCGACACATTGGGCCGAATGAAGCCCTTATCAAGCAACTCTTGCAACTGCTACTTAATTTTTTCAACTCTGATGGGGCCATACGATAAGGTGGAATAGAAATGGGTTGAGTGCCCGGTAACAAATCAATGCCAAAGTCAATATCCTTGTCGGGCGACATGCCCGGAAGATCCGCCGGGAATACATCTGAATAGTCCCTCACTATCAGAACTGACTCGATGGTAGGAGTATCAACACTAACATCCCTCACATATGCTAGATACACATCACACCCCTTCTCAACATAAAACTACGCTAACAATAATTACGCATCGATTCAAGCCTCATAAACTTTAAAACTTCAAACTTCTACATCCAATGCCGAAACCTATCAAATTAAGTCTGATTGACCTCAAATTTTGCACACAAGTCATAATTGATATTACGGACCTACTCCAACTTTCAGAATCGGAATCCGACCCTGATATAAAAAAGTCCACTCCCGGTCAAACTTCCCAAAAATCATCCAATTTTCCAACTTTCGCCAATTAATTTCGAAATGACCTAGGACCTCCAAATCAACATCCGAACGCTCTCCTAAGACCAAAATAACCCTATGGAACTGTAGGAACAGTCAAAACTCCATTACTGAGTCGTCTTCGCACAATTCAAACTACGGTCAATTCCTAGAACTTAAACTCCTGATTTAGGGACTATGGGTCCTATTTCACTCTGAAACCAAAAACCAAACCTCCCGGCGAGTTACATAACCATAAAATGAAATAGAGGGAGCAATAATTAGGGGTTCAGGGATAATATTCTCAAAACGACCGGTCGGATCATTACAGAACTATGGTTAATACCATGGAAAAACTCAAAACATATTTCTAAGATATTAGCTCTCTTACGGAGAATTGGGCAGCACTTCCCTTATATTTCCTCACTTCTCCGAATACAAAACAACACAAAACAACATCATCAATATCAACAACTAATACTATCTATTCAAACCCTCAACAATGTAAGAATAATTCAAACAATAGTACAACGAGCGACAAGCTCGGTTTGTGATTAAACCATTATAGTTTTAAACTCCTTCTTCCTTCTAGAATTTATCAACAACATCAAACGCCACATATTCAATAATCCCTACTTATTTTCAGCCATAATATAATTTTAAAACGACCTCATAACAGTCCCACAAGTTCAGCAACTCAAAACTGATTTTTTAGTTTACTAAAATACGCTTCCGACTTGTTTTTTCTTTCAAATCGAGCAACACAACAAACAGTACATAATTAAGTTTCTTATCCTATAAACCACCCATGAATTCAACTTAAAAATTGGTTCACAACCAGCCAACAGTGACAAAGCAACAAACAACATACCACTCTTTCGAAACTCACTAGGTCTAGTCTTTTCGATCGAGTTACAACTCGTAGAAACATAGATAGGGAAAGAGAAACATAAGCGTACCTTGGACTGAGTAGAACCCACGAAACCTAGTCCTTCTTCATCCAAAATTAGTCCCCAACGCAGCTACACAAAGGAGAAAGAGAAACTAGCAAGCTGTCCGGGATTTTCGGCACTAGAATCACATCGTATCACCCGAAATCACCTAGGGTTTGTGTAGGATTTTTAGGGAGGAGTTGCAAGGGTTCAATCTGATGTTCTTAGTCTGAAAAATGAGTCAAATAAATGAATTAATAATTCCTTAAAAGTACCTTCTTGGCCTCCCCTCTCTAGTCACTTTAGGAGCTTTTAATTGAGGCCTCTCCTTTTGGCAAGTAGGTGATGCACCTACTTGTCACCTACCAGTTTACGCAGTCTCGCAAAAATACGAATATCTCTCTACTTCAATGTTGTATTAATAAAAGGTTTAATCCGTTGGAAACTAGACTCGTAGATCTTCAATTTTGTAGGTGGATCATCCCATAATTCCAAGTACATTAGGAGAAACGCTCAACTACATTTGACCTAATTTTCACCATATTTATGAATGTAACTTGTAATGACCTTTGCCAACTTTCGTTCCACAACTCGCTTGACTTCAGAAAAATAACACACGACTATCATAAGACTAAAATAACTCATAACATAACTTCTTTATCATGTTGGGCACCCTAGTCTCACCCCAAAAGTACATGTTATAACATTCCCAACTTGTCGACTTTCGACGAAACTTATTTCCTTCAATTCGTTTAGCCTCTAATCCTTCCAACTCTCTTGGTACTTGTTATTCATGATCTTAAATATTTGTAACCTCTAAGGTAACATGATTAACTTACTTTGTGTACTTTTAAAGATGATCTTATTTCTAAGCTTACATCATTTGACTTACGACGTACTCTCATGTACGAAAATATGGGGTGTAACAATATATACGAGTAAGTGTAACCCGGATCAAATAAAACTGATGTATCCATATGACAGACCGAAACAATATCTGTGATGACAACATCTGATACTACAGCCTCAGTCCTACCGGGAAAAACATAACCGGCTTGGCCTCCCCCTCTAGGATATCCGCTACCCGCCTGTCCTCCACCCCTAGCTGGTTGTGCAGGTGGAGTAGCAACTGGAGCAGAAACCACAGCCTAAGTACCATGCGGAGGTCCACCCCTCCCAAGTCCGGGACAATATCTCACCTTTTGCCTAGTATCACCACATTAGAAACAACCTCTTTGCGAGCGTGGATACTGGTATGAGTCTGACTCGGACGGCTAGAATAACCGTTGTAAGCACCCCGTGCAGAAGGTGCACTGGAAGATGACTGTCCAAAATGAGTACTCTGAGGTCCCTGAATAGCTGGAGCACTGTGAGTAGCCTGAAGTGCAAAATGAACTAGTCGACTGACAAACCTTTACCATGACGAGTTGAAACTGTGATGCGGGAACCACTAAATTATCCAAAATCCCGAAGCCTCTTGGCCTCCCTATCCCCTCTCTCCTGATCACGGATACGCTCCAACCTCCTAGTGATCTCCACAACCTACTAAAATGGAGTATCAGTCTCCAACTCCCGCGTCATCCCAAATCTGAGACCATAACTGAGCCAATCGATAAATCTGTGCAACTCTCTCTCTGACTGTAGGAACCAAATCAAGTGCATGACGAGATAACTCACTAAACCACATGGCATACTCGGACACCATCATAGTCCCTTGGCGCAACTGCTCGAACTCGGTGTGCAACATATCCTTAAGGGTCTGTGGAACGAACTCCCTCAAAAATAAATCAGTAAACTGAGCCCAAGTAAGTGGCGCTGCGCCAACTGGCCTACTCTTCTCATAAGCCCGCCATAATCTATACACTGACCCTATCAGTTAAAGTAGTAAGGTCAACCCCGCTCACCTTCACTATGCACATATTGCGTAGAATACGGTGACACTAATCTAGAAATCCATGTGCATCCTCAGAAGTTGCGCCACTGAAAGTAGGAGGAAAGTACTTCTTAAACCTCTCTAGCCTCTTCTACTCCTCCTCTGATGCCACTAGCCTGACCTTAGGCTGAACCGTGATCACGGGTTGTACCGGCATAATACCCGAAACCTGATCAAAATAAACATGCTACTCTGGAGTATGGGCGGCAGGAGTCTGAGCTCCTCCCCAGCCTGAGAAGTAGTTGGTGCAATTGGGATCGATCCCGCCTGAGCCAAGGTACCGAACATGCTCAGAAAATGTACCACAGTCTACTGAAGTCCAGGGGTAGCAACAGGTGCCTGGGGTGCCTTCTCTAAAATTGGAGCTACTGGTGTCTCCTCAGTCGCGACCCTAACATGACCCCTCACTGCAGCACGTGCACTATCTCGGCCTCTACCTCTACGCCGGCCTCTAGCAACACCGGTACCGGGGGCAACATCATTGGTAGCTGAAGCTCATGTCCTCACCATCTGTGAGAGAATATAAAGACAAAGTCTCAATTTCTGAAATCAATAAATACGCACGATAATGAATGAAAGAAATGAAATTTCCTAATAGTTTCGTAGCCTCTCGAAGATAAATGCAGACGTCTCCGTACCGATCCGCAAGACTATACTAAACTTGCTTATGACTCATAGAACCTATGAACCTAGAGCTTTGATACCAACTTGTCACGACCCCAAATCCCACCTTAAGGATCGTGATGACACCTAGTCTCTAAGACTAGATAAACCCATTACACAACAATATTGAACAGGATATAACAACTTAAACAAAACTAAGAAAAATGCTCAAATGATAAACAATATGGTAATACAATAATAAAATCCCAAAACCCGGTAATATAGAGTCATAAGCTCTATTGAGAATATACTAGAAGTCTCAAAATACAACACTAGTTGGAAATAAAGTAAACAATAGTAAAGAAACTAAATAAGGTGACTTCGAGGCCTACGAGCGGATAACAGGTATACCTTGAAGTCTCTGCAACTCTATTTCAACTCAACTCTCTACCGTCCGGCATGATCCGAGGTACCTAGATCTGCACAAAATTGTGCAGAAGCGTAGTATGAGTACGCCACAAATGCTACCAGTATGTATCAAGACTAACCTCGGTAGAGTAGTGACGAGGTTCAAGTCAAGACACTCATTAGACATAAAATTTATGCAGAATATCAATATAAAGCTAACAACGAGAAGTAATCAATAAATGGCAACAAAGAGTAGCATGTAGTAACACAGCAAATTAACCCAAACACAGTTTAAATACAAGTGAATCAATTAAGAAAAATAATGACAATTCAAATCCCCAAGTCATTCCAACACAAGAATTACAACAAGAATCACCCTGAGGTACCACACCTCATAATCAAAAATCACAAGCCCCCTTATGATGTCACATGAGCTTCACATTTTTTAAACATTTTCTCGAAATATCTTCACGCGCATAAGCCTATCTCGCCGCGTGTGCTTCACAATGAAGTATTTTCCCTTACTAGCAATACGTGCATAAGCCCCCTTATCTCGCCGATTGTGCATCTCAATATACACATGTGCCACAATATTACCATAATAACAATACCAATGCCACAATAAGATATAGCCCACAACTTAACAACAATGTGTACAAGAGTCATCACAAATAATATAAGGTGTGGGGAGTGAACAACAAAATAAAGGCATGTTTCATATGACAAACAACTCCAAATCAAGGCATATTAGTAGCCTAAGGTCTAATCTGGTCATAACCATCACATACGCATGTGTACACACTCGCCACCTTATGTATACGCCGTTTCACATAGCACAAATATTGTAAATTAGACCAAATCCTAATGGATTTTTTTTTCACACAAAGTTAGGCAAGATACTTACCTCAAATAACCTAAATCAATCCACTAATAAGTCTTTCCCACGCAAATCAACTTTCGGACGGCTAAAATCTAACCAAAATAACTTAATATCATAAATAAAAGTCATAAGAAATGATTTCGAATAATAAGGCTTCGATTTTTAACTAAAAATAGAAAGTCAACCCTGAGCCCATACCCCAGAACCCGACAAAACTCGTAAATTCCGAACACCCATTCCGATACGAGTCCAACCATGCCTATTTCATCAAATTTTGACCTCAAATCGACCTTCAAAACATCAAATTATGTTTAGAAATCTTTTTACTAAAATCTCCAATTTCTTCAATTAAATTCATCAATCACACATTAAAATTGAGGTTGGAATCATAAAATATAAATAAATCTGAGTCAAAAATACTTACCCCGATTCAAATCGTGAAAATCTCCTCCAAAATCGCCCAAATCCGAGCTCTTTAACTCAAAATATGATAAATAAAATTAAACTCCCGGTTCAAGATATTTTTGCCCAGCCTTTTCGCTTATGCAGCCCATCAATCACATCTACGACACCTAATTTGCAGAGTTATCATCGCAGATGCGGACTCTACTTAAGTCCTAACATTTTCGCTTCTACGCACCTTCACGCGCTCCTGTAAAGTTGCTTTTGCGGATCAAAGAGCGCATCTGTGGAGCCACTTTTGTGGACCCAAGCGCGCACCTGCAGAAACCTCTGAGCTCAACCAATACTGCATTTGCGGTCCCATATCCTCTTCTGCAGACTTGCACTTGCGTGCCAAAAGTCGCATGTGCGAAAGCACCAGAACTGAGCTGCCAAAACCACCCCAAGTAACCCGAAGCCCATCCAAATCTCACCCGAGCCCCCTCGGGACCCCGTACAACCACACCAACCAATACCAATACATAACACGGACCTATTCGAAATCTCAAATCACACAAAATAATATTAAAACCACAAATCGTACCTCAATTCAAGCCTAATGAACTTTCAACTTCCAAAACTCATGCCAAACCCTATCAAATCAACTCGTAATGACCTAAAATGTTGCATGCAAGTCCAAATGGCACAACAGACATATACCAACTCCCGGAACCGTAATCCGAACCCGACATCAACAAATTCAATTAATTTTTTCATTATGAAAGGATATGTTTTTAGAAAATGAATATTTTTTGTCGGCCATCCCAAGAAAAAATAAGAGCAATATAAAGTTATCATCGATTTCAAAATGACATGCTAGAAAATCCCTAAAAATGCAATCATTCACATTTTAATGTAATATGCATTGTGGAGAAAGTTTTGGAATAAAATTTTGTGCCTTTGTATTGGATAATATTTATAAAATTTGAAAAACTGTTTAACATGAAGAAAGAAAAATTATTTTCTATTTACAAAAAGGAAATATTTTCTAAAATCTTGAGTTAGATTTGATTTTGAAACCAACATTTGTCATATTGCTTGAATAACATGACTTTGTTGGACAAAATATGCATTTCAACTTTACAAAAAAGGTATAATAAAGAACTTTATGAAAACAATTTCAATAAAATAAGAAAAAAAAGAAATTTGTTTGAAAGAAAAAGAGAACATTAAGAGAAACAACTTTACAAAAGTTTTCAGTATGATCAATTTGGGAATACGTCTGCAAACATTATTTTGGTAATTATCTTAATGTAATTTTGTTTTAGTTTTTTAATGTAACTTTATCTTTGTTAAGTTAGGTTATTAATTAATTAAGTCTTTTCTTTGTGAGGACGATGTAAGTATTTTCGCTAAGATGCTATTAAATAATGAATTTGATATTATAAGTATTGAACTTAAGATCTTTATATTTTTCTTGATATACTAAAATAGTATATTTGCGAAAAATTGGTTAATCAAGGTATAAATTAGTTTTGAAAAATATTTGGTTGTATTAAGCACTAATATATTATATAACTCAAAATGACTTCAAGAGAAGTATTGCAGATATAGTAACCTTTTTTGTAAGAAAAAAAAGATGAAGAGAGAATATCTTTTTTGGTCATGCAATTAGTGGTATTTTGATTACAAAATCAAAAGTGCTAAATTAGCAAGTGACTTTTGATTATTTTTGATTAACTGTCACACGGTTCACTATGATGCTTTAACTCTTAACTCCTCCAACCAACTTTATCTGCAAGACAAAAAGGACAAAAACAAAACTTTACAATCTTTATGGCAATCGGGAGCCCGGGCTCACTCTCCCCAAGTATATCTTAAATATTCTGGTATAAAAAATGGACCACGGCGATCAGAAGCCTAAATTAAACATTTCAGGCCAAAACCCCATTTTCCTCTCTCTCTCTCTCTCTCTCTCTCTCTCTCTTCACTCCATCTGCGGCTGACAGCGGCAAAAGGCAGATCTGCGCCATCAGCGACGTGAGAGCCGACCCCTCCGCCCATCTCCCTCACCCTTCGAAATAGGTGCATTTGGAAGCCTCACACTACTAAAGCAGAAATTTTCAGCTTTTGTTTCAACCAAATTTTCTTATTTGAAGAATGTTTAGAAGATGTTTTTGTCGATTTGTTGTTGTTCATTTCACATATTTAGGAGCTTCTAAAATGTTTTTTTGGCTTTACTGATATTTACTCCAAAAACAAATTCAAAGTCGCTTCTCCCTAAACAACCTAAAAACTGTTACCCAAAGCAAATCGGAATTGGTTTTTTAATTAAATGAATCTAATGAAAACTAAACCAACACCAATTTATTATCTAATTCAAACGCTGTTAAGTATTTAGTATTTAGATTTTAGTCGACTGCTTTCTTTTGATGTTTCAGATTTTGGTGAATTGGGATTACATGATGGTTGTTTTGTTTTTAACTACAGGAGATTCATGATTTTGTTTTGTTTCTTGTATATGATATGCTCTCTCCTAACTTGGATCTTGGAAACTCTAATTAATAGAAAATCTGCTTTAGAAATTTGAAAAGGTGAGTGCTGCCTGCTGGGATAGTTTTCTACTTTAGATATCGATATTTTGTTCTAGTGAATTTAAAAGTTAAAGGTTATTGATACAGTGAATTGCAAAAGAATAGGATAGCAGGGGTGGCTCATCTTGGATCAGAGAAAGAAGGTGAATAAGAATATCAAAGAGTGACAGAAAAAAATGTAGGGGTTTCTAAATATGAAGAGATTAGGGAAAAGAAAAATTAACTTGGACAAATTAAGGAAGAAAAGCAAAATTTTACACGTTATCTAATAAAAGAGTAAAAAGTTAAATTGTCAAATCAACTTAAATTGAAACGTTGAGAAAACAATTCATCTACCCATTTTTTAGTAAGTCAAATGTTTACTTTATTTATATATCTAAAAAGTTTTATTTTCTTTATATGAAAATATCTACTTTTTATATTAGAAGTACTAAATATAATTATTTTTTAAATACCTATAAACCTTATTTCTAAAAAATGGGCCCCCCAAAATTTGGGGCCTAAGGCACAAGCATTACTTGTGATAACAGTAGAGCCAGCCATGTAGGATAGATCCATGAAGAACGACATCCGCTATTGAGAAAATATAGGAAAAGTTTTAGAAAAGGCAGGGTCCAGTGCCGAGGAAATGCAAAGTTTTTTTGGCAGAATGCGTAAACAAGAGTCTTATATTAGTAGTTGCTAAGAAATTTTTTTTAGAAGGAGTTTGCTATTAATAACATTAATGTCTATATGTTATTGTTCACAGGAACCTCGTTAGTAGCAGTTGTCGTTTGTTCTCACAAGGAAAGCAGTTAAAACTGCTTGAGATACTCTGTATACAATCTTGCAATTCAACACTATCCAGTGAGTTTTCTTTACTATTTATGTGCGTCTATGTGTTTCACTGGTTTGTTGAGGAAAATCAGTAATGATGAGATCACCTTTTTCTTGTTTAGAGTATTTATTTATGGATTTTCAGTTGCTCAAAAGTGTTAAATACAGATGAGGATAGCAGTAGAAGGGTGTATGCACGGAGACTTGGATAATGTCTATGCCACCCTATTGCAGTTGCAAGAAGTTGAGAATATAAAGATTGATCTCCTTTTGTGTTGTGGTGACTTTCAGGTAGATACATTTGTTCCTTGTTAGCTTTTGACACATCAGTTGTTATTCGATTTGTCTGCACGAGTTAATAATGGAAATCGGGCTTTGGCTCATTTTCTTTACATATACCAACCAATACTGACTACACCGGGATTTTGTTGTTCTGAATCTTCTATGCTTATGGTTCATTCACTGGAATATTAGGGTTAGCTCATTCGTTGTAACAGATTCTATTCAGTTTAATTGTGCTCTTCGTTATTTTGAATCATTCTTTGTTAATACATCTTTTTGGTGTTTTGAATCTTCTATGCTTCATGATGTTGGTAATTGATATGAGATTCCATTATTAATGATGCTTAAATCATTCTTGGCCTTTGAATGTGTTGATTTGGCTGAGCAGTTTCAACAGTTTGATGCTCTAAAACACTTAAATCCTCAGCTTGACTAGTATGAATTGAGATATTTTATTTGTGCAAACAGGCTGTTAGGAATGAGAAGGATCTGGAAAGCTTAAATGTGCCACTTAAATACCGGAGCATGAACTCTTTCTGGAAGTATTACTCAGGAGAGAAAGTAGCACCATTTCCAACTATATTTATTGGAGGAAACCATGAAGCATCCAATTACCTTTGGGAATTGTAAGTTGGTCTCCATATATGACAGCTGCAGTCAATGTATGCTACTTTAGGATACGTCAGTTTTAGTATGCTACTTTCCTCAACTTGCTTAACTAATCCAGTGGTTGTTTGTGCATGCAGGTACTATGGAGGATGGGCAGCACCTCAGATATACTTCCTTGGATTTGCTGGAGTAATCAAGTTTGGCAATGTTCGTATTGGTGGCCTTTCCGGAATTTATAAATCACACGATTACAATCGGGGTATGTCAGTCTTTGCAAATATTACCTGGATTTAGATATTGGCATTTTTAGTGTTGATGTGTTAGTGAAAGCAACCTTGTAGGTTTTGCCAAAATGCAAGTTGTATTAGTGGACTAATTGACTGTTCCTAGCTCCTCTAGATTTGCTACTGAATATAAGCTTTAAAAACTTGAAGTTGGATATACACAATTGTTATCTGTGACGTGCCTGATATTGGGCAGGGCACTATGAGAAGCTGCCTTATAATCAACGGGATATTCGATCTATATATCATGTTCGCGAGTATGATGTTCACAAGCTCTTGCAAGTTGAGGAACCAATTGATATCTTTCTTTCACATGACTGGCCTGTTGGCATCACTGACTGTGGGAACTTGAAAGCTCTTCTTCGTCAGAAGCCTTTCTTTGAGCAAGAGGTAATCATTAGCGGGTTCACTTTTTCCATGGCTGATATACCTTGTTAAGATAAAATCTTATATGCAGATCTGCTTATCCTAATGGAAAATACCTTAGTCCTTTTATATGCTTTTTTTATTAACTTTATATGATACATAGACATGATATCTCTCTCTCTCTCACACACACACACACTTGCATGAACGAGCACACAAGGTAAAAACCAGAGCAAAATATAATTTCTGCTGTCTTCCATTAATGAATTGTTTGAGTAGTGAGATATTATCCATTAACTTATTCTCTAATTGACAGTTCTCCAGGAGGTTCTCTTGTCTGTGATGAACACTGTATTTGTCGTTACACACACTCTTCATGTTTGACGGGGAAATTCTCCTTTAATGCCCTTGTTGCATGAAGTTATCCTTAATATGCCCCAGATGTGCACATATACAGTTTTTTCTTTTTTATACAAGTGGGGTCTGAGGAGGGTAGTGTGTACGCAGACCTTACCCCTACCCCGAAGGAGTAGAGAGGCTGTTTCCGATAGACCCTCGGCTCAAGAAGACGAGAAGAGAAGGGACAATATATTAGTACCATCAAACATAAACCAAAGAAATAATAACATCATAAGAATTAGAAAATAGTTGAAATGCAATAAAAAACCATAAAATAAGCCCGATGCTATGAAAACGTAAGGATAGGGAGAACACTTGTTGTATTTGGTTGGTTAGTAGACAAGCTAAATCAAAAGATTCATTAAGTAGTGGCAACAAGTAGTAACAACAACAAAATACTAAGAAAACCTAAGCGAAAGATAATAAGAAAACAACAGTTAGTAATAGCAATCTAAGAATAAGAAAAATACCAGACTAAGATTAATATTACTGGTATGCGAAAGAAAAGGAAAAACGTTCGACTATTATTGGTATGTGAAAGAAAAGGAAAAATGTTCGACTACCTACTAATCTTCTACCCTAATTCTCGACCTTCACACCCTCCTATCAAGGTAATGTCCTTGGTAAGCAGGAGCAACGCCATGTCTTGTCTAATGACCTCTCCCCAATACTTCTTTGGCCTACCTCTACCTCTTCTCATACCCACCAAGGCTAATCTCTCACACCTCATAACTGGAGCATGTATGCTTCTTCTCTTCACATGTCCGAACCATCTTAGCATCGCTTCCCATATTTTGTCCTCCATGGGGGCTACTCCTACCTTTTCACAAATATCTTCATTCGTAATCTTTTCTAATCTGGTATGCCCGCACATCCATCTTAACATCCTCATTTCAGCTACTTTCATCTTCTGGATATATGAGTTCTTGCCCGACCAACACTCTGTCCCATGTAACATAGTATGTCTAACCACCATTATATAGAACTTACCTTTAAGTTTCAGTGGCACATTCTTATCATATAAGACACTGATGCGAGCCTCCATTTCATCTACCCCGCTTCAATACGATGTGTGACATTCTCGTCAATCTCCCCATTTTCTTGGATTACTAATCCAAGGTACTTGACACTTCCTCTCTTGGGCATAACTTGTGTATCAAGACTCACGTCCATGTCCGCTTCCTGGGACACGTAGCTGAATTTACACTCCAAGTATTCTGTCTTGGTCCTGCTCAACTTGAAACCTTTAGACTTAAGGGTCTGTCTCCAAACCTCCAGTCTCTCGTTAGCACCGCCTTGCGTTTCGTCAATCAGAACTATGTCATCTGCAAATAACATACGCCATGACACCTCCCTTTGAATGTGGCGCGTCAGTGTCCATCGCCAATGCAAATAAATAGGGGCTAAGAGTTGATCCCCGATGAAACCCTATCACAACTGTGACGTGTTCCGAGTCTCCTCCCACTATTCTTACTTGGGTCTTAGCTCCAAATACATGTCCTTAATCACCTTAGTGTTAGCTACATGCACACCTCTAGCCTCCAAACATCTCCATAGAACCTTCCTTGGGACTTTGTCGTATACTTTCTCTAGGTATTGAACACTATATGCAAGTTCTTCTTCCTCTCCTTATACTGCTCCACTAATCTTCTTATAAGGTGAATGGCTTCCGTAGTCGAACGACCCGGCATGAATCCAAACTAGTTTTCGAAAATACACACATTTTTCACCCACTTTTACCACCCTCTCCCAAACTGTCATAGTATGACTTAACAACTTGATACCCCATAGTTGCTGCAATTTTGGATATCACCCTTGTTCTTGTACAACGGAATTATCGTACTCTACCTCCATTCTTCAGGCATTTTCTTCGTTCTAAAAATGACATTAAACAAACCACTGAGCCACTCCAAGCCTGCCTTACCTGCGTTCTTGTAAACTTACACCGGAGCAGGAAAACCATACGGCATATTTTTTTTTTTCAACTCAGTGGTTCATCAATGCACATTGGAATCTTCCTGCTCAAGAGGATCCGATAATGCCTAAAGAAACATTCAATCAGATAAATCACCTTCCTCTGTTTCGATAATTTCTGCAACTCAAGGTTCTTCTGACCTTTTTTCCATTAATATTGGTTCTCTTACCCCAATCAAGTTGACGTCACCAACTATTTTTCCTGGCATACCTAATGGGAGTCTTCTCTTGTTGGCTATGATTTTGAAAAATACATTGACACCTCCTGCTTCTCAGCCAGGTTCGATTTTTTGGAAGCGTCAAGATAGTCTTCTTCGCACTGCTTTGATTTTCACTTTCAGCTGAGATTGTGCCTTTTGTCATCACTGCTAAGAATTTGTATGCAACTCCATATCGTGCACATCTAATGAGTTTCCGAGATAGTCTCGCAAAAGTATTGAAGTACTACATGACGATTACTGCCTACATTCAACATGTTCGATAAATAGCAGATCAATTTGCAAGCTCTAGATCTCCTGTTTCACTTGATGATCTTGTGCTTCATATTCTCAATGGCCTTCCCCTAGAGTTTGATTTCATTGCTACAACTATTCAAGTCAGAGATTCTGCAATTTCTATTGGGGAACTTCATCAAAAGTTGCTTGGATTTGAGGGTCGGATGAATCGACACATACTACAATTGCAACACCAATCACAACTAACTTTGTTGCAAAACAAGGCAACCCAAATCAGTCTTGCAGCCAAAGATTGAACCATCAGGGAGGCAACTCGAACAATCAGTTTCGGTCGCAACAATTTTATCCCAACATATCCTTGTTTACTAACAACAATCGGGATAATAAAGGTGTGGTAGGCAAATACTAGGTGATTTCTTCCCATCTATCCAAGCCTTGGTGGATAGAGCTACCTGGTACCTGTTGCTGGTGGCAGGTATCCTGTGGAATTAGTCGAGGTGCGCGCAAGTTGGCCCGGACACCACGGTTATCAAAAAAATAAAATAAAAATAAAGGTGTGGTATGCCAACCGCGTGATAAGCCAGGACACACTGTGAAGATTTGTTGTAGCCTATTGGGTGCTTTTCCGTGGATGGGCAACTCTAGTTCGCCAACTCAAGTCTTTTCTCAACAGCTACAAGCAAATGTTGCTACTACTTTACAACAAATACACCCTGTTGGTCGACCGACTTTGGAGCTTTGATCATGTGACAACTAATCTGTCCAATCTCTCCTTGCACTCAGATTATTATGGTATTCATTGTTGGTGATGGTAATACTCTTCTGATTACCCATACAAGATCTTTATCTTTGCTTTCTTCACAAAAGCCAATGTCTCTTCAAAATGTACTTTCTGTTCCATCCATGAAACATAATCTTATACTCCCTCAATTTCAATTTAGATGAGGTAGTTTGACTCGGCACGTAGTTTAAGAAAAAATAGAAGACTTTTAAAACTTGTGGTCTTAAAAGCTTAAGGGGTAAAAGCTTTGTGGGACCATGACATTTGTGTGGTTATAAAAGTTTCTCATTAAGGATGAAATGGGTAAAATGAAGTTTAAAGTTGAATTATTTCCAAATTTAGAAATGTGTCATTTATTTTGAAACAAACTAAAAAAAAGTACCTCATCTAATTTGAAACAGAGGGAGTATCTGAGACTATATCTGTTTATAGTCTCTGTTGTGATGATTTTTTATCTGTTAAGTTCTCATCATTCAACTTTGTTGTGAAGGATTTTTGCATGGGGGATCCGCTAGTGGACGGACTGCCTAAGAGTTGTGTTTGTGAATGGCGAACTGATATTCCTGCTTTGTTGGCATCTTCTCGTCCTCAAGTGAATGTTGCTTCTAAAGTCACTATGATCTGCTGGCATCATCGCCTTGGTCATCCATCCAATAGAATCTTGAATAAAGTCTTAGGACGAATTTTCCTTCAATGTCTACTGTTTCTTCTACATCTTTTTTTTGTAATTCCTGCAAATGCAATAAAATGCATAAACTTCCTTTCTCCGTCTCTACTTTGTCTAGCTCAAAACCATTGGAACTTTTGTACACTGATGTTTGGGGTGCTTCACCTGGAGTTTCAATTGATGGCTATAAATATTATTTTATATTTGTTGATCATTTAACCAAGTATATTTGGTTTTTCTCGATGACAAACAAATCCGATGTTCCTATAATATTTCCAAAATTCAAGGCCACAGTTGAAAAGTTTTTCCAAAAGTCAATTATCTCTCTTTACCGTGACAATGGCGGGGAGTTTATCCATCTTCGATTCTTCTTTGGAAGTCATGGATTCTCTCATTTTCTAACCCCTCACCCTCCTGAACATAATGCTCACGCTGAGCGGCGTTATCGCTACATCGTAAAGATGGTCTATCTATGCTTAATCTAGCCAATCTTCCACTTTCCTTTTGGTCATATGCCTTTATTGCTGCTGTCTATCTCATAAATCGGATGCCCATTTCTGTTCTTAATTTTGATACTCCATATTTTGATTATTTGGCAAAAATTCTAATATTTTCAAACCTCGGGTCTTTGGATGTTTATGTTATCTTTGGCTTAGGCCTTGTAATAGTCACAAATTACAACCTTGTTCCACTCTTTTGTATTTTCTTAGGTCATAGTAAGACTCAAAGTGCATATTTTTGTTATGACCAAGAAAAGTCAAAAGTTTTTATTTCTCGTCATGTGGAGTTTATTGAGAATATCTTTCCATATAAAGATTTACTAACTCAATCTCCCAAAGTTGACCTTGACAAAATAAATGTGTAGCTTCCTAATCACTATGTTATTAAATCAAATCATGCTGAGCGACGTTATTGCTACATCGTAGAGATGGTCTAACTATGCTTCATCTAGCCAATCTTCCACTTTCCTTTTGGTCATATGCCTTTATTGCTGTTGTCTATCGCATAAATCGGATGCCCATTTCTGTTCTTAATTTTGGTACTCCATATTTTTGATTGTTTGGCAAAAATTCAAATATTTTCGAACCTCGGGTCTTTGGATGTTTATGTTATCCTTGGCTTAGGCCTTATAATAGTCACAATTACAACCTCGTTCCACTCTTTGTATTTTCTTAGGTTATAGTAAGACTCAAAGTGCAGAAAAGTCAAAAGTTTTTATTTCTCGTCATGTGGAGTTTATTGAGAATATCTTTCCATATAAAGATTTACTAACTCAATCTCCCAAAGTTGACCTTGACAAAATAAATGTGTAGCTTCCTAATCACTATGTTATTAAATCAAATCATCCTGAACGGCGTTATCTCTACAACGTAGAGATGGTCTAACTATGCTTCATCTAGCCAATCTTTCACTTTTCTTTCAGTCATATGCCTTTATTGCTGTTGTCTATCGCATAAATCGGATGCCCATTTCTGTTCTTAATTTTGGTACTCCATATTTTTGATTGTTTGGCAAAAATTCAAATATTTTCAAACCTCGGGTCTTTGGATGTTTATGTTATCCTTGGCTTAGGCCTTATAATAGTCACAAATTACAGCCTCGTTCCACTCCTTGTATTTTCTTAGGATATAGTAAGACTCAAAGTGCATAATTTTGTTATAAAGTCAAAAGTTTTTATTTCTCGCCATGTGGAGTTTATTGAGATTATCTTTCCATATAAAGATTTACCAGCTCAATCTCCCAAAGTTGACCTTGACAAAATTAATGTGTAGCTTCCTAATCACTATTTTATTAAATCAAATCATTTTGACAATTCTTTCTCTCTCAATTCTCTTATTTCGCCATCAGTTGGTGACACATTGCAATGCTCAATCTTGTCCCCTTCATCAAGCGGATCTTCCGGTACTGATTCTTCAACAACCAGCGAAGCAGTTGCCAACTCAACAGGTGCAAGTCAACACTCACTCACTGTACCTCTACTAATCAACCTCCTTCAGTTCCATCCCATCACACACATCCTATGAAAACACGCTTAAAGAATAACTTCTTTAAATCAATTTCTCACCTTACACATTTTGTTGTCACAAAATCCAACTCCCAAACCTTGGCTATTGCACCATCCGACTCTGTTGTTTCTCTTGCACATCACCAACAACTTTCATCATACTTGACTTTAGAAACTAAGTGGGGAAAAGAGAGAGAAGGTCTGACTTCTCTCTAAAAAAAGTACTTTTCAACCTTTAGCTTTTCTGACATGGCAACTCCTTTTCCGGTACCAGCTTAGTCGTATTTTAACATGGGGAAAATGTTATCTTTAACGCGGGGATTAAATCTTTTGAACTCACAGATATTAACAATGGTCATTACAGGTGGTTCCTTCTTACCGAGAGGAGCGCTCGTTTTGTCAGCAAAATTAAGATTGACGAGAATAATCTACGATGGATATGCGTCAATTTACGACAGGCTTCTAGAGGTACATAGGATCTCTACAGGAAATGGGGACGAAAACAACAGAACTTATTACATAGGGTCTATCAGAACTACAACATTTATGAGCGTTACATTTGAATCGAGAAATGGGTTGGCGATAGGAAATCAACAGTCATAATCCCGGAGGCAGAATACAACTTGGGCTGGTGCGATGTTGCTGATAAAATTACCAGATTTCTGGGGAGCTCTAACCCAGACCTTCAGAGATTCACATCATCGGAGAAATCTTACATCCAAGCTGCAAACTTACAGAAATGGCCGGCGATGGAAACCCAGAACAAAACGGAAGAAACAAATTTGCAGTTCCTCTCTTGCTGCCTTGTTGGTGCCTTCAACGACTCCTTCTGTCATAACCCATCTACGGAGGTCTTGCAAAAATGGTTCACCAGTCAGTGGTCATTGACGGCTGGTCCGAGAGTTTCTTCTCTTGCTCACAGTCTTTTACTTTTTGAACTTTCGTCTTCGAAGGAGGCGGAGAGGGTCAAGTTTGGTGACTGGTTCTGGAATGGCATACGACTCTCTCTAGATTGGTGGTCACCGGTCTTGGATCTTAAAATTTCAGAGCAAATATCAGGTCACCGATGGATTAGGGCTTTTGGCATCCCATTGCATGAGTGGTATGAGAAAATCCTAAAGTTCATCGGCGATGAATGTGGTGGCTATATAGATTCCGATGAAGATACGAAGAAAAAGAGTAATCTCCTCTGGGCTCGCATCTGCATCAAGGATTCAGATTCAGAACCTCCTTGCAAGATCGATTTGGCTGTGGGTGATATGGTCTTTGAAATCTCAATTATTCTAGACGGGCATGTCAAGATAGCCGGCGACGGAAAGGGCAGAAGGTCACACATGAGAGACCAAAGGTCCAAAGAGTTAAACGCTATGAAATCCACGCCAGTTGATTTAAAATTTGAATCAAATTCTCAGGCTGGCCCATCTCACAACCCGGTCCATACTAAAGCCAACAATCAGGTCAATTTTCATTTACTAATGGGCCACCACTATTACTCAAAAGAGAAGAAAGGAAAGAGGCCCAACTCTTTTATTAAAAAGAAGAAGCTGATGGAATGGAGAGCCACTGGTCGGCCCAACTTCAACAGCTCTCAAAAACCCCAGGTCTGCCTTTACAAAAGGGAGTCACAAATCAGCTGGTACCCGATATTAGGTGCAACTCTGAATACTCAGACCAAGGTGAAGAAGACGCAGACGATGAAGCTGAACTCATGCAATCTCTTTCTCTCACCAAATCTTTTCCTTATCCAAATTTCTCCATGGTCAGATTTAACGACTCAGATGTGTCTTCTCTTTCGGGTAGCGAGCTCCTGCCCTTACCATGGTATGAGGGGAACTCTCAAGGGCAACATTTAATCAACTCACCTCAGGTTATTGAGACCTCTCATTGGACCAAGGTTGCTATGACCAAAGCATGCAAGGCTTTCGGAGTCCATTCTACGGGCTTCGAGCGTGAAATTTTTGATATGATTGTTAGAATGGAGCATAAGAGGCAAGCCCAAAAGCTACTGCAAAGGGAGGAGAAAAATGGGGAGAACAAAATCCAAGAAGAAGGGGGAAAAAGAAACCAAGAAGCTGGTATGCACTGTTACATATGAAAAGGGAGAAGGGTCGGTTAGGGGCAGGTATCACAAGGCTTTCTCAGAACGAAAGCGAAATTAATCGGTTGGAACATATGTGGGCTCAATGATACGAGCAAGAGAAGTACTATAAAGTCTCTCATTAAAAAATGGAAACCTGATTTATTGTGTTTACAGGAAACAAAAACTGAAAGTTGCTCTGTAGCTGTAGTTAGAGATCTTTGGGGTTCAAGATGGGTAGGATGGGCAGAATTGAATGCTAGTGGCAGAAGTGAAGGAATTATCATCATATGGGACAAAAGACAATGGACTTGCATTGAATCACAACAAGGGAAATATTCTATTTCTACAATGTTGGAGGGGGTACAAGTTGACTTTAGATTTTGTTTTACAGGGGTATATGGCCCTCACTCCAATTGGGAGGGTAGAATTCTGGGAAGAACTAGCCGTAGTTAGAGGATTATGGAATGACAGCTGGGTAATAGGTGGAGATTTTAATGTATGTCGCTTTTAGATGAAAGACTCAACTGCATTAGGAGAACAAGGGCTATGAAGGTTTTCTCTGATTTCATTCAAGACATGGGTTTGGTGGACCTTCCTTTGCAAGGAGCTTTTTACACATGGGCTAGGGGTGAAAACTCATTGCAGGCTTCTAGAATTGATAGGTTCCTAATCTCTACCGAGTGGAATGATTCATTTGACTTGGTTCATCAGAGAGCTCTCCCCAAAGTAGTATCAGACCATAGACCTTTAGTTCTGGAATGTGGTGATTGGACTGCTGAGTCCTCTTATTTCAAATTTGAAAACATGTGGCTTCAACATGAGGGATTTGGTGATTTGATCAAGCAATGGTGGTAGGGATATGTGGTGAATGGCTCTCCAGATTTTATTCTATCCCAAAA
Organism: Nicotiana tomentosiformis; assembly: GCF_000390325.3. NCBI lineage: Eukaryota > Viridiplantae > Streptophyta > Magnoliopsida > Solanales > Solanaceae > Nicotiana > Nicotiana tomentosiformis. The sequence goes on from NC_090815.1 coordinate 78,780,677, forward strand.
GCTGAAGCTGTTGAAGAAGGATTTGGTTACCTGGAACAAGGAGATATTTTGAAAAGTAAGCACAAGAACACATAAAGCTCTAGAAGAATTGTTACTAATGGAGTAGGCAACTGAAGGAAGGCTAACACAAGCTGAATCTAGCAAGATCATGCAATTGAAGATGGAGCTTCAATAGTTAGCCAAAGCTGAAGAGATATCATGGAGGCAAAAATCTAGATACTTATGGTTGAAGGAGGGGGACATGAATACTAAATACTTTCAAAGAATTGCCAACTCTAATAGGAGATACAGTTGTATTGACAGGTTACAAGTAGGAGATGATATAATTGAAGACAAGGAACAAATCAAAAGTGGGATTCTGGGCTTCTACAAGGAGCTTTACTCTGAGAATGAGAGCTGGAGGCCTAATGCTACTTTTGAAGGACTGGGAAGCCTGGACGCTAAGCAGAAGGACGCTCTGGAAGCTGCTTTTGAAGAGGAGGAAGTAGTAAATGCAATCAATTGTTGTGCACCTGATAAAAGCCCTGGACCTGATGGACTGACTATGGCTTTTTATCAAAAATGTTGGGATACTATTAGGCAGGATGTCATGGGGACTCTTAATCAATTTCACAATCACCGCCACATGGTCAAGTCCTTTAATGCCTCATTCATAGCACTTATTCCTAAAAGGAAATGAGCAATTCAACTCAAAGATTTCAGACCTATTAGCCTCATAGGAAATGTCTACAAGATTGTGACTCAGAAGGGTGATGGGGAACCTGTTTTTAGGATATCAAAATGCCTTTTTAAAGGGGAGACAGATCTCAAGGAGCTACTAATCTCTGTGCTAATCCAGTCTTCTGTTCTCGTATGAAGCACATCGAAGTAGATTATCTCTTCGTTCGCTCCAAGATTCAAGCCGATGTGCTTCGTGTTTCCCATATCTCCTCTGCTGATCAACTAGCTTATGCTCTTACCAAATCTTTGTCTCGTACTACCTTTGAGAAGATTCGATCCAAGATTGGTGTTTCTGTCCGACTCACCATCTTGAGGGGGCGTAATAAGGAAACATCTATGCTAGCTCCAGACTAGCTCCAGCTGGCTGATATTGTTACCATTTCTATTGATTCTCTTTGTTCGTAATTGCTGTAATCAAGTTATTTGATTTATTCTTATTTCGTATTTTTGATAGCTATCTCTCTGTATAAAAACAACACCATTCTTCGGTAAATAACTGAGAGAATATTTTATGACTTTCATATTCTTTACTTGAAGCATTCTTTCTTTTTGTTGCCTCCTCCTCTTTCTGTTGTGGCATCCCTGAGTAAACACTTTTCTCTTGGAAAATGATTAATCTGGTCTCTGCTAGAATCTAAGCCCTTTGACATGGCTTAATCACAATTAGGAGGAGAAATATCTTCCATCCTTGTTGAATTTGTTCCTTCTTTACATCGACTTTGAAGGAACTACTCTTAAGTAAAGCTAGGACTGTTGGCTGTTCTAAGGAAAAAGGTTTATAACTCTGCTTATATGTGGTTGTGGTGCATTTTGCTTGACCTTGTTGCTCAAAATTCCTAAATGAGTACATGCCTAAAAGCTATCCTGTGTGGAATGAGAGGCCTTGTTTTTCTTCTCGTCTACAACAGTCTGCTTGTTTCAGGTCATAGTTGATTTTTACCAATATTTGAAAGCACTTTCTCTCTAATAATACTAGACAAAATTTCTTTATTCAATTTATAGTCATCATCATATGCAGTACCAATGTTATCAAAGGCGAAAAGCGCAAAAAAGCTCTAAGGTCCGTTGGGGCTTTAAGCGCAAATAAAGCGTGGGCTTTAATGAAAAAGGCGCAACTGGAGAAAAAGTAAAAATATGTATATGTAGTTCAAGACTAATAATTATAAGCATGAAAAACAAATATACGTACAAAGAAATTGGAAAAAAATTATGATAAAGTAAAATATTAATTGTTTAATGTCGTCTTTTCATGATTACACTCATTGGCAAGGAATAGTATGCCTTAGAGCCTTGATGTGATACTAAAGCGCCCACAAGGCGAGGCGAAGCGCTCAACATGTTTTGAGCCTCGCTTCAGGGCTTAAGCGCGCCTTTGACAATACTAGCAGTAACTTAGCCGTAGAAGTGTTGAGTATTCTTACATTACAAATGGTTCATGACACAGCGCAATACTCAATTTTCTTGAGTATTGCAAATAGACCCAAGTTGCACCTTTGGTTGTTATTTAATCTGAACACTATCTAATGACGCTCATTGGACTTCCCTTTTCATTTTGTTTCAAATTGCTCAATGGCTGTAATTGCACATCTGGAGTAAATGTTGGTATGCCATTTGCTGGAGACATTCTTGTGATCACAGATCAAGTTCCAATTTTTCTAATGAAAAAAAATAGAAAAATCTTGCAGGTGTACAAGATATGTAGTTGGTTGGTGCATTTTGTCATCTGCAAATATTTCAGCTCCCTACTAAAGTCATGTGTAGTGTGCTTTTCTGCCTCCAGGTTAAGTTAGTGGTTTTTCCATGGCATTCCTTTCTAGGAGGTTCAGCACGTCCTAGACCACTACTACTGCCTTTTTTTTTTGGTTCCCCGGATATAGTAAACCCCACCTCCCAAACCTCCTCCTTGTAAGTCAAGAATGGCTGCTACCAAGAACCCACTTTGCTCCCTTGGTGACTCGAACTGCCAACCTCTTGGTTGGTTGGAGTGGAGTGTTTTATCGCCTGGAGCAACCTGATTGTCTCAACTCTCACTTGTTTTCTTCCCTTTCACATTTAAATGGACGACTCTTTGGTCTAATATTTTGTTATCCTTGGACTTCCTGTTAGTTTAGTTCTCTACGCCAAGAACATATCTAGATATCTGTTATGTTGATAGAAATTGTGTTGAAGCCATAAGTAGCACATATATATGTGTACATTTCTTTGACTTTGTGCTTGTTATTTGTCTTCTGAAGTCCAGAATTCTTTTTTACTTTATTTTTTCGATCCCTTAATGCTCTGATAATTTAAGATATGTAGTCTTTCAGATTCAGGAAGGAACTCTGGGAAGCAGACCTGCTGCAGAATTACTGGCAAAGTTGACGCCTTCTTACTGGTTTTCTGCACATCTGCACTGCAAATTTGCTGCTTTAGTTCAGCATGAGAAGGATGGTCCTTCCACAAAGTTTCTTGCCCTCGACAAGTGCCTCCCTGGTAGAAAGTTTTTACAGGTATTTCTCTGCACCCCGTTGTTTACGGACCTTTTCTACAGTTCACACATAAAGTTAATGTTTTGATTTGGGTGGCTGAGCTTCATAGGTTATTGAAATTGAGTCCGGACCAGGACCTCATGAACTTCAATTTGATGAAGAATGGTTGGCAATCACAAGAAAGTATAATGCTGTCTTGCCCTTGACAATCAGGAGTGCAAACTATAGGTATGTACATTTCTTAGTTCTGTTTTTTATTGTATTTCAGGAAATCAGCTTGTACACAACTCCCTCCTTTTTTATTGTAGTGATGTACATCTTGACACAGAAGAATGCCACCAGTTTGTAAGAAATAAGCTGCAGACAAGAGGATCCAAACCGTTTGAATTTGTTCAGACTGCACCATGCTACAATCCTTATCACCCTGTTGCTAATGGTGTCTTCCACGGTGATGATCTGTATACCAGGACATTATCTATGTGCTTACTTTCTTTTGTGTCATAAGATGCTTGGTGCAGTTGATTGAGTGTCTGTCATCGTCTTCTAGAATAAAAAATGAGTTTATTTGGAACTATTCAACAAGTGAGATTGAAATCTGTCCAGTAGAAGCTCACTGGTATCTTCATTTTGAAATCTCTGAATACAGTTAACCATAATACTATTTCAAATTGAATGCCATGCTTTCCATTTTTACCAGGCCAAACTAATGTCTATCTTTCCTAAAGCATAATACTCTTCCACTTATGATATACAGTTAAAAGCTGTGAATCTCACTGTAAGACTTCCAAACATCTAAATAAACCAAAAAGTAATTTATGACCTTACTTGTCATTGAGCAATCTGTACTCCCGTGCATTCTAAATAATTGGTTTTCTCTTAAAACTGTAAACTTGAACAATGATATTTGAAATGAAGTATTCGTTCAGATGGTGGTCACACGAGAACATTAAAAAGGTGTTGCTCTACTTGTTGGTCTATCACTAATTACAGCATCGAGTTGTTTTATTCTTAAGAAGGCGGCGCATTTGAAGTTGTTAAAGAGCAAAGACGAGGAGAAGAGGACGAACATGGAGTGGTACAAGACGGCTAAGAGGGAAGAAAAGTTAGCGGTTACGTCAACAAAGACATCAGCGTTTGGACGCTTGTATGAAGAACTTGAGGGGAAAGGCGGGGACATGAAGCTATATAAGCTAGCCAAGGTGAGAGAGAGGAAGGCCCACGACCTAGACCAAGTGAAGTGCATCAAAGACGAAGAAGAAGAAGTATTGGTAGAAGATGCGCTTATTAGACGAAGATAGCAAACGTACTTTCATAGACTCTTGAACGAGGGGGATTGGAACATTGTGCTAGGTGATCTGGAGCACTCCAAGAGTTGCCTAGATTTTGGGTATTATAGGCGGATAAAGGCCAAAGAGGCGGAGTGGGCTATGCGTAGGATGAACAGGGGAAGAGCGACCGGGTCCGACGAGATTCCGGTGGAGTTTTGGAAGAGCGTGGGTAAGGCAGGTTTGGAGTGGCTCACAAGCCTGTTTAATGTTATTTTTAGGCCATCCAAAATGCTCGAAGAATAGAGGTGGAGTACGATGATCCCGTTGTATAAGAACAAGGGAGATATCCAAAATTGCAACAATTACAGGAGTATCAAGCTGCTAAGCCACTCTATGAAAGTTTGGGAGATGGTGGTGGAGATATGAGGGTAAGGAGGGGAGTGTCTATATTCGAGAACTAATTCGGATTCATGCCGGGGCGGTCACCCACAAAAGCCATTCATCTTATAAGGAGGTTTGTGGAACATTATAGGGAGAGAAAGAGAGGCTTGTATGGAGGTTTGTGGAACTAAGCCGTTCATTGATCTGGAGACAACATACGATAAAGTTCCAAGAGAAGTTTTATGGAGGTGTTTGGAGGCGAGAGGTTTCCCTATAGCGTACATTAGAGCGATTAAGGATATGTATAGTGGAGCTAAGACCCGAGTTAGGGCAATAGGAGGAGACTCGGAATACTTCCCGGTCATGATGGGGTTACACCAGGGATCAACACGTAGCCCGTTCCTATTAGTCGTGGTGATGGATGTATTGACGCGACACATTCAAGGGAGGTGTCATGGTGCATGTTATTTTGCAGATGATATAGTATTGATTGGCGAGACGCGAGGTGGAGTTAACGCCAAGCTGGAGGTTTGGAGACAACCTTGGAATCTAAATGGTTCAAGTTGAGCAGGACTAAAACAGAGTACATGGAGTGCAAGTTCAACGGCTTAACTCATGAGGATTTAGTGGAGGTGAGGCTTGATACTCAAGTCATCCCCAAGCAGAGTAGTTTCAAGTATCTTGGGTCATTAATCCAATGTAATGGGGAGATCGATGAGGATGTCACACACCGTATTGGAGCATGATGGATGAAATAGAGGTGGAGTACGATGATCTGCGACAATTACAGGAGTATTAAGCTGCTAAGGCACGTGTTCATTGATCTGGAGACAACATACGATAAAGTTCCAAAAGAAGTTTTATGGAGGTGTTTGGAGGCGAGAGGTGTCCCTATAGCGTACATTAGAGCGATTAAAGATATGTACAATGGAGCTAAGACCCGGGTTAGGGCAATAGGAGGAGATTCAGGATACTTCCCGGTCATGATGGGGTTACACCAGAGATCAACACTTAGCCCGTTCCTATTCGTCGTGATGATGGATGTATTGACGCATCACATTCAAGGGAGGTGCCATGGTGCATGTTATTTGTAGATGATATAGTATAGATTGGCGAGACGCGAGGTGGAGTTAATGCCAAGCTGGAGGTTTTGGAGACAACCCTGGAATCTAAAGGGTTCAAGTTGAGCAGGACTAAGACAGAGTACATGGAGTGCAAGTTCAACGGCTTAACTCATGAGGATGTAGTGGAGGTCAGGCTTGATACTTAAGTCATCCCCAAGCGGGGTAGTTTCAAGTATCTTGGGTCAGTAATCCAAGGTAATGGGGAGATCGATGAGGATATCACACACCGTATTGGAGCAAGATGGATAAAATGGAGGCTTGCTTCCGGTGTCTTATGTGATAAGAAGTTGCCACCAAAACTTAAAGGTAAGTTATACAGAGTGATGGTCAGTGGCGTACACAAGATTTTTCGTAAGCAGTGTCACAATTTTTTAGTAGTGAACGACTAACAATTCAGTTTAATAATATCATACTTAAAAAAACACCGTTCAAATCATAATAATAAACCACAATTCAGGTATATTACGACAACTCTTATCGATGAATTTTCATTTATAAAAATGTATCGAAATAACCTCATTAGGAATAATATTAAATACCTTTTTTATATAAAGGACCAAGAAATCACACACAAAAATAATCATTTATTTGATTCCACTAATCGTTCTTAATCAATTTCATGCCGGGAGAGAAGAGGAAAGGACAAAAAGATGATTAAAAAAAACTTGAAATATCAACCAAATAATTTATTATCGCTATATTAACCAAATTTGACTCTTGACATATTGGTCGAGAGTCTCTCTCATAACACTAATAGGTCAGTCGTTCAAACTCCACCGAACACAGTTTCTATTTCATACATGACACAAAAAACAATTTAAAACAGAAAATGAAGCTGTCTGGTTTCGAACCCCTGACATCTCCCAAACATCTGCGGCGCTTGACCAAATCTGCTACAAAGGCAATGTGTCAAGTGGTCTCACGTTTACTTTATTTAACCTATTTTCATTTCTGCATTTTAATTATATGTACATGTTTTTCTGGCGAAGCGGTGTCATGACACCGCTTCGCCTAAGGTAGATCCGCCTATGGTGGTGGTTAGAGCGACTATGTTGTATTAAGTGTTGGCCAGTTAAGAACTTTGATGTCCAGAAGTTGAAATAGCGGAACTGAGAATGTTGAGGTAGATGTGTGAGCATACTAGGAGAGACATGATTAGGAATGAAGACATTCGTGGACAAGGTGAGCCCTCATGGAGGATGAGTTGCGGGAAATGAGACTGAGATGATACGAGCATGTGAGGAGGAGATGCCCAGATGCCCCAGTGAGAAGGTGTGAGAGGTTACACACGGTGGGTCTAAGAACTAAGAAGGGTAGAGGAAGACCTAAGAAGTATTGGGGAAAAGTGATTAGGCATAATATGACGCATCTTCAGCTTACTGAGGACATGATCCTTAATAGAAAGTTGTGGAGGTCAAAGATTAGAATAGAAGTTTAGTAGGCAGTATAGCGGATTATCCTTTAGGTAGTCTAGCGGATTATCCTTACATACCGGTAGCTTTAGTATTACTCGAGTTGTGTCTTATCCTTGGATTTATATTATTACTTGATATTGCTTTTATCCCGCTATTGCTTATGTTTCCTTTTCATGACTTGTTCATTTTCATTATTGCATTTCTTTACTGATACTATGCTTACCTGAGTCGAGGGTCTTTCGGAAACTGCCTCTCTACCTGCATAAGGTAAGGTAAGGTCTGCGTACACACTACCCTTACCATACCCCACTTGTGGGAATATACCGGGTATAATGTTGTTGTTGTTGAGTTGTTTTATTCTTAAAGCCACTTCATCCCCTTTTATATCGCCGATCAATATCTATCTTTGCTCCTAATTATCTGACTTCTTTTAACCATAAAGTGATTTGGTCTGTGATTTTCTCTGGTGAATACAAAGGAGCGTTTCTTTATGTACACCTGTTGCAGCTTTCGTAATACCAGTGTTTTAGTCGTATTATATGTGTCCAAGCTTTGCTGCAAATGGTGGTGTTAACTTCCTGTGTTGTTATCATTTCCGTTTCGCAACTGTTCCAGAGAGAAACCAATGGATTTTCCCATTTTTAATGTTTCTTTGGCATGGACAGTATGAGTCTCGAACTATCAGATACTAGATTAACTTCTGCAGTTATAGTTCTTTTTCTCTACCTAGTAGTACGTTGTAAGATAGTTTATAGCAGTGGATGTTGATTTTCTCACCTTTCTGTTTCCTTCACAGGTTTCTATAAAAACCCTCAGACAGAAGCTCTATTACAGCTTCTAGAACTCGAGTATGTTCTTAATAAAATGCCAGAATCAAGGGAGCCTGCTGCAGGTACAGCCTCATTTGTTTCAGGATGTAAATGTTCTTCCTCTATTTAACCGGAAAAATTATTTAGTCTTGTGATTTATGATCCATTATCTGTATTCAACTGATAATGGTTGAAGTTTTACTACTCTTTGTTTATTATGACATGGGAAGAGAAGAAACCACAAGTTCTAACACTTGAATTAGTGGTTATTTACATTTCCTCCCCTGGACAACGATTCTCTGACATATAATATAGAGCCTTCACACTTTTCCTCCTGAAAAACAATTCTCTGGCGTAAAATATAGAGCCATCTTAGAGTACAATTGAATATATAATGTGTTTGACCGTGGGCCGTGGCTAAGGATTCAATTAACTAGTGCAAGAATGAACTGATGCTAAAGCTTAAGCTCTGGTTAGTTTAGGTACATTACGTGTACATTAAGAACTGACAAGCAAAAATCTTATACGTAGTCCTTTGAAGAGTGATAGCTTTTACCTGCGTTCCTTGTTAGAACTACAAATATTTAGGTTAGTCATGTTTTTTTTTTTTTTTTTTTTGAATTGCCTTACTTGATTGATTCAAAATTTGCATTATCTGCAGCTGTAGAGACCTTCAATTTCGTGTTCTGCTGAGTAAAAACTGTGGATATTACCTTATATGCACTCACATTTTCTTTTCTGTAATGTCCTTTTATACTCTCAACACGGGTACTCTGCAATTTAACCAAGTATAGCTGACGTGTTTTTAGCATAGAGATATCTTGTATGCTAGAGTCCACATTCGAGTCTCCTATTTCTAGTTTGATGTATATATTTTATTCTAGAAGAGCTGCATGCTTTTTCTAAATATAAGTAGACTTTAATATTTTGGGTGTGATCTTTACCTAGTTTTGCTGCATTTTCAGGTTCCTTTGATTACGAGAGTGAAGATATACCCATAGATGATGTGGATGTGGATGTGGATGTGGATGATATCAACAAAGTGGACTCGGAAGATGCTTAAGGAGGATTAATCTAAAGCTCAGATCACAACCTAATCTAAAGCTTAAAGGTGGATTGCCGCTATAAAGGGTAAATGAAAACTGCAGTTTTAATGGGCAGCTTCACTTCACGAAATTGTTTTGACATTTTAAACGGTGCCCCTTCTCATTAATCTTGGCCATTTAGACGGTAGTACCTTCTACTTTTGCTCTCACCTCACTTAGCAAAACCTTCGAGAAAAAGGTTAGGTGGTGATAAGCTTTCTCGGAGTTCATGATTAGTTTTATCACGTCCCAAACTATCCTCTAGATTTGATTGGCACCCATTTAACACCACCCCAAGCGAACCAATTTTATACAAGTTCAAACTCATTAATAATTATTTAATGGGAAATATTTATCCAATCAAATCCTTAATTGATCGATAGAAAAAATCAACGAGCACTCAAACAATATATTTCGAGCCCAATTCCACACTAACATGACTTTATCGCGGAGGCCATCATTTCACCAATAGAATCACCTTGAACAAGCTCGTCAGCTACTAGTCTCGTCCCTAGCAATTGTATCTACATGGACATGCAGCTAAGGAGTGAATGATATGCATAACCCAGTAAGATTCTCGATCTACCCTTGAAACAAGTATTAAAAAATACGAAACCATACCACAACAAACATGATATAATAAGCACAATAGTTATACAACAACACAATATATATGTATTAATAACATCATATAATAAGCACAATAGTTATACAACAACACAATATATATGTATTAATAGAGTTAATATTACCTAACAAGAGTACACACATTTCAACATATTACACTAAGGACTTGTCATAAATGATAGTGAAGGAAATTAACCAACATTGAGTCCACGATGGCACCATAATGCCTCAAATATATGATGGAGCATACACATTACCCCATTGAAGCATACACAATGCTCCAATTATATCCAGAAGCATACATAATGCAGTGATGTATAAAAGCATACACAATTACGGGTACGTATTTTGTATGTCTGCCTCGGCTCCCATATAGCTTCCTCTGTCGGATGGTTGTGCCATATTACTTTAAGTTGCACTTGCTTATCAAGAATTGTTGCACTTGCTTATAAAGAATAGCTATCGGACCTTTTTCATAAGTTGAGTTTTTATCAAGCTCCACAACTTCGAGCTGAATCTTATGGCTATCGTCACGAATATATCGTCTAAGCATAGACACATGGAATACGTGATAAACAACGTATAACCTCGGAGGTAAAGTAAGTCTATACGCAACCGACCCGATCAATCTAAAATCTCATACTGACCAATATACCTCGAACTTAGCTTGCCTTTCTGTTCGAATCTTACGACTCCTTTTGGTAAAGGACACCTTCAAAAAGACTTTTTCGCCCTTCATGAACTACAAATCACAAACTTTCTTCTCTATATACGACTTTTGTTTACTTTGTGTTGTCCGAAGCCGTTCTCGTATTAATGTTACTTTCTCCAAAGCTTGCTGAACCAAATTCGGACCCAATAGTTGTGCTTCACTAGGTTCAAACTATCCAACTGGTGAACGACACTTGTGACCATATAGAGTTTCAAATGGTGCCATCGGTATACTTGATTGGTAGTTATTATTATAAGCAAACTATGTAAACGACAACTGATTGTCCCAATGACCACCAAAATCAATCGCACAAGCTCTAAGCATGTCTGCCAAGATCTGGATAACCCGTTCGAACTGTCCGTTCATTTGCAGATGAAAAGTTGTGCCTAACTCAATCTGTGAATTTTAACGACTTCTGAAAGGATTTCCAAAACTCAGCAGTGAATTGTACACCACGATATGATATTATAGAAATAGGCACACCATAAAGCCGAACTATCTCATGGAGGTAAATATTTGCTAACTATTCTGTGGTATGAGTAATTCGAACCAGTATGAAATGTGTAGACTCCATGAGACTGTCCATGATCACCCAAATTGAATCATGTTTTTTTAAAAGTATGTGGCAAGCCAATTAAAAAATTCATGGTAATTCTCTCCCACTTCCACTCACGAATAACCAAGTTTTGCTTTACCTCACCAGGTTCTTAGTGCTCATATTTTACATAACTAGTCACATGTTTTAGAATATCTTCCTTTATACCTTTCTACTAGTACAATTCACGCAAGTCTTGATACATTATCGTAGCATCTGGGCGGATGGAGTATCGGGAGCTATGAGCCTTTTCAAAAAATCAACTATTATTTATCATCCACCATAGAATACATAGTCTATTGTGTCGACGTAACACACATCGCCATCAACAATGAATGATTTAACACCACCATTCTGCACTCAATCTCAAAGTCTAGCAAGACGGGGATCCTCATATTAACGAGCCTTGACCTGTCCATCAAAGGATGATTGTGCCACCATACTCGCAAGTAACCTGCATGGCATTATATGATCAATTTGAACTCCATGATTATCCAATATCTGAATATTCATAACCATAGGCCGCTCTTCTGTTGTGAATCGGGCAAAACTACAATTAGAATTTTTACTCACAGCGTCTGCCATCATATTCGCCTTCCCAGGGTAATACAAAATAGTAAGATCATAATTTTTACGTAATTTAAACCACCGTTGATGTATCAGGTTCTAGTGTTTTTGCTTGAATATGTATTGCATACTTTTATGATCAGTATAGGTTTCATGCGATCACCATAAAGATAGTGACGCCAAATCTTCAGTGCAAATACGACCGCAACCAATTCCAAGTCGTGAGTCGGATAATTCTTTTCATGGTTCTTTAGCTATCGAGAAGCATAAGCTACCACTTTGCCATTCTGCATCAACACACAACCCAATCCGACTTAAGGTGCATCACAATAAATAGTAAAACCGCTTGTACTTGTAGGTAATTTCAAAATTGGAGACGTAGTCAAAGCAGTCTTTAATTTCTGAAAACTTTCTTCACACTCAGCTTACCACCAGATTGCAACACCTTTTCGAGTCAATCGTGTCAACATGGAGCTATCTTTGAGAAACCCTCCACAAACCTTTATGGAGCTATCTTTGAGAAACCCTCCACAAACCTTTTGTAATATGTGGCTAGTCCCAAAAAGCTTCGAATTTTTGTAGGAGTATTGGCACGAGGACAATCTCGAACTGCCTCTATCTTCTTTGGATCAACTTGAATCCCATCTTGTAACACTACATGTCCCAAAAAGAAAACTATGCCCAACCAAAACCCACATTTTGAGAACTGAAATAAAGTTTTCGCTCTCTAAGTGTTTGTAGCACAACTTTGGGGTGTTGTTCATGTTCTGCTTCACTTCGAGAATATACCAAAATATCATCAATGAATACAATTACAAAATGATATAAGAATGTGATGTTCGGTAAAAAATACATATATTTAATCATTGCTGTCTCACATTTTTTAATCATCTTTTGAGTACTAGTTATATTACTTTATGCTTAATGTTATATTTTAACTGTGTAGGAATAAAGCGGTGTGAAGATGAAAAGATTTGGAGCAAAATTGGAAAAAACGAGAAAAAGAAGGAAAATAAACTAGAAGAAAAAGGTGGGACACCCTTTTGGTATTTGTGCCCCCAAGTTGAAGACAAGAAAGAAAGAGAAATACAATTTAAAGCAAATAGTGAAAGAAGGCAAAAAACGTACCTGACATATGTAGGATTCAAATCGCAAAGCTCACTACTTCCAGCGTTAGGCTAGCGCCTTGCGCCGGTCTGGATGCTGTGTTGCGGGTTTTTTTATTCGTCCGGGACAATGTTTTTTCGGCTCTATACGGTCCCAATTCGTATAAAATGGGTCTTACACCTAATTTGGAGGGGATCTAAGATATGTTTGGAAGGAGAACACGTCACATTGGAGGGGAGAACACAAACCACGCTCGGAGAAGGCTTCTAATTAGTTTTTCTTCTCTTCACTTCCATTAATTCACAATTTATTAGTTTTAGAGTTGTGGGGTGCTACATAAACGTTGTGTCTTAAGCTTGAATTGTTCTTATTATTTCATCATATTGGTTTATTTATTCAATCTTGCGCTTAATTATTTGATTGCTTGATTACCAATTGAATACTATCTATGAAACTAGGATTGAACTTGGGAGAGGGAATTCTAGATTGCATATATAATTGTAGAGCAAGATCTTGAACCTCAGTATTAGGAATGGATTTGCGGTTAGGGTATGGATATACCTAATCGTCTTGCTTGATTATTATACAGGAATTACTAATGCATTCTTGTTAATCCTAATTCTATAGGAATATAGGCATTATGTTAGCATGAATAGACGAGTAGTATTTCGGGAGAATAGTACGAGTAATATACCTTATCAATTAATAAATCAGATAAATTAAGACAATTTAAGTGGAAAACTCAACGGGATTGTTAGCTAACCCATAGTGTCACACCCTTTTTTACCCCAAAAGATATATGTTATGGATTGTTGTGGGTTAAAGAGTTTTTCCAAGTAAAGTGACAATTTGAAATAGAGATTATTTTATTGTTCAAAGTCGCCATTTGGAATTTGATTTTTGGGTGTCAAGTCACCTTTTATTTGAATCCCTATTCAAAGGAAGATTTGACTATTTTATCATTGGTCTGCGAAAACAAAGTTCGGGTAAGAAATTCTGTTGACCGGGGAGAAGGTGTAAGACATTTTTCGAGTCTCGTGGTTCTAACATGGTCGCTTTATTAAACCACAACGTGACGTGAATTAATTTTGGACAAACTGTGTTTTTATTTGATTTTCATGTTTTACCCATCTGCTTTTATTTATTAAAATTATTAAAGAATGATTTGAATAATACGTTGTCATAACCACGCCTCGCAAACAAATGTGTGATCGAAACAAAATTAATTAACTTATCATAATTGCGCCTCTCAAGCGAATCTAAAATCATGACAATCAATTATTTATAATACTTTTGAGAAATTACTACATTTGTGCTTGAGAAAATTAATTTTAAAATTTATTAAATGTCACTATCGCGCTCCGCAAGTGAATCCGTGATTATGGGGAGTAATTAAATTAGGAATTATTTTAAAGCTATTGGATATGATATGAGATTATTGAGTTAATTTATTGAATGTTAAACATCACGCTACGTATGCGAATTTGTAAATGAAAAAAGTTAAAGCGTGCCTACCAGTTGCCTAGCGTTAAACTAATTAAATTATTAAATTAGTTAAACAATAAACTAATTTTTGTTTTTGGATTTTATTATAAAAAAAAAAATGGAGAATCAATGATGGGCCAACTCACTTGTATTGGAAAAGCTGGCCCGTTTTATTTATCATATGGCCATTGGGCTAAATTATTTGGTACTTGGCTATTGGCCCCTTTTGAAATTAAATAGTCATTGGGCTAATTGCTGATTATTAAAGGAAATTGACCATCTTTATTGAAAGTATGGGCCTGCTATATTTAAAAATAATGAACCAGCCAGCTTTGTTGGAATTGGGCTGGCAGAAATTCGGATTTTATTTGGCCCACATGGTTATTTTAAAAAAGAATAACTGGCTAGCTAGCATGCTTCAATGCTTCAGACCTGGACTTAATTTATTTGGCCCAATTACTTTATCTTTTACATGATACCTCATGGCTCATTAATTCCAAAATCCTACTACTAATTTAATTACTACTAATAAATAAATACTACAGTCCAGTTAGCCTAAAAGTAACCCAGCGAGCAAATAACAGTGATAAAACTCTCAGCTTATTTGTAATATAAATTCAACGAATCATGAGATGAAATGGCGCAGGACAAAAATTAACCACTGTACCAAACTTAACCCAAGAATCTACTTGACTTTTAGCTTAATACAGAACCTTTCCTTACTTCAAAATTAATCCTTTCACCACTTATCAATAGAGCCACAAGACACTAAAAATTTCATCTAATCTATTATCCAACTCAAAGTACGTAACAAATAATGAAAATAGATAAACAAACAGAGAAAACATAAATTAAAGAAAACATAATATGATAGAAGAACAAATAGGTGATGGAACATTCACTAAGCTTAACAAAAATGAAGTAAACAAAAGAAATGGACCTTTAACAACTAAATAACACTAACAAAGTATTGTTTTGTAAAGAAAAATGAAAGCTATAGGTAAATACTACAGATTTACATGCTATAACACTGATGTAACAATTATCTTTGAACAAAATCAGATATTACATGTTCCACCAATCAAACGAGTTCAAATCTTTTTCATTGTCATCAAGAATCTGCAATACAAAGGTTTAAGAGTTACCTGATTTGCAACAAAATGAAATTCAACAGTGAACGAGCAGAAACTCAGCAACAAAGACAGCAGAAACAACGACGAAACAATAGCAAATCGGCCCGGTAAAGAACTCCAAACAAACCCATACTAGTTTCAAAGAACAAGAAAGTTTCAAAGAGTTTTTGTTCTCAGTTTATCACTCAACGAAAAAAAAAGCTCTCAAGTTCAGCTTCTTTTTATATTTTTCAGCTCATGTTTCTATCTCTCAGATGTGTTTTTTTTAGAGTATGTAAAGATGTGTATTCAACTCAGAGTGAAAGATGTCTTCTAAGTGTAATAGAGTGTGTGTGTAAAGTGAGGAAAGAACAACCCTTAAGTAGGCAAAGAAATCCAATTTTTATTTTGGACAAATTTTGGTTCACCAAAAGTGTGTCCAAAAAGACTGACTTTGTGTACCAAATTACTGCCCAAGGGCTATCCAAAAGGTGAAAGGACAACCTGAAACCTAATAGGGCAGAAGCAAGGAGGAAAATGGTCCTTTCAGCCACCCTACTAGTAAAAAGTAGGCTACTAGTGTACCCTATTTCATCATTAAACTCATCTACCCTCTAGGGCGACCTCGTCCCTTATGACCTCCACCCCGAGCTGACTGATCAACGGGTGGTGTAGAAACTGGTGCGGGAGTCATAGTCTGGCCTCCCTACTACACGGGACCTCCGAGGAAACATGGGCAATAATTCCTCACATGTCCCAACTCTCCACACTCGTAGAAGCTCTCAAGGTCTGCGAACGACATAACAGCTACCTCGTAGTCTCCACAAGCTGAAATCGGTGCAAACCTCTAGCCCCGAAGTACCTGGATCTGCACATAACATGCAAAGTGAGTACGAGTACAACTAACCCCATGTATTCAATAAGTAATAAACATAACCTCGGGCTGAAAGTAGTGACGAGCTCAGAAGAAAGTCAGTATCCAGCACCAATAATCAACAACAACTCATAATATAGTGAAGACAGTAAAAGTAAATAACTCAAAAGATATCATATTTTGCTCGTTTACAATTACGAAAAATTAGACATTCTTTCCAAGTATAACAGTCAAAGCCATCTTTCATCGAAATTTCTCAAAATGCGAGTTTATTAAGGAAACCGTGGTTTTACAAACTTTCAACAACAGATAAGACATTTCGTTTACCAGCTAGCATGAGAAAAATACATCTCTATGCCTACATGTCAAATATACATGTAAAGTCAGTAACATCATGGTGAAATCATCAAGTACACTCACTCTCAGCACACTCACGGTGCCTGGCTCAAGTGCCCCTCACCATCTCACACACAACCACACTCAGCACTATACAAGTGCCTGGCACAAATGCCCTTCACCAAAGCACATGTATAACTCTATGCCAGCGCTCACTTGAGATCAGACTCCGGAGAGGCGGATCCTTGCCCAAGCGTTAATCAATAATCAATATAATCGTTGCGGCGTTCATCCCGATCCAAATATCAATATGTTGCAGCGTGCAACCCGATCCAAATATCAATCTGTTGCGGCGTGCAACCCGATCCAATATAACTTATATCACGACTCTATGGCCCACATCAGACATCAACCGCTCAAGTCTCAATGGCTCACATATCATAGAACTCATTCCATAGAGTATCACATATAGAAAGCAACAACCACATGTGATATGACAAATAAATAATGTACAGAGACTAAGATATAACATGCCGATGAAGAATTATGACTGAGAATATGACTACAATTAAGGCAAACAACTCAAAACAGTAAGAATAGCCCTATCATGTCTCAAACAAATAAATACAGAGCATAGACATGATTTCTAACACGAATCATAGCTCAAATGATCATACAAGTAGAGAAAATATGGGTATAACGAGGCATGAAAGAACCCAACTCTTATAGTAGCCTAAAGTTCACACGGATCAGGAATACCCCGGTGTACGCACATACACCCATCACCTAGCACATGCGTCACCCCAACACATCTCAAGTATCAAAGTTCACAGAGATAATTACCCTCAAACCAAGTTTAGATATGTTACTTACCTCAAAATGTGTGAATCAATACTCCAAAAAGTCTTTCGCACGCAAATCGACCTCCGAGCGACTCGAATCTAGCAAAAACAACTTGATATCATCAATAAAAGCCATAACAAACAACCCCAAACCATAAATCTAAGATCTTGATTCAAATTTGTATAGTCAACCCAAAAAGTCACTCGGACTTGCAACCCGGAACCCGTATAAACTTACAAATTCCGAACACCCATTCCGATAAGAGTCCAAATATATGTGTTTCACCTAAAACCAACCTCAAATCGGCACTCAAATCATCAATTTTCACTCTCCAAAACCATAGTAAAAAATTCCCAAATTTCACCTTTAATTCGCATAAACTATGTGCAATAATCCATGTGTAATCAATATCTAACATCAAAATTAGTTAAACTTCACTTACCTCTTCAATTGTAGTGATAATTATCCCAAACATTGCCTCCAACCGAGCTCCAAAACTCCAAATAACGAAAAATGACCAAACCCTTCAAAATATAAAGTCTGCCCAGAAATTCCGCATTTGAAAATAGTCTGCCGCATCTGCGGCTCCACTTTTGCGATCAAAGGCCCGCATCTGCAGTCCTCACTTAAGTCCCGACCTCCCGCTTCTGCGGTCTTCCCCGCGCAGTTGCGCACCCACTTCTGCGATCTCCTATCGCATGTGCGGTCTCGCTTCTGCGCCAAGCCTTTCGCATCTGCTGACATAGCTCCTCCATCCCACTCTCGCATTTACGCTCTTAGGACCGTATCTGTGGCGTCGCAGCTGCGATCAGACTTCCGCAAGTGCGAAAGCATCAAACTCAGCCAAACTTCAGCATTGTCAACAAAACTCAAAATGATCCGAAATCAATCCGAAACACACCCGGGGCACCCAAGACCCCATCCAATCATGCCAACTAATCCCAAAACATAAAACAGACCTACTCGAGGCCTCGAATCACACCAAACAATATCAAAACTACGAATCAGACCTCAATTCAAGCCTAATAAACTAATGAACCTCCAACTTCCAAAACTCATGCCGAACCATATCAAATCAACTCGGATTGATCTCAAATTTTGCATACAAGAAAATGACACAACAGACCTATTCCAACTCCCAGAACCACAATCCGAACCCGATATCATCAAAGTTAACTCTCGGTCAAACCTATGAACCTTCCAAACCTTCAGCTTTTCAATTTTTGCCAAAAAGTACCAAATCAACCTACGGACCCCAAATCTAAATCCGGACATATGTCGAGGTCCAAAATCACCATACGGACCTATTGGAACCATCAAAATACTATTCCAGTGTCGTCTACACAAAAGTCAAACTACGGTCAACTCTTTCAATTTAAGCACCCAACCTTGAGACTAAATGTCCCAATTCAATCCAAAACTTCCCCGAAGCTAAACCAACCCCTCCCCCCCAAGTCCCACAATCACAAATACACATATGTAATTCATCAAATAGGAGAAACAAGGCTAAAATACACAAAACGACTGGTTGAGTCGTTACATTTGGTGACACATACTAGTTTAACAAGAGTTATTTGCAAATAGGTTCCCTAACGCACCTTAAAAAATATTAGGTGGTGACTCCTCTCTTTTTAATACCCTTTAAAAGAGTTGTCAAATGTCGAAACCTGCTTTCGCGAGAAAATGAGGCGCGAGAAGGTGGACGAGCCAACTGAATTAACTGAGGTAACAATGCAACAGGCTAAAGAGGAAACAATCAAAGAAAATGTGGTTGCAAAAAGAAACTGAGCACGTGCAAGAGAAGGCATGAGAAAAGGCGCCTGAGCAGGAATTGACTCAAGCCAAAAAAAAGAAGAGACCTCTAGCACCCTTTCCGCAGAGGTTGGCTAAATACCATAAAGATGACCAGTAAGAAAGGGTTATTGAGATGTTAAAGCAGATTCATGTAAAAATTCCACTAATAGATACATTGAGAGAGATGTCAGGATATGGTCAAATGATGAAGGAGTTGATGTCTCCCAAGTTTGACTTTTAAGACCTGGCCATTGTGACATTGACTCAGACTTTTAGTGTTATGGTTACAAGGCTTGTGGCTAAGAAGCTCTCTAATCTTGGGAGTTTCACAATTCATGCACCATAGACAACTATGCGTTTACCAAAGCATTATGTGATTTGGGAAAAATTATAAATTTGATGCCCATGTCTATCTATAAGAATTTAGGCATTGGAAGAGCAAGACCCACATCTATGTTACTGCAACTAGCTGATCGAACAGTGAAGAGGCCATCATGTCCACTTGACCATGACTTAATGCGAAAGACTCTCTAGTAGCCTGCATAATGAACTTAGAATAGGTAGACAGCGAGGACTCACCGATGTGGGTATTGGCTTTTGAAGGCCATGGGTACGTGAAAAGGGAGCCGCAATTCACACCCTTATAATTAGAGAAAAGAAGAACCCCTATGGTTAATCCATCGATTTAGGAACCACCATAGTTGGAGCTCAAACCGCTCCTGACTTATCTTAGGTATGCTTTCTTGGGACCCAACTCTACTTTACATGTTATTATCTTATCTTGTTTGTTAGATGTGCAGGTGGAACAACTTTTGTAGGTATTGAGGGAGTGCAAGACTATAATTGGTTGGACCATGATAGACATAAAAAGTATTAGCCCAGTCTTTTGCATGCATAAAGTTCTACGGGACGATAAGCACAAACCTTCCAGGGAACATCAAAGAAGCCTGAACCTGAATATAAAATAAGTGGTAAAAAAAGAGGTGATCAAATGATTAGATGCAGAAATCATCTTATCCAATCTCAAACAACAATTGGGTTAGCCCAGTTCAAAGTGTTCTGAAAAAGGTGGGATGGTTGTGGTACAAAATGAGAACAATGAGTTGATCTCAACTAGATAGTCACAGGTTGTCGAATCGGTATGGACTATAGGAAATTCAATAAAGGCACTCAAAATGACCATTTTCCCTTGTCGTTCATTAATAAAATGTTAGATAGATTGGTAGGGAGGTTCTACTTTTACTTCTCATATGGATACTCGAGGTATAACTAGATTTCCATTTCCCCTGAGGATAGAGAGAAAACATAGTTCACCTGTCCGTATGGCATTTATGCCTTTCAGAAAATGTCGTTTGCCTATGCACTGCACCTGCCACATTCTAGAGGTGTATGATGGCCATCTTTACTGACATGGTTGAGGACATTATGGAGATTTTCATGGACTATTTCTCAGTGGTGGGGAATTCATTTGATGATTGCCTTGGGAATTTGAAATAAGTGTTAAGAAGATGCATAGAGATAATTCTAGTGCTAAATTGGGAAATGTGTGACGAGCGCAAAACACACCCTTAAATATCCTCGCTAGTCGAATATAATATAATAAAATATTGTATCCACGAGGATTGGAGTTAAACAATATTTTCGTAGTTTATAGCTTGGCCTCTATCCAAGATGATCAACAGTTGAGATTTGTGTGATTAAAAACTATAATTAACTAAAAGTCTAAACTATTGGCTAATGACAATCATGACAAGAGTAAGCAAAGAAGATATCAATGGGAGAAAATAGGGGTTGATTGGATAGGTGCAAAATACTTGTCTGGGATTTAACTCTAGTTGATTCACTTATAAGGTTCAAGTGAGTCTCTCGAATTCACTCAATTATTAGTTCAAACGTTTAGTGGAAACTCCTCTCTCGATTAAATCTCAACCTCACAGGATGAACTAACACACCCAAACAAACACACCTTCTCCTTCACGAAGTAGGACTTTTCCCGGATAGGACGTGCGCGGCCGCACACCTGGGAGTGTGCTCGCGCATTAGGCCGCGCACTTTGCGTAGTGTTCTGCCTCCTATGCGCGCCCAGTGCGTGGTCGCTCACCTGGGTGACGTCCTGCTCGATTCTTCGTTTCTCATTTTGAATGCACTAGTGTCCGTTGATCCCCGAACTCGATTCCAACTTAATCCTTGGGCTTTTACTCAGACTTCAAAGCTTCAAAATAGCGTGAATTCATCCCATAATATCTACATAGCTCGGAATCACTCCTACAAGGCATTAAATATATAATTAGTGCAAAACACTAGTAATTAAGGCTCAAACTCAATTAAAGTGCAGTAAATTAGAGTGCGACAAACAACTAAAGCACACAATTATAGCCTACCATAAACATCCCACACTTAAACCATTGTTCGTCCTCGAGCAATCAAACTACACTTTATAATGACACGACCTTTTTAATAATTCTCATAACTCATCATACCAAGAATATTTAAAATAGACTAAGCACAATAGTGTAACATCCTAGCCTCAAGATTTGACTCTAAAGTACTACGCATTATTTATAACTCGCTCACTTACTCTAACACATAGGTCAACAACATTACCTTTCCTTCATGAATCACATGCCCTCATAACAAAAGAGAGTAGTTCCACACACCATAGAAATTAAGAACAATTAGGAACTCAAGATAGAAAGAATTCACTCACTCTTAGAAACAATATTCATATGCCATAAAAGATGCACTATAGGCTTGCTCGTAGTATACTACTCTACTAATTCGAGCTCATTCAGTCAAGGATCAAGTATGACTTTAATTAGTTGTAATGTAGGCTGCGGGACGGGTAGGATAAATTTAGATATAAGAGTGACTATACCTCCCGAAGCACTTTAATACATATATTTCATTCAAAACCCCACACTTATGTCAAACCAATACTCCACCTTCATATCAATATACATTAACTCTCCACTTCTTTAAGCACAAATACATCAAGAGCTACTACTTATCAATGAATAATTTTCACAACAATACACTATGTATATATTTTTTTCCTTTTCAATTTAAGTGGCTCTTACTTTTTCAAAACAGTGCACCTTTCTCCTTATTTTATTTGCTCCACTCAAAAACCAATCCAATCACCCCACACTTCAATTTTTTATAAAGTTCATAACAATTTCAAGTGCTCATGAGAGGTACAGAGTTCAAATAGATGGTCAATTCAAACAAATGGGTAATGCTTGTAATGTAGTTGCCAAAGAAACATGATTAAAGGCTCACAAACTGAGTCTAAGCGTCACAACTAAAGCACTCACTATTCTCAAGGCGGGGATTAATACACTACATAACAAAATAAAATCTTTTTGTCTTTTTTCTTTCAACTTTAATCCCTCAAGAAATCTGTCGAATGATATCCATCGTCGGGAAAAATCAAAAATTTTAAATTTTTTATGGTTTTCCAATTTTTTTCTATCAAACTACTACAACTAACCAAATTAATATACATATAATATACATACAAATATATCCCCTACCCCACACTTTAAGTTGTGGCATATCCCCATAACATACAATTAAAAAGCATAAGGTAGAGGAAACTTTCCTGAATCTCTAGTCGGGGTCTGAGTCAAAGTCGGGCTCCATTCTGCATGCCCGAACTAGTGCACACATCCATGCGGATAACTTCTTCTCAGCCTTCTTGGGGTACACCCCACACTTGTCTTTCTCAATCACTGGGACCTTCTCTTTCAAGCTTTTTACTGTCCACTCTACACTTGCAGCTGGTTTCTCCTTTCTCACCTCCATCTCCACATTCATCTCGAAAGTCACCGTCTACTCACCTGCTCTAAGCATGAGCTTTCTATCATGCATGTCTGAGATTTCTCTGCCCGTCGCTAAGAATGGTCTTCCTAAGATAAGGGGGACCTCTTTGTTCTCCTCCATCTTCACCACAATGAAATCTACAGGAAATACAAACTTATCTACCCGAACTAAGACATCTTCAACTATCCCCTCAGGTATCAAAGTTGTTTGGTCGGCCAACTAAAAGGATATTAGTGCAAACCTTATCTCTCCAATCTCATTCTCCAGCTTCCTGTAAATAGACAAAGGCATTAAATTAATTGAGTCACCAGAATCACATAACAATTTATCAAAATTAAGAGTGCGTAACAAGCAAGGTATAGTAAAACTCTCCGGATCTTCACACTTTTATGGGAGTTTATTTTGCAAGATTGCTCTGCAATGCTCTGTGAGCTTGACCACTGAGGTCTATTCTATCTTCCTCTTCTTTGTAAGGATCTCATTCAAGAATTTGGCATAAGATGGCATTTTTGAGAGCACTTCTATGAATGGCAAGTTTACATTAACCTGCCTCAGCATCCCTAGAAATTTCTCAAACTGCTTGTCCAGCTTTTCTCTATATAACTTTTGGGGAAAGGGTAGAGCGAGTATGCTCTTATTAGATTCCCCCCTTCTTGAAGTTTCCTCCTTTTTCTCAGCTCATTTATTGCTTTTCTTCTTCTTCTTCTTATCAACTTCATTTTTCAGCTCCTCCTCAACTTCTTTTTCAGGTACACTCTCTTGTTGGACAGGGGCGGGATGTTACAACACTTGCCCACTTCTCAAGGTCACAACATTCACCGTTTTTTGGGATTTCTCTCAGTGTAAGCTGGTAGAGTACCTGGGATTCTCTCAGATAATATAGTTGCAATTTGCCCCACTTGCTTCTCCAAATTTCGCAAACCAGTGCCAAGTTCTTTGATAGCTGAACCATGAGCATCTAATCTCTCATCTGTCTTGATAATGAAGGACTTCATTAGATCTTCTAGCCCAGGATGAGTGGAATGTTGAGGCTGGAACTGCGGCCTCGGCTGATTCACAAAACAAGGAGCTCCTTGTCCTTGAAATCTGGGATTGTTTTGTTGCCATGCGTTTGCCGTAACCCCAAGTGAAATCCATGAAAACCCGGGGTGCTTCTGACCCATTGCATTGAAGTTATAATTCCCAACATCATTTACTTTCTCAGTTGAGGCCTGACAATCATGTGTATGGTGTCCTCTTCCACATATATCACACGCTGCATGGGGCTCACTGTGTATCGAGGCTAAGGTCAGCTTCCTTATTTCCTTGTCCATGGCATCAAGTTGTACCTGTACAGATGTGTTAGCGTCAACTTGGTGAACACCAATTGATCTTTTTCTTTCAGCAATTTTAGAGGGCCACTGATTTGCATCCTCAGATAACTCATCTAGAATTGTGACTATCTCCTATGGAGTCTTTTTCACAACGAGCCTCCAGCTGCATTTCTCAATGTTCTGCATGAGGCTGGTGTCAATCCATCCCAAAAGTCCTGGAGTTGCATCTAGAGTTCAATTCCGCTATGTTGACACTTTCGCACTATCTCCTTAAAACTTTCCCAAGCTTCAAACACAGTTTCAATCTTGTTCTGATAGAAGTTATGGATTTCTCTTCTAAACTTGCCCGTCTTAGATGATGAGAAATATTTTTCAAGAAATTTTTTGGTCATCTCATCCCATGTTCTAATTGATCCATTAGGCAAGCTTCGAAGCCAGTGCTTTGCATCGTCTTTGAGAGTGAAGGGGAATGCCCTTAAGTAAACTGTATCTTGTGACACACTATTGTATTGAAAGGTGTTCATAATCTACTCGAAGTCCATCAGATGATTGTTTGGGTCTTCGTTCATCTTTCCTCTGAAGACACAACTGTTTTGAAGAGTTTGAAGCAACCCCTGCTTTAACTCAAAATTGTTAACTGCAACTGGAGGTGGTCTCACACTTGATAAGCCTTGGTTGTAGATCGGTCTATCATAATCGCCAAGTGGTCTCCCAGCACCGGGAGCTATGTTTCCGAATTGGTCTGCAGCCAAAGGTTGATTCTGAGCCATTCTCCGAGCCCTCTCCTCCTCGTAAACAAGTTGTGCATTTCGAAGAGCTTTCTCCTCAGCATCTCGTGCAGCTTTTTCTCTTTGCTGGGCTACCTCTCTTGCAGCCAAATCAACATTATCATCATCTCCTGCCATAATTTCTTTGGTTAAGGATTACCCAACCTTCTTTGTATTCTCGGGGAGCCTTCCCCAACTTTCGCAGTTGTTTCTCGATTTCTAGTTCATATGGGAGCACTTCCTTCCAAGAGGATCGAGTCATGCACCAATCTAACCTGTAGCCTGAGCACAATCAAGTGACACCAAACGTAAAAAGAGAAAAATAAAATTAAAAAAAAGATTCCTGAATTAGCACTACAAACTATTTCAAACACTATTAATTGCTAATCCCCGGCAACAACGCCAAAATTGACGAGCGCAAAACACACCCTTAAATATGCTCGCTAGTTGAATATAGTGTAATAAAATATCGTATCCATATGGATTGGAGTTAAACAATATTTTTGTAGTTTATAGATTGATCGCTATCCAAGATGATCAACAATTGAGATTTATATGATTAAAAACTATAATTAACTAAAAGTCTAAACTATTGGCTAATGACAATCACAACAAGAGTAAGCAAAGAAGATATCAATGGGAGAAAATAGGGGTTGATTGGATAGGTGCAAGATACTTGTTTGGGATTTAAATCTAGTTGATTCACTTATAAGGTTCAATTGAGTCTCTCGAATTCACTCAATTATTAGTTCAAACGTTTAGTGGAAACTCCTCTCTCGATTAAGTTTCAACCTCACAAGATGAACTAAGTTAAGCTCGGTGAAGATATGCAGGAGTTCGCAGTAGATTGGTCTTTAGGAGAACCTCTTCCGATTATCCTCCTAACTATGTCTAAACAATAATTCAACTAGCCTCTTTTTATTACTATGAAGAATCAATGAATTCAACCAACAAGATAATGAACAAACATAACAAGTTATGCCTCTTTCGATTACATGAACATGTGAAAATAAATGCAATAATTAAAACACCCAAAATGATCCAAAACATAAAAACTAGAGTTAATATCCACAAATAATTCTCAATACGCTATCCATCAATCCCTAAAGAGAACTACTCCATAGATATGGAGTAATTCATCACAAATAAGTTTAAGTTAAAGGAAAGCATAAACAATCCAAACCCTTGTCTTGGGTGAGGATTCAATGATGAAATACTTGTGCTCTTGCTTCTCCCACTTCTCCTTAGCTTGCTTAGGTATTAGATGTGTCAAAAGTCCTCAAAATACCATTTTCCATGTATATATACCAAGTAGGGTCGGCCCCAAACAAACACACCTTCTCCTTCACAAAGTAGAACTTTTCCCGGACAGGAGTGCGCGGCCGCACACCTGGGAGTATGCTCGCGCATTAGGCCGCGCACTTTGTGTAGTGTTATGCCTCCTATGTGCACCCAGTGCACGCCCAGTGCACGGTCATGCACCTGGGTGACGTCCAGCTCGATTCTTCGTTTCTCTTTTTGAATGCACTAGTGTCCGTTGATCCCTGAACTCGATTCCAACTTAATCCTTGGGCTTTTACTCAGACTTCAAAGTTCCAAAATAGCGTGAAGTCATCCCATAACATCTACATATCTCGGAATCACTCCTACAAGTCATTAAACATATAATTAGTGCAAAACACTAGCGATTAAGGCGCAAACTCAATTAAATTATAGTAAATTATAGTGCGACAAGCAACTAAAACACACAATTATAGCCTACCATCAATGTGCCATTTTATAGTATAGGAAGGTATAGTCTTGGGGTACCGTGTATCAAAGAAATGTATTGAGGTCCATCGTTCTAAGGTTAACGTGATAGAAAAATTGGCACCACCCGCCTCAATAAAGGCAATAAGAAGTTTTCTTGGACATGTCGGCTTCTATAGGTAATTTATAAAAGGATTTTTCCAAAATTGCTAATACTTTGTGTAAATTGCTTGAAAAAGATCACCCCTTTGTGTTTTATGATGATTATAGGGTAGCTTTGGAGATGTTGAAGAAGAGGTTGTGACTGCACCCATTATAGTTGCACCTGACTAGGAGTAACTATTTAAGTTGACATGTAATGCAAGAGACTATACTGCGGGAGTAGTGCTTGGGTAGCAAAAGATAAAGTCATGCATCAAATCTACTATGCAAGTAGAACCTTGAGTGGTGTCCAACTCAACTACACAGGGACCGAGAAGGAGATACTAGCAGTGGTGTTCGCGTTTGACAAGTTCAGGACATACATGATTGGCTCAAAGGTAATTGTTTATACTGATCATGATCTCTAGGTACTTGATTGAAAAGAATGAGTCAAAATTGCGCCTGATTCGTTGGGTTCTACTACTTCAAGAATTCGACTTAGAAATTCGTGACCAAAAGGGAATGGACAATCAAGTGTGTAACACCCCAGAAAATTTCGATGTGCTAAAGTGTAAAGCCCAGTAAAATTTGCAAAGAAAATAATATTTCATGGTGCCAGACTAGGCTTACGTGTTTGAGGATAATCACTCTACGGGCCGCATAATGACCGCAGAAGTGAGCAGGAGAGGGCCAAATCTGGCAGCAGCTATGCGGTCAATTATGCGACCGCAGAACCGTTCCGGAGCTCCATTTTTGGGTTATTTAAAACCCGACCCTATTTCGTTAAATACACTCTTTGGGCCATTTTTGAGCAATAATCTGACACTTTAGAGTGAGAGAGAGTGCCCTAGAGTGAGAAGGTGTTCTTCAATTCTTGCTCAAGTTTTGGATGATTAAGGAGGGAAACTCATTAGGTCTTCATCCTAGAGGTAAGATTCTACACCCTAACCCTCAATTTTGAATTTTGTGTAGGAATGGATAATTAGCAAGATAAGTTTTGGGCATGAGGGTTGTTTATTTTACATGCATGTGTTATTAAAGGGTGTAGGAAGATTGTTGAGCTAAAAATGGTAAAGATTGGGTTGTGGGATGATGGAATCCTTCATAAAAAGGACCTTGAAACCATATGCACAACTAGTGTTTGATAAAATGATCAAGTGAGCTAGAACCATGATCATCTTCCTAATTTTGGTACAATTTGTTATATTTCTAAAATAGATTGAAGTTGCTAAGAATTCCGGAATATTTAGAGTGTAAGGAAGCTTAAGTGAGATATGTTGGCTAAACTCTTCTCTTAGAATTGAATCCCACGATATTCATGTAAGTTATGTAAGTCCCGAGTGATTCATTATGAAATTGGCTATTCCGAGTAAGATTGGGTTGAAAGATATATGTTCAACAAGCATCCCAAAGTTTCTATTCATGTTATGTTACCAATTGAGGATGTATTAAAATATGGGCTGTGCATTAATAATGTTTCGAATTTAAGTCAAGTTCAAATGAAGGCTATTATGCCAAATTTTGTGAAATATCTCTATGTGCATTAGACTCTAAATTGCTCACATGTGTACTACACACTTTGATTTGAATTGTGTTTGTTGTTGAAGATAAGGATGATATTTGAAATTGATAAGGTGAGTATGAAACACTGAATATGGCCAACGTGCCAAGAATGATCTTATAATTATGGCCATTAGTGCCAATGAAATAAAAAGATGTGAAAGTAATATGAAATGCGATGATTGATATAAAAAGGTTGATGTCTCAAATAAGACAGCCTAGCCGGTTGGGTCATGATCGGACACCATGCCGCACACATGGTGGTGATTGTGCTGGAAATTATAATTGAAATTGTGATTGTGGTCGATGTCCCTAATGGATAGCCTAGCCAATCGGGTCGTGATCGGACTTCGTGTTAAAGACAGTGGTATTGATATTGAGAGAAATTATGGTTGGTGTCTCTAATGAGATAGCCTAGCCGATCGGGTCGTGATCGGATTCCGTGCTAAGAGTACGGTGGTACCGGTTTTGTGAATAATGGTATTGTAGACAATGGTATATCGATACTAAAAATCTCCCAATATGAGATATGGAAATTAATTTGAACGCTGTCTTAATCCTAAATTGAGGTTTGATGTTGATTAAGGCTTTCATTGATATTATGATAATCTTGTTTGTATTATTTGTCATTCTATTGAGAGGGTATTTAGTTATACATACTAGTGCTATTTGACAGTACTGACGTCCCTTTTGCCGGGGGCGCTGCATCTTTAAATGGATGCAGGTGGTTCCACAGAAGGAGATATTGATCAGTGATAGCAGTACGCCTTCTTTCCAGCTGACTTGGTGAGCCCCACTTCATCCCGGGGTCATGTATCTTTTGTACTTTGTGTATTTGGTTTGAGGTATAGCCGAGGCCTTGTTGCCGGCATTATCATTGTACTCTTTTTTATCTATAGAGGCTCCGTAGACATAGTGTGGGTTGTGTATTGGTTCTGGGAAAAGACAAACTATGTTATGTTGTGGTTGTATTACTTGTCCATTTGAGACTTTAAAAATGATGAAACTATTGGAAATGAATTAGTATTGTAGACATGAACACATTTTTGTCTAATTAATGAAAATATGTATTATCTCTATTCGTGGATGAGTTTGGGTAGAATAAAATCTAACAGGCTTGCTCGGTCGGGTTCACTCGGTTGAGCACCATTCGTGCTCCTCGGTTTTGGGGCGTGACAAAGTGGTTGATCACTTGTCCAGGCATAAGGAGACAAAAACAAAGTTGAGGTGGAAGATATCTTGGAGACTTTCCTAGATGAACAATTGTTAGCAACAAGCCTTGAGGAAGTGCGTGATGACCCAACCGATCGTTTTGAGTTCTAGTATCTCGTTCTTTGATTTGACACTTTGATTGACTTCTTATGGTGTATTATGACTTGAAGGCATGATTGTTTTTGATTTTCGAGCGGTTCGTAATTGATTTAATAAAGTGATTCTCAAGTTTATAGCTTTAAGTTGGAAGAGTTAACCAAGTTTTGACTTTTGAGTAAACGACCTCGTATTCATGATTTGATGATTCCAATAGGTCTGTATGGTATATTTGGACTTGGATATATGTTCGGATTTGCATTTGGATGTTCCTAGAAGGTTTTGGCTCTATTTGTCGAAAGTTAGCAATTTGAAGAATTGAAGAATTTATAGGTTTGATCGGGAGTTGACTTTGGTGCCATCGGAATCCTATTGTGTTTTTGAAACCTCGTATAGGTTTGTTTTGTTGATTGGAAATTGTTTGCAAAGTTTGGTCGTGATCTAGAATGTTTAAGTGTAATGCGGGCCCGTTTGGCGAAGTTTGAAAGTTAAGAGAATAATCTTGATCTTTAATTCTTCATTTTTATTTACTTATTATGTTGCCTTTGGATAAGTGTGGATAATGTTTTTGGACTTGTTGGTATGGTTGGATGGAGTCCCGGGGACCTCGGGTGTGATTCGGGGTGATTTCGGACCATTTTGGTGATGTTTAGAGCTGATCGTTTCTGATGCCTCAAATGTACTCCGCGATCTCGAAGGTGTAAACCTAATCCCGTAGTGTATGTTGGGAGCTGGGGCTTTGTGAATCGCATTGTCATTACCAGTCACGCATTCGTGAAGAGTTAGCAGAAGGTATCCGCGTTTGCGGTGTAGCGCACATGTTCGTGTGGAAGTATAGCATTGCTGGGTGCTTGGTGCTCGCATTCGCGATGTTGGTATCGCATTCGCATTGTGTTCAGCTGGATGAGTTTCACGATCGCAGTGAAGGTTCTAGCAGTGGGCAGATTTCTTCTCTACGAACAGGATGGATGTCCCATGTTCACCATAAATACTGATGGGCAGTGCATTTAAGTTGTCAATTTCGGGACTTTACCCATTATTTCATATTTTGAGCCCTAGACTTCGAGAAGAGGTGATTTGAAGAGCAATTTCACTACTAAATATGAGGTAAGACATTTTCACTTGGATTTGAATTTATATCTTGATTTCCCATGGATTTCTATACCTAAAACTTGGAATTTTGAGATGGAATTTGGGGTTTTGACTACTCTCTAAGAGAGCGTATTTTGGAATTTGGAGTACCAATTTGGACTCGGTTTTAGAATCTAATCATATATTTGGACTCAGTAAGTTATGTATCATCGAAATTTGGTATTGGTTCCAAATTTGGGGCACGAGGGCCCGAGTTGACATTTGTTGACTTTTGGGAATTTTTTCAAAGATCAATGTTTTATTGATTGAGATTATTTTCTATGGCATTTATGGACTTCTTTGATTGATGTTTGGTTAGGTTTGAGCCTATTAGAGGTTATTTCTCAAGAAATGCGATTTTGGAGCTTCAGACTAGCCCGATTGAGGTAAGTATCTTGCCTAATCTCGTCGAGGGAATAACCATTAGGAAATGACCTTGTTTGTCTAATTGAAATATGTGAGAGGCAAGGACGAGCGTATATACGGGTGCTATGCATGATTCATGACTGGAGTAGTGTTTAGACGGTACTATGCCTTTATTTGAATATTGTGCTTCATGCTATCATGATTTATATGTTTGTAGACTACGTGAGCTCCGTGAATCTTACTAGAGATTATGTGTAGGTGTTGATTTCCTGCTGAGCATGATATTTGCTGTTGTATGGCATATCCGCCTGATTTGAGCTGTAGTTGTATGCTTGCACATGCATATACCTTAGCATGCTATCTTCTTCAGTCCATGAATATGTGACTTGATATCCATTATACGTATATCTGTATTCCTGTATATGCCTTCTGTGTGATGGACTGGATTGGCAGCATGTGAGTGGTCTGTGCGGGATAAATTATTCTGGCACGTGATTTGTCTGTGCGGTATTATGATTATAGCACGTGAGTTGTCTGTGTGGTTGTTATTATTGGCACGTGAGTTGTTCGTGCAGCAAGTGAATTTTCCGAGCAGTGTGTAGATAAGGATCCATTCTCCTTGGGTCACCCTCTCATGTTTTTATCTTGATGGTGTGCATGAAGGTTGTGAGAAACTGACGGGTTTATGGTTGACGTGGTTTATGGAATGTGGATCCTTAGTTGGACTTTGCATATCTTCTTTATTTACAAACTCCTTGGATGATACATGATTTTTACTGCATATCTTCTCTATATGCAAGCTCCAGAATGTATACATTCCTTTATGCATATCATCTCTATATATTGTCTTACTTGATGAGGTGATTTACGGTACATATCTTCTATATATGTGGATCCGTGAGACATGACTTGATGTTTCATGCATATCTTCTCTATATGCAATTGTTGAAGGATTTCTTGATGTTTCATGTATATCTTCTCTATATGCAACTGTTGAAGGGTTACTTGATATTTCATGCATATCTTCTTTATAAGCAATCATTAGAGGATTATTTGATATTCATGCATATGTTCTCTATATGCAACTGTGGAGGGATTATTTGATATTTACGCATATCTTCTCTATATGTAAGATTCGATGATTTAATGATGTTGGACGTATATCTTATCTTATGTTGAGTTGTTAAACTGGAGTAGTATCAGTGCATATCTTCTCTATATGCAATTGTTGACATGATATCTGATATCAATTGCATATCTTCTTTATATGCTGAACTGTTATGAGACTTGCGCATATCCTCTCTATGTGCACTATTTGGTGGTATCTGTATTTCCTATGTAAACTTCAATACTATTGCTGGATACACGCATAAATTTTTGAGTTGTACAGGTTATATGTAGTGAGTATCTTGGACCTGAGACTTCGTCACTACTTCAACGAGGTTAGTCAAGATACTTAATGAGTACTTGGGGTTCAATTTTACTCATATTATACTTCTGCACAGGGCATGCAGATCTTGGAGCCGAGATATTGTGGATGATGGTAACTAGCATTGAAGATGTACCTGCATTCCGGTTATAGCTACCACTTGTTCTTGGTAGTTTAGGATTTGTACTTCTGTTTATGTATATTCAAAATAGATGTTGTACGTATTTTCAAACCATCTTTGTAAATCGAAATCTTAGTGGCTCATAACTTGTACTACAAATCCTTGGAATGTTGTATAGAATTTAGCTATTTTTATTCATTGTTATTATGATCTTTCACTTGAGTTACATTATTTTATTTTTGGCTTACCTAGCATGTTGGGATTAGGTGCCATCACGACTAGGTGGATTTTGGGTCGTGACAAGTTGGTATTAGAGATCTAGGATAATAGATTCTACGAGTCATGAGCAGATGTGTGGTAGCGTCTTGCAGATTTGTATGATGACGTCCATACTTATCTTTGAGAGACTATAAGGCATCTAGAAAACTTCACCTTCTTTCTTTCACTATCGTGCGACCTTAATTTAATTTGAAGCTTACATCCTCGATTCCTTTCAATTAACTCGTATGTGATGTTGAGTACTCGGTATCAGCTATGCATCGACTACTTATGATGTCGCAGATGAGGTGTGAGATGTATTTTTTGTGTTGTGAAGTTATTTGTAGGACTTGAGGAGTGGTCTAGACCGTAGCTTGGGTTCGGTAGTTTCAGTTATGTGAGTATGTGCATTTAGACTTAAATTTCCATAAGTGTCCCTAGGAGTGGGATTGATGGCTTAGTGAGTGGCAAGATAGCTTTATTATGAGTATTATGTGACTGAGAACTATGCTTAGATAGTTTGGATGCGATAGGAAGAATTGACTTGGGATGCAAAAGGCTATTGATGCTTGATTTATGTCTTGATGTGTTGTACAGTCTTGAGTTATGCGTATGTTGATGGATCTTTCAGTTGTTCATTTGTAAAACAAAGTAGATTCTTATGTCTTGTTGGCGAGTATAGACTCGGAAAGATTAAGTGATTGCATAGTGGTTGTGACCATGATAGGGTCATAGAGAGATGCCAGTTTGAAGCTAAGCAGGCGGGTTATCTCCTGCGGGATGATCTGAGGTTGTGTGATCCTTATGATGTTTCTATGAAGAGTTTACCTTCTATCCAGTAGGATGTGTGTGCTATAAATAGAGTCCGAATTGATTGAGGAAGTTCGCACAACGATCACGAGGATGAGTATGCACGAGGCAGATGATTTGGAAGGTGTGATGACTTGTGCTACATGATCTTATGAAGGATTCAGCTGGATAACAGTACGAGATCATGGAAATTATGAAGGAAGAGATGTTATGTTCTGTGGCTTCGAGCCTAGTGGGGGGGGGGGGGAGGCTATCGACGATCAAATTGCAAGGTCATGTGTTATATTAGTTTTGGACTGAGGCAAGCATACGAATCAGTTATGACTTGAAGAAGATAACTTCGAGGATGATTCGAGCAAAGGATTTGTTGGATGCATTGATGTAATATATTTTATCGATATATGAAGCTTGTGAAATGACTCAGGTTTGATATTTGTTATGAATATGGTGTGCAAGGAGAAATATTTACTCAGTTACCCAAGGATAATGTTGTTTTTAGATTATATGTGTTAATGACGAGTGCAAAACACAACACAAAATTATTGCTCGCTAGTCAAAGATAGTATAGTAAAATATCGTCTCCATAGGGATTGGATTTAAACAATGCTCGAATAATTTCTAGTTTAATTGCTATTCAGGAGGATCAACACCTGAGTTAAATGATTATGAATAATGTTTAACTACTAAAATAAAGCAATTGACAATTGACTGCAAAGAACTAGATATTCGCAGAGTTAGTTTCTTATAAATGTGAGGAATAAGGGTTTGACAAGATAGGTGCAAGATAGCTATTTGAGATTTAACTCTATTTTAATTCACCATAATGTTCTAATGATTCTCACGAATTCACTCGATGATTAGTTCAAACGTGTAGTCAAGACTCCTCTCTCGATTAAATCTTAACTCTACGAGGTGAACTAATATAAGCAGTGTGCAAGTATGTAAGCATGCGTTAATGGATTAGTCTTTTAGGAAAACATCTCTCGAAAATTCTCCTAACTTGATTTAATCAACAATTCAACAAGCTTTTTTGATTACTTAAGAGAATCAGTGAATTAAATCAAATCAAATAATGCAAAGATAATCACCAAAATATTTCTCCTTCGATTAA
Source organism: Nicotiana tomentosiformis (assembly GCF_000390325.3). Classification (NCBI taxonomy): domain Eukaryota; kingdom Viridiplantae; phylum Streptophyta; class Magnoliopsida; order Solanales; family Solanaceae; genus Nicotiana; species Nicotiana tomentosiformis. The sequence goes on from NC_090815.1 coordinate 78,815,885, forward strand.
ATAAACGGGTGAATAAAGTTGCAACAATTCAAAGCTCCATAAACGAATTCAAGCACGAACTAGAGTTAAAATCCACAAATATTTATCAAAATACCATATCTGTCAAACCCTAAGGTAAACTACTCCCTAATCATGGAGGAAGTCATCAAAATTATAATTAAAGAATAAGAAAGCATCAATCTAACTTTACAATCTAAACTCTCATATTGAATTGATGGAAAGATGATGAAATCCCGTGCCTTGTAGCCTCCAATGCTCTCCCAAAGGTTCCAAGGTCAAAAGTCCCATCCAAAACGTCTTTTTGGTGTATTTATACCCTGTAGGAGTGGGCCCAAGTGAAATTACCTTTTCCTAGCCGAAACAGGACAACTACTCTGAGAATATTACACAGGCGGCCCGCACCTTGCGTCGCCCCATGCGGGGCATTAGTGGGGAAGTTCAGAGAACAGGTTCTGACGAGCAACAACAGAAATACACTGACACGCCGCCCCATGTGCCTCCTCATGCGGCACGACAATATAAGTTTTATAGAGTGTTTTGTTTTCTTTACATGTTGACATCCAAACTTGGCTCTCGACCCCCAAACGCGATCCCAGTTTAATTCTTTGGGCTTTTACTTAGACTTCAAAGCTCCAACTTGTTCAATTTAGCTCTCGAATATCTTTTTAACTCGAAATCACTTCATTTAAGACATAAAATACATAATAAGTGCAATACACTAACATTTACACTGAAACACAAGTAAAATGCAGTAATTAGAGTGCAAACTATGACTAAAACACGTGATTCTAGCCTACCATCAACACCCCACACTTAAACCATTGTTCGTCCTCAAGAAATCAAACTGCACTCCACATAGAGACGACCTTCTTATCATACAACTTCCCTAACGCATCATGCCAAGAATATTTAAAGCAGACTAAGCACCCTATCATAACATCCTCACCTCAAGGCTTGACTCATGATCACCATGAATTTTTCACAACCTGCTCACTTACTCTAACACAAAAGTTAAAGATTTCACCTTACCTTCGCAAATCATGTGCCCTCACACAAATAATAGAGAGTAGTTCCGCATACAATAAATTTCAAAAATAATTAGGAACTCAAGATAGAAAGAATTCACTCACTCTCAGAATTAAGATTCATATGCCACAGAAGACGTACCGTAGGTTTGCCCGTAGTGTAACACTCTACTAATTGAGCTCATTCAGTCAAGGATCAAGTAAGACTCTAATTGGTTGTACTGTAGGCTGCGGGACGGGTATGATACTTTTGGATATAGTGATTACACCTCCCCGAGCACTTTAATAGGTGTACATTAACACATTAAACCCCACACTTATGTTGAACCAAACCCCAACCTACATTCATAATAGCATCAAGATCCCAATATCTTTAAGCACAAACAATATGAGAAATACCACTAGCATGGAATCCATTTTTTCTTTTCTAAGTTATGATTTTTTTTCTTTTCAATCAAACTCTCTTGTTTTTTCAATTCTTTACAAGTGGCTTTCACAATTTTTCAACTAGTGCACCTTTTTCCTTTTTTTATATTTCCACTCAAAACCCGACCATACCTCACTTAGATTTTACAAGCTCATACAAATTCAAGTGCTCAGGAGATGTAAAATGTTCAAATAGATAGACAATTCAAATAAAGTGGTCAAGCTTGTAGTGTGGTTGCCAAAGAAATAGGAATACAGGCTCAACGGGGTTAACTAAGATACTTCACAATTAAGTGGGTAAAACATATAATTGGCTCAACAAAGAAATGCATATATCACTTCCTAGATTGAACAAGACTACTATTTCGCTTTTCAAACACACGGGGCAAGTTCTAGATATCAAATGACATGCACAAAATATCAACAAAATTTCACACATACATTGGCATATAACTCACTTAGGATCGGATCCATACCGACTCTCTAGTCAAAGCAGTTAGGCAAAGTCAAAATCAAACAATTTAAGGCACTTATACATGAGTCAAAAATTGAGCCTAGGTGTCACAACTAAGTCACTCAATACTCTCAAGGCACAACAATGTCAAGAAAAGTCATATCCATTTAATATCATAGCACAAGACTTCACTATTTCTAATAAAATAAAAAATAACTACACCCGGTTCAAACAAAATCCTAGGAAAAGAACCGCGACACAAAGAAAAATCAAGGGGGGATTATTACACTACCTAAGAAAAACAAACCATTTTTTTCTTTGACTTTGATTCCTCAAGAAGATAGTCGAGGAAATCCATCGTCGGGAAAAGTCAATTTGTTTTTCAAACGAAATCAAAAACACACATGTACATATTTACATCATCCCCCACCCCACACTTTAAATTGTGGCATGTCCCCATGACACAAAAATAAAAATCAAGAGGTAAGGAACTTCCCTGATTCATCTAATCGGGGTCTGAATCGAAGTCGGGATCTCCTTTGCACGCCCGACCCACTGCACATATCCATACTGAGAGCTTCTTTTCCGCCTTCTTTGGGTACACCCTACATTTATCAGCTTCACCCTTTCTAATTTTCTCTTTCAGGGCCCCCCTTTCTCCTTCCATTTTGAAGATCAGCCTTTCATCCCCCACTCTGAGCATGAGCTGCCTTTCCTGAATATCTAGAATTGCTCTGCCCATAGCCAAGAAGGGTCTTCCTAAAATCAGCGGGACCTCCCTATTCTCCTCCATGTTCACCACAATGAAGTCCACCAGGAGCACAAATTTGTCTACTCGAACTAGCACATCCTCCACTATTCCTTTCGGTATGATTGTGGTCTGATCCACCAGCTGCAAGGACACAGGTGTCGACCTAATCTCTCCAATCTCTCCCTCCAATTTCCTAAAAATAGACAAAGGCATAAGATTAATGGAAACACCTCAATCACACAAAGTACTTACTAAAGAGCAAGGTATAGTAAAACTCCCCGGATTTCCATATTTTTAGGGAGCTTATTTTGCAAGATGGCACTACAGTGCTCTGTGAGCTTGACCACCGATATCTCTTCCACTTTTCGCTTCTTGGACAATATCTCCTTCAAAAATTTAGCATAAGCTGGCATCTGTGAAAGCACCTCTATGAAAGATATATTCACATGCACATGCTTGAGCACTTCTAGAAAGCGCTCGGATTTTTTGTCCAACTTTTCTCTTCTTTGCCTCTGGGGGAAAGGTAGAGCAGGCATGTATTTTCTCTCTTCAGTCTCATTATTTGTTGCATTATCATGCTTCTTCTTTTTCTGAGATCTAGTCTTCCCATTTTTCTTCAGACCATCATCTACCATTCTTGCACCTTTTTGCATGTTATCATTTTTCTGCTCTTCCACAATCTCCACATATCTTTCAATTGGCTCATCCTCTAGCATTGCTATGAGATCCTCCAACTCGTTCCCACTCCTCAAATATACTGCATTTATTATCTCTTTTGAATTTCTTTCAGTTTCAGCAGGGAGCATTCCTGGAACCCTCTCAGACAATATAGTCGCTAGTTGCCCAACCTGTCTTTCCAGGTTTCGAAAATCCGTGCCCAATTCTTTGATAGCTGCACCATGTTCTCATATAGTTGAGCTATGGGTTTCAAGCCTCTCATATGTATTAATAATAAAGGCCTTCATAAGATCTTCCATGCTAGACTGATTGGACTGTGGAGGCTGATATTGCTGCCTCTAGAGTTATTTTGCTGCCATGAGTTCAAGCTACCACTTGGTGAGTTCCAAGAAAAGCTTGGGTGCCTCTGTCCCATAAAATTGAAATTATTACCACTCTGGTAGTTTCCTCTATCAAAGCTTCCCACAACATTCACTACTTCATCTGCAGCTAAGGCCTGACACTCATGCGTTGGATGACCCATTCCATAGAAATAACAAACTGGTGATGGTTGGCTCTGGACCTTGGCTAAGGTCAACTTTCTTTTCTCTTTGGCCATGGCGTCTAGTTAGGCTTGCACTGTTGTGTTAGAATCTACTTGATGAACCTCAATGGATTTTCTTCTATCATTACTCTCAGCAGGCCACTGGTTAGCATCTTCAGAGAGCTCATCAAGAGTTGCCACAATCTCCTCAGGAGTTTTCTTCATTAAAGGACCTCCAACTGCAGTGTTCAGAGTTCGTCGTGAGGGAGGTGTCATTCCATCCCAAAAGTCTTGGAGTTGCATCCACAATTCAATCCAATTATGCTGACACTTTCTTAATATCTCCTTGAATCTTTCTCAGGCCTCAAAAACTGTTTTGGTGTTAGTCTTGCAAAAGTTGTGAATTTCCCTTTTGAATTTCACTGTTTTAGTAGCTGAGAAGTATTTGTCAAGAAACGTTTTAGTCATATCTTCCCATATCCGGATCGACCCCATTGGTAAGCTACGAATCCAGTGTTGCCGGTTGACATCTCTTCTAATTCGTCGATACAAGAAGCAAATTGTTGTGTGAATGGATCAATATCTATACATAAGCTAAGAGGTAGATCTGCTTCGCGCCATCCTTCAGTGAGAAGGGGAATGCCCTTAAGTATACTGCATCTTTTGACACTCCGTTGTACTGGAAGGTGTTCATGATTTCCTAAAAATCCATCAAATGAGTTAGGATCTTCATTCACATTCCATCTAAAGACACAGTTGTTCTGGATAGTTTGAAGCAAGCCTTGCTTCAGCTTGAAATTATTTGCTGCTACTGGTGGAGGTCTAACACCGGACAGTCCTTGATTGTAGACTGGTCTGGCATAATCATCCAATGCTCTACCAGGCCTGGGTACAACATTCTCAAACTGTTCTTCAACCAAGGGTCAATTTAAATTGAATTTTCGACCCCCATCATCGTCGACGGTCTCATCAACAGCTCTACGGGCTGCCTCAGCTGCTAACCATGCAAATTTTTGTCTCTGGTGTGATGCCTCTCTTGCAGCTAAATCTACGCCGTCCTCACCATTTTAAGCTGTTTTGGGGTTGAAGGTTGCCCAAAAATATTTTTGATGAGTTATTTCTCTTTCCTCAACTGTCGCCGTCTCTTTTCCACCTCTGGATTGTATGGAATCAATTCCTTTAAAGTCGATCGAGTCATACACCAGAGAAGTCAATCTGTTGCCTGCACACGGAAGAGGAAACCAGTGAAGAATAAAATAAAATAAATTCCTGAATTAGCACCAAAAACTAATTTAAACACTATTGATTTCCAATCCCCGGCAACGGCGCCAAAATTTGAAGAAGCGCAAAACACAACACAAAATTATTGATCGTTAGTCAAAGATAATATAGTAAAATATCATCTCCGCAGGGATTGGATTTAAACAATATTCGAATAGTTTTTGGTTTAATTGCTATTCAGGAGGATCAACACCTGAGTTAAATGATTATGAACAATGTTTAACTATTAAAATAAAGCAATTGACAATTGACTGCAAAGAACTAGAGATTCACAGAGTTGGTTTTTTATAAATTTGAGGAATAAGGGTTTGACAGGATAGGTGCAAGATAGCTATTTGAGATTTAACTCTATTTTAATTCACCATAATGTTCTAATTATTGTCATGATTTCACTCAATGATTAGTTCAACATGTAGTCAAGACTCCTCTCTCGATTAAATCTTAACTCTACGAGGTGAACTCATATAAGCATTGTGAAAGTATGCAAGCATGCGTTAATGGATTAGTATTTTAGGAAAACGTCTCTTGACTATTCTCCTAACTTGATTTAATCAACAATTCAGCAAGCTATTTCGATTACTTAAGAGAATCAATGAATTAAATCAAATAAAATAATGCAAAGATAATCACCAAAATATTCCTTTTTCGATTAAATAAACCGGTGAATAAAGTTGCAATAATTCAAAGTTCCATAAGCGAATTCAAGCATAAACTAGAGTTAAAATCCACAAATATTTATCAAAACACCATATATGTCAAATCCTAAGGTAAACTACTCCATAATCATGGAGGAAGTCATCACAATTATAATTAAAGAATAAGAAAGCATCAATCTAACTTTACAATCCCAACTCTCGTATTGAATTGATGGAAAGATGATGAAATCCCATGTCTTGTAGCCTCCAATGCTCTCCTAGAGGATTCAAGGTCAAAAGTCCCTTCTAAAACCTCTTTTTGGTGTATTTATACCCTGTAGGAGTGGGCCCAAGAGAAATTACCTTTTCCAAGCCGAAACAAGACAACTACTCTGAGAAAATTACACAGGCGCGCCGCTCCTTGCGTCGCCCCATGCGGGGCATTAGTGGGGAAGTTCAGAGAGCAGGTTCTGACAAGCAACATCATAAATACACTGCTGCGCCACCCCATGCGCCTCCCCATGCGGCACGACAGTACAAGTTTTACAGAATATTTCGTTTTCTTCGCATTTTGATATCCAAACTTGGCTCTCGACCCCCAAACGCGATCCCAGTTTAATATTTTGGGCGTTTACTCAAACTTCAAAGCTCCAACTCATTCAATTTAGCTCCCGAATATCGTTTTAACTCGAAATCACTTCCTACAAGGCATAAAACATATAATAAGTGCAATACACTAACATTCAAGCTCAAACACAAGTAAAATGCAATAATTAGAGTGCAAACTATGACTAAGACACGCGATTCTAGCCTACCATCAGTTAATTGAGCACAAGTTGTTCTGCTCACATTGGTCGTGCATCATATATTAGAGCAGCATGGATGACTCTCAAGAAGGCTTTAACGTGTTCGTGATTTATAGGTGGTAATTAAGGATTTTTGAATTTATGTATGGCTAAGATATGAGAGTTTCATCAGATGGTGCTGAGACTTGTAGTATTTATGTATCATAATTGATTCTACCTTTTAGTATTAGAGAGATGGAAGGAACAACTTCAGATTCATAGAAGATCTTTTCAGAGCGGGCATTTCAGTTTGCGGTACTATTGGGGGCTTGATAGGGAATACAGTCGCTTATGGGTCTTAGGATGTCATGGTTTCATGTTAAGGTGTCTAGGGGTGAGCTTATATTGAGGTCCGTAGTGTACTGGCAAAGAGAAGTGTTATCTTAGAGGCAAGTTAGGAGGAACTCGAAGAAATGGGTTAGCTAGGTAGTGGTTTGGATAAGCATAGTAATAGAAATAATCGATTCCTTTGGTATGGTGAGGCTATATAGGTGTTTTGTGGCAATACTTTTGGGTTGACAATCTACGTGACTTGATTGAATTAGAAGGATTCAGTTTGATGTTTTGGTTTAGGTCAAAATGGGTTTCGAGGAGTTCATAATGGATTAGACCATAACTCGAGGTTGATGTCTTCTATAAGTGTGGATGGTTTATTGCGTGTTGCGATGTTCTCCTATATTGAGTTAAGTTAAAGGTTTTTGGTTGATGGGGGCTATCCTATTTGTGATTCAGAGTTGATAATGAGATTTTCGTGTTTCCATATGATAACATGATAGATGTGGTGCATCGTGTGGGATTGAGATTTGCATGTGCAAGGTTGCGATTCAGTTTCAAAGGGAAGGTCATGAGTTCTCGACAACATGGACGATTTCATATGTTTAATAGAATTCTGGCACTATCTGGTATCGGTTGAAAGGGGTGTGGGGTGGAAGGCACACTGCGCATTGACTTGCAGATTCTTGACTAGTATTACGATAATCGCCTGGTTATTAACTGCTGATGTTCAGGTTTTACTACATGGCGTCGAAGATTGATAGGAGTATTTCCCTTGAGGTGATTGTGTATGAGTGATGTGACAGTCATTTGAGTGGATGAGTTGTTATCAGATATGGGGGTTCCTACATTCTTGAGGTTTAGAGACAAGATGTTCTTAGAGGTAGACTATTCCTCGGCTGCGGACTATGAAGATGTGTTAAGAGTTAGACACCTAATGGTATGTATTATGGATAGGTTACTATGGACTTTTAGAGGATATTTACCTATTATGGGATGATCAAAATTGATTTGAGGGCCCATTGGTAGGCCTAATGAGAATATGTATTCTTCATCGGATCAGGTTTGCTCACTCTTGCACATCATTTATTGTGGGTGTGTCATCAGGAAAAATGGATATTATTTGTGCCCTGATTTGTTTCATGAGTTGCTCTCTTATGCTAGGATGGGTTGTGAGACTGTTTGACTATTCACACGCATGATGTGGTTCTTTTCAGGCCTTGTGGCGAGATTAGAGCGAGATGACTCTTGGGGTGTTGTGTTGCTTATTGCACCTTAGTCGTACTTTTTTTGTATGTGGTATATTGTGCTATCTAGTCCTCCATGGTTATAGTCATGCACTTCGCGTGCTTATTGTTTATACACATGTGCTTGTTGATTGTGAGCATCATATCTCGATGAGTTGTTCGTGGAATGTTGCATTGGATCGAGTTACGTGCTGAAACAATGTTATGTTAGGATATGATCCTTAGTGCTTAATTTGTGTGTTTTTCTTCTCCCTTCTGGGATGGAATTATAGTATTGTGCCTTGGTTGTATCTGCTGAACTTGTTGGGCGGTACTCTTATTTGGTTCTCTTTCCATCATGGGTTACGATCGAGTTGTTGCTTGTTTAGTGCATGAGTTGAATCGTATGTGGATCTAGATGGCATTTGGTATGGACTGTCAGTCGAGCAACTTGTACTGGGTGAGATGAGGTTATTGGATATGGAATTAGTGATATCAAATTTGGTTAAGGTGTGTTTGGAAGAATAATGTTAGTAGTCAGCTTAGAATTTGGCAATGGTTCTTGTCGAGCGAGAGAGCTCCACGACTTGTTGATCTGATGGGTGTGTATGAGTTTATACATGTTTATTTTATCATTAGCAGTATTGTAAAGGTCTGGAACAAGGTTTTACTTGATATGAGGTATGTTGCCAGTACCAGAGTTGTTAATGAGCAGCTATTACGTTATGTAGATATCACTATGAGTATTGTGGTACATCGTGTGGTTCTATTTTGATAATATGGTTATGGCTTGATGCAGCTTATTCAGACTTGTACTGTGTTTATATGCGAGAATCATATCTCATAAGTAATTCTGGATGTTAGAATTTGGTTCTAAGGTGTATGGATTAATGTTGAAGAAAGAATCTTCATTCGAGGTTGTACTAATGGGCTTATATAGATTGTGGTGACATTAGATCACCCATGAGTAGGTGCAGGATGATTTTAACCAGTGGTTGAATGATATTAGAACGATTCTTTACACGTTCGAGGATGAACGTATGTTTAACTAGGGGAGAATGTACTGACCCGACTGGTCGTTTTGAGTTCTAGTGTATCATTCATTGATTTGAGAATTTGAGTGACTTCTTATGGTGTATTATGACTTGCATGCATGGTTGGTTTTTATTTTCAAGTGGTTCAGAATTGATTTAATAAAGTGGTTCTCAATTTGGAAGCTTTAAGTTGGAAGAGTTGACCAAGGTTTTACTTCTAACTAAATGAGCTAGGATTCATGTTTTGATGGTTCCAATATGTTAGTATGGTAATTTTGGATTTGGGTGTATGTTCGTATTTGGATGTTCCTAGAAGGATTTTGCTCTATTTATCAAAAGTTGGCAATTTGAAGAATTGGAAAGTTTATACGTTTGACTGAGAGTTGACTTTGGTGCTATCAGACTCCTATTGTGGTTTTGAAACCTCTTATAGGTTCGTTTTGTTGATTGGAACTTGTGTGCAAAGTTTGGTTATGATCCAGAATGTTTAAGTGTGATTCAGATGCGTTCGACAAAGTTTGAAAGTTCGAAAGTTAAGAGAATGATCCTGATCTTCGATTATTGGTTATGATGTTATTCATGATGTTTCGAGCCTTTAGATAAGATTGGATAATGTATTTGGACTTGTTGTTATGGTTGGACGGGGTCTCGAGGGCCTCGGGGGGTGATTCGGGGTGGTTTCAGAAAATATTTATGATATTTGGAGTTGCTGGTTTTTGATGCCTCAAATGTTCCTCGCGATTGCGAAGGTGTAATCGTGATCGCGTAGTGTATGTTGAGAGTTGTGGCTTCATGAATCACGTTCGCATTACCAGTTACGCATTCGCGAAGAGTTGGCAAAAGGTCTCCATGTTCGCGGTATAGCGCACGCGTTTGCATAGAGGTATAGCGTGGCTGGGTGCTTGGTGCTCCCGTTCGTGATGTCAGTTCGCGATGTGTTCAGCTGGGTCAGCTTCGCAATCGCGTGGATTGTTCTGCGATCGTGCTGAAGGTTTGAGCAGTGGGTAGATTTCTTCTCCGCGAATTCCACGGATGTCCCACATTCGCGATGATTACTGTTGGGCAGTGCATTTAAGTTGCCAATTTCGGGACCTTGCCCATTATTTCATATTTTGAGCCCTAGACTTCGGAAAGAGGAGATTTTGAAGAGAAATTTCACTGCTACATTGGAGGTAAGAAATTTTTACTTGGATTTGACTTTATATCTTGATTACCCATGGATTTGTACACCTAAAACTTGGAATTTTGAGATGGATTTTAGGGTTTTGACTACATTCTAACAGAGTGTATTTTGGGTTTTGAGTATCGATTTAGACTCGATTTTAGAATCTAATCATATATTTGGACTCAACAGGTTATGGTTCATCAGATTTTGGTATTGGTTCCGAATTTGGGGCACGGGAGCACGAGTGGACGTTTGTTGACTTTTGGGAATTTCTTTAAAGATCGAACTTTATGGATTGGGAATGTTTTCTATGGCATTAATGGACTTCCCCGGTCGATGTTTGGTTAGATTTGAGCCGATTAGAGGTGATTTCTCAAGAAATTTGATTTTTGAGCTTCACACTAGCTCGGTTAAGGTATGTATCTTGCCTAATCTTATTGAGGGAATAACCCTTAGGAAATGACCTTGTTTTTCTAATTGAAATGTGTGAGAAACGACATATATGCGAGGTGCTATGTATTATTCATGACTGGAGAAGTGTTTAGGCGATACTATGCCTTGATTTGAATGTTGTGCTTCATGCTATCATGCTTTATATGTTTGTATAACTACGTGAACTCCGTGAATCATGCTAGATATCATGTGTAGGTGTTGATTTCTTATTGTGCACGATATTTGTTGTTTTATGGAGTATCCTCCTTATTTGAGTTATAGTTGTACACTCGCACATACATACACCTTAGCATGCTATCTTCTTCAGTACATTGTATGTGACTTGATATCCGTTATTAATATACATGTATTCCTGTATATGCCTTCTATATGATGGACTGGATTGGCAGCACGTGAGTGGTCCGTGTTGGATGAGTTATTTGGTACGTGAGTTGTCCGTACGGTATTATGATTATGACACGTGAGTTGTTCGTGCGATTATTATTATTGGCACATAAGTTGTCCATGCAGTGTATGGATAATGATCTATCCCCCTAAGATCACCCTATCATATTTGCCTCTTGATGGTATACACACAGGTTGTGAGAAACCGATGGGTTTCTGGTTGACGTGGTTTATGGAATGTGGATCCTCGGTTGGACTTTGCATCTCTTCTCAATTTTCAAACTCCATGGATGTATACATAATGTTTATTGCATATCTTCTCTATATGCTAGCTTCGGAATATATATATGCCTTTATGCATATCTTCTCTATATGATGCCTTACTTGATGAGATGACTCACGGTACATATCTTCTATATATGTAGATCCGTGAGACATGACTTGATGTTTCATGTATATCTTCTGTATATGCAATTGTTGAAGGATTTCTTGATGTTTCATGTATATTTTCTCTATATGCAACTGTTGAAGGGTTACTTGATGTTTCATGCATATCTTCTCTATAAACATCCGGTTGATGATTATTTGATATTCATGCACATCTTCTCTATATGCAATTGGGGAAGGATTATTTGATACTCTATGCATATCTTCTCTATATGCAAGCTTTGGTGATTTAATTATGTTGGACGCATATCTTCTCTATATGCAATTGTTGACATGATATCTGATATCAAATGCATATCTTCTTTATATGCTGCTGTTAAGAGACTTGTGGACATCCTCTTTATGTGCACTGTTTAGTGGTACCTTCATTTCCTATTTGGACTTCGATATTGTTTCTGGGTACACGTATATGTTTTTGAGTTGTACATGTTATATGTAGTATGTATCCTTGACCTGAGACATCGATACTACTTCACCGAGGTCAGTCAGGATACTTATTGAGTATATATGATCGGTTGTACTCATTCTACACTTCTGAACCTTGCGTGCAGATCATGGCGCCAAGTTGTTGTGGATGATGGTAGCTGGCATTGAAGATATGCTTACGTCTGGTTATATCTACCACTTGTCCTTGGTAGTTTAGGAATTGTACTTTTGTTCATATATATTCCAAAAAGATACTGTACTTATTTTTGAACCAGCTTTGTAATCTAAATCTTGATGGCTCATGACATGTACTAACAATCCTTGGGATGTTGTGTGAAATTCAGCTATTTTTATTCCTTTTTATTATGATCTTTCACTTGGCTTAACTAGCATGTTGGGGTTTGGTATCATCACGAGTAGGTGGATTTTTGGCCGTGACAGAGTGCCATGGTATGCAGACATTGAAAATTACCTGGCGAGCAGTATTGTTCCCTATGACCTATCCTTTATGCAAAAGAAAAAGTTTTTATGTGTTTGTCGCATGTATTACTAGGATGAGCCTTATTTGTTCAAGATTTGTGTTGATAATATGATCTATTATGTATACCCGGGATAGACAAATCCTTTATAGTCACGCTTCACCATATGTTGGACAAGAATATGCTTGAGCTAAACTTTAAGTCAGGGGATAGGGTGTTGTTGTACAATTCGAGATTGCAACTATTTTGATATTACACCCCATATTTTCGTACATGAGAGTACGTCGTAAGTCAATTGTTTGAAGAATTTCTTGGAAGTTATTAAGGACTCAACAGAGTTAAGGTATATTAAGTCTATCCCTTATTTCCTTTTGGCATGATCCATATGATACAATGAAACGAGCAAACATGCAACTTTCACAAATGACTCCATTCTTAAAAGTACTAGGGTTCTTGATTCCCCATGTGTCCTATTATTCTATCGTCTGTTCATGGGTATCAGAAAATACGTAAGTTGATAAAGTTAATTTCATGATATTAACCTAAGGCATATTGATCTTATGACATCCCGAGAGATCTTACTGACTTACTTCTTATGCATTGCATTCATTTATACATGTACATTGACCCATGACATGACGGCCTTTCTGGCCCACTTACCCATGATGGTATGATAAGAAAGATATGTTACGTTGGTACTCCATTGAGTAAGGCACCGGGTACCCGTCGCAGTACAAATATTTAAGATCATGAACTGCAAGTACCAAGAGAGTTGGAAGGCTTAGAAGCTAAATGATTTGAAAAAAATAAGTTTCGTCGAAAGTCGACAAGTTGAGAATGTTATAACATGTATTTTTGGGGTGAGACTAGTGTGCCTAACATGATAAGGAGGTTATGTTATGAGTTATTCTATTCGTATGATAGTCGTGTATTATGTTTTGAAGTCAAGCGAGTTGTGGAACAAAAGTTGGCTAAGGTCATCACAAGTTACATTCATAAATGTGCTGAAACGTAGGTCAAGTGTAGCTGCGCTTTTCTACCAATATACTTGGAATTATGAGATCTTCTACCTATCAAGTTGAATATCTATGAGTCTAGTTTTCAACTCATTAAACCGTTCGTTGATGCGACATCTAAGTTGAGAGATATTCGCATTTTCGCGAGACTGCGCAAGCAGCTCCCAATGGGACCCACTTAGGCGGTGGTCGACCTACTTCACTTTAAAAACGATTTGGACGACCTTTATTTCTCATTTTTCGACCCAAATTCGTCCCAACACTCCTCCTAACCCTCCTAAACAGATACCATAAGGGTTTGAAGTGATTCCAAAGTGATTACACCATATTTCAACATCAAAGGTTAGTGCTAGTGAAGAACAACACCTCTTTGAGGTTGTGTTGTCCTTGAGGATAGTTGTGGGATGTGTTTGGCTGAAATTTCAAGTCGTTACTACTGGCTCAGGTGAATATAACAGCCTACTAATTGTGCTTAATCTTGCTTGTATGTTGGTTAAGTTGTTAGGATGATAAACTACAAGATAATACTTGGATTAGCTTTAGTCACTTCTATAGTGTTGTATTGCCATTGAGGGCTGTTGTAAGCTAAATATAAGTTGGATTTAGACTTTAAGCTACTATAAGATGTATGTGTATTGTGTTCTTTCACGTGCTTAAGGTTATCATGATGTTGATTAAGTTAAATGGATGGACTAGACATGAACTAGTGAATACAGTTGCTAATTGAGGACAATTGGAGTTGTGGATTATTTCCTTTGTTATAAATATATGGTATTAGGATGGAATCATTGATGAATGACTTCATTATCATGTTTATGATACTGTTAAGTTAATGTAAAAAGTCTATAAGGGGTGATATGGGTTATACAGATTCGAATCGGAGCTTGCCGCTCGTCGTGAAGTAGTTGTGACTTGTTGTTGTTATATGGTGTCTTGTTATTGATATTTATATGTTGCTGGATTTATTTGGTTGTTGTTGTTTGTATATGGTATTGGAGGATGCCCTTGTTATAGGGTAGATGCTGCCCAAATCTATATAAACGAGCTACTAGTTTAAGTTGCAGACTTAGCCTTTACTCAACACTGATTTTGAATCTCCTTATGAAATGGTAGATTGAGTTGAGGGTTTGGGTCGTGACAAAAGTGGTATCAGAACAGTTCTATCCTAGGGAATCAACAAGATGTGTCTAGTAGAGTCTTGTTTATGGGTATGTTGTACACCACACTTATAAGCAGGAGGCTACAGGGCATTTAGGACTGTCACTCTTTCTTCTCACTCTAGATCGTGTGGTAGTAAGAATTCAAACTCCTAAATTCCATTTTATTCGTAATACAACGATACCTACATCCATAAAGACAGTTGGTAAGAGATTAAATGTGGCTGTGGAAGAGTTGAGTTAGAGGAACTCGATTTTGCATCATGCTTATGATGAGTAAATGTAACGTCTTCAGTAGATTATGTGTGTACTAAGACATGTAAGCTTCTTGATAAGGAGTCCTAAGGCATGAATATCTATCCACCCATATGGTAAAAATTAACGAGAGAATCATAAGGTGGATACAAGTTTCAACAAGTAAAAGAAGCAAGGTGAAGAAGGGTACGAGGTACCCAATTAGTGAAGATTATCAGTATTTACAATTCAGGCAGAGAAATATAAGAATTCTGAGTTACTTTCAACAGTAACAAAGATATATACAATTGACCATACTCATCTCAGTTATGATCTATGGGAGCTAACATATATAGTTTAAGAGAAGGATGGGACATCAAGATCCACTGGGGTTTAGAGTAACCCAAAATGGTGGATGGATTGTTAGTGTTAGCTGACATTTTCAAAGGATATTGTAAACGTGGTAATAATTCTCCTTGTGAGACACCCGGGTGGTGCACCCTAGAACAATATAATCGGATATGAATACTAGAATATACAGAAATTTCAGAAGATAGGCACTTAAATCCTAGGATGGATAAATATTTACCTAAGTATGACTCCCGACCCTAGTAAAACAACAGAGAGAATGTTAGGCATCCCGAAGAGCCAGTGAGATGAATCAAGATGAGCTAAAAGTGAAAGAACATTTTGTTGAAGTTTTCAGAATGAAGTGATAGACAAAAATATTAGTCGGAGAATAAGAAGAGAGTAAATGAAGCATTATGAGTAAGATGTGATAAATGAGTAATGACGGTAAATCAAAATATGAGAGAATAACAAATTCTATAGTCAAGTGAAGGGAAAGACAAGAGGATACATGCCTTGAATCAATAAAAGGGTATAACTCATGAAGTCATATCCTCATTTCGACAAGTAAGTTGGTGACTCCAACATAATTACCACAAGGAAAAGTTAGACCCCGTAATAATAGAAATCAGTATGGGCTGGTGAACAAGATAAACTGAACATGAACTAGGGACCGAATGATTTGATAATAGTCGGCATTGTGAGAATTTCAGAGATCGCGTTCCGTCGATAATAGAATAGATAACAGAAGAATAACCTTTAAAGGGCATTCAGGAAGACGCTTCCCTAAAGCGAGCACTGTGAGCAGAGTTAAGCTTAAGGGACTATATGATGTGCCAGTTACACTAGGTGTCACCCTCGTGAGTAAGAAATTTCACTATCCTTGGTACATACGGGTTACCACAAGGCGAGTAAGATTCAATGAAGATGTGAAAAGACGCAAAAGATGAAGCGGGGGGGGGGGGGGGAGATGGTGTGATATGGTATTAAGTAGGAGTTATATAGTTCAGGTAACTACGAGAATACTAAGGGAAGAATGTGGTAAAATGGAAAAATGAATGAGATTGCATTTATTTAGATTATACATATATGTTACGACTCCAGAACATTATGCAAGCACGATGCCGGGGAGAGGCAGTAAGGGTTCCCTACCAGGATGTTATTGATAAATAAGTGCAAATGAACACTGGATACATAAGGAGCCAGTGCGATAGGTAAGTTAAGACAAAGTAAATGACCCAAGAGAGATTACACGAAATATAGATATGAGAATGGACCAACGAGTAGTTAGTAGTTGATTCAGGAAGAGTCTAGTTATGGCTAGACAAGAGGATACAGATAAATCAACAGATCATGTAAGATAAACGTATTGAACCCCAACATAGGGAATTCAATCTCGCAGATATGACATTGTGATACTTGAAAAATATTCAGATAGGAGTTTGGGTAGTTAAAAGTGTCGTATAGGTGTTACGAAAATAAAAGAGAGTGCCACTAGGGAGACATTCAAAATTTCAGTTCAAAAGCAGCCATACAAGAGCGTTGAGGTAAGTAACTAAGGATAATTATAGGCAAGTAAGAACATAAAATATTCCTTCGGGTATACGATATAATAAGCTCGCAGCTTTATATGAGTCAGAGAGTCTCCCCTAAGTATTAAAATGAAAGACTAGCTGAGAAAATAAGGAAGAAGACTTCAACCTAAGCATAGTAACTTGAAGAAGAAATGGTCTTGTAACAACAGTCTCACTACAACATTGTATGCATTGCATAAGAAAGTGGCATCTATCAGGGATAATGAACGGGAAGTAAAAAAATAAAAATCAAAGGTGATATTTGAGATCATATGAGTTACAGGAAATTCCAATATTCATGGGTAATAAGATAAGCCAAGTATTCATGCAACATGTGGCTGAACGACCAGGAAAAGTAATTGCTTACATTTTAAGACAACTGAGAAGGAACGAAAGGAAATCTATGGTGCTAGCAAGTTAAAGGAAGGTTGCGAGTAGTATAAATAGATATGTGTAGGTCACAACATAAAGTATCATAGAGCGACAAGGTTTTAGGTAGATAGGAGTAAGGATAAGAAAAGGTAAGTGAGAAGGTGACAAGAGTAGGTAAGGCTTCAGAATTAAGCCCATCAAAATAAGAGAGCTCATGGTTTCCATAAGTTATAGAAAGCTCAGTATAGCCTGAATGTACCTAGAGAAGTCTAAGACTAGGAGCATTTAGAAGAGATGGAATGCTGCCCTGGTAGTAGAATAAGGGTGTAATTGTGATAGATAAGAGGATGACGTTTGGGCCTTTGATTGAGTAATGATTTAAAGAAAAGGGATTTATGGATGGCACGTAATTAGAATACCCCCATAAGATGAATCACGTTAGGGTGCTACAAAATACGATTATTGAAGTATAGTATCGTCTCTAGGTCTATCAAGCAAATCACTTCAAATGTTTCCAGATACAACGTGAGCCCAAGTGAAATTGTATTACATAAGAGGTTTCAAGTTATCAGTGGTAGATTATGGATCAACATTAAGGTGAATAAATAATGGATGGATAAAAGTTACAAAGTATGAGATTAGATTAGGCCGTCATTATTAAGATGAATAGTAATGAGGAAGTATTAAAGGACTTAGATTTATACATATAGATAAGTAGCGAGAGAGTAATCTAGAGTTGGACAACAGACCTCGATAATAATAAAATGAAGTAAGAATTATGGTATAGTATGACCTACCTAGTTGTAGTAAAGCCATAAGAATAGATAGCCTAGGTTATGAAACAAGATATATCAATAGTCGTAAGTTCGGCAAAGTACCAAGCGAAGAACTGTAGTATACCTATAGATGCCTAGAGGGACAACTTGTCATAGTTCTGTATATGTTCACAAGGTTATGCCTAGAGTTTGGCTAAAAGTTTGAGGAAAAAGGAGAGAAGAGTGGTATAGGAATACACACAAGGACAAAGTCATATAGGCATCAAGACATAAGGTAGCAACATTTATGAGATTGGAAGAATTCCGGCCACCGGTCGTGGTGTGAGAAAGAGGCCTAAAGGGGAGAATGCCCTAGCCTTTGGATTTATTCACATAATAGTTCCCTAGATGGAAAGGAAAATATTAAGGTATTCATAAGATGTATAATCTATGATATTGATAAGCGCAAAAATCAACATTCGAGGATGAATATTCCAAAGGGGAGAATGATGTTACACCCTATGTTTTCGTACGTGAGAGTACGTCGTAAGTCAATTGATGTAAGCCTAGAAATGAGATCATATTTGGAAGTAAATAAATTAAGTTAACCATGTTACCATGGAGGTTATAAATATTTAAGATCATGAACTGCAAGTACGAAGAGGGTTGGAAGGCTTAGAAGCTAAACGACTTGAAGAAAATAAGTTTCGTCGAAAGTTGACAAGTTGAGAATGTTATAACATGTACTTTTGGGGTGAGACTAGTGTGACTAACATGATAAGGAAATTATGTTATGAGTTATTTTACTCGTATCATAGTCGTGTATTATGTTTTGAAGTCAAGTGAGTTGTGGAACAAAAGTTGGCAAAGGTCATCACAAGTTACATTCATTAATGTGCTGAAAACTAGTTCAAATATAGCTGAGATTTTATACCAATATACTTGGAATTATGGGATGATACACCTACCATATTGAATATCTATTAGTCTAGGTTTCAATTCATTAAACCATTTGTCAATACGACATCGGAGTTGAGAGATATTCGCGTTTTTGCGAGACTGCACAAGCAGCTCCCAACAGGACCCACTTAGGCGATGGTCGACCTACTTCACTTTAAAAACGATTTGGAGGACCTTTATTTCTTATTTTTTGACCCAAACTCGTCACTACACTCCTCTGAACCCTCCTAAATAGATACCATAAGGGTTTGAAGTGATTCCAAAGTGATTACACTATATTTCAACATCAAAGGTTAGTTCTAGTGAAGAACAACACCTCTTGGAGGTTGTGTTGTCATTGAGGATAGTTGTGGGATGTGTTTGGATGAAATTTCAAGTTTTTACTACTGGATAAGGTGATTATAACAGCCTACTAATTGTGCTTAAGCTTGCTTGTATGTTGGTTAAGTTGTTAGGATGATAAACTACAAGATAATACTTGGATTAGCTTTAGTCACTTCTATAGTGTTGTATTGCCATTGAGGGCTGTTGTAAGCTAAATATAAGTTGGATTTAGACTTTAAGCTACTATAGGATGTATGTGTATTGTGTTCTTGCACGTGCGTAAGGTTATCTTGATGTTGATTAAGTTAAATGGATAGATTAGACATGAACTAGTGAATAAAGTTGCTAATTGAGGATAGTCGGAGTTGTGGATTGTTTCCTTTGTCATAAATATATGGTATAAGGATGGAATCATTGATAAATTACTTCATTATAATATTTATGATACTGTTAATCTAATGTAAGAAGTCTATAAGTGGTGATATGGGTTATACAGAGTCCAATCGGAGCTTGCCGCTCGTCGTGAAGTAGTTGTGACCTGTTGTTATATGGTGTCTTGTTATTGATATTAATATGTTGTTGGATTTCTCTGGTTGTTGTTGTTGTTGGTATATGGTATTGGAGGAGGCCCTTTTTACAAGGGAGATGCTTCCCAAATTTACATAAATGAGGTACTAGTTTAAGTTGCGGACTTAGCCTTTACTCAACACTGATTTTGAATCTCCTTATGCTATGGTAGACTGAGTTGAGTTGTTTGAAGAATTTCTTGGAAGGTATTAAGGACTCAACAGAGTTAAGGTATATTAAGGCTATCCCTTCTTTCCTTTTGGAATGATCCATATGATACAACGAAATGAGCAATCACTCAACTTTCACAAATGACTCCATTCTTAAAAGTACTAGGGTTGCCTATGTTATTGATTCCCCATGTGTCCTATTATTCTATCGTCTATTCATGGGTCTCGAAAAATACGTAAGTTGATAAAGTTTATTTCATGATATCGTCTATCCTCTGTTCTGCCTCCATCGCTTCTGCGGGCAAAGCATCGCTTCTGTAGCACATGCGTCGCACCTGCGAACCCTCCCGCTTCTGCGATTGACTACCTCACACCTGCGCCTTCGCAGGTGCGGTTCCTGCCTCGCTTCTGCGACCACTAGGCAATCCATGCCAGACCGCTTCTGTGGTCAAAAGCTCGCACCTGTAGTAGGTTTTTCACAGGTGGGATTGCACCAGAACCCTGCTGCTTCAACAATTATTTCAAGCCCAAACTTGATCCGCGCATCGTCCGCATAGCACCCGAGGCCCCCGAGGCCTCGCCCAAACTTACCAACAAGTTCGTAACCATAAAATGGACTCGCTCGAACCTTCAGAATGCATAAAACAACATCAAAATTAAGAATCATACTCCAAACCAATTCAAATCAACTTACGAACTTGATGTTCTTCCAACGTACTCCAAATGCGGCGAATCATACTTAGACTACTTGGAATAATACAAAATCTTGCGTGCGAGTCACAAATCACCATACAGAGCTATTCCAAGGCTCAGAATCCCAAACGGACCTCAATAACAACAAATCCTACTTCAAACCAAATTTAAAGAACTTGAAAACCTTCAATGCGCCAACTTTCAATAATAAGCGCCGAAACGCTCTGGGTCATCCAAAATCCGATCCGAACATACGCGCAAGTCCAAAATCATCATACGAATCTATTAGGACCGTCAAATCCCGGTTCCGAGGTCGGTTACTAAAAATGTTGACCCAAGCCAAGCTTAACCCATTTTAAGCCAATATTAAGGAACTAAGTGTTCTGATTTCAACCCAAACCCTTCCAAACCCGAACTAACCATCCACGCAAGTCATAAAATAGTAAAGACACGTATGAGGAGTCTTATTTAGGAGAACGCGTATCTAGAAATCCAAATGATCAGTTGGGTCATTACATTCTCCACCTCTTAAACAAACATTCGCCCTCGAATGGGTCTAGATCGTACATGGAGTGCCGAATAAATGTGGATATCTGCTCCGGATGTCCTCCTCGGTCTCCCAAGTCGCCTTCTCGACTGGTTGACCGTTCCACATAACCTTTACCACAGAAATCTTCTTGGACCTCAACAGGCGAACCTGCTGTCAACAATGGCAACTGGCTCCTTCTCATAAACTGGGCTCTCATCTAGCTGAACCATGCTGTAGTCTAACACATGCGACCTGTCAGCATGATACTTCCGGAGCATAGACACGTGGAAGACCGGATGAACTCTCGATAGACTGGGAGGCAAAGCAAGCTCATAGCAACCTCCCCAACTCGTCTCAACACCTCAAATGGACCTATAAACCTTAGACTGAACTTGCCCTTCTTCCTGAACCTCATGATTCCCTTCATCGGCGAGACTTTCAAGAGAACTTTCCCGCCTACCATAAATGATAAATCATACGCTTTTGATCCGCGTAACTCTTCTGTCTGGACTGTGTTGTGCGAAGTCACTCCTGAATCAACTTCACCTTCTCCAAGGCATCCTTACTAAATTAGTACCATATAACTTAGCCTCGCCAGGCTCCAATCATACGATGGGCGAAAGACATCGCCGACCATACAAAGCCTCAAATGGAGCCATCTCGATGCTGGACTGATAACTGTTGTTCTAAGAAAATTCGGCCAAAGGAAAGAATCGATCCCACTGCCCTCTGAAGTCAATCAGACATGCTCTGAGCATATTCTACAAGATCTGAACTGTACGCTCTGACTGCCCGTCTGTCTGCGGATGAAAGGCTGTGCTGAGCTCTACCCAGGTCCCCAACTCACTCTGTACTGCCCTCCAAAAATGTGAAGTAAACTGAGGGCCTCTATCTGATATGATGGAAATAGGCACACCATGAAACCGAACAATCTCCTGAATACGTGGTCACAACCGGAATGAAGTGTGCCGACTTGGTCAATATGTCGACAATGACCCAAACTGCATCAAACTTCTTCAAGGTCCGTGGCAACCCAACTACGAATTCCATAGTAATGCGCTCCCATTTCTACTCAAGTATAACCATCTGCTGGAGTAGGCCACCTGGCCTCTGATGCTCATACTTAACCTGCTGGCAATTTAGGCACCTCGCTATATACTCAACTATGTCCTTCTTCATCCGCTGCCACCAATAATGCTGCCTCAAGTCGCGATACATATTCGTGGCACCTGCACTGCCTAAAATTAAGATCCCTCTGCTTGAACAAATGCTGCAAGCTACGATGATCGGTGTAAACCTACATGACACCCCACAAAGATAATGCTTCTAGATCTTGAGAGCATGAACTATCGCGGCCAACACCAAATCGTGTACGGGGTAATTCTTCTCGTGGGGCTTCAGCTGACGTGAAGCATATACAATAACTCGCCCCTCTTGCATCAATACACAACCCAGGACAACGCGTGAAGTGTCATAATACACAGTATACATCCCTGAACCAGAAGGCAACACTAACACCGATGCTAAAGTCAAGGCGGTCTTGAGCTTCTAAAATCTCACCTCGCAATTGTCGGACCATCGGAACAGATCTCCCTTCTGGGTCAATCTAGTCAAAGGTTCTGCAATAGATGAGAAGCCCTCCAAAAACTGACGATAATAACCTGCTAACCCCAAGAAGCTCCTGATCTCGGTCGCTGTGGTAGGATGAGGCCAACTCTGAACTGCCTCGATCTTCTTGGGATCTACCTTAATACCTTCGCCTATTACAACATGCCCCAAGAATGCGACATAATCTAACCAAAACTCACTCTTGGAGAACTTAGCATATAGCTTCTATTCCTGCAAGGTCTGAAGCACCACTCTCAAATGCTGCTCGTGCTCCTCCATGCTACGCGAGTAGATCAAAATGTCATCAATGAAGACATTGACAAATGAGTCAATATATGGCCTGAACACCCGGTTCATCAAATCCATAAATACCGCCGGGGCGTTAGTCAAGCCAAAGGACATCACTAGAAACTCATAATGGCCATATCTAGTCCGAAAAGCCATCTTCGGAACATCCAATTCACGAATCTTCAGTTGATGATAACCCGATCTCAAGTCGATCTTAGAGAACACCCTAGCACCCTGCAACCGGTCAAACAAATCATCAATATGTGGCAACAGGCACTTGTTCTTAATGGTAACTTTGTTCAACTTGCGGTAACAAATGCACATATGCATAGTCCCATCTTTCTTCTTCACGAACAACACCGGTGCACCCCAAGGCGACACACTCGGTCTGACGAACCCCTTTGCTAGCAACTCCTCAAGTTATTCTTTCAAATCCTTCAACTCTTTCAGAGACATGCGGTACGGTGGAATATAGATAGGCTGGGTACCTGGAGCAAAATCAATATCATGATCTGGTGGCATGCCTGGAAGATCAAAAGGAAACACATCAGAGAACTCCCTGACCATGGGCACTGAATCAATCGCCGGAGTCTCTGTAGTAGTATCCCGAACATAAGCTAGATAATCTAAACAACCCTTCTCGACCATGTGTCGCGCCTTCGGAGAAGAGATAACCTTACTAATGCATAGACAGACGAACCCTTCCACTCAAACCTAGGAATATTTGGAATCGCCAAGGTAATAGTCTTGGCAAGGAAATCAAGGATAGCGTGATATGGAGGCAACCAGTCCATGCCCAGGATGACCTCTAAGTCGGTCATGTCGAGCAACAGAAGATCCTCTCTAGTATCACAACCACAGAAAGTCACGACACAGGACCGATATATCCAATCCACAATAACAGAATCACCCACTAGCATGGATACATAAATAGGAGTACCCAAGGACTCACTAGGAACACCCATAAAATGAGCAAAGAGAGATGAAAAATATTAATACGTAGACCCTGGATAAAATAGTACCGAAGCAACACTATCATAGACAAAAATAATACCTGTGATCACGGTATCTGAGGCAACTGTATCTGATATGGCTGGAAAGGCATAGAACCTGACTGGAGCGCTACCTGAATGGCCTCCACCTGTAGGATAACCCCTACCCACCTGCCCTCCGCCTCTGGGTGGCCGGATGGCTGGTGTGGCAGTTGGTGCTGAAATTATAGGCTGATGACCCTGCTGTACTGCCTTGCCCCGAAGCTTGGGGCAGAACCTCCTCACATGACCAAGATCCCCGAACTCGAAATAACCTCACGGTACGGTGGACTACTGACCTAAAGTCTAGCCCTGATAGCCTGAAGGCCCACTGGAGGAACCATGAATAGCTTGGTGAAAGTAGGAGCTCTCTAGAATGGCGCTGAAGTAGGGCCGCACTGGAGCACCCCGAGGAGACGGCGGTGCTGGATATGTGGGCCTGCTAGACTGACCCCTCACAAACTGACTTCTGGCCCCAGCCGAAGCACCACTGAACCCTCCAGAATATCGAAATCGCTTATCCCTCATCACTTGCTCTCGGCTCCGCTGACGAACACCCTCGACCCTCCGAGATATTTCCATAACCAGCTCATAAGAAGTCCCCATCTCAACCTCTCAAGCCATAGTGGCCTGGATACAAGAGTGAAAACCCACCACAAACCTCCGCACTCTCTCTACATCGGTAGGAAGTATCATAAGTGCATGGCGAGACAACTCAGAGAATCTCGCCTCATAGTCGGTCACCGATATCTGACCCTGCTGGAGCTGCTCAAACTAAAATCACAACTCTTCCATCTGAGAGGGTGGAATATATCTATCCAGAAATAGACATGTGAACTGGTCCCAAGTCAAGGGAGGAGAACCTGCTGGTCTGCCGAGAAGATAGGACTGCCACCATCTACGGGCCCTGCCCTCCACCTGAAAGGTGGTAAAGTCCACCCCGTGAGACTGCAATATCCTCATGTTGTGCAGTCTATCCCTGCAATGATCAATAAAGTCCTGGGGGTCCTCATGTCACTCACCTCTAAAGACTAGAGGGTGTAGCCTGGTCCATCTGTCCAATAGCTTCTGCGGCACACCGATCGCAGCTGGTCTGGGCTCAGGTATAGCTGCTGCAACTGGCTGAGCTCCACCCATGGGTAGTGCCCCGGGGTCTGATATACGGCAGCTGCATGCCCTGGAGACTGAGCGGTAGGGGTCTGTACTCCCCCTCGCGCCTGAGATGTGGCTGGGTTGTTACAACCTATATTTTCGTACGTGAAAGTACGCCATAAGTAAATTGATGGAAGCTCAGAAATAAGATGTTACATCCCGTATTTTCATATGTTGAAGTTTTGTCGTAAGTTAATCGACGCAAGCTTGAGAATGAGATTATTTTGGAATTATAAGTATTACGCTATTTCAATCAAGTGATAAGTAAATTCGTGAAGGTGAGAGGTAAGCAAATCGATGAAAATGAATTTCGTCGAAGTTTGGCATTTTGAGATAAAATATGGTCCGGGCTATAAATACCCAGTATTTATGGACTAGAGTCATACAAGGTACCACATGAACATGATAGTAAGATGCATGAAGTGTGTTAAAAGTGAGTAGTATTCTATGTAATTTGGGATAATTCTTAATTATGTGGGTAATTGGTTAATTATTAGATTAGTGGGGGATTAACAAAGTTAATTAAGTTATTGGATAATCTTAAAGCCAAAAACGTGGCATCAAAATGTAGTCAATCAAATGACTCTTAAATTATGTTGCTAGGTGTCATAATTTGGACATTATTTGGCCAAGACATCCCTATCAAGTAGGGCCCACCAAAATCCAACAATTTAAAGAAATTTACCTTATTAAGGTATGATTCTAAGTGTGGTTCTAAGTACGGCAAGAGACGGACTAAGCTTCAATTCGAATTTGCAACTCTAAGAGATTTGCAACGAAGCTATTCGGTGTAATCGCAACGAGATTTGCAATTCTAAGAGAACACGGTACAATATTTATCAAGAACATCATAAGGAATTTTCTCTACTTCGATCCGCCGTTACGTGTTGTCGCAATTGACGTGTGTTTGAGGGATTGTCAAGAGAATCAACTCAGGATGTTAAGGCTAAGCCCTTCCTTCATTTTGGCATGATCTCATAATTATATGTGTTTGATAATGAGGCATAAAGAGAAGTTCATACTCCCGAATTTATATACATTATCCTAGTCTCATAAATTATAGTATTCTCCTTATGGGACTTAATATTTGATTGAGTATTGTCTTCTTCCACTCAAAAGAGCAGAGAGCCTATATATATACAATATTACAATATTTTCATTACCATCGAGCTATAATCGATGGGCAGGCCCCTATTGGGCAACCTCTGATCAGATGGTAAGTTATATACCGAGCCTACTGTGGCCGAGCGCCTATGAGCGAGCCCAGTTGGCCGAGATACAGAGCCTAGTATGGTCGAGCGCCTATGAGCGAGCCTGCTACGGCAGAGCAGTTGCATATATATCGAGCCTTATAGGGCCGGACAACTATTTTACTTACTATATTGAGAGAGTTGAGTTAGTATCAGCAGGTAAGCATATATTCAGACTATCTTTAACTCCTAGTTACTTTCAGTTATTATATTATCAGTTCAATTTCATCTTTCAGTATATTGCCTCACATACTCGGTATATTATTTGTACTGACGTCCCTTTTGCCTGGGGATACTGCGTTTCATGCCCGTAGGTCTTGATAGACAGGTCGAGAGTCCTCCAAGTAGGCGATCAGCTCAGTAGAAGATGTTGGTGAGTTGCCTGTTTGGTCAGTATGATTTAGATGTGTATTGTTTGGTATGGCGGGGCTGTGTCCCTACCCTTATGACAATTATGTATTCATAAATTCTTGAAGATAGATGTCATATACGTAAAAGATTGTATGGCCTTGTCGGCCTATGTTCAGTGTACAAGTAGTTATTTTGGTCTTATAGGCCCATATGTCTTATGTATAAGTTGGTATTACATGTTGTATTTTACCTATCTCATGGCAGCCTCTCCGGCTCAGTTATCTATGATAGTATGATACGAAAAGATACGTTATGTTGGTACTCGGTTGAGTAAGGTACTGGGTGCCCGTCGTGGCCTATCGGTTTGGGTCGTGACAAAAGTGGTATCAGAGCAGTTCTGTCCTAGGGAGTCTACAAGCCATGTCTAGTAGAGTCTTGTTTATGGGTGTGTTGTGCACCACACTTATAAACAGGAGGCTACAGGGCATATATGGCTGTCACTCTTTCTTCTTACTCTAGATCGTGTGGTAGAGCTCAGTTGTAGGAACTCAATTTCCTAAACTCTATCTTATTCATAATACAACAATGCCTACATCTAGAAAGACGGTTTGTAAGAGATTGCATGTGGATGTGAAAGAGTTGAGTTAGAGAAACTTGATTTTGCATGATGCTTATGATGGATAAATGTAAGGTCTTTAGCAGATCATGTGTGTACTTAGACGTGTAAGCCTTTTGATAAGGAGCCTTAAGGAAGGAATATCTATCCACCCCTATGGTGAAAGGCAATGAGAGATTCAGAAGATAGATACAAGTTTCAACAAGTAAAAGAAGCAAGATGAAGAAGGGTACGAGGCGCCCAGCTAATGAAGATTATTAGTATTTACAATTCAGGCAGAGGAATATAAGCCTTTTGAGTTACCTTCAACAATAAAAGAGGTATGTATAATTGGCCACACCCATCTCAGTTATACCCTATTGGGGGCTAACAGGTGTAGTTTAAGAAAAGGACGGGATATCAAGATCCGACTGGGGTTAGAGTAACCCAAAATGGTGAATGGATTGTTTGTGTTAGTTGACATTTCCAAAGGATATTACAAAGGTGCTAATAGATCTCCTTGTGAGACACCTAGATGGAGCACTATAGAATATTACAATTAGATGTGAATACTAGCATGATCAAAAAAGAAATTCAGAAGGTAGGCACTGAAAGCCTGGAAGGGATAAATATTACCTTAGTGTGGCTCGCGTCCCTAGTAAAGCGAGAACGTTAAGCAACCCAAAGCCACTGGATGGCGCAAAGGGGAGCTAAGAACAAAAGAATGTCTTGTTCGAGTTTTCAGAATAAAGTGATAGACAGAAATGTTAGCGGGAAATAAGAAAAGAGTTAATGAAGCATTATGAGTAAGATATGATACATGGATGACAACGGTAGATCAAAAGATGACAGTTTTACAGAGTCTATAGTCAAGTGAAGGAAAAGACGAGAGGTGACGGTCCTTGAGACAACAAAAGAGTATAGGCCATAAAGTCATATCCTCATTTCGAGAAATAAGTTTGTGACTCCAACGCAACTACCAGAAGAAAGAGTTAGACCCTAGAGTAATAGAAATCAGTATGGATTGATGACCAAGGTAAACTAAACATGAACTAGGGACTGAGTAATAGTCGGCATCATGAGAATTTCAGAGATTGCATCCCGACGAAAATAGAATGAAGGACAGAAGAATACCCTTTAAAGGTCATGCAGGAAGATGCTTCCCTAAAGCAAGCAAGGTGAGCAAAGTTAAGCTTAAGGGACTGTATGTGCCGGTTACACTAAGTGTCACCCTCGCGAGTGAGGAATTTCATTATCCTTGATACATAAGTATTACTGCGAGGCGAGTAAGGATCATCGATGATGTGAAAAGATGCCAAAGATGAAAAGGTAAAACATCTATACGTAGATCATCGTAGCACTAAATCTTAGTGCTCCCCTAAAAGGGGAATATGGTGTGATGTGGCATTAAGTCAGAATTAAGTGGTTCTAGTAACTATGGAATGGTAAAGGAAGAATGCGATAAAAAATGAGAAAGGGATGACATTGCACTCATTCAAATCCTACAAATATGCTATGATTCTAGAACATTATGCAAGCACGGCGTCAAGGAGAGGAAGTAAGGGTTCCTACCCAAGATGTTATTGATAGATAAGGAACCGGTGCGAAACGTAAGTTAAGACAAAGAAAATAACCCAAGAAAGATTACGCGGAATATTGATATGAGAATGGGCCAACGAGTAGTTAGTAGTTAATTCAGGAAGAGCCTAGTTATGGCTAAACAAGAAGACACAGACAAATCAACAGATTGTGCAAGACAAACATAGTGAACCCCAACATGGGGAATTCAGTCTCGCAGAGACAACATCGTGACCCTTGGGAAATATTTAGACAAGAGTTAGGGTAGTTAAAGGTACCGTATGAATGTTATGGAAATAAAAGATAGTCTTACTGGGAAGACAGTCAAAACTTCAGTTGAGGAGCAACCCTACAAGCACAAGTGCGTGGAAATAAGTAACTACGGATAATTATAAGCGAGGAAGAACATCAAAAATTCCGTCAAGTATACGATATAATAAGCTCGCAGCTTTACAAGAGTCAGAGGGTCCTCCCTAAGTACGACAACAAAAGACTAGCTGAGGAAATAAGGAAGAAGGCTTCAACCTAAGCATAATAACTTGAAGAAGAAATGGTCTTGTAATAGCAGTCTCACTACAACATTGTATGCACTCCATAAGAAAGTGGCACCTATCGGAGCTAATGAGCGGGAAATAAAACCAAAAGTAATATTCGAGACCATGTGAGTTGCACAAAAATTCCGGCATACGTGGGAACTAAGATAAGCTAAGTATACATGCAACAGAGGGGCAGAAAGACCAGGAAAAGTAATAGTTTACGTTTAAAGGAAGCTCAGAAGGAACAAAAGGGATTATGCACTTAAGACTTCAGAGTGATATCCATGCAGCATATATGTTGACATTCATATAGCCGTAGAAGACTCCGGTATAAATTAAAAGAAGGAGTTGAACCTAGGGCATAGACAAAGGATTGAATTGTCAGAATATTGTATCATGTATATTCTATAGTGCCCATGAAAGGCTAAAGTAATAACTAATACCAGGAGCCGTAAATCGGAAGATAGCTTAAGCCTACATAAAGGCTGATCAAAAGGAAGAGGAAACTAAAGAGTTACATCAACCAAGTAAATCAGGAGTCTGATTATTGGACCCAGAAAATTATAGAAATCGTAATTAAAAACATTGCAGAATCACCCTTAATATCAGAGGTACAAGAGAGATAGTACAACAATCGTATTCCATAATGGCCCTACGAGAAAGCCAGTTAGAAGAGTACCAACCTCATAAGAAGTCAGTATGAAGCTCCCACCGGATTGTGTATGCACCAGATGTGCAAGTATTATAATAGAGCTTCAAGTCGTGGATGTGAATTATACCTATGCGAAAGGGAGGTCATAAAAGAGATAGAAGATGTGAGGCGAGATTTTAAGGTAAGTAAGGTAAAGGTGAGCAACGTACGAAATACTCAAATCCAGAAGGTTGTGAATAGTCCACACTTCAGATAGAAGGCCAGAAATACTGAGACTCAGTATCCAGGAATGATAATGGCATCGTCAGTGGCATATTTCTGGCCTATGGTTTCTATGCATCGAAAGGTCTAGTTAAAAGAGTAAAGAAGAGTTAGAGACGATGTGATGTCTCGCTTGATGTTCCTGAATAACACGAGGAAATATATGGTGCAAGAAAGTTGAAGGAAGTTTGCAAGTAGTATAAATTGATATGTGTAGGTCGCAAGCTGAAGTATGGTAAAGAGACAAGGTTTTAGGAAGGTAGCCGTAAGGATAAGAAAGGGCGAGTGAGAAGGTGACGAGAATGGATAATTCCTCAGGATTAAGCCCATGAAAACAAGAGAGCTAATGGTTTCTCTAAGTTATAGAAAGCTCAGTTTAGCCTAAGTGAACTCAAAGGAGTCTAAGACTAGTAGCATTTAGAAGAGATGGAATGCTGCCCTGGTAGTATAATGAGGGTGTAAATGAAAGATGATGTTTGGGCCTTCGATTGAGTAATGATTTCATGAATTGTATAGGATTAAAATACTCACGTAAGGTGAATCACATTGGGATGCTATAAAATACGGTTATGGAAGCATGGTATCGCCCCAGGTGGATCAGTCTAATCATTTCAAATGTTCCACGATGCAGTGTAAGCCCTAGTGGCAATATATTACGTAAGAAGTTTCAAGCTATCAATGGAAGATTGTAGATCAACATTGAGGTAAATCAACAATGGATGGGTAAAAGCTGCAAAGTACGAGATGAGATTAGGCCATCAGTCTTAAGTTGAACAGTAATGAAGAAGCATTAAAAGACTTAGCTTTATGCATATAGAATAAGCAACGAGAGTAACCTGGAGTTTGGTAGCAGACCTCAGTAACGATAAATCAAAGTAAGAATTATAGTATAGTATGGCCTACTTAGATGAAGTAAAGCTAATGACGCCCAGAGGGACAGCTTGACATAATTTTATATATGAACACAAAGTGAAGCCTAAAGATTGGCTAAAAGCTGGAGGAAGAAAAAAAGGAGAGAAGAGTCGCATAGGCGCACTTACAAAGTCAGAGTCGTACAGGCTGCATGATAAAAGGTAGCAATAGTTACAAGATTGGGAGGATTCCGACCACGAGTCATGGTGTGAGAAAGAGGCCAAAAGGAGGGAATGCCCTGGCCTTTGGGATTCATTCACAGCACAGTTGCCTAGATGGCAAGAGGAGTACTAAAGTATTTGCAAGAGCTATAGGTTATGATAATGATAAGTGCATCAGTCAACATTCAAGGATGAATGTTCCAAAGGAGGGAATGATGTTACACCCCATATTTTCGTACGTGAAAGTACACCATAAGTAAATTGATGGAAGCTCAGAAATGAGATGTTACATCCCGCATTTTCGTATGTTAAAATTTCGTCGTAAGTTAATCGACGTAAGCTCGGGAATGAGATTATTTTGGGATTATAAGTATTACGCTATTTCAAGCAAGTGATAAGTAAATTCGTGAAGGTGAGAGGTAAGAAAATCGATGAAAATGAATTTCATCGAAGTTTGACATTTTGAGATAAAATACGGTCCGGGCTATAAATACCCGGTATGTATGGACTAGTGTCATACAAGGTACTACATGACCATGATAGTAAGATGCATGAAGTGTGTTAAAAATGAGTAGTATTCTAAGTAATTTAGGATAATTCTTAATTATGTGGGTAATTGGTTAATTATTGGATTAGTGGCGGATTAACAAAGTTAATTAAGTTATTGGATAATCTTAGAACCAAAAACGTGGCATCAAAATGTAGTCAATCAAATGACTCTTTAATTTTGTTGCTAGGTGTCATAATTTGGACATTATTTGGCCAAGACATCCCTATCAAGTAGGGCCCACAAAAATCCAACAATTTAAAGAAATTTACCTTATTAAGGTATGATTCTAAGTGTGGTTCTAAGTATGGCAAGAGACGGATTAACCTTCAATTCGGATTTGCAACTCTAAGAGATTTGCAACGAAGCTATTCGGTGTAATCGCAACGAGATTTGCAATTCTAAGAGAACACGGTGCAATCTTTATCAAGAACATCATAAGGAATTTTCTCTACTTTGATCCGTCATTACGTATTGTGGCAATTGACGTGTGTTTGAGGGATTGTCAAGAGAATCAGCTTAGGATGTTAAGGCTAAGCCCTTCCTTCATTTTGGCATGATCTCGTAATTACATGTGTTTGATAACGAGGCATGAAGAGAAGTTCATACTCCCGAATTTATATACATTATCCTAGTCTCATAAATTACAGTATTCTCCTTATCGGGACTTAATATTTAATTGAGTATTGTCTTCTTCCACTCAAAAGAACAAAGAGCCTATATATACAATATTACAGTATTTTCATTACCATCGAGCTATAATCGATGGGTAGGCCCCTATTGGGCAACCTCTAATCAGATGGTAAGTTATATACCGAGCCTACTGTGGCCGAGCACCTATGAGCGAGCCCAGTTGGCCGAGATACATAGCCTAGTATGGTCGAGCGCCTATGAGCGAGCCTACTACGGCAGAGCAGTTGCATATATATATCGAGCCTTATAGGGTCAGACAACTATTTTACTTACTATATTGAGAGAGTTGAGTCAGTATCAGCAGGTAAGCATATCTTCAGACTATCTTTGACTCCCAGTTACTTTCAGTTATTATATTATCAGTTCAGTTTCAGCTTTCAGTATATTTCCTTACATACGCGGTGCATTATTTGTACTGAAATCCCTTTTTCCTAGGGACGCTGTGTTTCATGCCCGCAGGTCTCAATAGACAGGTCGAGAGTCCTCCAAGTAGGCGATCAGCTCAGTGAAAGATGTTGGTGCACTCAATTTGCTCCGGAGTTGTTTGTTTGGTCAGTATGATTTAGATGTGTATTGTTTGGTATGGCGGGGCTTTGTCCCTACCCTTATGACAATTATGTATTCTTAGAGTCTTGAAGATAGATGCCATGTACGTAAAAGATTATATGTCCTTATCGGCCTATGTTAAATGTACGAGTGGTTATTTTGGTCTTATAGGCCCATATGTCTTATGTATAAGTTGGTATTACATGTTGTATTCTACCTATCTCATGGTAGCCTCTCCGGCTCAGTTATTTATGATAGTATGATAGGAAAAGATACGTTATGTTAGTACTCGGTTGAGTAAGGTACCGGGTGCCCCTCACGGCCCATCGGTTTGGGTCATGACATGAGTCTACTAGAAATAAACCAGCCTGACTCATAGAATACATGAACCGCAATATACGACCCATGACCTCCGAAAATCCCAGTGCGGACATTAAGTCCACTGGGGCCGGCTCTGCTGCAGGCGCCTCTCCCTACTCCTCAATAATAGGATCCTCCACTGGATCTACTGGTGGCATAATTGGAGCAACTCTAGGATGCCCTCGTCCTCTACCACGAGCTAGAGCCCTCCCTCGGGCTCGGCCAGCTTCTCCATGGTCGGGTACATCTGCCGTGCATGTTCTCACCATCTATGAGAGAATAAAAGAAAGATACTTATCACAACATCAACTGCACGATAGGAGATAAAGAAAGAGTAGTTTCCTCACACCCTATAGCCTCCCGAAGATAAGTACGGATGTCTCCGCACCGATCCGCAAGACTCTCATAACTTGTGAGACCTACGTGAATCTAGTGCTCTGATACCATGTTGTCATGACCCAAATTCCCTAATAGGCCGTTATGGCGCCCAACGTCGCCGCTAGGCAAGCCAACGGTAAATTAGACGTGTATTTATTCCTTTTAATAATTTCAAAGTAGTTGATTTTTATTTATTAAACAAGTGAGAGGTGGAAAATTTAATAAGGTAAAGCGAAAACTGATGAAAGAGCAAATGCAATGAAATAATGCTCAAAAGCCATAAAGTCTGCTAGCATGTTTCCAAGATCTGGAGTCACAAGTGTGTGAGCAACTAGTAGAATATACAAAATACTAAACTACTATCTGAAATAGAGTAGACATAAAATAAATACAAAAGAGAGACTGCGGTCCTGCAGAACAGCCTCAGAGAACATCTCACCACTAAGCCTCGGGGTAACGTGGGTGCGCGCCTGGATGACTACCATATGCACCTGCCTCATGTCCTGCACGATTAGTGCAGAAGTATAGCGTGAGTACATAAATAACATGTACCTAGTAAGTATCTAGTCTAACCTCGAAGAAGTAGTGATGAGGAGTCGACATCGACACTTACTATAGGCCAGCAATAAAATACATGAATGCTAAATAGGCATGGAATATGTAAATAATAATAATAACACAATAGCAGTAGTGATTAAATGATTCTTTAGCTGATAGTAAATTCCAGAAGTCTTCAACTAACACATACTAACTCCAAATAAATTTCGGGTCAATAAATAACTTGTAGCCTCTCAATTCATAAAAATAATATCAAGTGTATTCGGGCTTCAAGCATTAACACTCACGATTTATGCCGAGGTCGTACGCCCCGATCCAGAATAATGTCTACATTGCCAAGGGTCGAGTGACACGAACCATAGATGCATCTATTATACTGCCGAGGCGTTCGGCCCGCTCCACAAGAAGAGAGAATACTCTATGAACGTCCGATTTAAAAGCTATTACAAGCCTAATACACAAGGAAGCACAATTTCTATTAACGGTCAAGTAACCCGCAAAAACTCAAAGTAAGTGAAATTCAACCTTTACAAATCCTTTATCAAGTTTCAATATAATTTAGGCACTTAAATTAACAAGTAGAGTGCAAACAATACAAGTATTTCATGATTTAGTTCCTAAAACTACCCAGACTTAAGAATAATTAGTAGCTACGCGCGAACTCTCGTCACCTCGTGTGTGCGTAGCCCCCACAATTATAAATAAATAGCAATTTAAAATACCTGTGGGGTAAATTCTCTCTTACAAAGTTAGGCAAGAGACTTACTTCGTCTCAAAGCTCACTTTTCGGCCCACAAATTCACTCTAAGGCCTCAACTTGGTGCCGGACAATCTGAAGCTAGCCAAATATTATATAAATTAATCAATATAAGCTTAAAAGTTAATAATTTAGCTATTAGAGTAATTACCCAATCCAAATTGGAAGATTCCTAAAATTCACCCCGGGCCCACGTGCCCGGATTCAAATACATAATTTTCACCCAAACCATAATTATTTTCGTGGTTAAATCTCATTTTTTATCCAAAACCAAGGTTTTTCAATTAAACCCACAATTTCTACACTTTATGTGCTAAGACTATACCCAATAATGCATGTATTAAACTTATCTTATATAGAAATTACTTACCTCAAACTGCTAGGTGAAAACCCCTCTTCAAAGAGTTCCAAAATCGCCCAAGAGATGAAGGAAATGAGCCAAAATAGCCTAAGTCTCGACTTAAATGAACCTCACTGCCTTCAATGATTTCGCACCTGCGACTCCACTTCTTCGGACAAAATATCGCAGGTGTGGACCATGCATAGGTCTGCCTCCATCGCTTCTGTGGGCAAAGCCTCGCTTCTGCGAGCCCGCTTCCGCGGAACATGTGTCGCAGCTACGAACCCTCCCGCTTCTGCGATCGACTCCCTCGCACCTGCGCCTTCGCAGGTGCGGTACCTGCCTCGCTTCTGTGACCACTGGGCAGTCCACGCCATGCTGCTTCTGCGATCAAAAGCTTGCACCTGCGAGCTCGCACCTGCTGCAGGTTCTTCGCAGGTGCGATTGCACCAGAACCCTGCTGCTTTAGTAATTCTTTCAAGCCCAAACTTGATCCACACATCGTCCGAATAGGCCTCGCCCAAACATACTAACAAGTTCGTAATCATAAAATGGACTTGCTCGAACCCTTGGAACGCATAAAACAATATCAAAATTAAGAATCATACTCCAAACCAATTCGAATCAACTTATGAACTTCATGTTCTTCCAACTTATTCCGAACGCACCGAATCATACTTAGACTACTCAAAATGATACCAAATTTTGTGTGCGATTCAAAAATCACCATACGGAGCTATTTCCAGGCTCAGAATCCCAAATAGACCTCAATAACATCAAATACTACTTCACATCAAATTTAAAGAACTTGAAAACCTTCAATGCGCCAACATTCAATAATAAGCGCCGAAACGCTCCCGGGTCATCCGAAACCCGATACGAACATACGCCTAAGTCCAAAATTATTATACGAACCTATTGGGATTGTCAAATCCCGGTTTCGAGGTCGTTTACTAAAAATATTGACCCAAGTCAAACTTAACCTCTTTTAAGCCAATATTAAGGAACTAAGTGTTCCGATTTCAATCCGAACCCTTCCAAACCCGAACTAACTATCCCCGCAAGTCATATAAAAATAAAAGCACGTACGAGGAGTCTTATTTAGGGGAATGGGGATCTAGAAAGACAAACGACCAATCGGTTCGTTACAGAGTCTAAGTGTAGGGTGGTGATAATTGACCAAAAGTACATGTTTTTGAGTGTTTTTTCATCTTATTTCTCATGTGAGTTGCGGGAGATTATATCATTTTTAAAGTGAAATATGTCCAATATGTTTTTCTTGTGTGTAGGAGAAAGTGAGGATGATAATTGATCAAAAAATTATAATTTGTTGCAAAAAGGCAAGCATTAAGAAAATTGAGAGCTCGTCCAATCCCGCACATCACGCGAAGTGAGATGCGCTAAAGGAGAAAATTAAAGTGCAAAGAACAGTTAAGTGAAGCGAAGGCGCGGATCGCTTCACGGATGAAAAATTTCAAAGGCTGGGAGCTCGTCTACAACCGCCCAACGCGCGAGCGTAGACGCAGATTCCAGCATTCCTATCAGAGTTGGATTGATTAGATCTGCCCCATACAAATCCTAATTGATATAAATACATTAAAGAATGACTTTTTGAAGGTTGCACAATACTTTTAGAGGAAAGATCACACGAAGAGCAATGCAGAAAATTCTTCAACGAGTTTCTCTTTCTTCTTCATATTTCAATGTTGGTTATGAAGTATTGCATTGTAATTTTACGTACTATTATTAGTAGATAATTTTTCCATCTAGAATTTGATTGAATTCTTTGGAGGATGAATTTTTGTTACGTTCTAATATAATTTTACCTTTGAAATTCTTTACTTGCTCAACTACTATTTATTAGTGCTAGTTTAAGGGCCCCCAACTGGATATACCTATTTATTATATATTACTTGAGAAAATATGTATATTTAGGTGATTTTTCAATAACGTACTCCTAACGTATATGCAGGATCAACGTTACTCGTAACGATTGTTGATCAGGAGACGTTATAAAAAGAATTCCGACAATAGAGGAAATCATAATTCTAGGCTTTTCCAATCTTGTCTATAAATTTATTCGATACTGTTCACATTTTTTTGATTTATTTTTTATAAAATTAAAAATCTACCCTATTTATTTGGTTTGATTATATATTGTATAAGAATCTACGATGTAATTAGAAGAGATCTAATAATCGATTCAGTATAATATAGTTCGATCGGTGTTGTCGATTCTTAAAGATCCTTTGACACCCTTAAAACTGGGTTTGTATAGAAAAGTCAAGTTTTCTCAATAGAGTTCTATACTTACTTATGTAGAAGAAGGAAACTAATTTTGAGACGGACTTCTGGAGCAGATGAAAGAAAACCCTGGGCTCAAATGAGTGATGAAGCATGCATTAGTACTTTGAAGTTCTAGGGCGCATGGTCGAGTAATTTGAGGGTTTGGAGGCAGGTCGGGTCATTATTTTATGCTACTAGGGCATGTGTCAGATTACATTACTTTTATGCCCCACTTTGTTAAAAGCCCATGTTACTTAGCTCGGCAATTTAGCGCTAGTAGCTTCATTTTTAAGGCCTAAACTTATCTTGTCCTTTTTCGAGTTGGTACCAGAATAATAAGCTGAGTTCTGTGGTAAAAAAGTTCACTCTTATCATTCCTATAGTACTCTTAACTATGTAAGTCCTTTACCTAATGTTGCTCCGGATATCATTCTAAGCACATATTGATTTAAGCGTCGAAGTGGATTTCGACTTGCCAATGAGCTAATGCCCAAACTAACGTGTCGTTCTCTTTGATGAGTGCCAGCAAAGTACCTATATATGAAGACATCAAGACGCGATTGAGACCCAAAAAGTGCCCTCACAAGCATAAAAACAAGGAATATTTTACACTATGTTCTATTGCATGAGGAGCATACTCCTTATCAGGATCACTTATTAACAACCTATAACTCTAGTTTCTAAATTTATAGTACCATGTAAATATTGCTAGACCAATGAATTAATGATAACCCACGTTTATCATAGGAGAGCTGACTGAAATTAATGTAATTTTTAATGGATATGATTTTTTACCCTATTTTCACATTTCAAGTGTATTTG
This sequence comes from Nicotiana tomentosiformis, assembly GCF_000390325.3. Lineage (NCBI taxonomy): Eukaryota > Viridiplantae > Streptophyta > Magnoliopsida > Solanales > Solanaceae > Nicotiana > Nicotiana tomentosiformis. The sequence goes on from NC_090815.1 coordinate 78,854,751, forward strand.
TTTGGTAAGAACATGACTATATAATGCATGTACGAACCATGAATATGGTAGAGTTATGGTTTAACCTACCTTGTCGTCCTCCACAATATATAGGATAACTAAGGTAACTTGCTACAATTAGATTAGTGATGTTCATCTAGGTGAGTTCATGTTTCGACATGGTAAACTCGTCGAAGGCTAGATTATATGAGGAAGTTAGTGATAGAAAATGAACTTTTGACCTAATTTAACCTCAAATGCTGGCTCGTGAGGTAAGAATTTCCCAAGACTATACAAAGAGACCAAATTACCTATTGAGAACCGATATGTGAAATTCAAAAACTTAGAATTGTTACTAACTGTGTTCAAGAAATAGTAATGGCCGAAAACTAAAAAAAATATATAATAACCAAAAATATAAAATAATTTTGGACCCACAAACTTTATTGTGTGTCCTTAAAGAATTTAATCTCCTCGATATTGCCAAGGTTAGGATTAATTCCTCTCAAAATAGAATGGAATACACTATTCTATAGTAGAGGCCCTTCAAATTATATAGGAATAAGGGCCAAATATACCCCTCTACTTTAGAGTATTGTTTGTATTTAACCTTTGTTATACTTTGCAAACAAAAATACTCTCGCGCTACAAAACTTATCATATATACCCTTATTTTTAACAGACATCCAAAGTGGCGAAGACCCGCTTATTAAAATCCAATGTGGCTTGACATTTGCGTGAGGTGGACGTCACATGGCATATCACCTCACCGCTCTACCCTATTCCCCACCTCCCCCGATACATTCTCTTTCTCTTCTATTTCTTCTTCCACCATTTCCTTTTATTACCTAGGAATAGCTCGGTAATGAAAGAAGAGAAAAGATAAAACCCAGATAGTTGAACCCGATAATTATGGAGAATACTTTACCGTGTCCAATTTCTTTACAAATACTAAAGAATCTTACATATCAATTGAGACCTGCTAATTTTAAAATAAGAATAAAATTACTATTTGCATTTTCTTCCCAAACCCATTTAGAAATAAGCAGAATTAATTAGAAACTAGTCAAGAAAAGTGAAGTTTTCAGACTAAAAAAACTAATTCATCACAATCGACTTCACAAAAAAAAAAAACAGAAAGAAAAAGCAATCCCATTTTTACTCACAAAAAAAACTCAAAGAATCAAACAATTAATCGGCTCAACTAGGAAGTCAAAGTTTCAAAACCTAGAAACAAATTGATATCAAACCAAACAAAAACGGAATTTCTCAGAAAAAAAAATTGTTCATAAATAAAAGAGAAATTACACAAACTAATCTATAGCCATTTAATAAATAAGTGGTTTTTTTTCAAACATGAAGGTTGCTAGTTGACCTTGTGAGTTATCATGGGAAAATAATAGTGGAAAAAGAAATACAAGGGAAGGAGAAGGTAAGGGGAAGGGTGATGAAGTGGCATGCCATGTAACGTCCACCTCACAAAAATATTGGGCCACGTTAGATTTTAATAGGTGGGTCCTTGCCACTGTGAATTTCTGTTAAAAATAGGGGTATATATGATAAGTTTTGTAATGACAAGGGTATTTTTGTTTTCAAAGTATAACAAAAATTAAATGTAGATAATATTCTAAAGTAGAAAGGTAAATCTGACCCCAATTATAAAATATTAGCGAACTATAAGAATGAAAAATATTACAATAGACACTTAATTTTATTTTGAAAAAATAATGCAGAGAAGAGGGGAGAGATTTCAATAGTTTAGGTGTGTGAAAAATGAGGTCAAGCCTCTGAATTTATAGCCGATTAGTTGGAGTTCAAGCGAAGCTGCTTGATCGGAACAAGTTTGTAACAATTCACATTAGTGCACGTTTGGGAATATCACTACCGTTAGTGGTACGACCCAAAATCCCAACCAACGACGTCGTGATGGCACCTAACACTGCTTGCTAGGCAAACCAACACTTAACAATAAATAATAAAAAAAAGGCTAACCGTTAACAACATATTAATATAGAATAAGAGTATAAACTCATAAATATATAAGTCTAAAACAACGTCGACTAATCAGCCTCTCAAGATTTGGTGTCACAGAGCATATGAGCTACTAAGAATACTACATACAATGTCTACAATGAATACATTATTATCAGGAATAATAAACTGTAATAGAGAAAATGGAAAGAAGACAATAGGGCATGCATACGAGTTTGCAGCTCTACCTCGAGTCATCTATCTGGTAACGACTAAGCATCTCTCGGGACTCCGCTAGTATCAATGTCCGAATCTTCACAACAAGTGCAGAAGTATAGTATGAGTACGACCAACCCAATGTACTTAATAAGTATCGAACCTAACCTCGACAATATAGTGATGAGGCTATCACAAGACACTTACCATATAAACATATATAGTCATTAAGCCACAGAAATAGTAGTAGAGATAACATTAATAATAACAGAAATAAAATGCAAAAAATAGTAAAAGAATCCGATAACAGAAGTAGTAACCACATCTCTCAAATAATACAACCAAAACCTTTTTCAGCAGCTCAACTCAACGGGAAAGAAACAATATCCATAATCAACACAATTAAAGCCCACAAAGAATGACTATATCACAAACCACACCAAGATTCATAACACATACATTGTAGCGCACAATCTGATCTAACACACAAAATACTGTTGTAGCGGCAACCCTATCCCATGGCCATACTATTATTGCGTCGAGCAACTCGGTCCTTATCATAATATTGTTGCGGCAACAACCCAATCCAACATATCAATTCATATAGAATCATCCAACAACATAACCAACATAGCGAGCATCATAATAAAATATCTAGGAGAATAGAAAAATCTAATTCATTAAGGAAGAGATGAATACTAACAAGGAATATTAGGCAATCCAATTATACAAAAGCTAGTCTCACATATATCTCGATGAGAAGTCAAACAAGGTCAATAATACCCAAACAATCAAGTAGCCACACAATCCAATATAGAATAGAAGAACAAGGCATGAAACGATTAAAGACATGTGACAAGTAAAGCATGTAATAAGTAAAGGCATATAACAAGTAAAGGCATGTAACTAGTAAATATATGCAACGAGTAACAAGTAAAGACAAGTGGTAAGTAAAATCATGTAGGAGGTAAACACATATGTCAAGTAAATGCATATATCAAGTAAAAGTAGGAAATAAGTAAAAGCATGTATCAAGTAAAAGCATGAAATAAGTAAAGGCTTGCATAAACTAGTTCTACCTGCCTGCTTTGACCCCGGACAACGCATAGCACCTTACATATACGTCAACCCCAACTCATGGAACACACAGCAAATAGTCAATTCACATCCTAATTCACTCAAATCAAGGTTAACCAAGATACTTACTTCTTTCGGTAATAAAATCAACAATCCAACACAGCTTTGCCTTTATCACAAGCCTCCAAATAACTCGAATCTAATTAAATAATGCTCAAATAAGTCAAAACAAGCTTTAGAAACTATCCTAATATAAAAAAAGGTTCGATCTTTAACATATTTAAAAAAGTCAACAAAACTTTAACTCGGGCACACTTGGTCGAAATCCAAAATTAATACCAAATCCTGATTACCCATTTATCCTCGAGTCCAAATATATGATTTATTTTGAGATTCGACCTCAAATCGAGGTCTAAATCTCTAAAGTACAAAATCCTAAGTTTCTACCAAATCCCTATCTTTCTTCTATGAAAATCTAGATGTAGGGATGAAAATCTATTGAAAGTAATAAAAGTTAATCAAAAACAAATTAGAGTTACTAATCATTGGTACCTGGATCTGTACAAAATATGCAGAAGAGTTGTATGTGTATACCACAATTATACGCAGTAAGAAGCAAGTCTAACCTCGGTAGAGTAGTGATGAGGCCAGTTCAAGACACCTACTAGGATAAGAAAAACTGAACACGTGTAGTATAGTCTAATAATGAAAGTGAGGAAATAGTGGAAATAAAGCAATACAACAAGGTAAGCTAGAACTGAATTTAAAGCAATAAAGGCAGTAAGGAAAGAACACATAATAAGAACATTAGGAAAAATAATCTGGACAAATACAAGTGAGGTAAATGAGAGATAACAACAAGAATCACAACTGAGGTACCGCCTCGTAACCTCATTTCACAATCATAATCAAAATCTTTCCTTGTACCACCGCGTGAGCCTTACATTTAGATAGTTTTGAAAATATTTTCCCAAAATAGCTACACGCACTTTAGCCCACATTATGCTGCCGCGTGGCTTCATGTAACTCCACTACTAGCAACACACACATAAATCCTACCTTATGCCTCCACATGCACATTAACCCCTGTCCTTATACCGCCGCATGCGCATCAATATCACAACACAATAACAACTCGCACCACAAGTGCCCATATGCCACAACTTGCCAAAAGAATCAAGGTAACCAATGTTCCACAGTAAATAGCCCACGGCTCGTCCACAATGTGTACAAGAATTTCAACAATAACGAAATAAAAGTGAATAGCTGATCACGCCCAACTCAAGTCCTAAAAAGGATAAGTAGTCATTGCAAATATAATCCGGTCTAAGAGTCCGAAATCGAATCCCACAGAGAACTAAGGCTTAGATATAGCTATTTAATATCACTAACAAAACAAGTTCAAACAATTTTCAAGTTATGAAGATTAAGATTTTTATTTTAAACTACTTAACTAAATAAAATTACTAAAGTAATAAGATTATCGACTAAAGAGAAATATGTGAATTGAAGAGAAAAAAAAATTCTAGGGTTATGATTTCCTCAATTATCAAGATGGATGCTTAACGTGTTTAATATAATCACACCGATTTATTCTCCATTGATCGTGAGTTCTCCTGTTACCACAATTATCTCTCGATCAAAAGCAGTAATTTTCTAGAATTATTCTCTCGAACTAACCCTAGCTAGCAATTCAAGCGACTAACAAAGATCGTGCCAAAGCTTCGTTATCTCTAATACCACTTTTAAATATAAGTAATTAATCTCTTAACGTACTCAGGAGTGACATTGTTCAACAACAACCTAATCAAGTATTATTTTTCAAGCAACACATGATAAATAGGCATAGTTAATTGATGTCCATTCAATTAACATCAAGCAAAATATAGTTGAACAAATAGATTATAAAAACGGCTAATTATAAATAAGAATGGTCAATAATTCACCCAATAATTGATTCCATCAAAATCCTAGAAGAAAGATTTAGCTACTCATACAAATACTAAAAACCATATAAACCATTGTCATGCCAATATCCATTGAAATAAAGATAGAAAAGTAGAGAAAAACTCTTGGATTCATCTTGTGAAATGGACTTGAGGATTTTTCGAGCTCAATTTTGCTTCAACAATGGTGTTCCTTGCCTTCTCAGGCCCAGAATGCAACTAAAATAAGGGTTTGAATCTTTTATATCACGTCCCTAAGCCAAATGACTAAGTTGCCCCTCAAGATAAAATGCAGGCAAATTTTTCCTTGTGCTATAGTTGTGCTTCGCACAGGGTCTAGTTGAGTTTTCCAAATTTTCCTGTTCTTTTCATGTGCTTTTTGAAGTTATTTCACTGCCTGAGTCTGATTTTCCTTTTCTTCAAAAAATTGCCTTTTAGCTTCATTAATGTTCAAATCACCTCTAATCTTCACTCTTGGCTTTCTACATAATAAACCTCAACAATTAAGCTCAACTAGTCATCTTTCAACCTTCAAAACACCTAAAAACACACCAAAAGTAGGGGTAAAATATATTCGATTACATGTAAAGCTCGCATATTATCAATAGCTCAAGAAGAAAAATATCTCAACAATTTAACAACTTCATCTCAATATGATAACAGTTATTACAACTTCAACACCAATAACTCAACAAGAAGATATTTTAATAAATAACAACTTCAAGTATGGCAATTCAACAATTAAAGAATTAACAAGACAATAAGGAAGGCACTAACTTCAACTAAAACATGTAAGAGCAAAATAACAAGTAAGAGATAGAGCAAGTGTTAACAATACCAAATAAAACATGTAAGGCTGGATTAACACATGTAAGGGTAGATTAACAATGAAAGATATAACATGGTATGACAATTCAATTAAAGGCATGAAAAGAGTCTAAATAGCCTAATCTGGTCAAATACCACATATAGCCCATGTACCCACTCGTCACCTTGCATACACGGCTTTCACATAACAAAAATAGCACAATCAACCCAAATCCTAAGGCGTAGTTTTCCCCATACAAAGTTAGGCAAGATACTTGCCTCAAACAGGCTAAAATAGTTTTTCCCATACATAGTTAGGTAAGATACTTACCTCAAATAAGTTAAATAAACCCTCTAGTAAGCCTTTTTCGCAAAAATCCTACTCCGAACGGCTCGAATCTAGCCAAAATAACTTAATCCCATAAATACAAACCACAAAAAACTATTTCGAATAATAAAGTTGTAATCTTTAAAGAAAATCAAAAAGTCAACTCAAAAAGTCAACCCCGGGCTCGCACCTCGGAACTCAATTAAACTTACAAAATCTGAATACCCAATCAATAACGAGTCCAACCATACCAAACTTATTCAATTCCGACCTCAAATCAACCTTCAAATCCTCAGTTTTCAACTCTCCGTAAAAAGCAATTCCAGGCGACCCCTACAAACCCTACTGTGCACAGTCAAAATGGCCACAACCCCGCCGTTGGGTGGTGGTAAGCCACCGGACAATGCCATAAACATGCATAATCCTACTGTTGACACAACAATCATTAATTCCCCATATGCTACGGTTATCAAAGATGATGGAACAAAAGCTGCAGCAATTAATCGACTGGGCTCCGACGAAAATCCCCAACTCGCGATTGGACCAAATCGTATATCTTCAAGCCTTGGATATTCTACTCGAACTCAAACACAACCAACCCAAAAAATCTTTGGGCAAACAATCTCTGGATTCATCAATGAGGAGTTGCTGCCTCAATATCTGGCTGGGAATGAAACCATAACTCCCCGTTCGGCACAGGAAAGGGATCTCAAAATGCAAGAGCACACAACAAAAGAACATGATACCCTAGGTGCTTGAGGTAATTCCACAACCAACTCTCCCACTTAACTGGGTGCACAAGGTAAATCTCCAACTCCTTTAAACCAATCGTAATTTAACTCTTAACTTGCAATACAACCACCTCAGAAGACTACGGATCAACCACTTTCACCAATTGAAGCACAAAATGTGAGAATTAGCTCTAGAGCCTTTATTCCTGTTTCTAAAACAGCTGCTGAGAATGCCCCATCCAATGTTAAGGAATCACCCAATCCAACCAATAAACATACCAATGACACTCTCTCAAACATCAAGCAAACAATGCAGTAACACAACACCAACTTGGTACTGTACAAGCACAACCAATTCCCACGAGTCAAGAACACCCCCAAAACCAACCCAGTACAACAAAAAATGCCTTGCCAAAAATATCCTCCAACTTTGATAAGCCTGAGCAACCTAAGCACTCCAATCAACACCCTGTACTAAAGCAAAATTCTAACACCACAAACACCAATACACAACCATCAGAAACCAACCCCAAAACCAAACAACCAGTTGTCAACCAACCTGCCCCCCTCCACCTCCCACAGTCAAACACTTTTATGTTAACAAGTTGAGGGCAAGGCATGAGGCTGAGGTAGAGCCAATTGTTATCACTTCACCTAAGATCACTACCAAGTAATGACAATATGCTGTAATCTTCACCAGGGAATATTACATGGTGAAGTTGGCTGTAAGATGTAAGTATACTGTGGTGGACAAATTCTCAAACACTATGCCCAGAATGGAGGCCATCACGAGAAGTTTTGTGGCACAAACTGAATTAAAGGGAGGTTTAAAATTGCCCACTTTAATGCCAGGACTGTTTATAATGATTTAGATAATGAATATGATCATGTCACTGTCTACAAAAAGGCAATTCATGTATATTCAGGGACAAATCATGAATCTGGAAGTTTGGATACCTATATTTAACCCTGCTGAGGACTCTCCAATTGTGCCAATATGGGTAGTCATTCTAGAATTGCCTTGGCACTTTTACTGCATGAAAATTCTAAGAGGGCTCCTGTCTCCTATTGGAAAGGCCCTTCATTTGGATCTGGCATCATTTCAGAAGATAAGGGGCAGTGTGGCAAAGGTCAAAATGCAAATTGATTTGACCAAATCAAGACCTCATCATGTCTGGTTTGAATTTGATTACAAACAGGATGAAAATAGAGATGGACAGTGGCTAGAGGTTCAGTATGAAAACATACCTGAGTACTGTTTATACTGCAAACATCTTGCCCATAACATACAAGATTGTCCAGTCAGACAAAAGGATGAGGAAAATAAAAAGAACAAAAACAACCCAGAATCAACAAGGAAGTATCAGATCAGCAAAACAATTCTGAAAACCAACCAATGATGCAAAATCAACAAGGTCAAAAAGAGAGCCACAATAAAGAAAGTAAAGACAACAATGTTGGAAACCTCCAAAATAGAAAGGAACACCAAAGCACATGGCCCAACCCTTCAACTTATGAATTACAAACATAGAGGAAAAGACACTTCAAAGGGTACAAGCAACAGAATAACAAGAAGCAGAATCATCATCCCAGACAAAAAGAATTCCTGAACAACAAGTGTGGAGGACAACCAATCAACATGAAGGCAGTAAGAACCAAAAGAAAACTGATGCCCAATCTGCAGATACATTCAATGCTCATCCAAATCATGTAGAGAAGGGTGCAAGTACTGTTTCTCAGTAGTTACCTCAACCACAAGAAGTCAGTCCAAAGAAGATGAAGGAGATGGCACCAAATAATAGAATACTGAATATGGTACAGAGGAAGAATATTGTGCCATAGTGACTTCTAAAGAAGAAGGTCAACTCAGTGACATGAGAAGAGTGATTAAAGGTAAAGATCATGTAGCTTCTGATTTCCAAATTCAGTCCCCCAAACCTAAGCACAAACCAAGTCAGAAAAAAAGAGGGCAATGAAAAGGAAGGGTAACAACACAATTCAGCACATTGCTGGTATTGACAATACTGCTACCTCACATGAAGAACAACCTCAGAACCCAGGTAGGATATCAGGTTTTCACAAACTCTCTTTCATTGCTGTCTTGGAACCTTTCCTTGATATCAGTGACCTCACCTATTTCAGACATCATCTCTCCATGTAACATGCAGTTTCCAATGTCAATGGCAAAATATGGTTATTCTAGGACCAAGACTTCAGTGGAAATGTCTTAGATCAAGATGAGCTGCAAATGTCTATTGAATTGAGGCATGCTGAAATAGAGGAGGCATTCCACATCACTGTCATTTATGCAAAATGCAAACCACATTTGAGAAGAAGTCTTTGGGAAACATTGAGGTTCAAATATACAATGTGCAATTTCCCTTGGTGTGTTATTGGAGACTTCAATGTCATTGTTTCTGTTGAAGAGAAGATTGGAGGAGTCCCATACCAGATGAACAAAAGCCTAGACTTCCTCACTATGATAGAATACTGTGGGCTTACAGACCTTGGCAACTATGGACCAAGACATACATGGTCCAATGAGAGGGACCACTACTCTATTGTCTGGAAAAAGCTAGATAGAAGTCTTGTAAATGAAAAATGGCTTACTTTCTTCCCTACCACAATTGTCACTCATCTAGCTTCTACTGGATCAGACCACTCTCCATTTCTTATGGAGATGCATGTGAGACAAAAAACAAGAAGAAGATACTTTGAATTCCTTAACTGCCGGGTTGAAAATGACACCTTCATGCCTCTGATTCACAGAGTTTGGAGTATGAATGTCAATGGTAGTGCAATGTGAATTTTTCACCAGAAATTAAAGGTTGTCACTAAGGCCCTGAGCTTATGGTCTAGGGAACAATATGGTGATATCTTCCAAAAGCCTAAAGAGTTTGAACAGAAAGTCAAGGAAGCTGAAGAGAAATGGATCAATACTAACAATCTAGTTGATAGGATTAACTTACATGAGGTACAAACCCAATATGTAAGATATCTAAGGACTGAAGAAGCAATATTGAAGAAGAAGACCCAACTTCAATTGTTTAAAGAGGGTAATGCAAATACCAGATAATTTCATAGCCTTGTACATCCACAAAATCAAAGATGAAGATTGGATATAATGGGATGAAGATATTGGTGAAGCAACTTGCAACTATTTTAAAGATCTCTTTAATGAAACATGGGGTGTAATCAGACAGGATCTTCTCTCATATATTCCAACCATGATATCCTCTGAAGATAACACTAATCTTACAAGAGACCCTACTATGCAAGAACTCAATAAGGTGGTTTTCTCTATGAGCCCGAACAGTTCAACTGGTCCTGATGGGATGAATGGTAAATTCTTCCAGTCTTGTTGGGACATTATCAGTAGAGATCTCCTAAATATAGTTTTGGCTTTCTTTGGGGGTAGTACCATGCCTAGGTACATAACTAATGCTTGCTTGATACTCCTGCCTAAAGTGGAATTCCCTAACTCCTTGACTGAATTCAGACCTATCAGTCTAATTAACTTCATCAACAAGATTATTTCAAAGGTCATTTCCACCAGACTTGCAACTATCTTGCCACGGATTATTTCAGCTAATCAATCAGTATTTGTTAAGGGTAGAACCATCTCAGAGAATATCATGTTGGCTCAGGAAATTGTACAAGGGATCAAGAAGCCAAATCCTGGGGCCAATGTTGTGATCAAACTAGACATGGCCAAGGCATATGACAGAGTCTCATAGGCCTATACATGCATTACTTTGAGAAGGATGAGATTATGTGAGAAGATTATTGACATGATATGGAGAACTATGTCCAATAATTAGCATTATGTCATTGTAAATGGTGCCCGACATGGGTTCTTTAAATCAACTAGGGGGCTCAAACAAGGTGACCCTTTGGCACCTGCTCTCTTCATCATTGGAGCAAAACTGCTTTCTAGAATGCTTAACAGCCTCAATCAGGACCAATTTTTCAAAGGCTTTTACATAAAAAGGAGAGGTCCACATGTGAATCATCTAAGCTTTGCTGATGATGTTATCATCTTCATCTTAGGTTGTAGAGCATCCCTTCAGAAAATCATGCATATACTGAGAAATTATGAAGACACTTCTGGACAAAGAATTAACAGCAACAAGAGTCACTTCATGACTCCTTCTTGTGTCTTCCAGTACAATGTAAATATAATTTAACAAATCAAAGGCTTCACTAGAAAGGATTCTCCAATTAATTACCTGGGATGTCCTCTGTATATTGGAAGAAAAAGAATTATGTACTTTAATGGCCTCATCCCTAAAGTCATAAGCAGAATCAGAGGGTGGCAAGGTAAGTTACTTTCCTATGAAGGCAGAATAACTCTCATCAAACATGTGCTACAATCCATGCCTATTCATTTAGTCTCAGCTGTATCTCCTCCTAAGACAACTCTGAAGCAAATCGAAAGAATGACGGTCAATTTATTTTGGGGTATGGAGAAAGACAAAAAGAAGTATCATTGGGGTTCATGGGCTAAAATGTCTTACCCCTTACATGAAGGAGGCACATGCATCAGATCCATACAAGATATATGCAAAGCTATGAAGTAGAAACAATGGTGGAATTTGAGAACGAAGCAATCCTTGTGTTGTAATTTCCTTATGGCTAAGTATTGCAAAAGGTCTCATCCAGTCTCTAAGAAATGGGACACCAGACAATCTCAAGCATGGAAAAAGTTTACTACTAATAGGAAGGAGGTAGAACAACACATCTTCTGGAGGTTACACTCAGTAACTCCAGCTTCTGGTGGGATAATTGGCTTGGCACAGACTCACTTGCCAGCAGTAGAACATGAGGGGATAGACCAAATTAATTATGGTATCTCATTTCTGGGATTCAGGTAAATGGGACTTCCAAAAACTCAATGCCAATGCTCCATCTCACATGATCCCACAAATCCTCCAAACCACCATTCACTATAATCCACAAACTCCTGATAAAGCCATTTGGTCAATAAACACATCTGGCAAGTTCACATGTGGCTCAGCATGGGAAACAATTAGAGACAAGAAACAGATCACTTGAACCAACAGAAAGACTTGGCAGAAAAACATCCCATTCAAATGGTCCTTCTGACTATGGAGAGCCTTGAGAAATAAGCTCCCAACTGATGATAGGATTATTACTTTTGGCAATCTCATTGACAACAGACGTGTTTGCCGCAGACAACCCCAATGTGAATCTGTAGACTATATTTTTATTAGGGGTCCTCTTGCCAAAACTGTGTGGAGAAAATTCTCAGTCATCAGAGGGATACATACCGATGATTTACCTCTTAATATTCTTCTTATGAAATGGTGGCTCCACAAAAGAAACAATGAACTTCAACAGCTACTACTAGATACAGTTCCCATCATTGTCTGCTGGAATCTTTGGAAAAATAGATGCAGTGCTAAGTATGAGGGTAAAACTTCTTCTATGATTAGAGTTACACTTGTAATCCACTATGATATTCATCTCCTACTCATACCAAATATCCACACATAAAATAGTCCCACAAGTGGATTGATCTGTATACTATGGTAGAAGAGCTGAAATATATTACCACAACTATTCTGGTGAGGTGGAAAAAACCATAAACTAATTTTGTGAAAGTCAACACTGATGGTAGTGCACTTACCAATCCTGGTAAAATTGGAGCAGGAGTCATAGTGAGATATCACCAAGGCCAATTCATTCATGCCATATCATGTCCACTTGGTGAGGGCACCAATAATCTAGCAGAAACAAAAGCAGCTATCACTGGTGTCAAATGGTGCATGGCCAATGGATTCACTAAGATTCAAATTGAAACAGACTCCAATCTTCTCAAGCAATGGCTAAATAGAGAGAGCATACCTCCCTGGAAACTAGATATGCATATGCAGGAACTCAAGGATCTTTGTCAGCAATGTGAAGTTACTATTTCACATGTATACAGAGAGGCCAATTACCCTGCAGATTCAGTCCAAACTCAGTCATAACCTTGCATCACAAACACATTTCTACAATCTGTGTGAGCTCCCCACTCACATTAGATGTAAAATCCTTTTGGACCATAATGGAACCCCCTCCTTTAGGCACAAAAGGACCAGTAGGGTTCAGTTCCCTACACAATTCATAGCCAATCATTCCATTGGATATGGTTAAAATTGACCTTCAAAGGGGAGCAGGCCCAATAATCCAAATTACATTCATAATAGTGTATATGTTTGTGATGCTTACATTCACTTGCTGGATTCACAACACCAATCAATGGAAACACATCAACATGCTCAAATCCCATTGGAGAACATCAACAATGAATATTTTTATAACATTGTGTGCTTTTTTGCAGGATCTCTTACCCTAATGTCATGCTTAGCCAATTGGTATATCATCAATGTGTGGTATTAGCATTTTAATGCTCATTCTACTGAGGATATATCAAAGGCTCAAAGCATGCTATCACAACAGTCTCATTTGGTTTAGCTGGTTCAATGGTTTAACAGTCATGCACCCAATGCTAGCTGTTTTAACCAAACTTCCATCATATGAAAAATTTGAAACAGTCCTATCCCAGCAGGAGACCCCTACCCTCACAGAAAGACTTGGCATCAACAATCTGATTCTGCAGAATCATGCATCCCACGTGTGCAGAACATGATTCTTGCACTACAAGCACTCAACCATAAAAAACTCACCATTTATCCTTCATTTTTAGGGCAAAAATGCACCAGATTCCTGACTGCATGCCTCTAAAACTGTAGGATTTACAATTGTCAACATCTCCAAAAGCAATGATCATGGAGTCATTGTTTACACTAACTCATTTTCTTCTTTGTGCAGGTACTATTAATCCCAGTATGTTAAACCCATTAAGGTATTCTAAGTGTGTGGTATTAGCACTATTAGTGTTCAGTCTTCTTAGAGTACATCAAAGGATTCAAACATACCAAATATCCATAGTCAAAATCATATGTTTACATCTAAGAGGCAACCAAATGGACAAATTTAGGGGCTCACACCTAATTGTCCCTACTACTCATGCCAACCCCTTCAACAATATAGAAAACAACTGTTACAATAGAAGCTACAACACATGATGCCAATTATCTCCACTCTACTCTGTCTACAACTACCCGACCTTCACAAATCAGACAACATCCGTCATCCTCAAAGTCCCGGATCACTCACAATCCCAGAAGTTCTGCACCAGTTTTATGAACAACGCATCATCACCTTATTGCTCATGTTTCATCACTGACAACATCAATGAAATTGAGGACACTGTCTTGTTAATGTTGTTCCCAGTTTTACTGAGACTCAACTGCTTCATCTATTCTGTCAAATATTCCCTGAAGCTTCACATACCTATCTTAAACTTGGTTCTCTTAGAAATCTATAATAAAGCAATGTGGAAAATAGACTATATCAGTTGCTGGATTGCTCTCCTTGGATGCTTGTACATCTGTATTTTCTCACCTTTCTTAAGGAGTGCATTTTCATAGTTCCGAAGTAGATTTTTTTGTAAATGGAAGGAGTCATTCCATCTACCTCACATTGTTAGCTTTAGTTTATCCTTTCTTAAAGTTGACCTATGATATCTTTAACTTGTTTTTGGGATTACAATTCCCTACCACTTGTGGTTAGACAATTATTTCATTCAAATAGATCTAACTTCATCTAACTCTCTGGACCCAATTGATTGTCATGTTTGGACAATCAAATGGAGATCCATCATAGATTCAGAGGTTAGGTCCATGTCACCCTTCATTGGTGTAAGTTTTACTCTTATATCTATAAAATCTAACACTAAGCAATTTGCCTAGTGGAATTAAAATAAAAAAAAATTAATTCACTAAATAAATGATAAAACTAAGATGGAATCATGATTAACTAACAAATCCAAGTCAAAAATACTTACCCCTATCCAAAACGTGAAAATCTCTTCCATAATCGCCAAAATCAAGCTTTGCAACTCAAAATGTGAAATAATACTCTAACCCACGATTTGGGATTTTAAATTCTGCTGCCTAGTTATTACACTTCGCGATTATGGAAAGTCCCTCGCGATCGCGAAGAACAAAAACCTCAAGTGGAAAAAACCTTCTACGCGAACACGATATCCAAATCGCGAACGCGATGAACATTCACCCATAACTACGCGATCGCGTACTGCCACTCACGATCGCGATGGACAAACATGTGAAGTTCCCAACCCTCTCCTTTTTTCTTCGCGAACGCGTCCCCACACCCGCGTTCGGTCTGAACGGCCACTCAAAGCTTAGCGATTGCATCCTTAACCACGCGAACGCCATTACCACCTGCTAGAATTAACCCTTCACAATCGCATTCTTCTTCTCGTGATCGCGAAAGAGGAAACCAGATGCAAAAAAACAACAGTCCAACAAAGTCTAAAATGAGTTATAACTTGATCCGAAACACACCCGAGGCCCCCCAGACCCCATCCAAACATATCAACAGGTCCTAAAATACAGTACAAACTTAGTCGAAGCCTTAAATCACATCAAACAACATCGAAATCATGAATCGCACCCCAATTCAAGCCTAATGACCTAATGAACTTCCAACTTCTAAAACTAATGCTGAATCATACCAAACCAACTTTGATTGACTTCAAATTTTGCACACAAGTCATAAATGACACAACAGATCTACTTCAACTCCCGGAACCAAAATCTGAGCCCAATATCAACAAAGTCAACTCTCGGTCAAACTTCTCAACCTTTAACTTTCCAACTTTCGACAATTCGAGCCAAAACGACTACAGACCTCCAAATCCAAATCCGGATATATGCCTAAGTTCACCATACGAAGCTATCAGAACAATCAAAATTATATTCCGGAGTCGTCTTCAAAAAAGTCAAACTCCAGTTAACTCTTATGATTTAAGCTTCCAACTTTAGGACTAAGTATCCTAATTCACTCCAAAACTTCCCTGAAACTAATCCAACCACCCCGACAAGTCACATAACCACAAATGAACATATAGGAGGAAATAAATAGGGGAACGGGGATACAACACACAAAACGATCGGCCGGGTCGTTACATCCTCCCCCTCTTAAAAGAAACGTTTATCCTCGAACGAATATAGAGACATACCCGAAGTGCTGAAAAGGTGAGGATAACGGCTACGCATATCATGCTCGATCCCATGTCGCCTCCTCGACTGGTTGACCCCTCCATTGAACCTTCACTAAAGCAATGTTCTTTGACCTTAACTATCGGACCTGCCTGTCCAAGATGGCCACTGCTCCTTAACATAAGTCAAATCCTTGTCCAATTGGACTGAGTTGAAATTTAATACATGAGACGGATCACCATAATACTTCTGGAGCATTGAAACATGGAACACTAGATGGACTGCAGATAAGCTGGGAGGCAATGCAAGCTTGTAGGCCACATCTCCCACTCTCTCGATGATCTCAAAAGGACAAATATACCTTGGGCTCAACCTTCCCACCTTCTTAAAACTAATCACACCCTTCATGGGTAAAACTTGGAACAAAACCCTATCTCCAACCATGAATACAACATCACGAACTCTCAGATCGGCATAAATCTGTTGCCTAGACTGTGATGTACGAAGACGATCCTGGATCAACTTGACTTTCTCCAAGGCATCTCGCACCAAATCTGTGCCCAACAACCTAGCCTCACCCGAATCAAACCAACCAACTGGAGAACGACACCGCCTCCTATATAGGGCCTCATAAGGAGCCATTTGAATACTTGATTTGTAATAGTTGTTGTAGGCAAACTCTTCAAGCGGCAAGAACTGATCCCAAGAACCCCTGAAATCCATAACACAAGCATGAACCATATCCTCTAATATCCGAATGGTGCGCTCAGACTGTCCGTTCGTTTGGGGGTAAAATGTTATACTCAACTCAACCTGTGTGCCTAACACACATAGCACAACTCTCCAGAAGTGCGATGTAAACTACGTGCCTCGGTCATAGATAATGTATACCAGCATGCCATGAAGTCAAATAATTTTGCGGATATAGATCTGAGCCAGCTGCTCTAAAGAATAGGTAGTCATCATAGAAATGAAATGAGTCGACTTAGTCATCATGGACATAATCACCCATACGACGTCAAATTTCGTCAAAGTACGTGGGAGCCCAACAACGAAGTCCATGGTAACACGCTCCAATTTCCACTCGGGAATATCAAGTCTCTGAAGCAAACCGCCAGGTCTCTGATGCTCGTACTTCACTTGTTGACAGTTCAAGCACCGAGCTACATACTCCACTATATCTTTCTTCATTCTCCTCTACCAATAGTGCTGCCTCAAATCCTGATACATCTTTGCGGCACCCGGATGAATTGAGTACTGCGAGTTGTGGGCCTCCCGGAGGATCAACTCATGCAACCCATCCACATTGGGCACATATAACCGGCCCTGCATCCGCAACACCCTATCATATCTAATAGAAACCTCCTTGGCATCGTCGTGCTGTACCGTGTCCTTAAGGACAAGCAAGTGGGGGTCGTCACACTAACGCTCTCTGATGCGTTCATATAAAGAAGACCGAGAAACCACACAATCAAGAACCTGACTGGGCTCCGTAACATCCAATCTAAAAAACTGATTGGCCAAGGCCTGGACATCTATGGCTAGTGGCCTCTCTATTGTTGGTAGGTATGCCAAGCTGCCCATACTCTCTGCCTTTTGACTCAAGGCATCATCCACCATATTGGCCTTCCTAAGATAATACATGATAGTGATATCATAGTCTTTAAGCAACTTTAACCATCTCCGCTGCCTCAAATTAAGATCTTTCTGCTTGAGCAAATGGTGGAACCTACGGTGGTCGGTATAGGCTGCACATAGGACACCGTACAGATAATGCCTCAAAATCTTCAATGCATAAACAATAGTTGCCAATTCCAAGTCATGCACTGGATAATTCTTCTCATAGACCTCCAGCTACTGAGATGCGTAGGCAATCACCCAGCCTTCTTGCATCAACACCGCACCGAACCCAACGCGCGACGCATCATAATATACAGTGTAGGGCCCCGAACCCGTAGGCAACACCAACATTGGGGCTGTAGTCAAAGCAGTCTTGAGCTTTTGAAAGCTCGCCTCACACTTTCTCGGACCATTTGAAAGGAGCACCCTTCTGGGTCAATCTAGTCATAAGTGGTGCAATGGATGAGAAACCCTCTACGAAACGGCAGTAATATCCAGCCAAACCAAGAAAACTTTAAATCTCAGTAGCTGAAGACAATCTGGGCCAACTCTGAACTGCTTCAATCTTCTTCGGATCTACCTTGATCCCCTCACTTGACAACACATGACCCAAAAATGCCACTGAATCAAGCCAGAATTCACACATGAGAATTTTGCATATAACTTCTTCTCTCTCAAGGTCTGAAGCACGGTGCTCAGATGATGTTCATGATCCTCCCGACTATGGTAATACACCAAGATGTCATCAATAAACACAATGAAAAATGAATCAAGATATTGCTGGAATATAATATTCATGAGGTGCATAAATGTTGATGGGGCGTTGGTCAGCCCAAATAACATCACAAGAAACTCGTAGCGACCATACCGAGTCCTGAAAGTAGTCTTCGGAATATCCGGATCCCAATCTTTAGCTGATGATACCCTGACCTCAAATCAATCTTTGAGAACATTCTAGCACCCTGTAGCTAGTCAAATAAGTCATCAATGCACGGAAATGGGTACCTATTCTTCACTGTAATCTTGTTTAACTGTCTATAATTAATACACATCCCCATAGAACCATCCTTCTTCTTCACAAACAGAACTGGAGCACCCAAAGGTAACACACTAGGCCGAATGAAACCCTTATCAAGCAACTCTTGCAGTTATTCCTTCAACTCTGCTGGTGCCATATAATATGGTGGAATAAAAATGGGCTTAGTGCCCGACAACAAGTCAATACCAAAATCGATATATTTATCGGGCGGCATGCCGGAAGGTCTGCTGGAAACACATCAGGCAAATCTCTCACTACTGGAACTGACTCAACGATAGGAGTATTAGCACTAACAGCCCTCATAATGGATAGATATGCCTCACATCCCTTCTCAACCATCCGCTCTACCTTAAGGAAGGACACGACTTTGCTAGGAATATAATCAAATGTACCGCTCCACTCTAATCATGGCAATAGCCAGTGTCAGTCTTGGCGTGATAATCCAGAATGGCATGATAGGGCGACAACCAGTCCATGCCCAAGATAACATCAAAGTCTACCATACTGAGTAACAATAGATCAGCTCTAGTCTCAAAACCACCAATAACAACTAAACACGACTGATACACACGGTCCACAACAACAGAATCTCCCACAGGCATGGACACAAATACATGAGAACTCAAAGAATCACAAGATATATCCAAATATAGAGCAAAGTAAGATGACACATATGAATAAGTGGATCCCGAATCAAATACGACTGATGCATCCCTATGAAAAATCGGAACCATACCTGTGATGACTGCGTCTGATGCGACCGCCTCCGTCCTACCCAGAAAAGAATAGAATCAGGCCTTACCTCTCCCTCCAAGGTGACCCCTACCTGCCTGACCTCCACCCCTAGTTGACCGTGCAGGTGGACCGACAACTAGAGTAACAACCACGACCTGTGAACCCTGTGGAACACGTGGAGCCTGTGGAGGTGCACCCCTCCTGAGCCTGGGGCAGTCCCTCACCATATGTCTGGTGTCTCCACACTCAAAACAAGCTCTCGGTAGGCATGTATACTAAAATTGGCCGTGGCCTGGTCGGTTAGACTGACCACTGAAGGAACCCCGTGTAGGAGGTGCACTAGATAGTGTCTTAGCAAAATGGCTAACCTGAGACCTCGGAGTAGCCGGAGCATCACTAGAAGCTGGAAGTGATGAATGAACTAGACGGCTCACATAGCCCCTGCCATGACGGGATGTAGATACAACGTGGCCACCACTAAATCCTCCAGTGCCTCGAGGCCTTTTGGCCTCCTTCTCCTCTCTCTCACGGCCCCACATCCCCTCCAACCTCTATGCAATCTCTACCACCTTCTGATATGGAGTATTTGTCTTCAACTCTCGAGCCATGCTGAATCTAATACTATAGTTGAGCCCCTCGATGAATCGGCGGACTCACTTTCTGACTGTAGAAACCACGACATGTGCATGTGTGGATAACTCACTGAATCTGATAGCATACTCTGACACTGTCATAGTACCCTGGCGTAGCTGCTTAAACTCCATTCTCTATGCATCCCGAAGGGTCTGGGGAACAAACTCTCTCAAAAACGTCTCTGAAAACTGAGTCCATGTGATTGAAGCTGGATCGGCTGGGTTGTCCTCCTGGTAAGCCCACCGCTACTGATACGTTGCTCCTAACAGCTATAATGTAGTAAAAGTAACTCCGCTTGTCTCCACAATACCCATGGTGCAGAGAATACAGTGGCACTTCTCTAGAAAACCATATGCATCCACTGTAGCTAGGCCGCTGTAAGTAGGAGGATGATACATCTTGAACCTCTCAAGTCTAAGTTGCTACTCCTCAGATGCCACTGCCCTAACCTCGGGCTGAACTGGAACCACAGGCTGCGCTGGCATAACCTCTGGGACCTGATCAACATGGACTCGCTGCTCTGGAGTATGGGCCGCATGAGTCTAAGCTCCTCCCCTAGCCTGAGATGTGGCTGGTGCAAATGGAATCAACCCCGCATGAGCTAAAGTACCGAACATGCTGAACAACTGTGCTAGGGTCTCCTGAAGTGCAGGGGTGACAATAGGCGCCTCGGGTGCCTGTCCCCCAATTGGAGCTACTGGTGGATCCTAATTCGCTGCTCGGGCAGGTGCTCTAGCTGCACCACTTGCCTCTCCTCGGCCTCTTCCTTGGCCCCAGCCTCTCGTTGCTCTTGCAAGGCATGGGGGTGTCTGATCGTCGAATCCAACAGTACGTTTCCTCACCCATCTGTGAGAGAATAGAAAGACAAAGGTTCATATTTTGAAATTACCAACTTTGCACAATAAGGAATCAAAGAAGTGGAATTTCCTAACAGTTCCGTCGCCTCTCGAAGATAGACATCTCTATACCGATCCACAAGATTCTACTAAATCTACCTATGACTCGAAACACCTATGAACCTAGAGATGTGATACCAACTTGTCACGACCCTAATTTCCCACCAGAGGATGTCGTGATGGCACCTAGTCTCTAAGACTAGGTAAGCCTAACATTCATGAATACATAACAGAATTTAACAGTTAAGATAATAATATAATTCGAATAACTCATAATAAATCTGAAATAGAACATCTATAACAAAACTCCCAAAACTGGTGGAACTGAGTCATGAGCTCTACAGGAATGTACTGCAAAATCCCTAGTACAATTCTGTCTAGAATAAGAGTAAACAGTAGAAAAATAAGGACAGAAGGTGACTCCGAGGCCTGCAAGCTCTGGGAAGGTATACCTTGAAGTCTCCGAGCTATATGATCCACTCACCGATTCCTAGCCTGAGTCGAGGTGCCTGGATCTGCACAAAAATATGCAGAAGAGTAGTATGAGTAAACCATAATGGTACCCAGTAAGTATCAAGCCTAATCTCGGTAGAGTAGTGACGAGGCCAGGTCAAGACACCTAATAGGATAAGAAAAACTAAACTAGTGTAGTATAGTCTATTAATGAAAGCGAGGAAATAGTGACAATAAAGCAATACAACAAGGCAAACTACAAATGAATTTAAAGCAATAAAGGCGGCAATGAAGGAACACATAATAAGAACATCAGGAAAAATAATGCGGACAAATACAAGTGAGGTAAATGAGAGATAACAATAAGAATCACAACTAAGGTATCGCCTCGTAACCTCATTTCACAAGCACAAGCACAATTACAATCTTTCTTTATACCGCCGCATGAGCCTTACATTTAAATAGTTTTGAATCCCACCTTACTAGCTTCAAGTAATTCCATTACTAGCAACATGCACATAAATCCCACCTTATGTCGCCGCATGCACATTAACCCCTATCCTTATACCGCCGCATGCACATCAATATTACAACACAATAACAACTCGTACCACAAGTGCCCATATGCAACAACTTTCCAAAAGAATCAAGGATACCAATGTTTCACAACAAATAGCCCACGACTCATCCACAATGTGTACAAGAATCTCAACAATAACGAAATAAAAGTGAATAGCTCAACAAGAAAAATATCTCAACAATTTACCAACTTCGCCTCAATGTGATAACGACTATTACAACTTCAACACCAATAACTCAACAAGAAGATATTTCAAGAAATAACAACTTCAAGTATGGCAATTCAACAATTAAAGAATTAACAAGGCAATGTAAGAGCAAAATAACAAGTAAGAGATAGAGCAAGTGTTAACAATGTCAAATAAATCATGGAAGGATTGATTAACACATGTAAGGGTAGATTAACAATGAAAGATATAATATGGTATGACCGACCTCAAATCGACCTTCAAATTACAAATTTCACTTTAGGAAGTTTTCCAAAAATCCCCCATTTTCTTATCTTTAGTTCACTAAATAAAAGATAAAACTAAGATGAAATCATGATTAATTAACAAATTCGAGCCAAAAACACTTACCCTAATCCAGGACGTGAAAATCCTCTCCAAAATCACCCAAAACCGAGCTCTACAACTCAAAATGTGAAATAATACTCTAACCCACGATTTGGGATTTTAACCACGCGAACGCATAGAACAAATTACCACATGATAGAATTAACCCTTTGTGATTGCGTCCCTCTTCTCGCAATCACGAAACAGCAAACCAGATGCCAAAAAAACAATAGTCCAACAAAATCCAAAATGAGTCCGAACTTGATCCGAAACACACCCGAGGCCCCCGGGACCCCATCCAAACATACCAACAGGTCCTAAAACACAATACGAACTTAGTCGAAGCCTCAAATGACATGAAACAACATTGAAATCATGAATCACACCCCAATTCAAGCCTAATGAACTTCCAACTTCTAAAACTAATGTTGAATCATACCAAACCAACTCCGATTGACCTCAAATTTTGCACACAAGTCATAAATGACACAACGGACCTACTCCAACTCCCAAAACCAAAATGCGAGCCTGGTATCAACAAAGTCATCTCTCGGTCAAACTTCTCAACCTTCCAAATCTTCAACTTTCCAATTTTCATCAATTCGAGCCAAAACGACCTACGGACCTCCAAATCCAAATACGAGCATACGCCTAAGTCCAAAGTCACCATACTAAGCTATCGGAATCATCAAAAATCAATTCCGGAGTCGTCTATACAAAACACAAACTCCGATCCACTCTTATGACTTAAGCTTCCATTTTTGGGGCTAAGTATCCCAATTCACTCTGAAACATCCCTGGAACCAATCCAACCATCCCGGCAAGGCACATAACCACAAATGAACATATAGGAGGCAATAAATAGGGAAACGGGGATAAAAAATACAAAATGATCGGCCAGATCGTTACAATAAGCGACATCAAAAACCTTTTTGTCTGCATAACTCTTTTGCCTTCTCTGCGCCATCTAAAGGCGATCCTGAATCAACTTCACTTTCTCCAAAGCATCACGAACCAACTTCGTACCCAATATCCTAGCTTCACCAAGCTCAAAACAACCAACAGGAGATTGGGATCGCCTATCATATAAAGCCTCATATGGCACCTATGGATGTTAATTAGTAGTTGTTGCTGTTGTGGTAGGCAAACTTTGCCAATGGTAGAAACTAGTCCCAATGGACTCCAAAATCAATAATACAGGCCCCTCACATATCCTGAAGGATCTGGTTAATCCGTTCAAACTGGCCATCTGTCTGGGGGTGAAATGCAATGCTCAAATCCACATGGGAGCCCAACTCTCGCTAAACAGCTCTCTAAAAGTTTGAAGTGAATTGTGTGCCATGGTATGAAATGATAGAAATTGGCACACCATGCAAACAAACAATCTCTCTGATGTAGATCTAAGCCAACCTCTCTAAAGTGTAAGAGGTTATCACCGGAATAAAATGCGCAGATTTGATCAATATGTCCACAATGAACCAAATAGCAACAAACTTCTTCAAAATTTGTGGTAATCCTACCACAAAGTCCATTGTAATACGCTCCAACTTCTACTCCACTATCACCAACCTTAAAGTCAATCACCTGGTTTTTTATGTTCATACTTCACATACTGGCAATTCAAACACCGTGAAACATACTTCATTCAAGTCACGATACATCTTCGTGACACCTGGATGAATAGAATATTGTGCGCTGTGAGCCTCCTCTTGAATCAACTTCCTCAAACCATCAACATTCTGAACACAAATCCGATCCTGAAGCTACATAACACCATCATCTCCAATCACAACCTTCTTGGTGCCACCTCGTTGCACCGTGTCTTTCAACACTAACAAATGGGGATCATCAAATTGGCAAGCCTTGATGCACTAAAATAAGGACAACTATGCAACAATACAAGCAAGAACTCTTCTAGGGTCAGAAATATCCAATCTCACAAATCTATTAGCCAAGGCCTGAACATCCATAACCAACGTCCTCTCCTCAGCTAGTATAAATACATAATATAAGGCCTTGAACGGGTGGGAAACACCAACACTGGGGTTGTAGTCAAAGCAATCTTGAGCTTTTGATAGCTCTCCCAACACTCATTAGACCATATGAAAAGAGCACCCTTCTGAGTCAACTTGGTCAATAGAGTTGAAATATGTCACGATACAAAACCACCACAGGTTGTGATGGCCCTAACCCGCTTGCTAGGCAAGCTAATCATAAAACAATAGCGGAAAATAATAACATAAGAATATGAGTATATAAGTATGATAATACAATACACTGTCTAAAACAATAATAGTAATGAAAGGATATAAGGAGATGTCAAGGATTGCGATCGGGATGTAGCTCTACCTTCGGTATCCACAACAACAGATATAACTCCCAATGCTTAGCTAGATCCAACTCCTGATTCTGCACAATTCAGTGCAGAGTGTAGTATAAGTATAATTGACCCAATGTACTCAGTAAGTATCATGACTAACATCAGCGAGGTAGTGGCGAGTAAGTATCATGACTAATATATATATATATATATATATATATATATATATATATATATATATAGTATGTATGTATGTACGCAGCAATAGTATTGGAATCCAAGCACAAGGTACAAATAAGACCAATGGTGCATATAGAGAAGATATGCACAAGCATCGTAATCAAACAAATAGATCAGCATATAGAGAAGATATGCATGAATAACAAGTCCAGTTACACAAATTTCATATATAGAGAAGATATGTACCATGAATCATTGCATCTATTAAGTCAGCATATAGAGGAAATTTGCATAAAAGGCATGTATACATTTTGAGGCTAGAATATAGAGAAGATACGCGGTAAAAAGCATGTATACATCCATGGAGCTTTCATATAGAGAAGATACACAAAGTCCGAACACTAATTGGTTTCCATAATCCGCACGTACGTCATCAAGTAGAAACATAAGAGGACGACTCTAGGGGGATGGATCCTTATCCACACGCTGCACAGATAATTCACGTGCTATAAGCATAATCGCAAGGATAACTCATGTGCTCTCAATCCAGTCAATCACAAAGAAAGCATATATAAAAACACATGTACACGAACGATGGATATCAAATCACATACTCATGGACTAAGGAAAATAGCATGCTAAGGTGTATACATGTGCGAAGTATACAAATACAACTTAGATTAGACGGGTACACCATATAATAATGAGTGCTGAAATAGGAATTCAATCCTACACATAATCCCTAGCATGATTCAAGAAGTTCACGTAGTCATACAAACGATCAAAACACGGATCATAGGAAGCACACAGTCTGAACGAGGAGTAAAATCCTAAAGTCTAATCTGGTCAAAATCATTCATAACACCCGCATATACGTTTATCACCTCGCATATACATTGATTCTAATTAGCCAAATAAGTCACATCTTAAGGGTTATTCTCTCACAGCAAGATTAGGCAAGATACTTACCTTAAACAAGAAAAATCAATAGTCCAAGAACACCTTTCCCTTAGAAATCACTGTCAATCGACTTAAATCTAGCCAAAAATAACTCAATAACGTCAAACAAGGCCATAGGAATCATTTACAAACAAAAAAGTTTCAACCTTTAATCAATTCTCAAAAAGACAACAAAAGTCAACCCGGGCACACATGGTAAAAACCCGAGTCAAGGGATAGATTTGTACTACCTATAACCCCACGTGTCCAAATACCTATTTGGTTTTCAAATCCAAGTCCAAATCATCGCTCAAAACACAAATTTTTGCTCTCTTAAGTTATAGGAAAATCTCCCAAATTTACCTCAAAATTCCATATTTTAGGTGTTAATAATCCACGTAGATTCTTGAAATAATAACATAAATGAGTAGAAATCACTTACCCCAAAGCCTTGTATGACAATTTCCAAGAAAAATCGCTCCCTCCAAGTCTAGGGT
The DNA here is from genome assembly GCF_000390325.3 of Nicotiana tomentosiformis. Taxonomy (NCBI): domain Eukaryota; kingdom Viridiplantae; phylum Streptophyta; class Magnoliopsida; order Solanales; family Solanaceae; genus Nicotiana; species Nicotiana tomentosiformis. The sequence continues at coordinate 78,881,346 of NC_090815.1, forward strand.
TCAAAATATGAGAGAATGAGTAAAAATCTTGAAATCCTCACTTAATATACTGCCTAGGTACAACCTTCGCGATCATTGTCCAAAGCTTCGCGATGGCGAATCACAAACACTGTCCCAGAATAGTTCTACACGAACACGATGCCTAAGAAGTCCACCCTCCGTGTACTTCAGGAACACTTCGTGAATGCTAAGGCCAACACGTCCCCCAGCCAGATCCATCTCAACGCGAGATAACCCATGCAAGCCCCAAGTACATCCTCACACAACTACGCGTCACGCCCTACCATACTCAAATGAGATTCACAAGACTCCATGTCCCAGCCCCTTCCTCGCGAACACGGGGCCATTTTTGCAAACACGAAGAGAAACTGACCCTAGCTCCACAATACACTACGTGATCGTGATGCTACCTCTGTGATAGCGATGAAGAACCTAATACCAACAAAAATCTACAACAACCAAAATGTTCTAGGTGGTCTGAAACTCACCCGAGCTACCTAGGACCCTGCTAATCATACCAACAAGTCCATAAACACTACTTAGACCTATCCAAAGCTTCCAAACACATATGATAATATCACATCTACGAATTGAAGATCAAACCACAGTTGCACCTCTCTTAAGTTCAAGAACTTCAAAGTTTCCAACCAAGTGTCCGGTTCAAGCCTAAACAATTAAGATCATAATCAAACTTTGGACACAAGTTCCAAAAAAAAAAAACGAACCTATTCTAAGTTCTAACAATAATCAGAGTCTGATATCATCAAAGTCAACTATCGGTAAAACTTAAGAACTCCCCAATACTCCAAATTGACAACTTTCGACAAATAAGCTCAAAATCTTCTAAAACCTCCAAATCCTGTCACAACCCAAAATCCCACCTTAAGATCGTGATGGCGCCTAGCTGTACTTGCTAAGCAAGCCAGCTCATAATCCACAAAATGAAGTTCATTTTCCTTAATTAACAGAGTCATTTTATAAATTAAGACATAAGTAGTTCCCAAAACAGTAACAATACCTGATATAGTCATAACACAACAAATACAGTGCAACCCCCAAGACTAAGTGGAACAAGTTCACGAGCAACTACATAAATAGAATAAGCCAGTATACATGACAAAGCTTTCTGAAATACAAATAGACAGTAAATAGTAAAGGAACAGGACTCGGGCACTGAGAAATGAAACCATGGAGTGCAGCTCACCCTAAGTCTCCGTGATACCACCTAAGCTCAATGGGAGGTTCCGTTACACCAACCTGAGGATCTGCACAAAATATGTGCAGAAGCGTAGTATGAGTACACCACAATAGGTACCCAATAAGTATCAAGTCTAACCTTGAAGAAGTAGTAGCGAGCCTAGATGCATCTGAATACTTATCACACATACAAAACTTAGAAATGAAATAGCAAGTTATCTTATGAATAACAAGAATCGAAGATTTCAATAGTCGAAGAGTATAAAGCATTCTTTTCCAGTGCAAGAAGTAATCATAATGTTGCTCAGATGTAGTATTAAAAGATAGCATGCTCAAATAACGGATTCAGAGCTCCCAACTAGCATATAAGGGTGTCAAGTAACAATTTGCATCTAAAAGAATGCATATGAGGGAGTCAAGAATATATATGCATGCTCAAACTGGTACAAGATCCATGTATCACCAAAACCTGATACAAAATCCATGTATCAACACGATAAAAAATCCATATATCGACCACACTCACAGGGCCCAAAGTAACGTGGGTAATCAACTGACTCCGGAGGGACGGATCCAAATATAAGCGCAAAGAAGAGCTTAATAGCTCACTCATAATTGGAGTGACGCATAGGCAATCACCCTATCAAGACTACATCAACACACATCTAAGACCAACTCGCGAAGCATCATAATAAATTATGTACAACCCCGATCCTGAAGGCAATACCAAAACTTGAGTTAGAGTCAAAGCAGTCTTGAGCTTCTGAAATCTCTCCTCACACTTGTCGGACCATCTGAAAGGAGCTCCATTTTGAGTCAACTTAGTCAATGGGTTTGTGATAGATTCAAACCCTTCCACAAAGGGACAATAATACCCATCCAAGCCTAAGAAACTCCTGATCGCAGTAGTAGTAGAAGGTCTGGACCAACTCAGAACTGCTCAATCCTTTTTGGATCAACCTTGATACCATCACTAGATACCATGTGGCCCAAGAATGCCACTAAGTCCAACCAAAACTCACACTTGGAGAACTTAGCATATAATTTCTTCTCCCTCAAAATCTGAAGCGCAATCCTAAAATACTGCTCGTGCTCCTCCCTAATACGGGAATATACCAAGATATCATCAATGAATACAATGATAATAGAATCCAAATAATGCTAGAACCAATTGTTCATCAAATGCATGAAGGTTGTTGGGGCATTAGTCAAACCAAAAGACATCATCAAAAATTCATAAAGCCCATAACGAGTCATGAAAGCCGTCATAGAAATGTCCAAAGCCTTGATCTTCAACTGGTGATACCCCAACCTCAAGTCAATCTTCAAAAACACCATAGCACCTGGAGCTAATCAAATAAGTCATCGATGCAAGGCAATGGATACTTGTTCTTGATAGTAACCTTATTCAACTGCCTATAGTCAATAAGCATCCTCATCAACCTATCCTTCTTCTTTACAAACTATACCGGCACGCCCCAAGGTGATACACTAAGCCTAATGAAGCCCTTATCCAGCAACATTTGCAACTTTTCTTTCAATTCCTTTAACTCAGCTAGAGCCATGCGATACGGTGGAATAGATATGGGTTGAGTGCCCAGCACCAAGTCAATAACAAAATCAATATACCTATTGGTTAGTATGCCCGGTAGATCTGCAAGAAAAACATCTGGAAAATCCCTCACTACTGAAACTGACTCAATAGTAGAAGCATCAACACTAACATCTCTAAAAAAGGCTAAGTACGTGAAATACCCCTTCTCAGCCATCCGATGAGCCTTCATAAATGAAACCACCCTACTAAATGTATGACTAAGATAATCTCTCCATTCCAACCTTGGAAACCCCGGCATAGCCAATGTCACGGTCTTAGTGTGGCAATCAAGAATAGCATGATACAGAGATAACCAATCTATAACCAAAATCATATCAAAATCTACCATACTAAGCAATAGGAGACCGACACTAGTCTCATAGCCCCCAATGGTAACCAAACAAGACTGATACATACAATCCACCACAATAGAGTCACCAACAGGTGTAGAAACATGAACACGAATATCATAAGAAATACGGCGCAAATCAAAATACGATGTAAAGAACCAGTATCAAATAGAACTGATGCATCTTTGTGATAGAATGAAACAATAAATGTAATACTACATCAGAAGCCTCCACGTTAGGTGTAGCTAGAAATGCATAACAGCGGGCATGACCTCTACCTGACTGAACTCCACCTTTGGGATGCCCCCTAACTGCCGGAGCTCCCCCTAGATGGTGGGGTCGGCTGTGTAACAACTGGAACTAGATTCATTGCTTGAGAACCTTGTTTTGTTGTGCCTTTACCATGCTTGGGAAATCCCTCTTGTTATGCCCTACCTCTCCACACTCAAAACAACCTCGAGCTAAGAATGGCTACTGAATATGAGGCTGTCGTTGATAACATAAGTTCCCACTGGAAGAACCCTAGGCTGAAGGCTGGTAATGCACTGAATGAAGCCTGAACTGGAGCACCACGAGCGGGTTGATAAGCTAAAGGAACTGGACTACTAGGATGGCCTCTCCCATAAAGATCCTTACCTCTAGACGAGGTACCACTGAAACCTCCAAAATGTCGAGGCCTCTTTCCCCTCATCACCATGGCCTCCCTGCTCTGACCCTAGATGCGCTCAATCATGCGTGATGCATCCACAGCCTGAAGGAATGTAGTACTTATCTCCGCCTCCCTCACCATACAAATCTTGATACAAAAATTTTAACCCTCAATCAACCTCATCACCTTCTCGACCTCAGTGGAGATCAGAAATGCTGCATGACGGGATAGCTCAGTGAATCTCATCTCACACTCGGCCCTGCTGAAGGTGCTCAAACTGGACACACATCTCCTCCCTCTTTATGGGGGGGGGGGATGAACTTCTCTAAGAAAAGATGTAAACTCACTCCAAGTGAGTGAAAATGACCTTGCATACCTGCTATGCTCATAGGACTGCCCCGCCTCTTGAAAAACCCCATGAGCTAAAAAGTACTGAATTGACCCCATTTGACTCCACCAAACCAAGATTTCGTAGAATCTCCTAACAACCATCTAGGAAATCTTGTGCATCTGCCAAAGGATCACTATTAAAATATGGAGGACCCATCTTCCTGAACCGATCAAACCTCTTCTGCTCCTCCTCAGACATATCGACCTCCACTATTGGCCTAACAGCAACCATGGGAGAATGTCACCCAATAGGTACTACTCCTAGTGTTTGATAAACAACAACAACCTCCTTAGAAGTGTGAGTAGTGGGAGCCTATGCCCCTCCCCTGGCCTGTGAAGTAGTCAGTGCCACAGGAAGTACTCCAGTCTGTGCCAAACCCTCCACAAGACCAACCAAACGAACAAGAGCATCCAGAAGTACTGTGGTAGCAATAAACCCCTACATAAGATATGCTGGTCTGATTGGCTCACCCTTATCAAAAACCTTCTCCTCAACTAGAGCTACTTGTGGCTTCACGGTGGTTGCTCTAGCAGGGGCTCTAACTGTGGCGCGTGCTCCACCCCTGCCTTTGCCTCTGCCCCGGTCTTTAACGGACCTAGCCTGAGGTGGTGTAGCCTACACAACTACTCTAGATAAATGTGTTCTCACCATCTGTGAGAGAATAGAAAGACAAGGATTCAAACTTCAGATCAATGGAGTCGCACAAAAGAGAATGAAAGAAATTGAAGTTTCCTAACATCATGTAGCTTCTTAGAGATAAGTATAGATGTCTCCATACCGATCCATGCAATTCTACTAGACCTATTTGTGACTCGTGAGACATACATAACCTAGAGCTTTGATACCAATTTGTCATGACCCAAAATCTCACCTTATGGTCATGATGGCGCCTAGCCGTACTTGCTAAGAAAGCATCCTAACAATCCACAAAATAAAGTTCATTTCCTTTAATTAATAGAGTTATTTTATAAATTAAGATATAAATAGTTCCCAAAACAGTAACAACGTCTGATAGTCATAACATGGCCTAAACACGACCAATAAAGTGCAACCCCCAAGACTAGGTGGCACAAGTTCACGAGCAACTACAAAAATAGAATAAGTATGTGTACATAACAAAGTTGTTTGAAATACAAATAAACAGTAAATAGTAAAGGAACAGGGACTCGAGAAGTGCGAAATGAATCCATGGAGTGCATCTCAACCTGAGTCTCTGTGATACCGCCTAATCTCAATAAGAGGCTCCGCTAGCACCAACTTGAGGATCTGCACAAAGATGTGCAGAAGTGTAGTATGAGACTATGAGGACATCACATTCGGTACCCAGTAAGTATCAAGTCTAACCTCGAATAAGTAGTGGCGAGGCTAGATGCATCTGAATACTTACCACGCAGATATAAATAATACAACATAGAAATGAAATAGCAAATTATATCATAAATAACAAGAATTGAAGATATCAACAGTCATAGAGTATAAAGCATTCTTTTCCAGTACAAGAAATAATTATAACACTTCTCAAATATAGTATTAAAAGATAGCACGCTCAAATAATGGAGTTAGAGATCCCAACTAGCATATAAGGGTGTCAAATAACAATTAGCATCTAAATGAATGTATCTAAGGGAGTCAAGAATACATATGCATGCTCAAACCGATAGAAGATCCATGTACCTGATACAAAATCCATATATTACTAAAATCCGACACAAAATCCATGTATCAGCCCGATACAAAATCTAGGTATCGACCACGCTCACAGGGCCCAAAGTAATATGGGTAATCACCTGACTCCGGAGGGGCAGATTCAAATCCAAGCGCAAAGAGGAGCTTAATAGCTCACTCATAATCAAATATATTATCGTCATGTCCTGTGTGTCATAACTATATTTCATGTGCATGCCTTACCTTCCGTGACAAAATTCTCAGTCCAAATCAAGTATCCATACGCAAAAATGTATGCATATGTTCAAGGACTATAGATAAAAGATGCACAAGGAATTAATAATAATCATATGGATATGTGCTCATGGAATCTCTATATGACTACGGATAATTCAAGCAATTCAACATATCAAGAATAAGTTCTCATGTCTTCATAAATAACCATAAACCTAGGTATGATTTCTAACATGAATAAATGAGCAAACATAGTCATATAAGCTAAGCAAATCATGAATCAAATGAGCACATAATAAAAACAAGGCATAAAATATCCCAATTCTACCCCAGTCGTGATGTAAACATGGCAAATGCATATACACTCGCCACCACGTATATACACCATCCCCAATACCTTAAGCACATAACAACCAAGTCGAATCCTAGGGGTTTACTTCTTAACAAAGTTAGTCAAGAGACTTACCTCCACCCAGTAGTCTTCAACCTTACAAAGTAGCCTTCCCTCTAAAATCAACCTACGAACGAACCGAATCTAGTCAAACACGACCCAATAACGTCAAACAAAGCCATAGAAATCGATCTCAAATGATAAAGTTTGAATCTTTAATTAAAAAGACAAAGTCAACACGGGCCCACTTCCGGAACCCAACAAAACTCACAGATCCCGATTACCTATTCCAATATGAGTCCAAATATACAAGTCTCATCCCCAAATTTCTCTTTAAAACTCTAAGCTTTTGGGTGTAATTATCCATGGGAAAATATGATATAAAGTCAAATCCAAGTGTAAATTGCTTACCTCCAATGATATAGTGAATTTGCTCTTCAAAATCCCCTACTCTTGAAGTCTAGGGCTCACAATATGATAAAGTGGGTAAAAGTCCCGATATCCTAACTTAAATATTCTGCACAGGTAGATACATCACGATAGGGGGAACACTTCACGATCGCGAAGGCCAAAATCTTCCTAGCTACTGATCCAACTTCGTGAATGCGAAGACCCAACTGCGAATGCGATGCACTGCCTCGCTAAGCCTACTAGATCTCTACACTTGCACACGAACGCGAAGCACTGGACCTCAACCCTCTGCGAATGCGGCCTTACTCACGCAAATGCCAAGAGTAAAACCTACCTTCTAGACTCTCCCGCAGTGTGATCACAAGACAACCTCCACGCTCGTGAAGAAGCACCCTGCACCAGAAAACCCAACAGTCTAAAAACAAAGGGAATGGTCTGAAATCGCCCTGAATCACACCCGAGCCCCTCGGGACCCTGTCCAATCATGCCAACAAGCCCCAATACCTTATCCAAACTTGTCGAAGTGCTCGAAATACCAAGAATGACATTAATACCAAGAATCAACGATCAAAATCACTCTCTCAAAATTAAGAAATTCTAACTTGCAACCAAGAGTCTGATTCAAGCCTAACCAATACGGATACCAACCAAACTTTGCACAGAAGTCTTGAATGACATACAACAACAACAAAAAACAAACCAGTGAAATCCCACAAAGTGGGGTCTGGGGAGGGTAGAGTGTATACAGACCTTACCCCTACCTTACGAAGGTAGAGATGCTGTTTCCGATAGACCCCCGGCTCAAGAGAAAGAAAACTAAAAAGGAAGCAGAAACAACAACTAGTAACCAAAGCAAGCAAAGGTGATATAATAACCGAAGAGAAAGAAATGACATATAGTAAAAGAAATTTATGGATACGAAGAAATGAAAATACGAAACTTACACTAATGATACCGGCATGAAGATAAGACACGCTCGCTTAACCATTGCCCTTCTATCCTAATTCTCAACCTCCATACTCTCCTATCAAGGGTCATGCACTCAATAAGCAAAAGTAGCACCATGTCATGCCTAATCACCTCTCCCTAATATTTCTTAGGCCTACCTATACCTCTCTTCAGCCCTCCCATTTTCAACCTCTCACACCTCCTCAAACCTTGATCAACTCTTACAACTTAAGCTTCCAAAATAAGACGAAGTGTCTCAATTCAATCTCAAACCTTCCCAAAGACAAACCAACCACCCCCGCGAGTCACAAGTCCACAATTACACATACGAGAAGCATCAAATAGGGGAACGAGGCTCAAATACACAAAATGATCGGCCGGGTTGTTATCAATCCGAATATACGCATAAGTCCAAAATCACCATATGAACCTACTAGAACCATCAAATCACCAATCCGAGGTCATTTAAACAAAAGTCAAACCTTGAACAACTCTTCTAACATAAGGTTTACAAATTGAAACTAAGTGTTCCAATTCATTTTTGAACGCCAAGAAAGCCAAACCATACATCCCTACAAGTCATAAAATATCAAATACATATACAGGGAACATTAGATAAGGGAACATGGTTCAATTATACAAAATAAACGGTCGGGTTGTTACATAATAGATGAAAAGCCTTCCACAAAGCGGCGATAGAAGCCTGCCAAACCTAGGAAACCTGGATCTCTATAGCTGAAGTAGGTCTAGGCTAACTCTAAACAGCCTCAATCTTCTTGGGATCAAACTTTATGCTATCACTAGACACAACATGAGCCAAGAATGCAACTAAGTCCAACCAGAACTCGCACTTCAAAAACTTGGCATAAAGATGATGATCTTTTAAAGTTTGAAGTACAACCCGCAAATGTTGCTCATGCTCCTCTCTACTACGAGAGTAAACTGGAATATCATCAATGAACACAATCACAAAGGAATCCAAATAATGCTTGAACACTTGTTTCATCAAATTCATGAAAGTTGATGGAGTATTTATCAAACCAAATGACATCACCAAGAACTCATAATGACCATAGAGAGTCCTAAGAGTTGTTTTAGGTACATCTGAATCCATAATCTTCACCTGATGATAGCCAGATCTCAAATCAATCTTGGTAACTACTTTGCCACCCTAAAGTTAATCAAATAAATCATCAATACGAGGCAATGTATACTTGTTATTGATAGTAACTTTGAGCTACTGATAATCAACGCATATTCTTATAGAACCATCCTTCTTCTTCACAAACAACAATGACTCACCCCATGGAGAAACACTCGGTCTAATGAGCCCATTATCAAGAAAATCCTACAACTGCTCCTTCAATTCTTTCAACACAGCTGGAACCATACGGTATGGCGGGATAGAAATGGGTTGAGTACCCGGAACCAAGTCAAAGCAAAATTCAATATCTCTATCAGGCAGCATGCCAAGTATATCCATCGAAAACACCTCCAGAAAGGCTCTCACTACCGATACTAATTCTATAAAAGGGACATCTACACTACAATCTAAAATGTAAGCTAAATATGCTTAATACCCCTTCTCAACCATGTGTTAAGACTTCAAGAATAAAACCACCCTACTAGTAGAATGGGCAAGGGTACCTCTCCAATATAATCTGGGCAACCCCGGCATAGCTAAGGTCATAGTCTTGCCGTGGCAATCCAAGATAGCATAATACAAGGACAACCAATCCAAACTAAGAATGGCCTCAAAATGCACCATATCCAATAACAAGAGATTAACTATAGTATCAAAGCCATTAATAATAACTATAAAAGAATGATACACTCGATCTAATACTATACAATCCCAAACCTCTATAGACACAAAAACATGAATATCAAAAGAATCACGAGGCATACTCAAGTGCGATGCAAAATTTGAGACACATATGAATAAATAGAACCTAAATCAAACATCACTGAAGTATCTCTATGACAGACTGAAATAGTACCGGTAATAACTGCATCAAACGACTCTACCTCAAGCCTAACTGAAAATACATAACAATAGGGTTGAGCCCCTCCAACTTGTCCTCCACCTCTAGAACGACCTCTTACTGACTGGCTTCACCTATAGATGGCTGGCCTCCACCTCTGGCTAGTTGAACCCACCACTAGCTAGCTAAGCAGGTAGTGTAGTAACTAGTACTGGAACAATAGCCTGGCTACCATGTAGTGGTCCACCCCGCAATCCCGGGAAATGCCTCATATCCCTACACTCGAAGCATTTATTCACCCATTGTAGCTGTTGGGTTTGAGGCTATCTCCGACGACCCGAATCACCACTGTAGAAAACTCTGTATCGAAGGTGCACTAATGGGAGGCGGAGATGCATTGAATGATAGCTGACCAAAACGAGGACCATAAGCACTATAGCCACCTGATGTTCCACTAGAAACCTGAAGTGCTGATTGGACCGACCTGGTAGATGGCTTATGCCAAAGGAACCTCTGCCTCCAGATGGGGCACCCCTTTAAACTACCAAAATATCGAGGCCTCTTATCAGATGTCACCTCTCTCCCCTAGCCATGAATCCGCTCAATCCTCCTAGCAATCTCAACCACCAGAGTGAAAGAAGTCTCAGTCTTGGCCTCTCTAGACATATGGAGTCTAATACCATAAGCAAGACCTTCTATGAATCTCTAAAACTTCTCCCTCTCAGTAGGAATCAGGATAGTTGCATCACGAGACAAATCAACAAATCTTGTCTCAAACTGGGTGACTGCCATACCACCCTATTGCAGGCGCTCAAACTGACTGCAGATCATCTCTCTAAATTAGGGGGATAAACTTCTCCAAGAAAAGCTGTGAAAATTGAGCCCAAGTAAGAGGAGGTGACCTTGCTGGTCTACCACCATTTCTTGGCTGAACTGTGCATCTGGAAGATGGTGAAATCAACTTTGCTAGAATCAAATAGTCTTAAATTGTGCACAATCTTGTGGCATCGGTCCATGAAATTCTTGGCGTCCTCTAAAGGCGCTCTACTGAAGTGAGGAGTAAACAAGTTCTGGAACATATCTATCCTCTTCAATTCATCAGCTGACATAGCGGGACAAACCTCAGACGGCACAACAATAATATGTTGAACCATCCAAACTGGTAACACTCCCGGGGTATGATAACCCTGAGCCATCTTCTCCGAAGTGTAAGTGGCAGGAGTCTGTACTCCTCCCCCGATTTGAGAAGTGGTTGATGCCATAGGAAGCACGCCTGCCTGAACCATGCTCTCTTTAAGGCCCACCATGCAAACCAAGGCATCGTGAATCACTGGAGTATTGGTAAATCCCTCTAGAACATGAGTTGTTCCCATTGGCTCATCCTGATCTATAATCTCATCATCTAGAGCTATTTGAGGCTCGTCTAATATTGCTCTAACATGAGCGTGAGTAGCTCCAGGTGTGCTGCATGTGCTCTGGGGTGGGCTCTGCTTCTGCCCCGACCTCTAGCCCTTGGTAGTGACTTCAACCTGAGGCTCTGGCAGCTGCTCTACTGTGGCTGACGCACGTGTCCTCACCATCTGTGAGATAATAAAGAGTAAAGATTCAAACTTTATGATAGAAGAAAGTCGCGCGATAGAGATAGAAAGAAGTGAAGTCTCCTAAAGCCTTATAGCCTCTCGAAGATTAGTACAGATATTTCCGTACCGATCCTCAAGACTCTACCAGGCTTGTTCATCACTCGTGAGACCTAGGCAACCTAGTACTCTAATACCAACTTGTCACGATCCAAATTCTCAATCAATGTGGTGGTGATGACTCATGAGACCTAGGTAACCTAGTGCTCTAATACCCACTTGTCACGATCCAAAATCTCAACCAGTGGGGTCATGATGGCATATAACATTGCTTTCTAGGAAATCCAATAATTAACAATCTCAACCAACAGGGTCGTGAGAGCACCTAACATCGCTTGCTAGGCAATCCAATAATTAACAATAAAAAAGGAAAAGAGACTAACAATTAACAACATATAAATATAGAATAAAGATAACACTCGTAAGTACATAATAAGTCTAAAACAACGTCGACTATAAGATTTGGTGTCACATAGCACATGAGCTACTAAGAATACTACGTGCAATATCTATAATGAGTACAATATTTTTTAGCATAATAAATAGTAATAGGAAAAATGGAAAGAAGACTTTAGCGCCTATGGACGAGTGTGCAGCTCTACCTCGAGTCGTCTATCTGGTAAGAGTTAAGCACTTCTCGGGACTTTGCTGATTCCAATGTCTAAAACTGCACAAGAAATGTGGAAGTGTAGTATGAGTACAACCGACCAAATGTACTCAATAAGCATCAAACCTAACCTCGGCGAGGTAGTGACAAGACTATGACAAGACATTTACCATATAAACCTATACACTTATTAAGCAACAGAGATAGAAGTAGAGATAACAATAATAATAACAGGAATAAAAGTAAAAAAAGCAATAAAAGAATCTGATAACAGAAGTAATAACCACTACTAAAATTCTTGGATTCCTCTGAAGGCGCACTACTCAAGTAAGGAGGAAACAAGTTCTGGAACCTATCTATCCTCTTCAACTCATCAACTGCCATCGTGGGCCTAACCTCAGGCTGCACAACAATAATAGGTTGAACCACCCCAACTGGTAACACTCTCGGGGTCTGATAAGCCTAGACCATCTGCCCCGGAGTGTGAGTAGAGTCTCAACTCCTCCCCCGGCCTGAGAAGTGGCTGGTGCCATAGGAAGTACTCCTGCCTGAACAATGCTCTCAATAAGGCCCACCATGCAAACCAAGGCATCCTGAAGCACTAGAGTAGCGGTAAATCCCTCTAAAACATGAGTTGTTACCACTGGATCATCCTGATCTAGAATCTCATCATCTGGAGCTATCTGAGACTCGACTAACGTTGCTCTAACATGAGTGTGAGTAGCTCGAGGTGTTGCTGCATGTGCTCAGGACTGGGCTCTGCCTCTGCCCCGACCTCTAGCCCCTGGTAGTGACTGCAACCTGAGGCTCTAGCTCTTGCTCTACTGCGGCTGATGCACGTGTCCTCACCATCTGTGAGATAATAGAGAGTAAGGATTCAAACTTTAGGGTAGAATAAAGTCGCACGATAGAGATAGAAGGAACTGAAGTCTCCTAAGGCCTTATATCTTCTTGAAGATTAGTACAGACATTTCCGTACCGATCCTCAAGACTCTACCAGGCTTGTTCATCACTCGTGAGACCTAGGCAACCTAGTACTCTAATACCAACTTGTCACGATCCAAATTCTCAATCAATGTGGTGGTGATGGCACCTAACATTGCTTGCTAGGCAATCCAATAATTAACAATCTCAACAAACGGGGGTCGTAAGGGCACCTAAATCGCTTGCTAGGCAATCCTAATTAAGAATAAAAAAGGAAAAGAGACTAACAGTTAACAACATAAATACTGAATAAAGATAAAACTCGTAAATACATAATAAGTCTAAAACAACTTCGACTAATCAACCTCCCAAGATTTGGTGTCACATAGCACATGAGCTACTAAGAATACTACATGCAATATCTACAATGAGTACAATATTGTTTAGCATAATAAATAGTAATGGGAAAATGGAAAGAAGACTTTAGCACCTACTGACGAGTGTGCAACTCTACCTCGAGTCGTTTATCTGGTAACAGCTAAGCACCTCTCGGGAATTTGCTGATACCAATGTCTGAATCTGCATAAGAAGTGCAGAAGTATAGTATGAGTATAACCGACCCTATGTACTCAATAAGTATCAAGTCTAATCTTGGGAGGTATTGACGAGACTATGACAAGACACTTACCATATAAACCTATACAGTTATTAAGCAACAGAGATAGCAGTAGAGATAACAATATTAATAACAGGAATAAAAGGCAAAAAATAGTAAAAGAATCCGATAACAGAAGTGATAACCATGTCTCTCGAGTAATACAACCAAAACCTTTTTCAGCAGCTCAACTCAATGGGGAAGAAACAATATCTATAATCAATGCAGTCAAATCCCACAAAGAATGACTATATCACAAACTACTCCAAGATGTATAACACATACGTTGTTGTGCACAACCCGATCCCATGGTCATACTATTGTTGCAGTGAGCAACCCAGTCCTTATCATAATATTATTGCGGGTTCAATCCAATCCAATGTATCAATTCATATAGATCATCCATTAGCATAACCAACATAGCGAGGTTCATAATAAAATATCGAGGAGAATCGACAAATCTAATTCATCAAGGAAGAGATGAATACTAAAAAGGAATAATAAGCAATCCAATTATCCAAAAGCTAGTCTCACACATATATCTCGACAAGGACTCAAACAAGGTCAATAACACCCGAACGGTCAAGTAGCCACGCAATCCAATATAGTATCGAAGAACAAGGCATGGAACGAGTAAAGCATGTAACAAGTAAAAGCATGTAACAAGTAAAGGCATATAATGAGTAAAGACATATAGCAAGTAGAGGCATGCAAGAAGTAAAAATATGTAGTAAGTAAAGGCAAGCAGTCGGTAAAAGCATGTATCAAGTAAAAGCATATATCTAGTAAAAGCAGGAAATAAGTAAAAGTATTTGTCAAGTAAAAGCATGAAATAATTAAAGGCTTGGATAAACTAGTTCTACCTGCATACTTTAACCCATGACAACACATATGCACTCCTCACCATAAATATATGTCATCCCCAAGACATGGAACACGTAGCAGATAGTCCAATCATATCCTAATTTCCTCATCAAGAATAACTACGATACATACCTCTTTCTGGAACCAAATCAACAACTCTAACACAACTTTGCCTTTAGCACAACCCTCCAAAAAACTTGAATCTAGTCAAATATCTCTCAAGCAAGTTAAAACAAGCTTTAGAAACTATCATACTATCAAAAATGTTCGTTCTTTAACATATTTGAAAAAAGTCAATAGAAAGTCAATCCAAACCCACTTAGTCGAAATCCAAAATCAAGATCAAATCAAGAGCCTAGCATCTGCGAGCTAGCAATCGCAAAAGGGATGAATGTAGCACCAGCAATGCCAAACTTAGCAAAATCTGTCCGAAATTAATTGGAAATTCACCTGAGCCCCTCGGGTCCCAATCCCAATATCTATACAAGTATAATAACCTCATGTGAACTCGTTCAAAAGCTCAAAATATCAAAATAACATCAAGAATCAAGAGTCAAGCATCAAAACTCAAAGATTTCACATGTGCATAACTTTAAATTTTTAACTTTCCACAATAAGGCCTGAAACGGCCTCGGGTCACCTGAGACCCAAATCAAACATACGTACAAGTCTAAAATCATCATACGAACCTATCAGAATCGTCAAAATACCGAATCGAGGTCGTTTACTAAGAATGTTGACTTTGATCAACTCTAAACAACTTTAAAGTTCAAAATTCAATTTTTTCTTTATAAAAAAAACACATCTAAACTTTCTGGAAATCAAAATGGACCACACACCATGTCATAAATCATCAAATTAGGCTATTCAATGTCTCAAACCACGGAACGAAAAGCTAGAGCTTAAAATGACCGGGTCGTTACAGTTAGGGCCATTAATTTTAATTTAAAAACCGCGCAAAAAATAACGAAAAAAGAAAAAAAAATGGTGATTCATGTACCGTTATGGCAATGGATTTTAATTTAAAAATCAGGCAAAAAATAACAGAAAAAGGAAAAAATAATTTTGGTAAAAAAAGCCAAAATCGAGCGAGGACGGCGATGCAAAGCTTGCCTTCTTCTCAACTCTTTAAGAACTAGTAGAATTGCTTTTTATATAAGCATAATAATTTTCCTCTTTGGTTTTCGAGGGACAAAATTTCTTTGTAGAAGGAATCTTTTCATTTCCGTTTGTTCCCATTCACACCACATATAAAAAAATCAATAAGTGTTCCTAACATATATAATATGGAAAAACTATGGTGCATAGAAAGTGTAGCATCTAACACTAACAGATAGAGTATGCGTTTGCGCGCGCGTGCAAAGTAATTATAATTTAAAGAATTTTTGTTCAACTTTAAAATTTAAAAAAGGACACTTTAAAAGTCTTTTTCTTTTTTAGAAAAATAGAAAGGACACCTTGAAAAGTGAATGCTTGAAAATCCACTATATGGGAGAAGCAATCACCTAGAAAATCTTGTAGATTAGAATACTTTTAAGATTCATCCTTCCATATTTTAGCTTACAAATAGGGGTAAACAAATAAAACCGACAAACCGCATCAACTCGATAATCCTAATCGAATCGAGAAAAAAAAATCTGACTATGGTTTGGTGTTGGAAAAAAAAAAACCGATCATATTTGGTTTGTTTTGGTTTTAACTAAAAAAAGTCAAACCGAAACCAAACCAACCCGACATTATATGTATAGAAGTTTTAAATATATTTAATACATAAATATATTTATGGTAGTGTAGTTTATAAATATTTCTTAAGTTTTTTCATAGTTTTATCTTTTAACGTATTATTTCAATTTTGGGCTTATAATTTTTGGATGTTCCAATAAGTTTTATAATGTTGGATATCTATTTTACTATGAATCCTAAACCAAAATCAAATCAATACTAATGCTAATAAAAAACATTCAATTCAATTGTACTATGAATGAAAATAGTATTGGATATCTATTTTTTAGTTTTTCCATGGTTTAGATAAAATATATAACTTATTTTTCTTTTAATGGTTAGTCATGTAAATAATAGTACTTATTAGTCATAATTTTAGATTATGTTTGTTTTCATTATGACTTATTAATAATATTTATTTTATGTGATTTTATTATTTTTATCGTTGAATATTTTAGTACAATGTCATTACTCATCTCATATTTATGTTATTTTATTGAAAAACACCTTATATAGTTCTGTCTTACTAAGATTAAAGAAATATTTGGAGCACAAATTTTACGTTTTGTGCTATGAAGACTTTATGAAAAAAAAACCGAAAAAACCCGGAAACTCGAAAAACCCGAGATTAAAAAGCCCGACTTTTATTGGTTTGGTTTGGTATTTAGATTTAATAACCCGATACAATTGGTCTGATTTGATAATTAGAAAATCCGAACCAACCCGTCCCATGTACACCCCTGCTTACAAGATTCCCCGAAAGTATATACCCTGAAAGTATATAGTAAAGAAAAGACAGAAAAAACGCAACAGTATAACGCCATATTACATCGTACGTACTTCAATTCATCCGTCCATGTGGTGCCAATATTTTCCGCTCAATAGATTATTGAATCAAAATAAATTGTATACCTAAATATAATTTCCGCGAAAAATGGATAAATAAAGGCCATGGAGCTGGTGATGTATAAAGTTAGGAGTTCTTTTTTAATTATTCTCAAACCAACAATCCTCTAAATAGGGGTGTATATGGGTCGGGTTGGTTCGGATTTTTTAATTATTAAAACAAACTAATGGTGTCGGGTTTTTAAATTTATAAACCAAACCAAACCAACAAAGTCGGGGTTTTTAATCTTGAGTTTTTCGGATTTTCGGGTTTTTTCCCAGTAAAGTCTTCATAGCATAAAATATGTAACTTGTGCTCCAAATATTTCTTAAGTCCTAGTAAAATACAACTATATAATGTATTTTTCAAGAAACTAACACAATAATATGGGATAAGTCATAGCATTATACTAAAATATTCAATAACAAAGAAAAAATAATAAAATTACATAAAATAAATATTGCTAATTAATAAGCCATAATAAAAATTAACATAATCTAAAAATATTATACATGTCATGCTAAAATAAGTATAGCTAATAAGTACTAATAATAATTACCTAACTAAGTACTAAAGAAAAAGATAGACTAAATTATGCATTTTCATTATAAACCAATGTAAAACTAAAATAATTATCCAATACTATCGTCATTCCTAGTATTGAATTGAATTTTTTTTGTTAGCATTAGTATTGATTTGAACTTTGTTTGAGTTACTTCATTTATGCGCTTTAAAATTTATTTACCATTCGAGAATGTTAAGTCTAAACTTGAAATAATACGTTAAAAGATAAAACTGTGAAAAAGATTAAGAAATATTTATAAATTATATTACAATAAATATTTATGTGTATAAAATATTTTTAAAAATTATATAAATGTACTATCGGGTTGGTTTGGTTTCGGTTTGACTTTTTTTAGTTAAAACCAAACCAAACCAATTATGGTAGGGTTTTATTTTTCAATACAAAACCAAATCAAACCACATCGGTTTTTTTTTCTGGTTTGATTTGGATTATCGATTTGGTGCGATTTATCGGTTTTCTTTGTACACCCCTACTTCTAAACCAATATATTTGAAACCATGGAAATTTAGCAAAATATGGTTTCCTTTATTCTCAAACTAGTTAATTTATCCGCGCTTCACGCGGGATATGATAACACAAATAAGATTAATTCATGCATCGATATCATGAGTTTCTTTGTTACTATAAGTTAAACTTCTTCCAACTACGCCAAAAAGTACCAAAAAATAAATAAATTCAGAAGGCGAGACACTCAAAAGAAAAACACAAAAATATATTACAAGTTAATTAAGTTCACCAGTTTAGTCTTTTCAAAATCTACCTTGAAACTGTGCTATAGCACATGAATGGAAAAAATGATGGGGAAAAAGCAAAAAAAATAAATTAAATAATATAGTTAATCAAATACAAACATTACTACCTTAGATAAAGAGCAAAAACTGATATGCATCTATCCTGGAGAAACCCAAAAAGGCAAATAAATAACTTGTGTATGAATGGAGCAAGAGAAGTCCCGAGATTTCGATTTTTAAATCGAGATCCAGTGGTAATGACATTAACATTATGCTCTGGCCTCTGGTGTTCTCCAACATGAGGACTCTTGAAAAACCGCTAGCTCATTCAACACTTAGTATTGCCTTGTCAAAAAGTACATGGGAAGTAATCCCAACACTATGAGTTTCTTTTGCTAAACAGCTAGAGATAATTTTATGACTCATAGTCCAGTTGATGTCTTGTAGTTCTATAATTAAAACTAATATCCCATAGTAACAAACAACAATCAGCAATTGAGAAATCATATTAGTAATATTTGTGAGATTTCAGCAATCGAAAAATCATACTATCTTTTTTTTTTTCCTTTACCAGCCTGAGCTTGAGTTATTTCCCGAAATTAATACATTTACAAATTGGTCATCACTCCCGAAAGTTTTTTTCATGTTTAAGATCTTTACGTATTCCGAGTTAATCCCTACATTTAACTTAATTTTATCAAGAAAATGACAATTTTTACCATATAAACATAAAAGCCATAGATATACAGGAAAAAAGAAGATTTTCTTTCTTCCTAAGAAGTTGGTATGGTACAAAATAGGGCTAAGATGCTGAAAATACAAAGAAAAGGGAAAATAAAAGGGAATAAGAACAAACCATATGTATGTTAGCCTCAAACATCTTCCTGTGTGAATAGGCGAATCAAAAGCTAAGAAGATCAAAATCCCAAAAAGTTACAACCCATAAACATTAAATTTGCATGGAACATATAGTATTAAAGTACCAAACACAACATATGATCTTACAAATTTGATCATAACATAATCTGTCGCATTGGATCACTCCTCGGATTGGATGGAAAAAGCACAGGCTTTCTGATGTTGAAACATGATCAAGCCAATCTCTATCTTTGTGTCTATGGATCATAATTTCAAACAACTTCTTCACTACAAGTATATATATCTTCTTATCGCTTTACAATTCTCTTCTTCTGACCCTATTAACTCTGTAACTTGCTTGTCATCATTTCAACAAATGGAACATGTTTTTCTCTCCTGTTCTTTGCCTTCAGAGTCATTGATTATTTTGTCCTTTCATCTCCTAAGTTCGTTCTTTTATTTTGGCAACATGAGCAGCAGTAATTTATCTGGAAAAGGAAAAAAAATTGAAGGGCATATAGAATATCTCTGCAAATCTGCAATCTATGTGTTCGCCTTTTTTCCATATAAAATTCTGAAGCAGGAAGAGAGTTAGAAAGGGATTCCAAGTAGCCCATTTGTGTATAGAAAATTAAATTTGATAGAATGCGATTACCAACACAGATTTTTGGGGCTGAAATCTTTAGCAGCTACTTGTTCCCGGCAACTCTGACGCATTTCATTGAAGAGCTACAATGAAAAAAATTCCAAACAAAAGTGTAACACACTCTAGCAAAGTCAACATTCAAAGGCCATGAATTGCTATGAAAATTAAAACCAGGGGCATCAACTTTCACCGACATTCTTAACTGGTGTTATAAGTAGTCGTAAAGCCATCTTACTGTTTTAACCCCTATACAACAATTAGTATGAGACATTTTTCGCCATTTAAGGAAATCAAATTCTGATTGAAGTGATAGATTAGGATAATTCAACTTAATTTAAGAGGGCAACATACTGCACATAAGCCGCTGGAATATTGCAAATGCCCACTTTATCCTCCCCTTTTCACAAGAAGTTTTATATAAGTTTTGATGCGCTAATATTTAGAGGTAGTTTTACGTATTAGGACAACTTGAAAGTTAAATGAAATAAACTCAATAAGTTGAAAATCAAGTCATAATTAAAGGGTTACATATGAAATTGAGCCCCAACACGAAAGTAAAGAAAGACAATTAATATTTAAAACATATTGTAACACGTTTATATGTGTATATTGATATCTTTTTCGACCTTTTGAATAACATCGAGCGTACGGGTATTTAATATTTATAGGGACAAGGAACATAACATCTGAGATAAAATCTTAGCCAACTCAAAAAGATATAGACATGGGACCATCTTAAAGACTTTTAAAGAACTTCTTGAACAATTCCTTGCAACTCATGCTCCTTCTCTTAAAATTTAGCTATTGAGTAATGCCCTTCTAGCCTGCCAATATTTATAATGTTCAATATTATAGTAGACTCTGTTGATGGATCTAAAACTTTCACTCTTTATAGCATCAGCAGGGGAAAAAATAACAACGGAAAAAGATAAGAAAAGAGAAATCTTGATGACTCTGGAATTAGACATTATCATAAGAATTCCACCGATAAAATCCTTTGAGTGGTGTATATTTGAAGAATCCCCATATTGAAGAGTTGCTAGTTGTGCATATAAATCTTATGGAGGCAACTTTTTACCTACACCAAGGAAATAGAGTAGAAGAATATAATACCTCAAGATAAATGAACCATTGGAAGTTTCTAGAGTGACCTTTTAGGCCCTTATTCTACACTCCTCCACATCCCTGTTACAAAGCTATAAATAATCATAATAGAAGAGGGAATAGTAAATTATTCAACACGGTAACAACAAATAAGTGAAGTGTATCACCAAATAAGTTAATCACAAATTTAAGAAGAGCAGTTAAAATCAGAAAGCACAAATGGGTAAGATTACCTTTGGTCACAATTGTTGAAGGAGAAAACCCAGACTTGATCGTAGAGAGCGTTTGTTAAAACCTGGAAAGGACGCTTCAAGCACTGAATTAGCCAATAAGTGCATGTATTAATCAAATCAGTTAGACAAACTTGAACAACAAAGTTGCATTAGAAAGCTAAAATATTAACAAAACAATTATCGACAACATCTAACTTCCTTCAGTGCTTTATAAAGCTAAAATATTAACAAAGTTGCATAACTGGAACAATGGGAGCAAAAAAGGACAATTAGATGGAACTCTCAAATGGAAAAGGGAAAAGGATAAATTAGGAGAATAAAAAGCAGTAGGGGGAGATAAAAGGGATTAACAATTTCTTTTTAGTGCTTGTACTCTATTGTAGATTCAACTTAGAATGTTGTTTCTATGCTAATTTTGCACTGTCATAATTACGAGATAGGTAAAAAAAAAAAAAAGCAGTTCTTTAGCAATGGAGGAGAGGAAACTGATATCATCGATTTTAATTGCGGGTGAGAGAGATTCTGGAACAAGAAAGGTAGGTTATTGAAACGGACGCCTCTTTTTTGCTGGCAGTTACAGAAGTGTAAGAAGCGTTGGTTGGAATGACACATATTTTTTCTCATTTTTAGCGGTGTAGGAGTAGAATGAAGGAGATTTTTTTTCTTTTAATAAAAAAAGAAGAGAAAATAGATAAATTTGGA
Source organism: Nicotiana tomentosiformis (assembly GCF_000390325.3). Taxonomy (NCBI): domain Eukaryota; kingdom Viridiplantae; phylum Streptophyta; class Magnoliopsida; order Solanales; family Solanaceae; genus Nicotiana; species Nicotiana tomentosiformis. Next base: position 78,903,316 of record NC_090815.1, read on the forward strand.
TGCTGGTATCTGGATGCGCCACATCACCGGGTCTATACCTCTCTTTTATATATATATATATATAGATTGACTTCCTTAATATATGAGTGAATATTATTCTTTAGCTAATACTTTTATAAAACTAGTTCTAAACTGAAAGTTGTATTCTCGTCATCATTCTTGTGGGTTTTTTTGGGTGAAACTTGTTATTATTCTGTATTACTGTAATAAACAATTAAACTTTCTGAAAAAATAAAACAGAAAGTTAGTAATACTTGTTTAACGAAATAGATTCTGGAAAACAAAAAACAGTATAGGAATAAATCGAGCCCACTGAATACACAGTGTGTCCTTAAGGAAATTATTCCCCTCAAGTACCCGAGGTGCTGGAATATATCCTCCCAGGATAGAACGATTTAACTCACCAGTGTATTGGTACCAAAAACTCTGATGAACTGCGAACCACTCAATGGTCGTAAAACACACTGGAAAATATTGTGCAGAAGAAGAAGAAGAAGAAGCTCAGAAAATTTCGTAAGGAAAGATTCTGGGATTCAAACTCTATTTATAGAGTTGCTGGCATTGTTTTTGAAAAGGTTTGCAACCTTTCAGAAACAGCCATGGCTGTTGGAAAAGGGGTGTTTGAAATATTTCGGAAAAAATATATTTAAAATAATTCGGGAAAGAAAACGGGCATGACCGAACCGGGTCGCGGGTCATGGGTTATTCCGGATCGAATTTTTCGTTAATTATTTAATTAATTAATTAAATAATTGAAAGGAATTTTGTCCAAAAAGATTAATCAATCAATCGATCTTTGACCAAATCCAAATCCAAATCCAAATTCAAATCTGAAGCCGAAGCCGAAGCCGAGCTATTTCTCATTCTCATTCACCCTCTTTAAGCTAAAAGAAGAGCAATTATATATATACCCATCAAAAGCCTTTTCTTTCTCCGATATGAGACAATGTCCCTTTCCCAAGGGAAACTCAAATATTTTATTTTTCCTCCATTTCTCATTCAACTTCTTTAAGCTACACAAGCTTAAAATCCCAACAATCCCCCACATGAATGGGGAATGGCTATAAATTAAAGGAATGCACGGACGCGTGTGTGTTTTACATGCAAAAATTAATTGCATCTGGATAAGTAGGTTTCCCTTTGAACTTTTCGTAGTGAACTTATATCGGATATACTCGTTCAATCGGTAGATTTGATATCTTTGAACCGTCGAGCTTTGTTGTATACCTAGACAACGTAAGTCACACAATCAATCCTTAACCATCTATGGTTCTCACGGTTGTGTTCGTTTCAGCTATGAACACCGCCTGGTTTCATGAGTGCTTAGAGAATGGGCCTTTACTTTCATTCCCCTTGAAGCGGCTTACACTTCACACTCACATAGGTGATTTCTAAACGTGTAATCCTATAGACACACTATCTGGTCATATCCTGCCAGACTTAGCAAATCATTAAAAAACCTTTAAGCTTTGTTGACTCATCAAAAAGCCTTAATGCTTTACCTCGATTTCTGAACATTGTCTTCATCACGAGAATGGGTTGAGTTATTTGACAATGTTGAACCGTCATTCATAACTTTGTTTGATCTCTTTGAACCTAGCTCGTGGGATCTCCAGTCTGCTAGGTAGAGTTACCGTCATGATGACTTGTCCTAGACCTTAACCCCATTCCCTTTGATGATCTTTCAACTGCCTCTCTAGATAGGCCTTTTGTAAGTGGATCCGACACGTTATCTCTTGACTTTATGTAGTCAATTGTGATAACACCACTAGAGAGTAGTTGTCTAACGATATTATGTCTCCGTCGTATATGACGAGATTTTTCGTTATACATAACGCTTCCTGCCCTGCCTATTGCCGCTTGACTATCACAATGTATACAAATAGGTGCCAAAGGTTTGGGCCAAAATGGAATATCTTTCAAGAAATTCCGGAGCCATTCAGCTTCTTCACCGGCCTTATCTAAAGCTATAAATTCAGATTCCATTGTAGAACGGGCGATGCACGTTTGTTTGGATGATATCCAAGACACTGCTCCACCCCCAATTGTGAAAACATATCCACTCGTGGATTTAATTTCAGATGATCCAGTGATCCAATTTGCATCACTATATCCCTCGATCATGGAGGGATATTTGTTATAATGCAAAGCGTAATTTTGGGTATGTTTGAGATACCGCAAAACTCGTTTCATTGCCATCCAATGTATGTGATTGGGATTACTTGTAAACCGACTCAGTTTACTAATAGCACATGCTATATCTGGTCGTGTACAATTCATGATATATATCAAACTTTCCAATACTCTTGCGTAATCCAATTGTGAGTCACTTTCACCTTCATTCTTTTGAAGTACATAACTCATGTCAATTGGAGTCTTGGCAATTTTGAAATCCAAATACTTGAACTTGTCAAGTACCTTTTCAATGTAGTGAGACTGTGATAATACTAGACCTTGTGGAGTCTTGTGAATTCTGATTCCTAAGATCACATCAGCAACTCCTAAGTCTTTCATATCGAATTTGCTAGCCAACATGCGCTTAGTAGCATTTATATCTGCCATGTTTTTGCTCATTATCAATATGTCATCAACATATAAACAAACAATGACTTCATGACCTGGAGTGTTTTTAATGTAAACACATTTGTCGCACTCGTTGATTTTAAACCCACTTGCCAATATTGTTTGGTCAAATTTGGCATGCCATTGTTTGGGTGCTTGTTTAAGTCCATAAAGTGACTTAACAAGTTTGCACACTTTCTTTTCTTTATCAGTTACCCCAAAACCCTCAGGTTGTTCCATGTAAATCTCTTCATCTAATTCTCCATTTAAGAAAGCTGTTTTAACATCCATTTGATGGATTTCAAGACCATACACGGCCGCTAGTGCCACTAACACCCTAATAGATGTTATCCTCATTACTGGCGAGTAAGTGTCAAAGTAATCAAGGCCTTCCTTTTGTCTATAACCTTTGACAACAAGTCTTGCCTTATATTTGTCAATAGTGCCATCAGCTTTCACTTTCCGTTTAAAGATCCATTTCGAATCTAAAGGATTATTTCCTGGAGGAAGATCCACCAATTCTCTCCATTTCTCATTCACCTTCTTTAAGTTATACAAGCTTAAAATTCCAACAAAACTAATCTCGATTTTGTCTCACCTCATAAAGACACCAAAACCACAAGAAAATAAGGCTACGATGATATATATATATATATATATATATATATATATATATATATATATATATATATATATATATATATATATATATCACAAAAAATTAATCAATATTTATTTTACCCTTAAAATAAGTGTTAGAAATTTCAGTGTCAGGTATTTGGATTAGGTTTGGGTCATGAATTTTTTTTAGTTTAAAATAATAATATTTTCTTAGTGAAAATGTTTTTCGGCCAAATTCACCGGGACTTTGACAAAATGACATTTAGGAAAATAAATGAAAGTTGAAGACTTTGTGGTTAGAAAAATAAATATAACGATTTTACCGCAGATATATTACAAGTAGAGTAACCTTATGCGAAATTAACCCCTTATACACCCATAGGGTGAGATCACGAGTTTCTTTCCTATATACAATGTGTGCTTAGTCAGAATCTTTAAGGAAACTATCTTCCTGTGAGTGATGTAGCCATTATCGGCAAATAACATCACTAGCCTGTGACTCTAATGTTTTTTTTTCACAATTAAAGCACATTGAGGAATATGCTAATCTATCTTAATAATATATACTCCCTCAATTTCAATTTAGATGAGATAATTTGATTCGGCACGGAGTTTAAGAAATTTTTTTAAAAAAAATTTGTAGTCTTAAAAACTTAAGGAGTAAAAGTTTTGTAGGGCAATAATATTTGTATGGTTATAAAGGCTTTTCATTAAGGGTAAAGTGGGCAAAATGAAGAGTCCAAAGTTGAATATTTCCAATTGTAGAAATGTGTCATTCTTTTTTGAACGAACTAATAAGGAAATAGTGTCATCTAAATTGAAATAGAGGGAGTAACTAATTATCTTACAATATGTACAAAACAAGACGGCTTTAAATACTTTTTCAAAAAATAAACAATTTGATGTTAATTATTTTGGAAATCAATCCAAATCAACATCCATTTGGGTGAAAGAGAACAAAAGATTGAGCACGTTTTGATAAAGACCTAAGATAGTTTTTCGATTTCAATTCTTTCCTAAAGCTAAAAGTATTTGTACGATGTCCTGCATTAACCAACATATATGATCTAATTAACTGTTACTTGCACTTAAAATACGCCGTAGACAACGTCAACGTTTCTTTCAGTGAGGTTACAGCATAATACAATATAGAAAATACTTTTTATTTATTATTCTTGTTTGAAATTCTCTCCAATTATATCTTTCAAATGTGACAAAACTGAAGCTTTCTGTATGTGGAACACTAGCTAGGATACCGAAGGAAAAACATTGATGGATATTCTTATTTTATTCCAATGCTTTAGCTAAAATATGATGTTCCTTTTATCCTAGTGGATAGGACCAGAAATACTTTTTTTCTAAGTAATTTAATTAAATATACTGTAATTGGCATAAAGTGCAACATATAATTTGCATAGCCACCTTGGTGACTCTAAAAGAAAAATATTATATTACAGATATTATCGATATAATTAAGAATGATTAAACTCCTGACATTTGATTAATTGTGGAAATAATTGGGGGCCTTCACCATGGGGAATGTTTTATTAAAAATATATTTATATTCTTATTATTTAATGATTTTATTCTGATTACTTTCTTTTAAATATTTCGACAATGAGGATAAAGTTTGTCCCCTTAGGTTCACTTTGTGCAAAATTATAAGTATTCTACCTATTGAGAGATGCTCTTTTAAATTCTTTTGCAGAGGTTCTATTCAATACCTAACTAGCCACTATTCGATGCAAAAATTTAAGGGTTAATTGGGTTTGTGGTTCTTTACGAATTTGTTTTTAGTTTTATGACTTTAACTTTTTTTTTACACATAAAAATTTTACTTTTATTAATAACATTTACACATAAGAGATCTTAAAAAGTAATTTCTTAATTTTAAAATTGTAAAAAAACAATATGTACAAATAGCACTACAAATTTAGAATGTCGATATCAATTAAATTGATATAAAAATTAGTCATTTTTAATAAATGATATACAAAATAGTCATTGTATGTTGATTAAGACATACTTACTACCTATTGCTTCGGAAGAAACTTATTGTATGTGTGAAAGTGCACAAATGCCGATTTTGGGACCGCCGTTTAAGTTGTACCTTGAGTTTAAAGTCACCCGTTTCGGATACAACTTCCGACATACGTAATTGAAGTAGTAAAATTCGCGTCTAAAGTTACAAATTTTATTTGAAGTTGAAAAGTCACATACAAGAATGAACTTCAGACAATTATGACTAAAGTTCATGCATTTTTGCATGCACTTCAACTGCATAGGGCTAAAGTGCAGCAATTTTTGCCTGCAGCAAAATATGACTAAAGTGCAGACGCACATGTCTTGAGTGCATGCAAGAATTGGTTGCACTCCAGTCATGTCAGTCTTAAGTGCAGTCATTTTTGCACTTAAGACGCACATGACGACTGAAGTGCAGCCAATGTTTTGCATGCGCTTAGACATGTGCATCTGAAGTGCAGATGTTCAGCTGGAATTTTTTTTTGCCAAGAAATGAAGAAAAAAATTAAAATAATTCAATATACAATTCAACATCCAAATCTACCAAGATTAGCTCAAATGTGAAACATAATTCAACTATCATAAAGAACGAACTATAATTTTTAATTTGTTAAAACAACAACAAATCTAATAAACTCATCTTGCAACAATGGTGATTTAATAATGTTTTCAATCTTTTCTAGTGACACCATTTGATTTAAAACTAACTTTTTATATTTAAAATTCAAGACCCACCTCTTCAAAGCATTATACTTCATTGCTATAAATTCAAAAACACAATTGTAAAACAACTAAGAAGGAGGAGGAGGAGGAGGAGGAGGAGGAAAAACAGAGAAAAGGCAGCTTGTCTTACTTTGGGTACCAATTAAACTTTTTGAGAAAAGTGCATACAAATTAAATAAGAGTGACAAATTAGAGTGCCTCGTGAAATTTTTACTAGTTGGAGTAGAAAAAACGAGGGGTCACAATTGGGAATCAAAAGAGGAGATAAAAGTAATTTTTTCGAATTTACAAGAAGGCCGCTATTATAGTGGGATGAATATGATTCCTCAATTTCGAATTAGTTAGAATCCTAATGTTGATACAGAAAACCAGGTGAAAAATCTAAAAAAAAAGAGTAAAATTCACGAGAAGAACAAAAAAAGAAAAACAGAAAACAAGTAGAGGGGAATACTATCCTTTCTCGTCGTTTTTTATATTGTCACGAGAAATATGAATAAATTAAACTTTGAATAGCTACAACTAAAAATAGATTAATATATATAAATTTTGAAGATCATGTTAATAATTTTTCGAAATATGAAAGAAAAATATTGATCAAACTATCTGGACATTATTATTATACGTCGACAAAGAGTCTGAAACCTTAATAATTATTTCGACTCAAGATATCAAAATAGGTGAAAACAAAGACGAGTACCATTTTATACATAGCACATATTTTACATGCGCTATATCTTAACGACCAGTTACCTCGTTAAAGTATAGCGCATTTAATGCATACGTTATACTGAATATTATGACCGACATGATGATTAACAGTATAGCGCATGTAATACAGGTGCTATATGTACAACGCATTTATTACATGCATTATACTGACATTTCACATGCCTAAGGAATTTATAGTTGTTTACCTAAGGACGAATGTTCATTCTTGAAAAAATTATTTTTGAGTGAATTTGAACCAATTCGCATTTGTTCTTCAGCATCCTTTATGCATCCCTTTATCTTCATCAATATATACAAAGTTCTTTTTGAACTTTGCTACGATGTCTGATGAGCGAAAAATAAGGTTTGCTTTATATTGGGCCGGTGAGACTGTGTTAGAGAATAACTCAGTACACTATAGTTGTTCTCCACAGTGTATTGTTAAGGTATCACTCACATTGGAGTACCACAAATTGGTATCTTTGAATTACAAAAGAATGAGTGTGAGTAAACGTTCGGTTAATTTAAAGATAACCGGAAGATATCCGTATTCGCTTATTCCACAAGGTGTGGCGTGTTAAGCCGATTTAACATCGATAACGATGAAACTCTGCAAGATATTTTTAGGACACCGGATGAACACATGGATGTTCTTGTGTTAAGCATGCTGGAAATGTACGTAAAGTCTGAAGACGCTAACAGTACTGATGTTCCACAAACTACGGTTAACACTCAATTATTTTATTGATTGTGTAGAGAAAATAAGCAACATGACGGTCTTATCCTAATTCGGTTGGGCGATGATAATATATTGAATCGGGATATGGTATATGCACGGAGTGAGGAAGATCACAGTGATTATGACAACAACACTGATGAGTTAGGCGATGAAACGCCATTCCTTGATGAGAGTGATGATGAGGAACCATATTTCACATGTGAGAGTGACAATGAGCAACCAAATTTGATGATGGTGCATGATGCCATCACTCAGCATGCTCAGTATATGCAGACTCCACCTACCATTAACCACCAGTGTACGAGTTGTGCGTGCCCTTTCATTTAAGGGAGATTCCCTACCTTGATCACTTGCCAAGTATGCCGGATGTGGATGCCCTCACAAGGAATCTTGATGATATTCGTATAGCAATATGGGATGAAAGTAGACCAACAGAGCTCTGTAAAAATATGCTTTTCAGTGACAACTCTTACCTCAGCAGGGCTGTGCGAATTTACAGCATAAAAAACTTATGTGAGATCGAGGTTGTTGAGTCATCTAAAAAATATATAAGGTCATTTGTTGCAGATGGGACCAAGGTTGTAAGGGTGCGTGGGAGAAAATTGAAAGATCCATTGATGGTTTTGTTCATTGCCGGCCAAGAATATCCATAGACGGCATACCTGTGTACGAAAAGTACGATATAAAGATGTTGATTGTCATTGGAGTAGATGCTAATAGCCAAATATTTTCCCTTGCCTTTTCTATTTATGCTAACGAAAGTCAAGAGACTTGGACATGATTTTTAAACCATTTGAAGGAGCACGTTATCAGACAATGTTCATGTATTTGTCTAATATATGATCGGTACGCTGGGTGTCACGACCCAAATCTGGGGAGGCGTGGCCGGCATGCGGTACCATATTTGGCCCGAGCGTACTACTTTGTAATTATGAACTCTGGAGGGGTAACCCTCAACTTAGGCCGACGAGGCCTACCTGCGAGCTGACAATACCAATCAAGGCCAACGAGGCCACTATGAATGTCTACAACCAGCAATATGAAGCTAACATGTGCACAGAGTTGGCAAGGCCACAATACTGATATACGAAATATACAGGACTCGTCTACAAGCCTCTAGAGATAACTGAACAGTATCATGGTTGGGACAGGGTCTCGACCTACCCATCAAACATGTATATATAAAATGGACTCCAAGTTCTAAACCCTGGAAACTCCGAGGAAGTGTAGCTTACCAACCAAGCTGATGTTTGACTCTGTCTACTGGAAAGGTCTATCCAGCTATCTATCAGGACCTGCAGGCATGAAATGTAGTGTCTCCGGCAAAAGGGACGTCGGTACGAAATAATGTACCAAGTATGTAAGGCAACAGAATAACTGAAAGCTAAAACTGAACTGATAATATAATAACTGAAAGTAGCTGGGAGTTAAAGATAATCTGAAGATATGCTTACCTGCTGATACTAACTCAACCCTCTTAATATAGTAAGTAAAATAGTTGTCCGCCCCTATAAGGCTCGGTACGTGTAACTTCTTTGCCATGGTAGGCTTGTTCATAGGCGCTCAGCCATACTAGGATCTGTATCTCAGCCATTTTGGGCTCGCCCATAGGCGCTCGGCCACAGTAGGCTCGGTATATAACTTATCATCTGATCATAGGTTGTCCAATAGGGACCTGCCCACCAATTATAGTTCGGCGGTGGTGAAAATACAGTAATACTGTATATATATATAGGCCCTCTGCTCTCTTGACTGAAAGAAGACAATACTTAACTGAATATAAAGTCCCGATGAGAGACAATATTGTAACTTACAAGACTAGGATAATGTACATAAATTCAGGAATACGAACTTCTCTTTATGTCTCATCATCAAACACATGTAGTTACTGGATCATGTCAAAATGAAGGAAAGGTTTAGCCTTAACATACCTTATCACAATCTGTCTAATAAACATGCTGAACTTGTCTCGTCGCACCTTAATCTACAGCAACGATAATAATACTATCATTAAGTTACGAAAGGTACAACTATCGCACAACGAACAACAAGTTTATTTTATATTAAAACGGGTAATATCTTCATTATAATCTTTACTTCCTCCCAATTCGAGATAACACCAAAAACACAAGAACACAACAATAACAACATATATACATCATTTTCCAACCTTATATCCATCACAAAATACCACAAAACAGCCCAACACACCCCCAATCACTTCATACACAAAGCGACAACCATAGTAGTGTCAAACAAAATAAAAATGTTACGATGAACGACCAGACCACCACTCCGCCATTATGTAGTGTTTCTCCACACCCTTTCTCCTCCCAAACTCCATAACACTGTAGCAAAATAGACAACCCAACAACAACATGAAACAACCCACAAAACAGTCCACTATAAGTTGAATAACTCGAACTCACGACTTCCAATCATCGTCCAATGAATTCATACAATTATAGAACGAATTTCTATACTTTTCCAGCAGAAAAAATGGATGAAAGAGGTCAGTATACTTACCTTATTTGGTGAATATATCATATCCTAACTTGGTTCTTCAACCCTTAGGTTTTCCTCTAACTAGAACTTGAAAAGAAGAGAAAACCATTTAGGGTTTTGTGTTGAAATTTTGGGAGATGTTTGCAGGGGTTTATCTCTGATTTTTGGCTCTATGACTAGTGGAATATATGAAGTAAATCAGCCCTTAAAAGGGCTCTTTGGCCGACCTCAACTAGCCCCTTTTTGTACATATTTGGTCCTTTTGTTTAAGCAAGTAGGTGACATACCTACTTGTCACCTATGTAGTCTGCGATCTCGCAAAAAATGCAAATATCGATAAACGTTTTAGTGAGTTAGAAACTAAACTCGTAGATCTTTAATTTTGTAGGTGGGTCATCCCGTTATTCCAAGTATAGTGGGAGAAAATCTCAGCTACATTTGGCCTAATTTTTAAGCACATTATGAATGTAACTTGTGATAACCTTTGCCAACTTTTGTTCCACAACTCGCTTGACTTATAAACTATAATACACGACTATCATACGACTAAAATAACTCATAAAATAACCTCCTTATCATGTTAAGCTTCCTAGTCTCACCCCAAAAGTACATGTTATAACATTCCCAACTTGTCGACTTTCGAAGAAACTTATTTTCTTCAATTCGTTTAGCTTCTAAGCCTTCCAAACCTCTTGGTACTTGTTGTTCATGATCTTAAATATTTGTAATCTTCAAGGTAATATGATTAGCATACTTTATGTACTTTCAAAGATGATCTCATTTCTGAGCTTACATCAATTGACTTACGACGTACTCTTACGTACGAAAATATGGGGTGTAACACTGGGATTTTAGGTTTTGTGTGTGCTTTTGATGAATGGAAGGAGCCGTACGGCTACCATTATTACTATGTTAGGTATTTGAAGGCCAACCTCCAATGGGCTTATCTGAATGAGATGTTTCATGATCTAATGTGGAAGACTGCAACAGAGTATCAAGAGAGGAAATTCTTGATGCGAGTGGAATTGATTATGAAGGAAGACGATGTAGCTTATATTTCGTTGAGGGATCTTGAGATTGAGAAATGGACTATGCATAAGGATGGTGGCAGGAGATAAGGAATTTTCACTACAAATATCTCAGTCTTCCAATGGGTTATTGAAGTCAGCTCGTGGACTGCCAGTCACTGCCATAGTGCAGATGTTATTCAAACAGCTGGAGGGGAGGTTTTTTGATAGATTTCGAAGTGCATCCTCCTTGGTTGAAGAGGTGTTCAAATTATGCCAAAACCGATAGCGTTATAAGAAGAGATCACATCGGCATACATATTTGTAATAATGCAGTGACCGAAATATTTTTGAAGTTTGAACCAATTAGCATTGAGGTCGCGGTAATAATACCCACACCATCAATGAGAGCACTCGATTATGTTCATGGGATAAATAGATAATTTATCACATGTCATGCTCTCATGCCATGAAGGCTTTCAATATACTGGGTTTGCAGCAATGAGGTATGTTGATAGATAATATAGTTGGCTGCATACGCAAACAACTATAGCGGGCACTTCCAACCTTTGGGTTCCGAGTTTTATTGGCTGCCGGAACCATTTGCAATGGTTTGTAACAAGGCATTTTTGTGTCACATAGGAGTGCAGAAAAGAACGCGGATACGAGACTAAATAGATATTGGGGATACTTTATACGCGCGTAAATATGGTCTATGTTTCCAAACAGGACACAATCGACGTACATATCCAACAGTTGGTTTGGCGGTGGCAATTCAGCTCATGGTGGCAGTTCATCCAACATTGACAACTATCAGGCATATTATTAGTGTTTTTAGCAGCGCGTTTAGTAGGAACAAGTGTCTGTAATGGTGTGTTTGCAATCAATAAAATAAAATTATATATTCAATAGTGTTAACTATAATTGACACTTAGCATTAAGAATTCAATAGAAAACATAACATATAAAATTAAAAAAATAAGACAATTTTCATTCGTCATTATTGTCACTGTCGGGCACAAATTCATAGTTAATTTCTTTTAGGTCTTCATTGTCATTTTCTTCGCCTTCTTTGTCGCCCTCTTGTTCCATCCATCCGGACCCATGGCATCATAATATAGCCCCCAATTATCACACATTTGTCGTGTTTTATCACTATCATCAATAGGACCACTTGCTTGATTTCTACAACAATAAGACATTCTAATGTCCAACGTCTGCATTTAATATTTTGGTAGGCCCTCTCACTCCACAACTGTTGGGAAAATAGGATAATCAAGATCTCTATGCAATTTTTTATTCTCTAATAAAGTCCAATGCTGACCATCAGTCCCTTGGAGGTAGTTAAGATCATCCAGTGCATGATGAATAGATATTGCCTTTTCCATTTCTAAAATATCCTTCATCAAATGCCGAACAACTTCCGGTTCGTCTCTGTGTGTGGAAGTTTGGAACAATGCAGACAATGCTTGTGTAACGACTCGATCGGTTATTTTAAGTATTTTAGCCTTGATCCCCTATTTATTGCCTCCTCGATGTTGTATCATGATTATGTGACTTGCCGGGGTGTTTGGTTTTGGTTTCGGGTGAGTTTTGGAGTGAAATGGGACACATAGTCTCTAAGTTGGAGCTTTAAGTTGAAAGAGTTGACCGTAGTTTGACTTTTGTATAGATGACTCCGGAATGAAGTTTTGACGGTTCCAATAGCTCTGTATGGTGATTTGGACTTAGGAGCGTGTCTGGATGTTGATTTGGAGGTCCGTAGGTCGTTTTGGCGTGAATTGGCGAAAATTGAAGTTTTGGAAAGTTTCACCGAGAGTTTACTTTATTGATTCGGATCCCGATTCTGAAAGTTGGAATAGGTCCGCAATGTCAATTATGACTTGTGTGCAAAATTAGAAGTCAATCGGAGTTGTTTTGGTATGAATCGGCATAAGCTTTGGAATTCGGAAGTTCATAAATTTCTTAGGCTTGAATCGATGTGCGATTCATGACGCTAGTGTTGTTTGATTTGATTTGACACTTCGAGCATGTTCGTATGATATTTTAGGACCTATTTGTATGTTTAGTTAAGGTCCCGTGGGCCTCGGGTGTAATTCAGACCATGTTCGGCGCATTTCGGAACCTTAAGGATTGCTGAAGTTCTGGTTTCTCTACAGGTCTGGTTTCCTTCTACGAGTTCGCGAAGGTGTTTCCGCATTCGCGTAGAGTCTTCAGGGCTATATGGAGATTTACCTTTCGCATTCGCGAAGGGTCAGGGAGTTGTGCACTACGATCGCGAACATGGAGCCGCATTGGCGAAGAGGAAAAGCAGGCTGGGGGGACCTCGCGCGGGTCGTCTACGAGTTCGCGAGTGAGGCTTCACGATCGCGAAGCTTGGGAGCTTTGGTTATCGCATTAGCGAGTGGGTTCTCGCATTCGCGTAAGAGGAAATTTGGGCAGCAGCATTTTTCTGCTTCGCGAACGCGAGGCATTTTCCGCATTCGCGAAGAAGAAATTACTGGGCATCAGACTTAAATTTCAAAACGAGGGTTCTATCTCATATTTCATAATTTGGATTTAGAGAGCTCGGTGTGAGGTAGATTTTCGGGAGATTTTCAGAGAGATTATTGGGGTAAGAATTTCTAACTCGGTTTTGGTTAAATTACATGAATCTATTATTATTTTTATCATCTAATTAGTGATTTGAGTTGGAAATTTGGGAAAACATTTCTGAAACTCCTTAGGCTAAAATTTGGGGATTTGAAAGGCGATTTGAGGTCAGATTTGGGTAATTCTTGTATGGTCAAACTCGTTATCGAATGGGTATTCGGATTTTATAATTTTGGTCGGGTTTCGAGATACGGGCCCAGGTTGACTTTTTGAGTTGACTTTTTATTTCTTTGCAAAAATCATAATTTTATTGTTCGAATTAGTTTCCTATAATTTATATTTATGGTATAAAGTATTTTTGGCTAGATTCGAGCCATTTGGAGTTGGATAATCAAGGAAAAGGCCTACTAGTGGATTGATTTAGCGTGATTTGAGGTAAGTGACTTGCCTAACCTTGTGTGGGAGAATTATCCCTTAGGATTGGTGTAGTTTGTGATAATTGTGATGCGTGGAAGCCGTGTACGCAAGGTGACGAGTGTGTACACGGGCTAAATGTAGAAATTACCGGTTTTAGCTATGTAGATTCCTTTCATGCCTTAATTGAGTTATTTTAACATATTATATTCATCATTATTAGTCTATTTTCACATGTCTACTTGTCTTACACTCTTACATGCTAGTTGCCCTACATGTTTAGTTGAAGTTCTTGTTTCTTTTATTTTGTATTCATTACTTAATTGTTGAACTTTTTGCTTGAAGTTGTTAAATCGTGGAATATCTTGTTGTTGAAATTGACATTGAGGCAAAGTGTTAAGTTATGAAATACCATTCTGTTGAGTTGTTCATTCCAGTTGTTATTGTTGAGACTCTTGTGTACCTTGTGGTTGAGCCATGGGCTCTTTAATGTGAAAATATTGTTATCGTATGGTTTCTATGGCAAGTTGTGGTATTGGGTACTTGAGGTGCGATTTGTGACATGTTGTGATATTGATACACATGCGGTAGTATAAGGTTTTGGGGTAGAAACGCATGCGGTGAGATAAAGTGGGCTTGATACACGTGTCTAGTAGGGGAACTACTAGAAGTCATGCGGTGTGATAAGGTGGGCTAAAATGCGGGATGCTATTTCAAAAAAAATAATTTTAAAAACTAAATGTAAAGGCTTCTGCGGTGATATAAGGAAAGATTGTGACTTATTCTTGTGATTTGAGACTACGAGGCGATACCTCGGTAGTGGCTCTAGTTGGTATTTCTTCATGGTTGCACTTGTCTTTGGTTGTTGTTTCCTTAGCACATTATCATTTGTTTTTCTTTGTGTTGCACTAATTACTTTAGTTTCCGTGTAGCTAATTTTGATATTCTATCGTTGTTTCAATTTCATTAATGTCATTATTACACTGCCTTATACTTGTTCAGTCTTTTTATTTATTTCAATAGGGACTTGACCTGACCTCATCACTACTCTAACAAGGTTAGGCTCGGTACTTACTGGGTACCGTTGGGGTGTACTCATGCTACGCTTCTGCACATCTTTTTGTGTAGATCCATGTACCTCCTACCAGTCCATGCATCAGTGATTTGAGTCTGTGCGTGGAGACTTCAAGGTATACTTGCCAGCGTCCGTAAGCCTCGGAGTCCCCCTCTTCCTAGATTATTTATTTTCTTGTTCTTTATTAGACACTATTGTATAGAGATAATCAGTATTACTTCATAGAGTTTGTGACTTGTATTTTGTCGTGTTTTGGAAAAAATTATGTATATACTGAGTTGTGGAGACTTTCTTTATACTAGTTGTTGGATTTTTTATACTTAAATGGTTATTTCAGTTATATTCTGCATGTTGTTAGGCTTACCTAGTCTTAGAGACTAGGTGCCGTCACGACATCCTACGAAGGAAAATTGGGGTCGTGACAGCTTGTGGTAAAATTAGCCTATGCCAACGACATAATACCTCACAATCTCACCTCATTGAGTATAGGGGAACCCATTATAGGTTTTTACCCCAAATTTGCACACCTTCAAGCTTTGTAGAATACCCCCCCTCCCCCCATAATAATGTGCCCTATAATTTGTAGATATATATGTATATTGGTGGGTTTATTTTCTAAGGAACATAAAATACAATATCACTTATCATCCACCAAATAAATATAGCAACCTAACATGTTTTATTCAAGAAAGGGATCGATTGTGTTTTGACCCGTGCCATGTGGATCTTCTAATCTACCTTCACCCTTTTGCCTCTTCTTAAACCATTTATTAAAGGTAAGTGGCATTTTGGAAAGGCTTGGTTAAATGAATAATTAAAAAAATAATTGGTTCTACTTATCTAAGACAAAAATAAAGGTAGTTCAACATGATGCATGTACAATATGCGCTATTCAAATGCACGCCTTGTCTTGTCAATCTGAAAAGGTATGTACGCACTTGTCCCGTAATAATTCTTTTACTAGTTCAACATGGCGCACGTACAATATGCGTTATGCGACAGTTCAGAAAAATAGTACAAATTAAATGCGTGCCTTCTCTTGTCCTACTGAAAAGGTCTGCACGCACTTGTACCATAATAATTCTTTTACTAGTTCAACATGGCGCATTTACAATATGCATTAGCGTTATGCAACAATTCAGAAAAAAGTGCGAATTAAATGCACGCCTTGTTTTGTCCAACTGAAAAGTCCTGCACGCACTTGTACCATAATAATTTCTTTACTAGTTCAAAATAGCGCATGTAAAATATGTCTTATGCAACAGTTTAGAAAAAAGTACAAATTAAATACACGCCTTGTTTTGTCCAACTGAAAAGGCATGTACGCACTTGTACCGTAATGATTCCTTTACTAGTTCAACATGACGCAGGTACAATATGCGTTATGGAGCCTAAAACCACCCATTCTTACCTTTAAAAAGCCCACACATGTTACTTCTTTCATGGAAAATTATCACAGTTTAAACAACCATTAATCTTAATTTCCATAAAATTTCAAGTTCCAGCAATATAATATGTCTGCAACGATGAGGTCCCTAGGTGTTACTGCGGCAAACGTGCAACTTTGAAGCCATACTGGGCCACTTGCAATTTAGGGCGTAGACGTTTGATATGTAAATACATTGTGAGTTATTGATATGCAAATTTATGTTGGTTATTCAGATATTTATTTTATAACATGATACTGATAATCGTTTGTTATCATGACTATTCATAGGAGAAAAATCAATATAGTTTTGAAGAATGGTATGATGAACCCATTAACCAAAAATACTAAATATCATGTTTACTAAACCTTTGAAAACGTACCGGGGAGTACGGAATGAAGATCTGGAAACTCGATGAAAAATGTTACAACGCTGAAAAAGAAGTAGAGGCATTGAAGGGGAAACTGAAAGAAGCCGAAGAAGAAAATAAACGGCTGCAAAAGAAATTTCAGTGGTTGAAGCAGAGAATAATAGGCGATAGTGACTAAACGAACACGTGGCTGCTTTAAGCGTATTGTTTATTTTATGTTTTAGATTTCATGTATTATGTGGTTCCTTTTTATGTATTTTAATATATGTTAATCTGTGTTTTTATTTGTGGTTCAAATATTTAATTAATCAATAATACTAAAAATTAAAACACTAAGGTAATAATATTAAATATAAAATAATATTTACACCAAATTACTGTTTAGTATAATATATACAACGCAAGCTAAATATCATTGTGTCCCACAGCGTATATGTTTTCCATTGGTTGGCCTGAGGCGTATACCCTATCGACCGGCTATGCTATCAAGATCATCCTCATCCTGTTGCCTTTTTATGTCATGACCCAAATTTCCCTCTGTGGGATGTCGTGACGGCACCTAGTATCTATGACTAGGTAAGCCTAACATTTGTGCGGAATAACAGAATATAAACTGAACTCAAGCCTCAACATATGAAATATATATAAAAACTGTGATTCAAATAATTACAACTCCCAAAACCTGGTAGAAATAAGCCATAAGATCTAAAGAGAAATACTAAGTATCTCTATACATCAGAGTCTAAGGAAAATAAGGAAGAAAACAACATAATAAGAATAGAGGGAAACTCCGAGGTATGCGGACACTGGCAGATGTACCTTGAAGTCTCCACGCACGACTATCTCACCGGTATATGGCTTGGCAGGAAGAATCTGGATCTGCATAAAAAGATGTACAGAAGAGTAGCATGAGTACACCATAATGGTACCCAGTAAGTGCCAAGCCTAACCTCGATAGTAGTGACGAGGTCAGGTCAGGGCCCCACTAGAATAAAAAGAAAACAATGTAGAAGATATAACAATATAATGAAATGGCGGGGAATTTAAACAGTGAGAAGTTACAGAAAGGTTAAATACACAACATGGGGAGCTCCCGAGGTACCGCATCGTAGTCCCAAAAGTAAATATGCAACAGGGGTGATACCGCCTCATAGTCCCAAAAGTAAATATATAACTCATAACATATGGAACAACGAGTTTACAATAAGGAATCATACAATTAAAGACCGAATACAAGATCAAGGAAGCAGGTAATTCAACTAAGCATGTTGCACAAGTGGCACGTAAGAGTTAATACACGTAGGCATGCGACATTAGGTTAAACATGATGACTACATAGGCTAGAGCAACTCAGTTAAGGAATTAAAAGAAAACTACTCAACAAGAACCGGATTTTTCAACATTTGACCCGAGTACGCACTCGTCACTTTCACGCATTGCAAATATCATAACAGTACCAAAACCTAAGGGGAGTTCCCCCCTCCCCCCCCCCACAAGGTTAGACAAGTCACTTACCTCAAATCTCGCTCAATCAGTCAATATAATGCCTTTCCCTTGATTTTACGACTCCAAATGGCCCAAATCTAGCCAAAAGCAATTACATACCATAAATACAACTACAAAAAACTAATTTAAATAATAAATCTACGACTTTAGCAAAGAATCGGAAAATCGCCCCAAAACGTCGACTCGGGACCATATCTCGAAATCGGGTAAAAGTCACAAAATACGAACATGCATTCGATATCATTTCACCCATACCAAAATTACTCAAATTCGACCTCAAATTGCTTTTAAATTCCCAAAATTTCGGTCTAAGAACTCCCACCATTTTTCCCAAATTTCTCAACCCAAATCCTTAATTAAATGAAGAAATAATAGATAGATTGATGGATATTAATAATAAATGAGGGTAGAATCCTTACCCAAACGTTTCCTCTGAAAAGCTCTCAAACGTTCGCCTCAATCCGAGCTTTATCTCTCAAAATACGAAGAAAATGGCAAACCCTCGATTTTATACCATTCTGCCCAGAACTTTAAGTTTTGCAGTTCAATTAGCCGCTTTTGCGGCGCCGCTTTTACGGTCGACCAACCACATCTGCAGAAGGTCACTGACACTGGCCAACCACTTCTGTGGTCCAAATCCCGCTTCTGCGGGTGCGCATCTGTGCAGACTCGTCTGCTTCTGCGGATCGGCCTCCCAGGCTCTCGTCCGCTTCTGCGAACATCCTTCCGTAGAAGTGACTCCGCTTCTGCGGCCCTCACGTCGCACATGTGACCACTGGCCACTTTCTCCATCCCACATCTGCGACGAACCTCCCACTTCTACGACCACAACCCAGGCCATCCCATCCATTTCTGCAATCTTTCCTCTGCATCTGTGGACGCACAGATGTGGCCCTTACCTCGCACCTGTGATCCCAGCTGGGCCAAGCCAGCATCACTTCTGCATCCAAATGCCCGCTTCTGCGGGACTCTGACCGCATCTGCGGTCTCAGCGAGGCAATCTAAGCCGCTTCTGCGGTGTCGCACCTGCGTCCCAAAATGCACAGGTGCGATGGCACCAGACACAGCAATGCTTCACCTATGCACCAAGTCCAATTAAGTTCCGGATTCAAGTTCGAATCACACTCGGGGCCCCCGGGACCCTATTCGAGTATACCAATAAGTCCTAAAACACTACACAGACTTAATCGAGCCTTTAAATCACATCAAAAAATGCTAAAAACACTAATTACACATCGATTCAAGTCTAAGGAACTTTAGAACTTCAAACTTCTACATCCGACGCTAAAACCTATCAAATCAAGTCCGATTGACCTCAAACTTTGCACACAAGTCATAATTGACATTATGGACATACTCCAACTTCCAGAATCGGAATCCGACCCCTATATCAAAAAGTCCACTCCTGGACAAACTTTCCAAAAATCATCCAATTTCCAACCTTCGCCAATTAACGTCGAAATAACCTACGAACCTCCAATTCAACATACGAACACGCTCCTAAGACCAAAATCACATTGGAACCATCAAAACTCCATTCCTGAGTCGTCTTCACACAAATCAAACTATGGTCAATTCCTATGACTTATACTTCCAGTTTAGGAACTATGGGTCCCATTCCACTCCGAAACTCTCCCGAATCCGACACCAAGCACCCCGACAAGTTACATAACCACAAAAATAAAATAGAGGGATCAATAATTAGGGGTTCAGGGCTAATATTCTCAAAACGACCAGCCGGGTCACTACATTTTATCTGAAGATGAGTTGCAACATGATCGTCTAGAAGGCTAGCTGGATTAGTGGAGGGATCCGTTGGGCCAATAATAAGCTATAAAATATAAAGTAGTTTTTAGTATATGATATATATAGAATAGTAATATAACAAATTAATTATTTTTATAGTCAAACCTGCATCTCAGTTGGCTCCTGAATAGGGTCCTGCATCTCTAGCAGACGAGTATCATAGTCTACCATCTTCGTGATAGGTGATGGCGAAATCTAAAACAATATACAAACATATTAGATATTACTGAATAATATTTAACGTAAAATAAATTATAAATAATGTTAGCACAGCCAAACATGCGTCTCAGTGGGCAGCTGCACGAGCTCATCGTCGCGATGCTCGAGGGGAACTCCGAGGTGGACTGGACTTGATAAAGGTTGTGCAGTCTCCACCGAAGGTGATGTTTCCTTCGTAACATGATGAAAAAACATTATCTTTCTTCAAAACAATAATACTATAATAGTGACATTTTAAACATTGATAGGAAAAGATACTAACATGATTAGATCCATAGCTCAAACGCTTGCTGATGTGCACATCTTGCACAGGACGATCCTCTGCATCCCTCGATCTGCCTGGAAGATCAGGAAAGTATGCATTCCAATCATACGATGTAATGTCGGCGCCCGCGATCGATAAAGTAGCCAGCTAGCTAAATTGTGAAGTCCTCAGTGCCAACAGTCTAACTGTAGGCATATCATTACCCAAATCGTGTGCCTCACTATGATCACCTGGCAAACCCTTGCCAATATTCTCCACGGGTGCCTCAACGCCCCCTTGCTGGCCACATGTCCGCTTAGACCATGCGGGCCACGCGGGCCACCTCGTCCTCTCGTGCTACGCCTAACACGTCTACCACGTGCTAGGGGCATGTCTGGCCCATGATGGTAATCCTCTGGCGGAACATACACTGTATCAAAACCTAACCGCGCATCCACTTGTGCAGCTACGAATGCGACAGTAGTAAGTGCAGAAACCTGACGACCCCAATAATGCAGTAGTGGTGCTCCGTCGCCTAAATGCTGATGTATCTCCAGACCCATCTAGTGAATACGGTGTAAGAAAATAACATGCATATAATGTAAAATATTAATTAAACAAAATAAATAAATCTAATATTATACGTAATTATATCAAATAACGTACCCGTGCCTCGTGCCTCCCGGCATATGGAACGTACGAAGAACCCTCCCGATGATCGGGATTACCTATAAGAGTGCGAGTAACACGACGATACCTTACCATGTACTCATGGTCACCATCAACACCGTCATGTGGAGGGTCTAGAGAAAATATGAAAGTCTCTGATCCCTGTCCTCTATCCGGGCTTCGAGCTAGGCCAAGTACGTGTGGTCAACTCTACTCCGATCATTCCGCTCATAATGTGTGGCATGCTAACTAGGATGAGCAGGTATATATTGTGGCCGGTAAAACTAGCGCATGACTCTCCCCGTCAGATGATGCTCAACTATATCAAGACATATCAATGGGACCTAAGAAAGCCACATGGCTCGACCTCATGAGCTATAGTCTGGAAAACTAGCAATGAGCTCGTCTCTATATGGCCTCCATACAAACTATTTATTAAACGCAAGAAAAGTAAGTAAACGCAAGAGAAATCATGTATTAACAAACATACTAAGTTGAATATTTACCTGATCACCGTCTAGAATATCCAACATATCCCAGTAGAGCAGGAGATGATGTCTAGTCTCAACGTCACAGGTGCGGTCTCTCCTATATGCCCACCTCCTAGCATGGAGTAGAAGCAGCGGAAGTGGTTTATCTGGAGCTAGTGGTTGAGGAGGGGGCTGTATCTTCAAGAATCTCTCCCAAGCCCAAACCTAATACTGATTGTGGACGTAAAACTGAGTAGTTTTACTATATGTATGATATATATGAAAAGAAGTGATAATATTATCACCTGTAGAAGCGGGATGAATCCAGCAACGTCCCTCACGCTACCCAATAATACCCTGCATAGCTGCCTATACATGTACGCTAGAACGGCACCGCCCCATACATGGGTAAATCATCTAACCGCTCCAGATAAGACAAGAAATGTAGGCTCACAAGGTTCCCTGAGGTGGTCGGAAAGGAATGCTGCCAAATATCTTCAACAGCAACAACCTAGACTGCCCTCAACACCCTTCACTGGTGTCTCATCCGTGATCTGCTCGTGCAGCGCCTTTAGGTGCTGCCTAACATGCAATAACTATAATCGGCAAAGTCCACTAATCGCAGTCTCCTCAACCGGTCGGAATCCAGTGAGCTTCACCAGCATCTCTAGATAGTCAAGCCTCCTATACTCCCTAATTGTAGGTAGGTAGTGTATAGCAAGACCGTCAACGGGCAATACAAATAAAATCTCCACGTCTTGTAGCGTGATGGTGGCCTCATCGGTAGGAAAATGAAATGTATGCATCTCTGTCACGACCTAACCTAGTTCTAGGTAAGCCTAACATAGAATAAGGTAACTCAAGTGAAAGATCAATAAGAACAAGAATAAAATAACGAAACTTCGGTACAACTTCCAAAGGATTGGTAGTACAAGTCATGAGCGACTACGAATAAGATTACAATTTTAGTTTAAGGAAAGATACATCATCTATTTGAAATTTATATAAACAAAAATATAAATTCTAAACTACCATGAACAACTGGTAGCTTATATCTGGAGTGCTAATATGTCTTCAATGCTAGGCCCCCGAACTCTGTAGCTTCCCCTCATCGAATATTTGCATGTAAGGTACAGAAGTGTAGTATGAGTACAACCGACTCCATGTACTCAGTAAGTATCTTGACTAACCTCGGTGAAGTAGTGGCAAGGTTTTATTAAGTCAGAAGATAGTCACTTATATAACTTGTTCAGTTAGATTTGCAATAGAAACAATACTAGAAATAACAAAGAAGAGTACAAGAACAAATATGCGAAGCAGTAAATAATTACTAAACAAAATCACGGTCACTTTTCTCAACCAATTATTTTCTTAAAGCAATAACCACCAAACAACAAAGTAAATCCACGAATCTTCAAAGTATGAGGAATGTCTTCAAGATATCAAGACAAATGGCGCGGCAACACCCTTCTTGAATTTATCGCATCCTCACCAAATATATGAATGTATGTCAAATCAATTGGCACGACAATACCCTTCGTGCATTTATCGCATCGTCACCAAGCATATGTATAACAGTATCAATCAGGTAAAGAAAATACCAATAATAGTAACAACGAAGTAGAAAATACACATGTAGAAATATCGAACAAGGCAGAGTGTATAGACAATGGTAACCGATAGGATGTGAAGCACAGAAGTAATGATAGCAATTAAGGTAGGAGAACATAAATTTCACTATCTAGCAAAGTAGAAGGTTTAGATGAGAGTACAACAAACGAGGAAAAGCAAAGATGTAAATATAACAAACAAGACGGAAAGCATAATTGTGACCAGATAAACAGATAGAAAATGTGGATAGAACAATAAAAATTAAGGT
The DNA here is from genome assembly GCF_000390325.3 of Nicotiana tomentosiformis. Taxonomy (NCBI): domain Eukaryota; kingdom Viridiplantae; phylum Streptophyta; class Magnoliopsida; order Solanales; family Solanaceae; genus Nicotiana; species Nicotiana tomentosiformis. The sequence continues at coordinate 78,926,874 of NC_090815.1, forward strand.
AGGAGGCAAAGACGTGACAACAACAACAAGTCACATAAGCAATAGATGCACTGATGAGAACTTGGAATGAAGATATAAATGTATATGCAATGGCACGACATCACCCTTCCTGATTTATTCTCTTTCTCACATAATAATGTATATGCAATGGCACAATATCACCCTTCGTGCTTTACACTCTTCCTTACATGATAATGTAAAACAATTGCACATCATTATCCTTTGTGCGTAATAATGTATATGAAATGGCACGACATCACTCTTCGTGCTTTACACTCTTCCTCACATGATAATGTATATGCAATGGCATGACATCACCCTCGTACTTTATTCTCTTCCTTACATGATAATGTATATGTAATGGCATAGCATCACCCTTCGTACTTTACACTCTTCCTCACCAAGCACATGTATATCAATGACAAGCAAGGTAGAAAGCATGAATAACATCAAGAAGAGTGGTTAAGCAAATACACCACATGAACATCAATCACAGCAGTCGAACCAATAAATAATTCAATAAACATAAAGAACCATATTGTTCAAGTATCTCGACAAAGCTCAAACATGCTTTTCAACTTAAGTATGGAACCCAAGATGACCGTATATTTTGTGATTAGGTATAGTGATGACCGAATCTAGCACATCAACAATTTCAAAAGAAGGTCAAATTTAATCTAGTTATGACAAGCTGAATCATGGTTTCTAGCATTGAAATTTATATTCATATTATTAAAGAAGTCAAGTAAAACATGAGGCAAGAAAATCACATAGACCTACAAGGCACAACGAATAGCATAATCTACCCCCGAGCATGGATAACCCTGGCACATGCATATACGCTCATCACTTCGCATATACATCACTTCCGCATGTAGCAAATACTATCATTTTACTAGGAAAAATTCTCCCACCAAAGCTAGGTAAGACACTTACCTCAAATAAGTTAAATCAACACTCTAAAAAGCCTTTGTCGTGCAAATAAACCTCCAGACGGCTCGAATCTAGCCAGAATACCTTAATATCATAAATAAAAGCTATAGAAAATTATTTCGAATAATAAAGCTTTGATATTCAACTAAAATAAAAAGTCAACCTAAAAACTCAACATCGGGGCCGTACCCCGGAACCTGACCAAAATCACAAATGCTGACAACTCATTCGAATACGAGTCCAACCATACTAATTGCACTCAAATTTGACTCCGAATTGATGTTCAAAACTCATTTATTCACTTTAGAAAAATTTAGACAAAACCCCCCAATTCTCTATAGGATTCATAAATTAAATACCAAAATCGAAGATTAAATTATGAATAATGATCAAAATCAAGTAAAAAACACTTACCCCAATCCAAATAGTGAAAATCTCCTCCAAAATCGCCCAAATCCGAGCTCCCAAACTCAAAGTGTGATAAAATAACTAAAGTCCGAAATAGAGTACTTATATGCACTGCCTAGGTCAATCCTTCGCGATCGCGAAAAACAAAGATGGACACTTCAAGAATGCACTTCGTGCTCGTGTTACTGATATCGTGAACAGGATGACCAAGCACCAAAACTCCGTAAACGCGCCAATTCCCTCGCGAATGCGATGGCAGAGACCCCCAGCCCCCATGCTAAAGCGCGATCGCGAACCTACTACTGCGAACACGATGGTCAAACATCTCAAACCTCCACGAACATGATCCGCCTCCAGAGAACATGATGTAAAAAACGCCAGCAGCTCCTAGGACACTACGCGATCGCGATAGCGAAGAACACCACCAGCACCAGAAAAACCAGCATCTCAAGCAAAATATGAAATGGTCCGAAATCAATCTGAAATATACTCGAGCCCCTCGGGACCCCGTCCAAATATTCTAACAAGTCCCAAAATATAACACTGACCTACTCAAGGCCTCAAATCACACATATTAACATCAAAACCATGAGTCGCGCCTTAAATCAAGCTTAATGAACTATTTTAAAATTTTAAATTCCAATCTTACGCCGAACACGTCTACATGACTCGGAATCACCTCAAATTTTGCATGCAAGTTCCAAATGGAATAATGAACCTATTCCAACTCCCAGAACAACAATCAGAACCCAATAACATAAAAAAAAAAAACTCCAGATCAAACTTATCAACTTTCCAAACCTTCAAATTGCCAACTTTTGCCAAATAGATCTGAAACATTGTAGAAACATCCAAATGCAAATCCGGTCATACGCCCAAGTCCAAAATCACCTAACAGAACCATCAAATCTTTGATCTGAGGTCAACCACACAAAAGTCAAACTTGATCAACTCTTCCAACTTAAAGCTTCCTAATTGAGAATTATTCTTCCAAATCGATCCTGAACCACTCGAGAACCAAAACAAACGATACGCGCGAGTGATAATACACCATATGAAGCTACTCGTGCCCTCAAACTACCAAACTGAATGCAAATACTCAAAATGACTAGTCGGGTCATTACAGTCTCTAGCCTCCAGCACTTGATTAGGGCCGTGATCAATGGCCAGTCGAACTGTAACCGGCCGACCTCAACGACTCGGTAAAAACCAATCTTAGTGAGGCACGCGACAGTGCGCTCATGTTGTGGGTGATCCCTAATAAATGCCCAGAAATCATCAATGCATCACAAGTGGAAGTTCTGGCGAAGCAACTATCCATCCCATATACAAGATGACATATGGCCCGCCTGGAGCGTAAGTAGTTCACGTGACACGGGTCCAGGATGAACAGTCGGACGATCCATAATGATGTGTGTACATTGAATAATGTTAATTAAACGTCTTTACTCGTTTAACGTCTCGAGATTTGGTTGAAATATTATATTGATTAGTTTCATATGAAGTATTATTAATTATTTATTTAATTCAAAACTTTTTATACGTTATTTTTTTAGATCTAATGATAAAAATTCGAAATATCTTAAAATATTTTATTAATTATTTTGATATGAATTATTATTTATCCTTGACGAAATAAATTTGGCATAAACTCATTTATACTGACAACTATTTTTATTTTAATTTTTCAATCAAAGAACACTAAATATATAATTTGTTTAACTTATCGAGATATTTTGAAATATTTTTATATATTATTTTGATATGAAGTATTTATTTATCCTTTATTTAATTCATAACGGTTTATATGCTAGTTTTTAGATTTTACAATAAAGATTCTGCAGAGTCTCATTTGTACTGACAACTATAAATATTTTTATTCGTCAGCCAAAGAATACTAAATATTTAATTTGTTTAAGTTATCGGGATATCTTGAAATATTTGTATTAATTATTTGGTTGTGAAGTATTATTTATCCTTTATTTATATCATAATGATTTATACGTTAATTATTTTTATTTAACAACAAAAATTTGATAGAATCTAATTTGTACTGATAACTATTTATATTTTTATTCGTCATTCAATGTCACAACCCGAAATCCCAACAGTTGGGCCGTGATGGCGCCTAACATCCACTCACTAGGCAAGCTAATGTTAGCTAAAGAATTATTCAATTTTAAAAATTTAAAGGCAGAATAATAATAATTAACAACTATAATACTCCAAATTCCATGTATCCATGAATAATGCGGTCAATACTATTCTCAGAAATCTGGAGTCACAAGTACATGAGCGACTAGAATACTACAAATGCAGTCTGAAACAAAATACAACTATTCGATAAAAAATAAACAGTGAAACTATAAAGAAGGGGATTTCAACGACTACGAACACCTTGCAACTCTACCTCAAGTCTCCAGGTGCAGATATGATCCGAGCAAAATCTTCGCTAGACGCTGCTGGGACCAACACTAGAATCTGCACAAGAAGTGCAGAAGTATAGTATGAATACAACTGACCTCATGCATTCCGTAAGTGACGAGGCTATGACAAGGCACTCACTATAAACATGTGCGAGTATAAATGAAATAATAGTATAAATAGGGAAAATAAGAATTTACATAAAACTCGGAACAGAAAATGCGTAACAGAGGGCCCTAGAATAACATCTATATTCAATTTCCCAATACAACAAGGATATGGAACCAACAATTAAGAACAATCAATATGTTTTCTCCATTATGGCGCGCAACCCGATCCACAAATATATATACAAATACCCTTGCAGCATACAACCCGATCCCAAATAATAATACCAATATCTGTTGCGACATACAACCCGATCCCAAACAATAATACCAATATCTATTGCAGCGTACAACCCGATCCCAAATAATAATACCAATATTCGTTGCGGCGTACAACCCTATCCCCATATAATATAAGATAAATGTATAATACTACAACCAACGACGGCGTACTTCATAATGAAAAGCAATAAGGAAACTACATAATCAAAGATATAAAACGGATAAAAGTGGCTATCTACAACACGCAAAGATATAAAGCAAGTAAAGACAGTCAATAAATAAATAGATGGATACATGAAAACATATAGCTAATTAAGGCAAGTAACGAATAAAATCATGAATTTAACACGTAAGGGCAAGTAAATTTTAAAGCATTTAACATGTAATAACATGGATCAAATGAAGGCATGAAATAATTGAAAACGGAAAATAAATATCCCAATCCACATGCTATACTCATGGCGACGTATATACACTCATCACTTGGCATATACGTCATCCTCACACATAAATCAAGTAGCAAATAGACCAATCAAGTCCTAATTCCCTCAAGTCAAGGTTAACCACGACACTTACCTCTTTCCAGAATTAAGTCAATAATCAACCATGGCTTTCCCTTTGGAACAAGCCTCCAAATCAATTGAATTTAACCAAATATAGTTCAAACACTTCAAAAGGAGATTTGGAAACTACCCACGAGTGAAAAATATTCAATCTTTATGAAATTGAAAAAGTTAACAAAAGTCAAATCCCCGATCCGCTTAGTCAAATATGAGATTCAGACCAATTTGCGATTACATATTCACCCTAAAATACCATACGAACCTACTCAAAGCCTCAAATCATATAAAACAATACCAAAACCAATCGCACCGCAATTCAAGCCTAATGAAACTAATGAACTTCCAACTTCCAAAACTCATGTTGAATCACCTCAAACCAACCCAGAATGACCTCAAATTTTACATGTAAGTACCAAATGACACAACGTGCCTATACCAACTCCCAAAATTACAATCCGAGCCTAATATCAATAATGTCAACTCTCAGTCAAATATCTCAACCTTTCAAACCTCCAACTTTCCAATTTTTGCCAGAAGTACCAAACCAACCTATGAACCTTCAAATCCAAATCTGAACACATTCCTAAGTCCAAAATCATCATACGAAGCTATTAGAATCATCAAAATACCATTCTGAAGTCATCTACATAAAATTTAAACTCCGGTCAACTCTTACAACTTAAGCCTCCAATCAAGGGACTAAGGGTTCAAAACCAACCCAAATTCACACCAATCAACCCTGCAAGTCACATAACCCTAAATACACATATGAAACATATCAAATGGGTGAATCGGGGCTAACATACTCAAAACGGCCGGCCGGGTCGTTGCATTCTCTCCCTCTTAAACAAATGTTCGTCCTCGAAAGAGTGTAGAGACATACTTGAAGTGCCAAAAGGTGAGGATAACGGCTAAGCATATCATGATTGTTCTCCCAAGTCGCCTTTTCAACTGGTTGACCTCTCCATTGAACCTTCACTGAAGCAATATTCTTTGACCTCAACTTTCGGACCTGCCTGTCCAAGTTCGGGTCCAATTGCACTAAGCTGAAATCTAGAACATGTGACGGATCACCATATTACTTCTGGAGCATAGAAACATGAAACACGGGGTGAAGTCCCGATAACCTGGGTGGCAATGCAAGTCTGTAGGCAATCTCTCCAACTTTATCAAGCGCCTCAAAAGGACCAATATACCTGGGGATCAACTTGCCCTTCTTCACAAACCTCATCACACCCTTCATGGGCGAAACTCTGAGTAGGAGCTTATCACCCACCATATATGCAACATCACGAGGCTTCATGTCAGCATAAATCTTATGCCTGGACTACAATGCACGAATTCACTCCTGAATCAACTTCGTTTTCTCCAAAGCATTGCGGACCAAATCAGAGCCCAACAACCTAGCCTTCCCAGGATCAAACCAACTAATCGAAGAACGACATTGCCTCCCATATAAGGCCTCATAAGTAGCCATCTAGATATTCTACTGAAAGTTGTTGTAGGCGAACTCTTCTAACGGAAGAATATGATCCCATGAACCTCCAAAATCAATGACACATGCACGTAACATGTCCTCCAATATCTGAATAGTGCGCTCGGATTCTCCGTCTATTTGGGGATGAAATGATATACTCAGCTCGACCTGTGTGCCTAACTCTCGATGCACTGCTCTATAAATATGCGATGTGATTTGCGTGCCTCGATCGGAGATAGTAGACACTGGCACACCATGAATGTGAACAATCTCACGAATAAAAATCTAAGCTAGCTGCTCTGAAGAGTAGATAGTCATGACTGGAATGAATTGTGCATACTTGGTCAATCTGTCAACAATAACCCATATTGCGTCAAATCTCTTCAGGGTCTATGGAAGTCCAACTATAAAATCCATAGTGATACACTCACACATCCACTCTAGGATATCAAGCCTCTAAAGCAAACCACCTGGTATATTATGCTCATACTTCACCTGTTAACAGTTCAAACATCGAGCCACATACTCCATAATATCTTTCTTCATTCTTCTCCACCAGTAGTGCTACCTCAAGTCCTGGTACATCTTTGTTTCACCCGGATGAATGGTATACCGCGAACTATGGGCCTCCTCAAGTTTCAACTCATGCAACCCATCTACATTCGAAACACAGATCCGACCCTGCATCGTCAACACCCTATCATCTCTAATAGAAACCTCCCTGGCATCACCGTGGTGCACCATGTCCTTAAGGACAAGTAAGTGGGTATCATCATATTGGCGCACCTTGATGCTCTCCAACAAACAAGACCGTGAAACCACGCAAGCAAGAACCCAGCTAGGCTCTGAAATATCCAACCTCACGAACCGATTTGCCAAAGCCTGAACATCCAATGCTAATGGCCTCTCCCCAACTGGAATATAAGGAAGACTATCCATGCTCTCGATCTTCCTACTCAATGATTTGTCCAATACATTGGCCTTCCTGGGATGATAAATAATGGTGATATCATAGTACTTTAGTGTATCTAACCACCTTCGTTGCCTCAAGTTCAGATCCTTTTACTTAACAAGTGATGTAGACTCCTATGATCTGTGAATACCTCACAAGACATGCCGTAGTGATAGTGCCTCCAAATCTTCAGCGCGTGAACAGTGGCTGCTAACTCTAAACCTTATACTGGGTAGTTCTTCTCATGGGGCTTCAACTGACGTGAAGCATAAGCAATCAGTCTATCATCCTCTATCAATACACCCCCAATGCCAATTCTTGAAGCATCACAATAAATTGTATAAGAACCCAATGTTGAAAGTAAAACTAGAATTGGAATTGTGGTCAAGACAGTCTTGATCTTCTGAAAGCTTTCCTCACACTCGTCAGACCACCTGAATGGGCACACTTCTGAGTTAATCCGGTCAAAGAAGCTACGACGGATGAAAATCCCTCCATAAAATGGTGATAATACCCGGCCAAGCCTAGAAAAGTCTGGATCTCTGTAGCAGGAGACGGTCTAGTCCAACTCTTAACTACCCCCCACCTTCTACAGATCCACCTTAATCCCCTCACTAGACACCATTTGGCCCAAAAATGCCAC